>NC_086454.1:66620272-67320272 GCF_028390025.1 Pseudophryne corroboree | reverse complement strand
CTGTCCATTTCTGCCAGAAGAAGTTTATGGACACGACAGTGGTCAGGTGATGCGGATTCCAAACGGCATATGGAAGTTTTGCCGTATAAAGGGGAGGAGTTATTTGGGGTCGGTCTATCGGACCTGGTGGCCACGGCGACTGCTGGGAAATCCACCTTTTTACCCCAGGTCACCTCTCAGCAGAAAAAGACACCCGTCTTTTCAAACTCAGTCCTTTCGTCCCCATAAGGGCAAGCGGGCAAAAGGCCACTCATTTCTGCCCCGGGGCAGAGGAAGGGGAAAAAGACTGCAGCAGGCAGCCTCTTTCCAGGATCAGAAGCCCTCCCCCGCTTCTGCCAAGTCTTCAGCATGACGCTGGGGCTTTACAAGCGGACTCAGGCACGGTGGGGGCCCGTCTCAAAAATTTCAACGCGCAGTGGGCTCACTCGCAAGTGGACCCCTGGATCCTGCAGGTAGTATCACAGGGGTACAAATTGGAATTCGAGACGTCTCCCCCTCGCCGGTTCCTGAAGTCTGCTCTACCAACGTCTCCCTCCGACAGGGAGGCAGTATTGGAAGCTATTCACAAGCTGTATTCCCAGCAGGTGATAATCAAGGTACCCCTCCTACAACAGGGAAAGGGGTATTACTCCACGCTGTTTGTGGTACCGAAGCCGGACGGCTCGGTGAGACCGATTTTAAATCTGAAATCATTGAACACTTACATAAAAAGGTTCAAATTCAAGATGGAGTCACTCAGAGCAGTGATAGCGAACCTGGAAGAAGGGGACTATATGGTGTCTCTGGACATCAAAGATGCTTATCTCCATGTCCCAATCTACCCTTCTCATCAGTGCATCAATGCACAAGGGTCCTGGGAAAGATGGTGGCTTCTTACGAAGCGATTCCATTCGGAAGATTCCATGCAAGAACTTTTCAGTGGGTTCTGCTGGACAAATGGTCCGGATCGCATCTTCAGATGCATCAGCGGATAACCCTATCTCCAAGGACAAGGGTGTCTCTCCTGTGGTGGTTGCAGAGTGCTCATCTTCTAGAGGGCCGCAGATTCGGCATTCAGGACTGGATTCTGGTGACCACGGATGCCAGCCTGAGAGGCTGGGGAGCAGTCACAAAGGGAAGAAATTTCCAGGGCTTGTGGTCAAGCATGGAAACGTCTCTTCACATAAATATCCTGGAACTAAGGGCAATTTACAATGCCCTAAGTCAAGCAAGGCCTCTGCTTCAGGGTCAGTCGGTATTGATCCAATCGGACAACATCACGGCAGTCGCCCACGTAAACAGACAGGGCGGCACAAGAAGCAGGAGGGCAATGGCAGAAGCTGCAAGAATTCTTCGCTGGGCGGAAAATTATGTGACAGCACTGTCAGCGGTGTTCATTCCGGGAGTGGACAACTGGGAAGCAGACTTCCTCAGCAGACACGACCTCCACCCGGGGGAGTGGGGACTTCACCCAGAAGTCTTCCACGTGATTGTAAACCGTTGGGAAAAACCAAAGGTGGACATGATGGCGTCTCGTCTCAACAAGAAACTAGACAGATATTGCGCCAGGTCAAGGGACCCTCAGGCGATAGCGGTGGATGCTCTGGTAACACCGTGGGTGTACCAGTCAGTGTATGTGTTCCCTCCTCTGCCTCTCATACCCAAAGTATTGAGAATCATAAGAAGGAGAGGAGTAAGAACTATACTCGTTGCTCCGGATTGGCCAAGGAGGACTTGGTACCCGGAACTTCAAGAGATGCTCACGGAGGACCCGTGGCCTCTACCTCTAAGAAAGGACCTGCTCCAGCAGGGACCTTGTCTGTTCCAAGACTTACCGCGGCTGCGTTTGACGGCATGGAGGTTGAACGCCGGATCCTGAAGGAAAAAGGCATTCCAGATGAAGTCATCCCTACCCTGATCAAGGCCAGGAAGGATGTAACCGCGAAACATTATCACTGCATTTGGCGAAAATATGTTGCGTGGTGTGAGGCCAGGAAGGCCCCTAGAGAGGAATTTCAACTGGGTCGTTTCCTGCATTTCCTGCAAACAGGACTATCTATGGGCCTAAAATTAGGGTCCATTAAGGTTCAAATTTCGGCCCTGTCAATATTCTTCCAAAAAGAACTGGCTTCAGTGCCTGAAGTTCAGACGTTTGTCAAAGGGGTACTGCATATACAGCCTCCTTTTGTGCCTCCAGTGGCACCTTGGGATCTCAATGTAGTGTTGAGTCTCCTAAAGTCACATTGGTTTGAACCACTCACCACTGTGGTATTAAAATATCTCACATGGAAAGTGGTCATGCTGTTAGCCCTGGCTTCAGCCAGGCGTGTCTCAGAATTGGCGGCTTTATCATATAAAAGCCCTTACCTAATTTTTCATTCAGACAGGGCAGAACTGAGGACTCGCCCTCAATTTCTCCCTAAGGTGGTTTCAGCGTTTCACATGAACCAGCCTATTGTGGTGCCTGCGGCTACTAGGGACTTGGAGGACTCCAAGTTGCTGGACGTAGTCAGGGCCCTGAAAATATGTTTCCAGTACGGCTGGAGTCAGAAAATCTGACTCGCTGTTTATCCTGTATGCACCCAACAAGCTGGGTGCTCCTGCTTCTAAGCAGACGATTGCTCGTTGGATTTGTAGTACGATTCAGCTTGCACATTCTGTGGCAGGCCTGCCACAGCCAAAATCTGTAAAAGCCCATTCCACAAGGAAGGTGGGCTCATCTTGGGCGGCTGCCCGAGGGGTCTCGGCTTTACAACTTTGCCGAGCAGCTACTTGGTCAGGGGCAAACACGTTTGCTAAATTTTACAAATTCGATACCCTGGCTGAGGAGGACCTGGAGTTCTCTCATTTGGTGCTGCAGAGTCATCCGCACTCTCCCGCCCGTTTGGGAGCTTTGGTATAATCCCCATGGTCCTTACGGAGTTCCCAGCATCCACTAGGACGTCAGAGAAAATAAGAATTTACTTACCGATAATTCTATTTCTTATAGTCCGTAGTGGATGCTGGGCGCCCATCCCAAGTGCGGATTGTCTGCAATACTTGTATATAGTTATTGTTACAAAAATCGGGTTGTTTATTGTTGTGAGCCACCTTTTCAGAGGCTCCTACGTTTATCATACTGTTAACTTGGTTCAGATCACAGGTTGTACGGTGTGATTGGTGTGGCTGGTATGAGTCTTACCCGGGATTCAAGATCCTTCCTTATTATGTACGCTCGTCCGGGCACAGTATCCTGAGGCTTGGAGGAGGGTCATAGGGGGAGGAGCCAGTGCACACCAGCTAGTCATAAAGCTTTTACTTTTGTGCCCAGTCTCCTGCGGAGCCGCTATTCCCCATGGTCCTTACGGAGTTCCCAGCATCCACTACGGACTATGAGAAATAGAATTATCGGTAAGTAAATTCTTATTATAATTTATTTTTTTCATACTTAACGATCCACGAGTGGAGCGGTAGCGGAGCGAGGAACCTTGCACGAAGCTCGCTTGACATGCAAGGTGACATGGTGCACTAATTGGGGTTCACCCTCACTTTGCGAAGAAAACAACACCAAAAAAGGTGAAAAAACTCATGTTGACCTAATGAACCACATCCTTGGGCAGAAGTAGATGTTCCAGTTTTGCTCAGCATGGGTCCTCTGCTTCTTGTAAAATTTTCACAATCTGCTGAAATACTTCTGGATTTGGAGGAAAGATGTCAGTCATATGTCAGTGTGATGGCATCTTGGTTTGAAGCACAAAGTGGAGTGATTCTGCTCAAAGACAAGGGACTTATATGTATGTTCTATGAAGGTACAGATGTCTTCTGTACCTTCCAGTGACAATGTTAACATGCATTCCTAAGAAAAGAAAGTCCAGGTTCTTTTGGCAGCACCAGACTGGGCAGGACAGTACGTGTACATGGACAGTCTCAAAATGTCAGCAGATCAATCGTGGTAATTTTCCTGGTAAAATAGGACCTGTTAAATCTGGGGCCGTTTAATGTCTTTTACCTGGCACAACTAGTATTAATGGTATGGCTAGTGTTGGGGGCTGGGTGACTGGCGTGGGGATCCCAACGGTCAGGATACCAACCCCGGGATCCTAGCTGTAGAATGCCGGCGGGGAAAAGCTGTGCTCGCCACAGGTTCTATTGCCACTTTATGGGCATCGTGGACTCCCACGAGTGGGAATTGTCCTTTTTAATTAGCATGCTAACTGTATGGCTTTTGATCGCTCGGGAACCCGGCGTCTGCATGGTGACCGCCAGGATCCTGTGCTCCGGTCACTTGACCGGATCCCGTATGGCTATTGAAGTCCTGATTCTTAAGGCAATCTTTCTGATGTGTTCTCAGTTATTCCATTTGCTGCTTCCCAAACCCCACCCTCCTAAGCCTATCTGACGTTTTTTACCCTTTAGTGACTTAGGTTTTTTTATTTGTAGCTTTTGCTTTCACATGAGTTTATACTGCTATTACTTTTTCTGTCATCCACTAGGGGACACTGGCACAATTTCAAGACCGTGGGGTGATGATGGTTTACAGGGAGCTTGCACTTTAAATAATCTAAGAAGGGAAGCAGGCTCCTCCCCCTCTATCCCCATCATCCCTCAGTTTTGAATTTGTGCCGTGGGAGCTGGTCACTGCTGACTGAGCTCCAGCTCAGTCTATATCCATTTTCATTTACTTTAAATCATGGGACTTGGTTCTCTCAGCCTCAGAAACCCTTTGCCACTTATGAGAAGTGGGGTCCGGGTTACGCACCACCAGTGTAGACAAGGAAAACAGCGCTTATCATGAGAAGCACTGTTCCTCCCAAGACAGCCACATCCTGAAAGTCCTGAATGGGTGAGTGATGCTACACTGGAGATCAGTGGTTAAGCGGGAAGCGCTGTTCTTCCAGAAAAGCAGCCACATACTCCTGAGGCGCTGAATGGGTGAGTGTTGTCACCCCTGTAATGCGTCCACGTTCAACACGCAGGGCACAACAGGTGCTTTTCCATAAGCTTCCTATACTATGGACTGTACTCCCTACTAGCAGGGGCAGGAGGCATTGGGTCCGCTTAGTTTAAGTTAGCAGTGTGGTCTGGGAGTGCCTGCCGGCCCCCACCATCCCTGTGCTGCTGCTGAACCGCCCTCTACTTATACTATCCGGGATGCTCATCATAGCCAAACCTCTTATAGCCGCGCTGCTGCATGCAACGAGCGCTCGCATGGGAGCGTGGTTTCAGTGTCCTGGACATAGCGCATCGGTTGCATGACTAACTGCGCTGCCGCGCTCTTAAGTCTCAGCGGCAGCGCAATCATAACACAGCGGCGCCAGTATAGTGGCTAGCCCGCCTGGCCACTTGGCAGTATTAATAGTGTGCTGCTCCACATCCTATACAGCAGGTCCCGGCACACTGGTGCTTATGGGACTACACGAGCAGATAGCAGTGGTGATGTGAAATCCTCCACTACAGCGCTGGTGCATGCAGTGGGGACTGACACTGAAGGGCGGCTAACAGCGGAGGCGGGGTGCTACTGGGCTTCACACAGAGCTCAGGGCAGATGTATTAAGCCTGGTGAAGTGATAAAGTGGACGGTGATAAAATACCAGCCAGTCAGCTCCGGTCATTTTTCAAACCCAGTCTGTAACATGTTAGTTAGGATATGACTGGCTGGCACTTTATCACCTTCCACTTTATCACTTCACCAGGCTTAATAAATCTGCCCCTCAGACACATAGCAGCTCAACAAAGTTTTCAGGCACCCACTCAAAATGAGATGGGTGCCAGTACATGGAGGGGGGTGGTCATAGGGTGCAGCGCCCCCCTTCCACCACCCAGCAAGTACCCGCTATTCTAGTGGCAGCGGTGGAGGGTGGTAGAAGGAAACTGTGGCATAACGAAGTATGCTGCTGTCCACGCAGGCAGTCTGCTACGGGCATAACTAGCTCAGTGCAGCAGCTCAGCGTTCAAGGAAAAATGTGAAATGCAATAGCAGTGTATAGTGTCCACAAGCAGTGCATCCCCGCTGATACAAAGAATGCCTGCACTTTACAAAGAATACTCTAGGTCCCAGGCACCCACTCAATATGATGCTTATGGTTGAGCTGGCTGCCAGTACAGCTTGGGGGCAGAGTTGGCGGATTTGCATCCTGTCAATCACCAGAAAGGCGCCTTCCAAAGCTAGGCAGCTCATGTTTAGCAACATTGTTTCTTCTTTCTTCAGGAATCAGCACTGTTGGCAGAAACAGGCGCACAGTGATTTCAGACTGCCAGAAAACTGAAAGCCTGCACATAGAATACAGGCTGGTAGTTGAGGGAGTTTAGAATAGAGGAGTAGTAAAAATATACCTCCATCTATCCTTCTGATATTCCTCTCTCTATCTGTATTATTGATAGTGCTGCTGTGAATTGTATGTGTCTCTGTCCGTCGCAATGGCAGGCAAGAGACCAGTGAATAAGGTGTCACAAAAATTGTTTCTGTGTGAAGTGCAACAAAAAATAAAAATAAAGAGAAGCACACATGGAAGATTTTTCCTTGTGTGAGGCATGTGCTTCAGAGGTTACATTAATGACCTGTCCCAAGATGCTAATTTTCTCAATGGGAGGTAGCGCTAACAGGAACCATCTCACAATTGCATACTGAGGTGGCTGCTTTACGGAAGACTCTGGAAACTGTTATGGAGATTCCTCAAAGTGATGTACCTTCTAGTGCTACAGAACCACCTTGGGTGTCGGGATTAGCCAGGTCAGTAGAGGGTCTCACAGAACGCTTGGACTCGTCCAGTAAACAGTTGCAGACAGTGTCTAAGGCTAAAACGTCCAGTACCCTTAATTCTTCAGTCTGGTGAATCCAGAGTAGAACTTCTCTCAGGAAGAAGCTGAGGAGGACGATCGTGAGTTGGGTGAAGTTTCTGATGCAGATGGCGAAGTCCTACCGGAACCTTCTCATGGCGTTGAACCTCTTATTTTAGCTATAAGACGAGTTTTGAACATTTCCGATACTACAATACCGGAGTCGCCAGATACTGCGTTGTTTGGTAGAAAACCATGTTCTTCGGTCACGTATCCTTTTTCAAAGAGATGAACTAGACAAATGGATCTCCAAAGCTACTGCGGGTAAGTTCACATACCTACCTTCTGCATCTCCCCAAGCTAGGAAGGCCTATTCAGGATTCAAACTACAGTCCTGTAAGAAGGCCAGAGGTTCCTCTGCCGCCGCCAGAGGTGCTAGAGGTAATCCATGAAAACCAGCTACTGCCAGTTCACAGGAACAGAGTTCAGGCTCTGCTTCCTCAAAACCTTCCGCATGATGGTGGACCGTGATGCCTGGAAGACGTGAGGGTGGGAACCTATCTAAAATTCTTCAGACACATATGGACAAGATCGTGCCAGGATCCCTGGGTCATAGACCTTATATCCCAGGGCTACAGACGGGCGTTCCAGGAGCTCCCACCTCACAGATTCTCCAAATCAGGCTTACCAGTTTCACAAGAGGCAAGAATAATGCTATTCAAAAACTGTTACAGAACAGGTCATTGTTCCAGTTCCACCTCATGTAAAAAACAAGGGTTACTACTCCAGTTTATTTGTAGTACCGAAGCCAGATGGTTCGGTAAGTCCGATTATGAACCTTAAGTCGTTGAACCTGTACTTGCGAGTGTTCAAATTCAAGATGGAGTCTCTGAGAGCGGGGATCTCAGGTCTGGAGGAGGGGGAATTCCTAGTGTCTCTGGATGTCAAGGATGCGTACCTTCATATTCCGATCTGGCCGCTTCATCAGGCTTATCTAAGGTTTGCACTGCAGGACTGTCACTACCAGTTCCAGGCCCTGCCATCTTGTCTCTCCACGGCACCGAGGGTGTTAACCAAAGTGATGACAGAGATGATTTTACTTCTCCGCAAACAAGGAGTGAACATAATTCCGTACCTGGACGATCTTCTGATTAAGGCATCATCCAGGGAGCGGTTGTTGGACACCATTGGTCTCTCAACCAGACTACTCCTGGATCACGGGTGGATTCTGAACTTGCCAAAATCTCACACAGAACCAACGCAGAGGCTTCCTTTCTTGGGAATGATACTGGACACAGTCTCAGAAAGTGTTCCTTCCCTTGGAAAAGGCAATGGTAATCCAGTCGATGGTTCGGGCTGTCCTGAAACCAACCCGGATCTCGGTGTATCTCTGCATACGCCTTCTGGGGAAAATGGTGGCCTCTTACGAGGCAATTCAGTACGGAAGGTTTCATGTGAGGCCCTTCCGGCTGGAAATGTTGGACAAACGGTCCGGATCTCATCTTCACGTGCACCAGAGGATTCATCTGTCTCCAAAAGCAAGGATCTCCCTCCTGTGGTGGTTACAAACTTCTCATCTTGTCGATGGTCAGGATTCAGAATTGGATTCTAACTACAGATGCAAGCCTCAGAGGTTGGGGCACAGTCACCCAGGGGGTGCAGTTTCAGGGAAGATGGTTAAGTCAGGAAGGCATCCATCCAATAAACATCCTGGAATTCAGGGCTATCTACAACGCCCTTCAGCAGGACGCATTTCTTCTTCAAAATCAGGCTATTCAGGTCCAGTCGGACAATGTGACGACAGTGACATATATAAACTGTCAGGGCGGAACGAAAAGCAGAGCCGCAATGTCGGAGGCGTCTAGAATTCTCCCCTGGGCGGAAAAACCTGCAGTGGAGTTGTCGGCGGTCTTCATCCTGGGAGTAGACAACTGGAAAGCAGACTTCCTTAGCAGACACGACCAGCACCCGGGGGAATGGGGCCTTCACCCAGAGGTGTACCGGTGGTTGAGACATCAGTGGGGATATCCACAAATCAACACGATGGCATCTCAACTCAACAAGAAGCTCAAGTGGTATTGTTCCAGGTTGAGAGACCCACAAGCAGTGGCGGTAGACGCTCTGATAACTCCGTGGGTCTACCACTTCCTCTGATCCCAAGAATTCTAAAAAGGGAAAAGATTCACACAATCCTCATTGCTCTGGACTGGCCACGAAGGGCCTGGTATGTGGATCTTCTCGAGATGCTCTTCGAAATTCTGTGGTCTCTACCTCTTCATGAGGATCTTCTGCAACAGGGCCCATTTGTCTATCAAGACTTACCGCGGCTACATTTAACGGCATGGAGGTTGAACGGCTGATTCTAGCCAGGAGAGGGATTCCTGACAAGGTAATCCCGACTATGATCCAAGCCAGGAAGGGGGTAACGTCTAAACATTACCACCGTATCTGGAGGAAATATGTGTCTTGGTGTGAGAGCAGACTATATTATGTGGTGGAATTTCATCTGGGGCATCTCCTGCTTTTTCTGCAGGCAGGTGTGGATATGGGCCTACGCCTAGGCTCCATAAGTCCAGATTTTGGCCTTGTCTATTTTCTTTCAGAAACAATTGGCTTCTCTCCCTGAGGTCCAGACATTCTTGAAAGGTGTTCTGCACACCCAACCTCCCTTTGTGCCTCCCACGGCACCTTGGGATCTCAACTTGGTGCTGCATTTCCTCCAATCGGACTGGTTTGAACCGTTAGGAGGTAGACGTAAAGTACCTTATGTGGAAGACCGTCACATTGTTGGCAGTGGCTTCAGCAAGACGTGTGTTGGAGTTGGGGGCGTTGTCTTACAAGAGCCCCTGCCTAATTTTTCATGAGGACCGAGCTGAACTCAGGACTCGTCAACAATTTCTTCTTAAGGTGGTGTCCGCGTTTCATATCAACCAACGTATTGTGGTTTCGGCTGTTTTGAATGTTGTGGGGGCTTTGAAGGTGTATGTAAAAAGAACAGCTCGTCACAGGAAGTCGGACTCGCTGTTCGTTCTGTGATCCCAGTAAAATTGGGTGTCCTGCTTCAAAGCAGTCAATTGCACGCTGGATCAGGCTCACTATCCAGCATGCTTATTCCACAGCAGGCGTGCCGCTTCCAAAATCTGTTCAAGCCCACTCTACTAGGCCGGTTGGTTCTTCTTGGGCAGCTGCCTTAGGTGTCTCTGCTTTACAGCTTTGCCGAGCAGCTACTTGGCCAGGTTCGAACACGTTTGCTAAGTTTCTCTGACGTCCTAAGTGGATGCTGGGGACTCCGTCAGGACCATGGGGAATAGCGGCTCCGCAGGAGACAGGGCACAAAAGTAAATGCTTCAGGATCAGGTGGTGTGCACTGGCTCCTCCCCCTATGACCCTCCTCCAAGCCTCAGTTAGGTTTTTGTGCCCGGCCGAGAAGGGTGCAATCTAGGTGGCTCTCCTAAAGAGCTGCTTAGAGTAAAAGTTTTGTTTGGTTTTTTATTTTCAGTGAGTCCTGCTGGCAACAGGCTCACTGCAACGAGGGGCTTAGGGGAGAAGAAGTGAACTCACCTGCGTGCAGGATGGATTGGCTTCTTAGGCTACTGGACACTAGCTCCAGAGGGACGATCACAGGTACAGCCTGGATGGGTCACCGGAGCCGCGCCGCCGACCCCCTTGCAGATGCTGAAGAGAGAAGAGGTCCAGAAATCGGCGGCTGAAGACTTCTCAGTCTTCATGAGGTAGCGCACAGCACTGCAGCTGTGCGCCATTGCTCTCAGCACACTTCACACCAACGGTCACTGAGGGTGCAGGGCGCTGGGGGGGGGGGCGCCCTGGGCAGCAATGAAAGTACCTATGCTGGCTAAAAATACATCACATATAGCCTCTGGGGCTATATGGATGTATTTAACCCCTGCCAGGTTGTCAGAAAAACGGGAGAAGAAGCCCGCCGAAAAGGGGGCGGGGCCTATTCTCCTCAGCACACAGCGCCATTTTCCTACACAGCTCCGCTGCTAGGAAGGCTCCCAGGCTCTCCCCTGCACTGCACTACAGAAACAGGGTTAAAACAGAGAGGGGGGACACTTACTTGGCGATATTATATATTAAGATGCTATAAGGGAAAACACTTATATAAGGTTGTCCCTGTATAATTATAGCGTTTTGGTGTGTGCTGGCAAACTCTCCCTCTGTCTCCCCAAAGGGCTAGTGGGGTCCTGTCCTCTATCAGAGCATTCCCTGTGTGTGTGCTGTGTGTCGGTACGTGTGTGTCGACATGTATGAGGACGATGTTGGTGAGGAGGCGGAGCAATTGCCTGTAATGGTGATGTCACTCTCTAGGGAGTCGACACCGGAATGGATGGCTTATTTAGGGAATTACGTGATAATGTCAACACGCTGCAAGGTCGGTTGACGACATGAGACGGCCGGCAAACCAATTAGTACCTGTCCAGGCGTCTCAAACACCGTCAGGGGCTTTAAAACGCCTATTTACCTCAGTCGGTCGACACAGACACGGACACTGACTCCAGTGTCGACGGTGAAGAAACAAACGTATTTTCCATTAGGGCCACACGTTACATGTTAAGGGCAATGAAGGAGGTGTTACATATTTCTGATACTACAAGTACCACAAAAAAGGGTATTATGTGGGGTGTGAAAAAACTACCTGCAGTTTTTCCTGAATCAGATAAATTAAATGAAGTGTGTGATGATGCGTGGGTTTCTCCCGATAGAAAATTATTGGCGTTATACCCTTTCCCGCCAGAAGTTAGGGCGCGTTGGGAAACACCCCTTAGGGTGGATAAGGCGCTCACACGCTTATCAAAACAAGTGGCGTTACCGTCTCCAGATACGGCCGCCCTCAAGGAGCCAGCTGAATGGAGGCTGGAAAATATCCTAAAAAGTATATACACACATACTGGTGTTATACTGCGACCAGCGATCGCCTCAGCCTGGATGTGCAGCGCTGGGGTGGCTTGGTCGGATTCCCTGACTGAAAATATTGATACCCTTGACAGGGACAGTATTTTATTGACTATAGAGCATTTAAAGGATGCATTTCTATATATGCGAGATGCACAGAGGGATATTTGCACTCTGGCATCAAGAGTAAGTGCGATGTCCATATCTGCCAGAAGATGTTTATGGACACGACAGTGGTCAGGTGATGCAGATTCCAAACGGCACATGGAAGTATTGCCGTATAAAGGGGAGGAGTTATTTGGGGTCGGTCCATCGGACCTGGTGGCCACGGCAACAGCTGGAAAATCCACCTTTTTTTACCCCAAGTCACATCTCAGCAGAAAAAGACACCGTCTTTTCAGCCTCAGTCCTTTCGTCCCCATAAGGGCAAGCGGGCAATAGGCCAGTCATATCTGCCCAGGGATAGAAGAAAGGGAAGAAGACTGCAGCAGGCAGCCCCTTCCCAGGAACAGAAGCCCTCCACCGCTTCTGCCAAGTCCTCAGCATGACGCTGGGGCCGTACAAGCGGACTCAGGTGCGGTGGGGGGTCGTCTCAAGAGTTTCAGCGCGCAGTGGGCTCACTCGCAAGTGGACCCCTGGATCCTACAAGTAGTATCCCAGGGGTACAGATTGGAAATTCGAGACGTCTCCCCCTCGCAGGTTCCTGAAGTCTGCTTTACCAACGTCTCCCTCCGACAGGGAGGCAGTATTGGAAACAATTCACAAGCTGTATTCCCAGCAGGTGATAATCAAAGTACCCCTCCTACAACAAGGAAAGGGGTATTATTCCACACTATATTGTGGTACTGAAGCCAGACGGCTCGGTGAGACCTATTCTAAATCTGAAATCTTTGAACACTTACATACAAAGGTTCAAATCAAGATGGAGTCACTCAGAGCAGTGATAGCGAACCAGGAAGAAGGGGAATATATGGTGTCCCTGGACATCAAGGATGCTTACCTCCATGTCCCAATTTGCCCTTCTCACCAAGGGTACCTCAGGTTCGTGGTACAGAACTGTCACTATCAGTTGCAGACGCTGCCGTTTGGATTGTCCACGGCACCCCGGGTCTTTACCAAGGTAATGGCCGAAATGATGATTCTTCTTCAAAGAAAAGGCGTCTTAATTATCCCTTACTTGGACGATCTCCTGATAAGGGCAAGGTCCAGAGAACAGTTGGAGGTCGGAGTAGCACTATCTCAATTAGTTCTACGACAGCACGGGTGGATTCTAAATATTCCAAAATCGCAGCTGTTTCCGACGACACGTCTGCTGTTCCTAGGGATGATTCTGGACACAGTCCAGAAAAAGGTGTTTCTCCCGGAGGAGAAAGCCAGGGAGTTATCCGAGCTAGTCAGAAACCTCCTAAAATTAGGCCAAGTGTCAGTGCATCAATGCACAAGAGTCCTGGGAAAAATGGTGGCTTCTTACGAAGCGATTCCATTCGGCAGATTTCACGCAAGAATTTTTCAGTGGGATCTGCTGGACGAATGGTCCGGATCGCATCTTCAGATGCATCAGCGGATAATCCTGTCTCCAAGGACAAGGGTGTCTCTTCTGTGGTGGCTGCAGAGTGCTCATCTACTAGAGGGCAGCACATTCGGCATTCAGGACTGGGTTCTGGTGACCACGGATGCCAGCCTGAGAGGCTGGGGAGCAGTCACACAGGGAAGAAATTTCCAAGGAGTGTGGTCAAGTCTGGAGACTTCTCTCCACATAAATATACTGGAGCTAAGGGCAATTTACAATGCTCTGAGCCTAGGAAGACCTCTGCTTCAAAGTCAACCGGTGCTGATCCAGTCGGACAACATCACGGCAGTCGCCCACGTAAACAGACAGGGCGGCACAAGAAGCAGGAGGGCAATGGCAGCAAGGATTCTTCGCTGGGCGAAAAATCATGTGATAACACTGTCAGCGGTGTTCATTCCGGGAGTGGACAACTAGACCCTCAGGCAATAGCTGGGACGCTATGGTAACACCGTGGGTGTACCAGTCGGTGTATGTGTTCCCTCCTCTGCCTCTCATACCCAAGGTACTGAGAATTATAAGACGGAGAGGAGTAAGAACTATACTCGTGGCTCCGGATTGGCCAAGAAGGACTTGGTACCCGGAACTTCAAGAGATACTAAGAAGGGACTTGCTTCAGCAAGGATCATGTCTGTTCCAAGACTTACCGCGGCTGCGTTTGACGGCATGGCGGTTGAACGCCGGATCCTAAGGGAAAAAGGCATTCCGGAAGAGGTCATCCCTACCCTGGTCAGAGCCAGGAAGGAGGTGACCGCACAACATTATCACCGCATTTGGCGAAAATATGTTGCATGGTGTGAGGCCAGGAAGGCCCCCACGGAGGAATTTCAACTCGGTCGATTCCTGCATTTCCTACAAACAGGAGTGTCTATGGGCCTCAAATTGGGGTCCATTAAGGTTCAAATTTCGGCCCTGTCGATTTTCTTCCAGAAAGAATTGGCTTCAGTTCCTGAAGTCCAGAAGTTTGTCAAGGGAGTACTGCATATACAACCCCCTTTTGTGCCTCCAGTGGCACTGTGGGATCTCAACGTAGTTCTGGGATTCCTCAAATCACATTGGTTTAAACCGCTCAAATCTGTGGATTTGAAATATCTCACATGGAAAGTGACCATGCTGTTGGCCCTGGCCTCGGCCAGGCGAGTGTCAGAATTGGCGGCTTTGTCTCACAAAAGCCCATATCTGATTGTCCATTCGGACAGGGCAGAGCTGCGGACTCGTCCCCAGTTTCTCCCTAAGGTGGTGTCAGCGTTTCACCTGAACCAGCTTATTGTGGTACCTGCGGCTACTAGGGACTTGGAGGACTCCAAGTTGCTAGATGTTGTCAGGGCCCTGAAAATATAGGTTTCCAGGACGGCTGGAGTCAGGAAAACTGACTTGCTGTTATCCTGTATGCACCCAACAAACTGGGTGCTCTTGCTTCTAAGCAGACGATTGCTAGTTGGATGTGTAGTACAATTCAGCTTGCACATTCTGTGGCAGGCCTGCCACAGCCAAAATATGTAAATGCCCATTCCACAAGGAAGGTGGGCTCATCTTGGGCGGCTGCCCGAGGGGTCTCGGCTTTACAACTTTGCCGAGCTGCTACTTGGTCAGGGGCAAACACGTTTGAAAAATTCTACAAATTTGATACCCTGGCTGAGGAGGACCTGGAGTTCTCTCATTCGGTGCTGCAGAGTCATCCGCACTCTCCCGCCCGTTTGGGAGCTTTGGTATAATCCCCATGGTCCTGACGGAGTCCCCAGCATCCACTTAGGACGTCAGAGAAAATAAGAATTTACTTACCGATAATTCTATTTCTCGTAGTCCGTAGTGGATGCTGGGCGCCCATCCCAAGTGCGGATTGTCTGCAATACTTGTACATAGTTATTGTTACAAAAATCGGGTTATTATTGTTGTGAGCCATCTTTTCAGAGGCTCCGCTGTTATCATGCTGTTAACTGGGTTCAGATCACAGGTTGTACGGTGTGATTGGTGTGGCTGGTATGAGTCTTACCCGGGATTCAAAATCCATCCTTATTGTGTACGCTCGTCCGGGCACAGTATCCTAACTGAGGCTTGGAGGAGGGTCATAGGGGGAGGAGCCAGTGCACACCACCTGATCCTGAAGCTTTTACTTTTGTGCCCTGTCTCCTGCGGAGCCGCTATTCCCCATGGTCCTGACGGAGTCCCCAGCATCCACTACGGACTACGAGAAATAGAATTATCGGTAAGTAAATTCTTATTTTTACAAGTTCGATACTATGACCAAACTGAAAGTCCTCAGAGGCCAATAAGTTCTGTGGGAACCTCCGCACTCTCCCACCCGGTTTGGGAGCTATGGTACTAAATGGATTCCCAGTATCCCCTAGGATGTAAGAGAAAATAGGATTTTAATTACCTACCGGTAAATCCTTTTCTCGTAGTCCAGAGGGGATACTGGGCGCCCGCCCAGGGCTTCGTTCTTCCTGCACGGTTACTTGGTTAAGTTATAATGTTTGGTTCACCTGTTGCTGTTCCTGTTTACGTGTTTGGTTAGCATGGCTTTCCTCATGTTCTGGTTGTGCTAGTTTGAAATCTCACCACTTTCCTTTTTCTATATCCTTCTATCAAAGTATGTTTATGTCCTAGGGCACAGTTTCCTAGCCTGAGTCTGGTAGGAGGCTTTCAAGACTCTACTTCGTCCGTTTTCATTTACATCCTTTCCTGCTGGACCTGTTACATCAATGGTTGGGGTCGCATCTACATGTTCAACAGTTAGTCCATCTAACTCTGAAGACACGACTTTCGCTTCTTTGGTTGCTCCAGCTGCACAATCTCACTGCGGGCAGGCGGTTTGGTGTGTTTGACTGGGCGCTTCTCATGACGAATGCCAACCTCAGGGGATGGGGCGTGCTTGTGTTGGACTCCCATCTTCAGGGCCACTGGTCTCCACAAGAATTGATGTTGCCAATAATTTTTTTTGTACTAAGAGGGATCTACAATGCTCTGGTACAAGCCACCCACATTCTTCGATCCAAGGCGGTAAAACAGGTCAGTCGGACAACGCGACTGCTGTAGCATATGTAAACAAACAAGGTGAAACTCGCAGTCGCCAGGCGCGAGGTGTCACGTATTCTCCAATTGGCAGAACGCAACGCAGTAATTCTCTCGGTGCTGTTCATTCCAGGAGTGGACAATTGGGTAGCAGACTTCCTCAGTCTTCAGGGTCTACATCTGTGAGAATGGGCACTTCACCCAGAGGTGTTCAACGAGCTGATACAACGCTGGGGTGTCCAGACGTGGATCTCATGGCATAACGTCTCAATCATCAACTTCCAAGACGCATCACCAGAACCCGGGATCCTCAAGCGGAAGCTGTGGACGCTCTGGCCGTGCCTTGGCTGTGCGACCTAGTTTACGCGTTCCGCCGTTCCCTCTATTGTCTTGAATTCTCAAGAGAATCAAACGGGAGTCAGTCACGGTGATCTTGGAGGGCTTTGTATTCAGAACTGCGCTTTCTTATAGCGGTCTATCCTTGGCCTCTTTCTCTGCGTCCGGATCTACTCTAACAAGGACCCTTCATGAATCCTAATTTACTAGGGCTACGTTTAAGTTGACTATTCGTCAGGCCTATCTCCACCAGTCTAGGCGACCGCCAGTATCCATTCCTGCCCATTCTATGAGTTCAGTTGGGTCTTCATGGGCCGCCAGTAGTGGGGGCTACCATGTCTCAACTCTGTAGAGGAGCCACTTGGTCCAGTATTAATACATTTGCTAAATTCTAAGAGTTTGATAATTTTGTGGCTTCATCTTCCCGGTTTGGCTGTCTAGTTTTGCATGTTCCTCAGCGATTTCCCATCCGGGGGAAGAACTTTGGGACGTCCACACGGTATTGAAGTTGTGCTAGTGGCTTACAGGAAAAGAGGATTTTGGTACTTACCGATAAATCCCTTTTTCGGAAGCCATAGGGGACACTGGCCACACGCCCGTCGCTGTTGTCTTGCATGCCTTGTTGTTCTGTTGTGTGTAATTGTTGTATGCTCTCTTCCCTCCTCCTTCTTCTTTTTTTTTTATTTTTTTTTTAAGTTTCTGTTCTCTTGTTCCCGTCTCCTCCTCGGCTAATTCATAACTGAGGGATGATGGTGGAAAAAGAGAGGAGGAGCCTGTAACACCAGCTCCTTGTAAGCCACCACCATCACCCCATGGTCTTGACGTTGTACCAGTGTCCCCTATGGCTTCCGAAAAAGGGATTTATCGGTAAGTACCAAAATCCTCCTTTTTGCCTTTTATAAATGAATTGATAAATAACTTTAGATATTGTAGAATGCAAGTTTGGATGTGGTAGTTTTGTATTGTGCTTGGGTAAAGGATTCGGTGTAATCCTGTTTTTTGTTACAGGCGGAAGAGTTACAAGCGAGCTGTTGATGAACTGTCTGACGAACATCTCAGTGATGATGAGATTAACTCTCCTCCCAGGAAGAAGACTCCATCTCCACCATGTCCTCCCAGCAAAGTAAGATCCCATCTTTATGAAAGCACACCCATGAAATTGGACATTACGGGCTGAGTCCTAAGTCTATGTATTTTCTCTAACGTCCTAGTGGATGCTGGGGACTCTGTAAGGACCATGGGGAATAGACGGGCTCCGCAGGAGACTGAGCACTCTAAAGAAAGATTTAGTACTACCTGGTGTGCACTGGCTCCTCCCTCTATGACCCTCCTCCAAACCTCAGTTAGAATCTGTGCCTGGCCAGAGCTGGGTGCTTTCTTTTTCATCCACTAGGGGTCACTGGAGTACTCTTGGGATATGGACGGCTTAGCAGAAACAAAGGCACTATTTATTTAAATTTAGAACTCTCCACCCCTCCATATCCCAGAGTACCTCAGTGTACGACCTCAGTGTTTTTTCCGTGCTCACAGCAATAACAAGGCTTGTGGGGACTTCCCACACTTGGTGGAAGATTTTATAACTTTTTCATTTTTACACTTAGCACATCCCTTCCCAGTTTCTGGAAAAACATGGGTCCGGGATGGTGCCGCTGCAAGGACAGCGCATGGCGTGTCGGTCCTCACAAAGAGCACCCTCACAGCCACAGGCAGCCTACTGTCTCCTGCAACAGCTGGACGGAGCTTACACATAGAAGCCCCGTCGCAGCCATGACCTGAGGAGCTGGACGGAGCTTACAGATAGAAGCCCCGTCGCAGCCATGACCGGAAAGACGTCGCAGACCTCCCTACAAAAGGTATGCTGGGGAAACGGGGCGGTCAGCGCAGGCTGCTGCCCCGCTGTGTGGGGTCCGTGGGTAAGGCCGACCACTCACTACCGTGATAGCCGCTTAGGCGCTCCGGCAGCGGTACACCGCTCACAGAGGGAGACCCGCCGCAGCTTCGCTCCGTCAGCGGTGCTCACAGAGGGAGACCCGCCGCAGCTTCGCTCCGTCAGCGGTGCTCACAGAGACCCGCGCAGCTTGCCTAGCGACGCCGCGCTCCGGCCAGCCGACCTCAGCTGTTCTGGACTATGTGTCCCTCGCCTCCCTGAAATGAGCTTCCTGGCTCCCCGCTGAGACACAGCGCTACAGGGAGTACAGGGAAGGGGGGGGGGGAGTGGGGGACCTGGCTGATTACTGCGTGGCTGCAGCTGCCAGATGCTGCAAGGGGAAAATCACGGTATAATAGGCTGTTGAGCCTATATATAGCTGCCATATCTATAGAAGATATTAATATTAACATATCTATAGAAGATATTAATACAAAATTAACTGCAGGCAGAGCTTATATTAATGTGACCTGCCTGTGATTGTATTGTAACCTGCATGTGATTATATATTAACTGCAGCAGGTATTGTAACTTGTCCTGTGAGTCTCAGTGTAAGCATGGCATGGGGGCCATTTTTAATCATGTTTCCTGTTTCTTCCAGTGATAATTCCAGAACATTCCTGCCCTTCTTCTCTACGCCACCGGAGGCGCAGGGGTGTTAGTGGGAATTTTGGTTCAGGTTTCACATAGGCTGCCCATGTAAACTGTATTTAGCCATAAATATGTATATATATATATATATATATATATATATATATTACGCACCTTCAGTAAAGATTTTACTGAGTCGTGCAAGTGTCTGTCCTTTGGCTATTGTGGTGTCTGTAAGGCTCCAACACAGACTAAATATAAGGTTTACTACAATGTCGGTACATAAATCTACCACAGATTCAGTTGGTTTGTAGGTTTCCACTCCGGAAGCCGGGTCAGTCCCAGATCCTATGTTAAGCATTGGCAATTCAAATTGACTCCGCTCGACAGGAGCGGTAAGATCGGAGTCTCGGAAGTTACTCCGCCAGCTCTAACGGAGGAGTCTCAACCTTTCCAAAGGTCCAACTTCCCTTTGGGTACCAGGGTGTTAATTTAACTGGTCTTATAATTTAATGCAGTCTGACAATTCTATGTCAAACCTCACAGCGATAACTACGAGTGAGAAGGGCACATTAGACCAGCAGTCAGATAGTGCAGGGTTTTGACAACCATACATTGCTAATGACCAGTGAGTCAATGTCTCAATTTTTACAGAGACTAAGTAGACTCTAACATCTAATCCGTCGAATTTAATAAACAACAGATCTTCAATGAGTTTCTTATTTAGAATATCTGACTAAGATTTAACTCTATTTACCCGTTTCCACATCTAAATGGGAGAATCCGCCATTGGTGAATTCGTCTGTGTCAAACATTATAAAGACCCAAGATACATTTGGGTCACTAGACGCTCTATGTATGGAAACAATGACGATCACGTTAGACTTACCGTTAATGAGAAGCTGCAGAGTATCTCTGTAAAGCTTCTGCTGACGCCTGTTACCTCGTTTCTTGCTTTTCATCGTCGCTAGTTTCAGCACGACAAGGCCAGAAGTTGTTTGGTCCTAAATTTGATATTCAGGCCAAGACGGGGGGTGGGGGGTAAAGTCTAGCCATTGCCGCCTCCGGTATCAAAACGGAAATACTTTGGTCCGGCGTTTAAACCCTTTAGACTTCAGTCTTTTCAAGGCTGTGGTACAAAAACAGTCACGACTTGTAACGCCAGGGCGCTAAAGTCAACAAGCAGTGGCTTGACTGCCTCTTAGGCCATCTCGATTTTCCAATTGTGGAAGCGCGCCTTTACACGTTACATTTGCCGGGTTTCCAGACATCCACTCATGGATGTATCCGCTATTTAAAGATTAAAAGACAAGACTGCCTCTGTCGGACGAAATTAGGCGTTTTGGCAGGTTGCCATTCAGTCTCTGCTGGTTTCAGCTGTTTTTATTTCCAGGCCGGGTACACCAACAGTCAGGGTTCCCCTCTGTTTGGGGTACCGAAGCCGGAGGGCTCCGTCGCAGTCTCAATCAGCAAGTCACTTACTACAGTTTGAAAATGGATTTTCTGCGGTTAGTATTTGCATATTTGGAGCCACAAGATTGCATGATTGCGCTTGATCTTCAGAATGCGTATTTACCCATTCCGGTTTGGTCACCGCATCACAGGTTCTTGCATTTTGCAATACGCCACAACCATTAACCATTTCAGGTTCTACCGTTTGGCCTCTTGTCAACGCCTCGGGTATTCACCAAAGTGATGTTGGTGATGATAGCTCATCTCAGAGCCCTGGCAGTGACAATCGTTCCATACTTAGACGATCTGCTCATAAGAACTCTGTCTCAACAGAGGTTCCTCTTACTTGCGCTACTAACGTACACCACGGTTGCAGTGTCAAGTTCAAAAACAATCGCATCTAATTCCGTCTGAACGACTTCAATTCCTAGGTATGATTATAGATACGGTAAATCAAAGACATTTACCTACTACACCAAAAAGAACAGATTATACCATCTAGTACAATTAGTGCAAAAGCCACGCACACTAGCGGTACATTGGTGTATTCGCCTATTAGGAACAATGATGTGTTTTCGAATCGCTTTAGTTCGCCGGGTTTCACTCGCGTTTCCCACAGGGGGGCGAGGGTGTCTATACTCTGGGCGAGAGTCTCAGAGGTTGAGGAGTTGTAGTTAAAA
Source organism: Pseudophryne corroboree (assembly GCF_028390025.1). Lineage (NCBI taxonomy): Eukaryota > Metazoa > Chordata > Amphibia > Anura > Myobatrachidae > Pseudophryne > Pseudophryne corroboree. The sequence goes on along the minus strand of NC_086454.1, from coordinate 67,299,058 downwards.
AGGTCAGCGACAAGGGTTCTAAAACGGATCACGACAGATTGCTGTCTATAAATATCCTGGAACTCCGTGCAATTTACACAGGTGTTTCACATGTGGATCCACAAGTGGGGTTACCCTCAGGGGTACATGATGGCATCTCGCCACAATTACAAACGCTCAGTATGTGTACAGAACGACAGATCACAAGGGCAGTGGCAGTGGAGGCTCTCACATTCGCGTGGTCGTACAGCCTCGTGTATCTGGGTCCACCGGTTTCCGCTGCTCTCTCCGTTGCTAGAACGGATCATAAGACAGTTCGTCAAAGTCATACTAGTGATATCTCATGGGTTTCGGAGAGCTTGCTTCTCGAATCTCCAAGGAATACTCGCACACGATCCTTGCCCGCTCATAATACGTCCAACCTGTTACAACAGGGACCGTTCTTTTACCCCTATTTACCTATGTACCGCGGCTGCGGTTGACGGGGTGGTGGTTCAGACCGCCCTCTTAAGAAAAGAGATAGGGCATTACAGTATCGGTTATACCAACCATGTTACGAGCTAGAAAGCCGGTTACGGCAGCTCATTATTACATAATTTGGTGTGCCTATATAGGTGGGTGTGAAGCTCGGAAGTTTCCGACATCATCTTTCAAGTTACCCGTATTCTGTTATTTTACAGACTGGGTGGGATGGAGAACTGCGTTTATCTACACTGAGGGTGCAGGTATCTGTGTTGTCAATTTATTTTCAAAGACGTTTGACTATTGCGTCGGTACACACCTTTCTACAAGGTGTCATCAGAGTGCAGCCTCCATTTATCCCACCTACAGCGCCATGCGACTTGAAGCTGGGTTCAGATTTCTTACAGTTTTCATATTTTGAACCCTTACAACAAATGGGGATTAAGTTTCTCACTTGGAAAACGTTTTTTCTCTGACGTCCTAGTGGATGCTGGGAACTCCGTAAGGACCATGGGGAATAGCGGCTCCGCAGGAGACGGGGCACATCTAAAGAAAGCTTTAGGATCACCTGGTGTGCACTGGCTCCTCCCCCTATGACCCTCCTCCAAGCCTCAGTTAGATTTTCTGTGCCCGACGAGAAGGGTGCACACTAGGGGCTCTCCTGAGCTCTTTGTGAAAGTTTTAGTTTAGGTTTATTATTTTCAGTGAGACCTGCTGGCAACAGGCTCACTGCATCGAGGGACTAAGGGGAGAAGAAGCGAACTCACCTGCGTGCAGAGTGGATTGGGCTTCTTAGGCTACTGGACATTAGCTCCAGAGGGACGATCACAGGTTCAGCCTGGATGGGTCACCGGAGCCGCGCCGCCGGCCCCCTTACAGAGCCAGAAGAGCGAAGAGGTCCGGAAAAATCGGCGGCAGAAGACTTTCCTGTCTTCAGATAAAGGTAGGCGCACAGCACCGCAGCTGTGCGCCATTGCTCTCAGCACACTTCACACTCCGGTCACTGAGGGTGCAGGGCGCTGGGGGGGCAGCGCCCTGAGACGCAATAAATCGATAGAAAACCTTTTATGGCTAAAATAAATGCATCACATATAACTCCTGGGCTATATGGATGCATTTAACCCCTGCCAAAACATACAAGAAAACGGATGATAGGCTCCGCCCCTTTCTCGGCGTCCTTATCTCCTCAGCACACTGGCGCCATTTTCCCTCACAGCTCAGTTGGAGGGAAGCTCCCTGGCTCTTCCCTGCAGTCACTACACTACAGAAAGGGGTTAAAAAAGAGTGGGGGGCACAAATTAGGCGCAGTATAAACAATACAGCAGCTATAAAGGGAAAAACACTTATATAAGGTTATCCCTGTATGTATATATATATGTATATATGTATATATGTATATATATATATATATATATATATATATATATATATATATATATATATATATATATATATATATATATATATATATATATATATATAGCGCTCTGGTGTGTGCTGGCAAACTCTCCCTCTGTCTCCCCAAAGGGCTAGTGGGGTCCTGTCCTCTATCAGAGCATTCCCTGTGTGTGTGTGCTTTGTCTCGGTACGTTTGTGTCGACATGTATGAGGAGAAAAATGATGAGGAGACGGAGTAGAGTGTCTGTAATAGTGTTGTCACCCCCTGGGGGGTCGACACCTGAGTGGATGTACTGTTGAAATTGCGTGACAGTGTCAGCTTTGTATAAAAGACAGTGGTTGACATGAGACAGCCGGCTACTCAGCTTGTGCATGTCCAGACGTCTCATACGGGGGCTCTAAAGCGCCCGTTACCTCAGATACAGACGCCGACACGGATACTGACTCCTGTGTCGACGGTGAAGAGACAACCGTGATTTCCAATAGGGCCACACATTGCATGATTGAGGCAATGGAAAAAGTTTACACTCTTCTGATAATATAAATACCACCAAAAAAAAGGGGTATTATGTTTGGTGAGGAAAAACTTCCTGTAGTTTTCCTGAATCTGAGAAATAAAATGAGGTGTGTGATGATGCGTGAGTTTCCCCCCGATAACAATTGATAATTTCTAAAAAGTTATTGGCAGTATACCTTTTCCCGCCAGAGGTTAGGGTGCGTTGGGAAACACCCCCTAGGGGGGATAAGGCGCTCACACGCTTGTACAAGGGCTCTACCCTCTCTGGAGATGGCCGCCCTTAAGGATCCTGCTGATAGAAAGCAGGAGGGTATCCTAAAATGTATTTACACACATACTGGTGTTATACTGCGACCAGCAATCGCCTCAGCCTGGATGTGCAGTGCTGGGTTGGCGTGGTCGGATTCCCTGACTGGAAATATGATATCCTAGATAAGGACAGTATATTATTGCCTATAGAGCAATTAAAAGATGCATTTCTATATATGCATGATGCACAGCGGAATATTTGCCGACTGGCATCAAGTATAAGTGCGTTGTCCAATTTATACCAGTAAAGTGGTCAGGTGATGCGGATTCCAAACGGCATTTGGAAGTATTGCCTTAAAAGAGGGGATGTACCCCAGGTCGCCTCTCAAAATAAGACGCCGTATTATCAGGCGCAGGCCTGGTTGGCAAGCGGACAAAAGGGTTCCTCTTTTCTGCTCGTGACAGAGGGAGAGGAAAATGGCTGCAGAGATCAGCCAGTTCCAAGGAACAGAAACTCTTTTCCGCCTCTGCCAAGCCCTCAGTATGACGCTAGGGCTTTACAAGTTCAGGCACTGTGGGGTCCCGTTCTCAATGAATTTCAGTGCGCAGTGGGCTCACTCGCAAGTAGACCCCTGGATCCTTCTGGACAATATTTCAGGGGTACAAATTGGAATTCGAGACGTATCCCCCTCGCCGTTTCCAAAGGTCTGTTTTACCGACGTCTCCCGCTGACAGGGAGGCAAGTTTGGAAACCATTCACAAGCTGTATTCCCAGCAGGTGATAATCAAGGTACCCCTCCTGCAACAGGGAACGGGGTATTCTTCCACACTATTGTGGTACCGAAGCCAGACGGCTCGGGGAGACCGATTTTAAAATCTAAAATCTTTGAACACTTGCATACAGAGTTTCAAATTCAAAATTGAGTCACTCAGAGCAGTGATTGCAAACCTGGAAGAAGGGGACTACATGATGTCTCGGGACATCAAGGATGCTTACCTTCAGGTCAAAATTTACCCTTCTCACCAAGGGTATTTCAGGTTATGGTACAGAACTGTCACTATCAGTTCGGACGCTGCCGTAGGGATGGTCCACGGCACCCCGGGTCTTTACTGAAGTAATGACCGTAATGATGATATTCCTTCGAAGGAAGGGAATTTTAGTTATCCGTTACTTGGACGATTCCCTGATAAGGGTAAGATCCAGGGAACAGTTGGAGATCGGTGTAACACTATATCAGGTAGTGTTGCGGCAGCACGATTGGATTCTCAATATTCCAAAATCGCAGCTGGTTCCGACGTCTTGTCTTCTGTTCCTAGGGATGATCCTGGACACAGTCCAGAAAGGTGTTTCTCCCGGAGGAGAAAGCCAGGGAGTTATCCGAGCTAGTCAGGAACCTCCTAAAACCGAACCAAGTCTCAGTGCATCAATGCACAAGGGTTCTGGGTAAAAATGGTGGCTTCCTACGAAGCAATCCCATTCGGCAGATTCCACGCAAGACTTTCCAGTGGAACCTACTGGACAAATGGTCCGGGTCGCATCTTCAGATGCTTCAGCGGATAACCCTGTCACCGGGGACAAGGGTATCCCTCCTGTGGTGGTTGCAGAGTGCTCATCTTCTAGAGGGCCGCAGATTCGGCATTCGGGACTGGGTCCTGGTGGCCACGGATGCCAGCCTGCGAGGCTGGGGAGCAGTCACACAGGGAAGGAATTTCCAGGGCTTATGGTCAAGCCTGGAGACATCTCTTCATATAAACATTCTGGAACTAAGGGCCATTTACAATGCCCTAAGTCAAGCGAAACCCCTGCTTCAGGGTCAGGCGGTATTGATCCAATCGGACAACATCACGTCAGTCGCCCACGTAAACAGACAGGGCGGCACAGGAAGCAGGGGGGCAATGGCAGAAGCTGCAAGGATTCTTCGCTGGGCGGAAAATCATGTGATAGCACTGTCAGCAGTGTTCATTCCGGGAGTGGACAACTGGGAAGCAGACTTCCTCAGCAGACACGACCTTCACCCGGGAGAGTGGGGACTTCACCCAGAAGTCTTCCACCTGATTGTAAACCGTTGGGAAAAACCAAAGGTGGACATAATGGCGTCCCGTCTAAACAAAAAACTAGACAGATATTGCGCCAGGTCAGGGGACCCTCAGGCAATAGCGGTGGACGCTCTGGTAACACCGTGGGTGTACCAGTCAGTGTATGTGTTCCCTCCTCTGCCTCTCATACCAAAAGTACTGAGAATCATAAGAAGGAGAGGAGTAAGAACTATACTCGTGGTTCCGGATTGGCCAAGAAGGACTTGGTATCCGGAACTTCAAGAGATGCTCACGGACGAACCGTGGCCTCTACCTCTAAGAAAGGACCTGCTCCAGCAGGGGCCTTGTCTGTTCCAAGACTTACCGCGGCTGCGTTTGACGGCTTGGCGGTTGAACGCCGGATCCTGAAGGAAAAAGGCATTCCAGATGAAGTCATCCCTACCCTGGTCAAGGCCAGGAAGGACGTAACCGCAAAACATTATCACCGCATTTGGCGAAAATATGTTGCGTGGTGGGAGGCCAAGAAGGCCCCTACAGAGGAATTTCAACTGGGTCGTTTCCTCCATTTCCTGCAAACAGGACTGTCTATGGGCCTAAGATTAGGGCCCATTAAGGTTCAAATTTCGGCCCTGTCGATTTTCTTCCAAAAGGAACTGGCTTCAGTGCCTGAAGTTCAGACATTTGTAAAAGGGGTACTGCATATACAGCCTCCTTTTGTGCCTCCAGTGGCACCTTGGGATCTCAATGTTGTGTTGAGTTTCCTAAAGTCACATTGGTTTGAACTACTCACCACTGTGGACTTAAAATATCTCACATGGAAGGTGACGATGCTGTTAGCCCTGGCTTCAGCCAGGCGTGTGTCAGAACTGGCGGCTTTATCATATAAAAGCCCTTATTTAATATTTCATTCTGACAGGGCAGAATTGAGGACTTGTCCTCAATTTCTACCTAAGGTGGTTTCTGCATTCCACATGAAGCAACCTATTGTGGTACCTGCGGCTACTAAGGACTTGGAGGATTCCAAGTTGCTTGACGTGGTCAGGGCCCTGAAAATATGTTTCCAGGACGGCTGGAGTCAGAAAATCTGACTCGCTGTTTATCCTGTATGCACCCAACAAACTGGGTGCTCCTGCTTCTAAGCAGACGATTGCTCGTTGGATTTGTAGTACAATTCAGCTTGCACGTTCTGTGGCAGGCCTGCCACAGCCAAAAATCTTAAAATGCCCACTCCACAAGGAAGGTGGGCTCATCTTGGGCAGCTGCCCGAGGGGTCTCGGCTTTACAACTTTGCCGAGCAGTTACTTCGTCAGGAGCAAATACGTTTGTAAACTTCTACAAATTTGATACCCTGGCTGAGGAGGACCTGGAGTTCTCTCATTCGGTGCTGCAGAGTCATCCGCACTCTCCCGCCCGTTTGGGAGCTTTGGTATAATCCCCATGGTCCTTACGGAGTTCCCAGCATCCACTAGGACGTCAGAGAAAATAAGAATTTACTTACCGATCATTCTATTTCTCGTAGTCCGTAGTGGATGCTGGGCGCCCATCCCAAGTGCGGATTGTCTGCAATACTGGTACATAATTATTGTTACCAAAAAATTCGGGTTATTGTTGTAGTGTGACATCTTTTATAGAGGTTTCTCTATTATCATGCTGTTAACTGGGTTCAGATCACAAGTTGTACAGTGTGATTGGTGTGGCTGGTATGAGTCTTACCCGGGATTCAAAATCCTTCCTTATTGTGTACGCTCGTCCGGGCACAGTATCCTAACTGAGGCTTGGAGGAGGGTCATAGGGGGAGGAGCCAGTGCACACCAGGTGATCCTAAAGCTTTCTTTAGATGTGCCCTGTCTCCTGCGGAGCCGCTTTTCCCCATGGTCCTTACGGAGTTCCCAGCATCCACTACGGACTACGAGAAATAGAATTATCGGTAAGTAAATTCTTATTTTCTTCCAGCCTTAGCTTCGGCAAGGGTTTGGTTTTCACATTTGGGTGCCTTGTATTCCAAGCCACCGTATTTGGGTTTCCTCATGACAGAGCGGAACTTCGGACGAATTCCGATTTCTTATTTTTCACATCAATAAACCAATAGTGTTTCCTGTGTTGACAGCACATTCTAGAATTCTGAATGTGGTACGCGCATTACGCGTTTATATGTCCCGAACGTCTACAGTTCGTAATACGGATACGTTGTTTGTTCTCTATGATGCTGCCAACTGGGGTTAGCCAGTTTCTCAGCAGACATTATCCAGTTGGATAAAACTGACTACAAGTCAGGCTTACCTTAAGGCTAAGTTACAGTCGCCTACGTCAGTAATAGCTCATCCCACAGGTTCTGTGGGAATGTCATGACCAGCTGGTCGTGGAGCTTCTACGACGCGGCTACATAGTCTTCAGTGCACACGTTTGTGCGCGTTTACACGTTATGAAACATTTGCGGCATCAGCATCTAGCTTTGGCCGCCTACTGTTACAGGTGTCAAACAGCTCTCCCGCCCACGAGGGAAGCTTTGGTACGTCCCAAGAGTACTCCAGTGACCCCTAGTGGATGAAAAAGAAAATAGGATTTTGGTACTTACCAGGTAAATCCTTTTCTTTGAATCCATAGGGGGCACTGGAAGCCCACCCAGAGCAGTTTTACCTGGGTTGTATTAAGCTCAGAGGAGCTTATGGTAACACATTTTCACCGATTGGTTCAAATTATAAAGGTTTATCGGTTATGGTGTCAACTGTTTAGTTGTCAGTAACGTTATGTGTCAACTTTGTTGTCCGTTATGTTATAGGAATTCTCCATTGTCAACCTCTCTATAGTTCCTGTTCGGCTCAGTAAAAAACACTGAGGTCGTACACTGAGGTACTCTGGGATATGGAGGGGTGGAGAGTTCTAAATTTAAATATTCAGTGCCTTTGTTTCTGCTAAGCCGTCCATATCCCAAGAGTACTCCAGTGCCCCCTATGGATTCAAAGAAAAGGATTTACCTGGTCAGTACCAAAATCCTATTTTTAGTGAGCTCTCCTGAGCTTGCTAATAAAGTATTTTAGTTAGGTTTTTTTATTTTCAGAGAGCTTCTGCTGGCAACAGACTCTCTGCTACGTGGGACTGAGGGGAGCGAAGCAAACCTACTAACTGCGGCTAGGTTGCGCTTCTTAGGCTACTGAACACCATTCGCTCCAGAGGGATCGAATACAGTTGGACACTGTTATATGCATGAGCCCCCGCCATTATTTTTACACAAAATCGCGGGACAGAAGCCCGCTGCTGAGGGGGCGGGGCCTTCATCCTCAGCACTCACCAGCGCCATTTTCTCTCCACAGCTCCGCTGAGAGGAAGCTCCCCAGGCTCTCCCCTGCAGTCTCAAGGTAGAAAGAGGGTGAAAAAGAGAGAGGGGGCACATAAATTTAGGCACATTAATCAAATATACAGCAGCTACTGGGTAAACACTAAGTTACTGTGTAATTCCTGGGTCATATAGCGCTGGGGTGTGTGCTGGCATACTCTCTCTCTGTCTCTCCAAAAGGCCTTGTGGGGGTCCGGTCCTCATATAGAGCATCCCCTGTGTGTGTGGTGTCGGTACGCGTGTGTCGACATGTTTGACAGAGAGGGCTATGTGGAGGCAGAGCAAGTGCAGATGAATGACGTGTCGCCGCCGACGGTGCCGACACCTGATTGGATGGATATGTGGAAGGTGTTTAATGATAATGTAAACTCCTTACATAAGAGGTTGGATAAAGCTGATGCCTTGAGACAGTCAGGGTCTCAGCCCATGCCTGATCCCACAGCGCAGAGGCCGTCAGGGTCTCAAAAGCGCCCACTATCCAAAATTGTTGACACAGATATCGACACGGATTCTGACTCCAGTGTTGATGACGATGATGCAAAATTGCAGTCTAAAATGGCTTAAGCCATCCGTTATATGATTATAGCAATGAAGGATGTTTTGCACATTTCAGAGGTAAACCCTGTCCCTGACAAGAGGGTTTATATGTATGGGGAGAAAAAGCAAGAGGTGACTTTTCCCCCTTCACATGAGTTGAATGAAATTATGTGAAAGAGCGTGGGATTCCCCCGATAAGAAAGTGCTGATTTCCAAAAGGTTACTTATGGCGTATCCTTTCCCGCCAACGGACAGGATGCGCTGGGAATCATCCCCTAGGGTAGATAAAGCTCTCGCACGCTTATCTAAGAGGTGGTCCTGCCGTCACAGGATACGGCCGCCCTAAAGGATCCTGCAGATGGAAAGCAGGAAGGTATCCTGAAGTCTGTTTATACACATTCAGGTACTCTACTGAGGCCGGCATTCGGCTTGGATGTGTAGCGCTGTAGCAGCATGGACAGATAATCTGTCTGAGGTAATGGATACCTTAGACAAGGATACCATTTTACTGACCCTGGGGCATATAAAAGACACTGTTCTATATATGAGGGATGCCCAGAGGGACATTTGCCTACTGGGCTCTAGAATAAATGCAATGTCAATTTCTGCCAGAAGGGTACTGTGGACTCGGCAATGGACAGGTGATGCCGACTCCAAGAAGCACATGGAGGTGTTACCTTACAAGGGTGAGGAATTGTTTGGGAACGGTCTCTCGGACCTGGTTTCCACAGCTACGGCTGGGAAGTCAAACTTTTTGCCATATATTCCCTCACAGCCTAAGAAAGCACCGTATTAACAAATGCAGTCCTTTCGATCACAAAGAAGCAAGAAGGTCAGAGGTGCGTCCTTTCTTGCCAGAGGCAGGGGTAGAGGAAAGAAGCTGCACCATACAGGTAGTTCCCAGGAACAGAAGTCCTCCCCGGCTTCCACTAAATCCACCGCATGACGCTGGGGCTCCACAGGTGGAGCCAGGAGCGGTGGGGGCGCGTCTCCGACATTTCAGCCACCAGTGGGTTCGCTCACGGGTGGATCCCTGGGCTATACAGATTGTGTCTCAGGGATACAAGCTGGAATTCGAAGTGATGCCCCCTCACCGTTGCCTCAAATCGGCCAGCTTCCCCCATGGAACGGGAAGTAGTGTTAGCGGCAATTCACAAGTTGTATCTCCAGCAGGTGGTGGTAAAGGTTCCCCTCCTTCAACAGGGAAGGGGATACTATTCCACAATGTTTGTGGTACCGAAACCGGACGGTTCGGTCAGACCCATATTGAATTTAAAGTCCCTGAACATTTATCTGAAAAGATTCAAGTTCAAAATGGAATCGCTCAGAGCGGTCATTGCAAGCCTGGAAGAGGGGGATTTTATGGTGTCTCTGGACATCAAGGATGCTTACTTGCATGTCCCCATTTATCCACTTCATCAGGAGTACCTCAGATGTGTTGTACAGGACTGCCATTACCAATTCCAGACGTTGCCATTTGGGCTGTCCACAGCACCGAGAATATTTACCAAGGTGATGGCAGAAATGATGGTGCTCCTTCGAAAGCAAGGAGTCACAATTATCCCATACTTGGACGATCTCCTCATAAAGGCGAGGTCCAGAGAGCAGTTGCTGATCAGCGTTGCACACTCACAGGCAGTGTTGCAACAGCACAGCTGGATTCTGAACATCCCAAAGTCGCAGCTGATTCCTACAACGCGTCTGCCCTTTCTGGGCATGATTCTGGACACGGACCAGAAGAAGGTTTCTCCCGGCGGAGAAGGCTCAAGAGCTCGTGACTCTAGTCAGAGACCTCTTGAGACCGAAACAGGTGTCGGTGCATCGCTGCACACGAGTCCTGGGAAAGATGGTGGCATCATACGAAGCCATTCCCTTCGGCAGGTTCCATGCGAGGATCTTTCAATGGGATCTGTTGGACAAGTGGTCCGGATCGCATCTTCAGATGCATCGGCTGATCACCCTATCCCCCAGGGCCAGGGTGTCTCTTCTGTGGTGGCTGCAGAGTGCTCACCTTCTCGAGGCCCGCAGGTTCGGCATACAAGACTGGGTCCTGGTGACCACGGATTCGAGCCTCCGAGGATGGGGGGCAGTCACTCAGGGAAGAAACTTCCAAGGGTTGTGGTCAAGTCAGGAGGCTTGTCTGCACATAAATATCCTGGAACTAAGGGCCATATACAACGCTCTGAGTCAAGCGGAGCCTCTGCTTCGCAACCAACCGGTGCTGATTCAGTCAGACAACATCACCGCAGTGGCTCATGTAAACCGCCAGGGCGGCACAAGAAGCAGAGTGGCGATGGCGGAAGCCACCAGGATTCTTCGTTGGGCGGAGAATCACGTGCAAGCACTGTCAGCAGTGTTCATTCCGGGAGTGGACAACTGGGAAGCAGACTTCCTCAGCAGGCACGACCTCCACCCGGGAGAGTGGGGACTTCATCACGAGGTCTTCACTCAGATCACAAATCGATGGGAGCTGCCACAGGTGGACATGATGGCATCCCGTCTCAACAAGAAGCTACAAAGGTATTGCGCCAGGTCAAAAGACCCTCAGGCGATAGCTGTGGACGCACTAGTAACACCGTAGGTGTTCCAGTCGGTCTGTGTTTCCTCCTCTTCCTCTCATACCCAAGGTGCTGAGAATCGTAAGAAAAAGAGGAGTGAGAACAATACTCATTGTTCCGGATTGGCCAAGAAGGACTTGGTACCTGGAACTGCAAGAAATGCTCAGAGGACCCATGGCCTCTCAGACAGGACCTGTTGCAACAAGGGCCCTGTCTGTTCCAAGACTTACCGCGGCTGCGTTTGACGGCATGGCGGTTGAACGCCGGATCCTAGCGGAAAAAGGCATTCCGGATGAAGTTATTCCTACGCTGATAAAGGCTAGGAAGGACGTGACAGCAAAGCATTATCACCGTATATGGCGAAAATATGTTGCTTGCTGTGAGGCCAGGAAGGCCCCTACAGAGGAATTCCAGCTGGGTCGATTCCTGCACTTCCTACAGTCAGGAGTGTTTATGGGCCTAAAATTAGGGTCCATAAAGGTCCAGATTTCGGCCCTATCCATTTTCTTTCAAAAAGAACTGGCTTCACTGCCTGAGGTTCAGACGTTTGTTAAGGGAGTGCTGCATATTCAGCCCCCTTTTGTGCCACCAGTGGCACCTTGGGATCTCAACGTGGTGTTGGGTTTCCTGAAATCCCACTGATTTGAGCCACTTAAAACCGTGGAGCTAAAGTATCTCGCGTGGAAAGTGGTCATGCTGTTGGCCTTAGCTTCGGCTAGGCGTGTGTCAGAATTGGCGGCTTTGTCATGTAAAATCCCCTATCTGGTTTTCCATATGGACAGGGCAGAATTGCGGACTCGTCCGCAATTTCAGCCAAAGGTGGGGTCATCTTTTCATTTGAACCAACCTATTGTGGTGCCTGCGGCTACTCGTGACTTGGAGGATTCCAAGTTGCTTGACGTAGTCCGGGCTTTGAAGATTTATGTAACCAGAACGGCTGGAGTCAGGAAGACTGACTCGCTGTTTATTCTGTATGCATCCAACAAGCTGGGGGCTCCTGCTTCAAAGCAAACTATTGCTCGCTGGATCTGTAACACGATTCAGCAGGCTCATTCTGCGGCTGGATTGCCGTATCCAAAATCAGTGAAAGCCCATTCCACAAGGAAGGTGGGCTCTTCTTGGGCGGCTACCCGAGGGGTCTCGGCATTGCAGCTTTGCCGAGCTGCTACTTGGTCGGGTTCAAACACATTTGCAAAATTCTACAAGTTTGATACCCTGGCTGAGGAGGACCTTGGTTTGCCCATTTGGTGCTGCAGAGTCATCCGCACTCTCCCGCCCGTTTGGGAGCTTTGGTATAATCCCCATGGTCCTTACGGAGTCCCCAGCATACACTAGGACGTTAGAGAAAATAAGATTTTACTCACCGGTAAATCTATTTCTCGTAGTCCGTAGTGGATCCCAAGTGCGGACTTTCTGCAATACGTGTAAATAGTTATTGCTTAATAAAGGGTTATGTTAGCATCCATTGTTTGATGCTCTGTTATTGTTCATACTGTTAACTGGGTAAGTTTATCACAAGTTATACGTTGTGATTGGTGTGGCTGGTCTGAGTCTTACCCTGGATTCCAAAATCCTTTCCTTGTAATGTCAGCTCTTCCGGGCACAGTTTCCTTAACTGAGGTCTGGAGGAGGGGCATAGAGGGAGGAGCCAGTGCACACCAGGTAGTACTAAATCTTTCTTTAGAGTGCCCAGTCTCCTGCGGAGCCCGTCTATTCCCCATGGTCCTTACGGAGTCCCCAGCATCCACTACGGACTACGAGAAATGGATTTACCAGTGAGTAAAATCTTATTTCTCTGACGTCCTAGTGGATGCTGGGAACTCCGTAAGGACCATGGGGAATAGCGGCTCCGCAGGAGACTGGGCACAAAAGTAAAGCTTTAGGACTACCTGGTGTGCACTGGCTCCTCCCCCCATGACCCTCCTCCAAGCCTCAGTTAGATTTTTGTGCCCGGCCGAGAAGGGTGCATTCTAGGAGGCTCTCCTGAGTTTCTTAGTAAAAGTTTAGTTTTAGGTTTTTTATTTTCAGTGAGACCTGCTGGCAACAGGCTCACTGCATCGAGGGACTAGAGGGAGAAGAAGCGAACCTGCCTGCTTGCAGCCAGCTTGGGCTTCTTGGCTACTGGACACCATTAGCTCCAGAGGGACCGAACACAGGCCCAGCCTCGGAGTCCGGTCCCAGAGCCGCGCCGCCGGCCCTCTTACAGAGCCAGAAGCAAGAAGAGGTCCGGAAAATCGGCGCCAGAAGACATCAGTCTTCACCAAGGTAGCGCACAGCACTGCAGCTGTGCGCCATTGCTCCTCAGGCACACTTCACACTCCGGTCACTGAGGGTGCAGGGCGCTGGGGGGTGGTGCCCTGAGCAGCAATAAAAACACCTTGGCTGGCGAAAATACATCACATATAACCCCCAGGGCTATATGGATGTATTTTAACCCCTGCCAGAATACAGCAAAAAGCGGGAGAAAAGTCCGCCGAGAAGGGGGCGGAGCCCATCTCCTCAGCACACGGGCGCCATTTTCCCTCACCGCTCCACTGGAAGGACGTCTCCCTGACTCTCCCCTGCAGTCCTGCACTACAGAAAAGGGTAAAACAAGAGAGGGGGGCACTAATTAGGCGCAGTATTAATAAAACAGCAGCTATAAGGGGAAAAACACTTCTATAAGGTTATCCCTGTATATATATATATATAGCGCACTGGTGTGTGCTGGCATACTCTCCCTCTGTCTCCCCAAAGGGCTAGTTGGGGTCCTGTCCTCTATCAGAGCATTCCCTGTGTGTGTGCTGTGTGTCGGTACGATTGTGTCGACATGTATGAGGAGGAAAATGGTGTGGAGGCGGAGCAATTGCCTGTAATGGAGATGTCACCCCCTAGGGAGTCGACACCTGAGTGGCTGAGCTTATGGAAGGAATTACGTGACAGTGTCAGCTCTTTACAAAAGACGGTTGATGACACGAGACAGCCGGCTACTCAGCTGGTGCCTGTCCAGGCGTCTCAAAAGCCATCAGGGGCTCTAAAACGCCCGTTACCTCAGATGGCAGATACAGACGCCGACACGGATACTGACTCCAGTGTCGACGATGAAGAGACGAATGTAACTTCCAGTAGGGCCACACGTTACATGATTGATGCTATGAAAAATGTTTTACATATTACTGATAATACAAGTACCACTAAAAAGGGTATTATGTTTGGTGAGAAAAAACTGCCTGTAGTTTTTCCTGCATCTGAGGAATTAAATGAAGTGTGTGATGAAGCGTGGGTTTCCCCCGATAAAAAAACTGATAATTCCTAAAAGGTTATATTAGCATCATACCCCTTCCCGCCAGAGGATAGGGCACGTTGGGAAACACCCCCTAGGGTGGATAAAGCGCTCACACGTTTGTCTAAACAGGTGGCACTACCGTCTCCTGACACGGCCGCCCTTAAGGAACCTGCTGACAGAAAGCAGGAGAATATCCTAAAATGTATATACACTCACACGGGTGTTATACTGCGACCAGCAATCGCCTCAGCCTGGATGTGCAGTGCTGGGGTGGCTTGGTCGGATTCCCTGACTGACAATATTGATACCCTAGATAGGGACAGTATATTACTGACTATAGAGCATTTGAAAGATGCATTTCTATATATGCGTGATGCACAGAGGGATATTTGCCGACTGGCATCAAGAGTAAGTGCGCTGTCCATTTCTGCCAGAAGAGGGTTATGGACGAGGCAGTGGTCAGGTGATGCTGATTCCAAAAGGCATATGGAAGTATTGCCTTATAAAGGGGAGGAGTTATTTGGGGTAGGTCTATCAGACCTGGTGGCCACGGCAACTGCTGGGAAATCCACATCTTTACCCCAGGTAGCCTCTCAACATAAGAAGACGCCGTATTATCAGGCGCAGTCCTTTCGGCCCCATAAGGGCAAGCGGGCAAAAGGCTCCTCATTTCTGTCCCGTGGCAGAGGGAGAGGAAAAAGGCTGCAGCAAACAGCCAGTTCCCAGGAACAGAAGCCCTCTCCCGTTTCTGCCAAGTCCTCAGCATGACGCTGGGGCTTTACAAGCGGACTCAGGCACGGTGGGGGCCCGCCTCAAGAATTTCAGCGTGCAGTGGGCTCACTCACAGGTGGTCCCCTGGATTCTTCAGGTGGTATCTCAGGGGTACAAATTGGAATTCGAGACGTCTCCCCCTCGCCGTTTCCTAAAGTCTGCTTTACCGACGTCTCCCTCCGACAGGGAGGCGGTATTGGAAGCCATTCACAAGCTGTATTCCCAGCAGGTGATAATCAAGGTACACCTCCTGCAACAGAGAAAGGGGTATTATTCCACGCTGTTTGTGGTACCGAAGCCGGACGGCTCGGTGAGACCTATTTAAATCTGAAATCCTTGAACACTTACATACACAGGTTCAAATTCAAGATGGAGTCACTCAGAGCGGTGATTGCGAACTTGGAAGAAGGGGATTATATGGTGTCTTTGGACATCAAGGATGCTTACCTCCATGTCCCAATTTACCCTTCTCACCAAGGGTACCTCAGGTTTGTGGTACAGAACTGTCACTATCAGTTTCAGGCGCTGCCGTTTGGTTTGTCCACGGCACCCCGGGTCTTTACCAAGGTAATGGCCGAAATGATGATACTCCTTCGAAGGAAGGGAGTTTTAGTTATCCCGTACTTGGACGATCTCCTGATAAGGGCAAGATCCAGGGAACAGTTGGTAGTCGGGGTAGCACTATCTCAAGTAGTGTTGCGGCAGCACGGTTGGATTCTCAATATTCCAAAATCGCAGCTGATCCCGACGACACGTCTTCTATTCCTAGGGATGATCCTGGACACAGTCCAAAAAAAAAAGGTGTTTCTCCCGGAGGAGAAAGCCAGGGAGTTATCCGAACTAGTCAGAAACCTCCTAAAACCAGGCGAAGTGTCAGTGCATCAATGCACAAGGGTCCTGGGAAAAATGGTGGCTTCCTACGAAGCAATCCCATTCGGCAGATTCCATGCAAGAACTTTCCAGTGGGACCTGCTGGACAAATGGTCCGGATCGCATCTTCAGATGCATCAGCGGATAACCCTGTCACCAAAGACAAGGGTGTCTCTCCTGTGGTGGTTGCAGAGTGCTCATCTTCTAGAGGGCCGCAGATTCGGCATTCAGGACTGGGTCCTGGTGACCACGGATGCCAGCCTGCGAGGCTGGGGAGCAGTCACACAGGGAAGAAATTTCCAGGGCTTGTGGTCAAGCCTGGAGACATCACTTCACATAAATATCCTGGAGCTGAGGGCCATTTACAATGCCCTAAGCCAAGCAAGACCTCTGCTTCAAGGTCAGCCGGTGCTGATCCAGTCGGACAACATCACGGCAGTCGCCCACGTGAACAGACAGGGCGGCACAAGAAGCAGGAGGGCAATGGCAGAAGCTGCAAGGATTCTTCGCTGGGCGGAAAATCATGTGATAGCACTGTCAGCAGTGTTCATTCCGGGAGTGGACAACTGGGAAGCAGACTTCCTCAGCAGGCACGACCTCCACCCGGGAGAGTGGGGACTTCACCCAGAAGTCTTCCACATGATTGTAAACCGTTGGGAAAAACCAAAGGTGGACATGATGGCGTCCCGCCTCAACCAAAAATTGGACAGGTATTGCGCCAGGTCAAGGGACCCTCAGGCAATAGCTGTGGACGCTCTGGTAACACCACGGGTGTACCAGTCAGTGTATGTGTTCCCTCCTCTGCCTCTCATACCCAAGGTACTGAGAATTATAAGACGGAGAGGAGTAAGAACTATACTCGTGGCTCCGGATTGGCCAAGAAGGACTTGGTACCCGGAACTTCAAGAGATGCTCACAGAGGTCCCGTGGCCTCTACCTCTAAGAAGGGACCTGCTCCAGCAAGGACCCTGTCTGTTCCAAGACTTACCGCGGCTGCGTTTGACGGCATGGCGGTTGAACGCCGGATCCTGAATGAAAAAGGCGTTCCGGAAGAAGTCATTCCTACCCTGATCAAAGCCAGGAAGGATGTGACCGCAAAGCATTATCACCGCATTTGGCGAAAATATGTTGCGTAGTGCGAGGCCAGGAAGGCCCCAACAGAGGAATTTCAACTGGGTCGATTCCTGCATTTCCTGCAAACAGGAGTGTCTATGGGCCTAAAATTAGGATCCATTAAGGTTCAGATTTCGGCCCTGTCGATTTTCTTCCAGAAAGAACTGGCTTCAGTTCCTGAAGTTCAGACGTTTGTCAAGGGGGTGCTGCATATACAGCCTCCTTTTGTGCCTCCAGTTGCACCTTGGGATCTCAATGTAGTTTTGGGGTTCCTAAAATCACATTGGTTTGAACCGCTTAAATCTGTGGATTTTAAATATCTCACATGGAAAGTGGTCATGCTGTTGGCCCTGGCTTCGGCCAGGCGCGTGTCAGAATTGGCGGCTTTATCTTATAAAAGCCCTTACCTGATTTTTCATACGGACAGGGCATAATTGAGGACTCGTCCACAATTTCTACCTAAGGAGGTTTCAGCGTTTCCCCTGAACCAGCCTATTGTGGTACCCGCGGCTACTAGGGACTTGGAGGACTCCAAGTTGCTGGACGTTGTCAGGGCCCTGAAAATTTATGTTTCCAGGACGGCTGGAGTCAGAAAATCTGACTCGCTGTTTATCCTGTATGCACCCAACAAGCTGGGTGCTCCTGCTTCTAAGCATACTATTGCTCGTTGGATTTGTAGTACAATTCAGCTTGCACATTCTGTGGCAGGCCTGCCACAGCCAAAATCTGTAAATGCCCACTCCACAAGGAAGGTGGGCTCATCTTGGGCGGCGGCCCGAGGGGTCTCGGCTTTACAACTTTGCCGAGCAGCTACTTGGTCAGGGGCAAACACGTTTGCAAAATTCTACAAATTTGATACCCTGGCTGAGGAGGACCTGGAGTTCTCTCGTTCGGTGCTGCAGAGTCATCCGCACTCTCCCGCCCGTTTGGGAGCTTTGGTATAATCCCCATGGTCCTTACGGAGTTCCCAGCATCCACTAGGACGTCAGAGAAAGTAAGAATTTACCGATAATTCTATTTCTCGTAGTCCGTAGTGGATGCTGGGCGCCCATCCAAACTGCGGATTGTCTGCAATACTTGTACATAGTTATTGATACCTAAATCGGGTTATTGTTGTTGTGAGCCATCTATCCAGAGGCTCCTCTGTTATCATACTGTTAACTGGGTTCAGATCACAAGTTGTTTGGTGTGGCTGGTTTGAGTCTTACCCGGGATTCATAAATCCTTCCTTATTGTGCACGCTCGTCCGGGCACAGTATCTTAACTGAGGCTTGGAGGAGGGTCATGGGGGGAGGAGCCAGTGCACACCAGGTAGTCCTAAAGCTTTACTTTTGTGCCCAGTCTCCTGCGGAGCCGCTATTCCCCATGGTCCTTACGGAGTTCCCAGCATCCACTACGGACTATGAGAAATAGAATTATCGGTAAGTAAATTCTTATTTATCGGTAAGTAAATTCTTATTTTTTTCTTCTAGGTTGTAAAACCTCCACCCCATATGAAGAGCTTTCTGCATACAGTGCAGAAGAATCAGTTCTTGATGATGACTCCCGGATCCATTGGGAAGAGTCTGATGGTGAAATCCTTTATAAAACGCAACACCCCTCTGAAAACAGATCCAAAGGTATTTGTCAGTCATGCTGATAAGGGGGCAATTAGCGGCGGCACTGTTCTGCTGTTGTCTGGTAATATTGTATGTGTATTTTAGCCCTACTACGGTTTACTAAATGTGAGTGATGTATGTAGGAGACTGTTGCCTAGCAGAGAAGATGGCAAGTAATACTGTTGGCCACTTGGTGAACTTTTATATGTGTTTCTATTTTTTTCTCTCTGGGATAAGTCTACTCCCTATCTTATTGAATTAGACTCAACAACCCATCTTCTGTTGCACGTCAACCCATAGATACTTGACTGACTACAGATTTTTAAGAGTCTTTTAAAGCCTAAAGCTCACAAAATGCGGACTTATCCTTTTAGCCTCTTACATAAATCCTACAGTGTTAATATTAGGGTAGTATTAAACCAATGGCTCCATCACTGCACGTCTGGGTGTTTTTGAATAAGTGTGTGATCCACACTGGCACTGCCCCGATTATCCAAGCATCTATAAGAGGAGATAGTCAATCTCCTAGGAACAAAATACTGGAAGTGTAAAAAAAAAAAAAAATATTTAAAAATATATAGGAAAAGAAACGGCGGCACTCCAGGACTTTTTATGGTCAGAAAAACTCTTGTATTAAAGCATTATAACAAATGCAGGTGCCAACGTTTCGGGGCCCGCAGCCCCTTTGGCAAGGTGAGTATAAAACTAAATGTGCTGTGTCTTACCTTAAATAGCTGTAGAAGCCTGCCAGTGTGACTGAGGATGCCTCTGGCAGCTCCGTCCCCACCGCATCCTTGTGACTTCCGGGTGCTGCGGTGTGTGACGTCACGACTCCTCACGTCGGGTTGCTATGGAAGCAGCCGGAGCTGTCAGGAAGAAAGTGCAACTATTGTAAACACTACAGAACCCAGTATCGAACATATGATTACATTGTGGTGAAACATCCTTACGGGTTTGATTGTACAAGAAGCATGGAAAAGAGCCTGTAGGGGCGCTATATCACCGGGGAGAAAAAATACTAACTTGTATCTTTATATGAACTGATGGTTTTTATTTGCAGTATAAAACCTGCACTTAAAACGGCTAGGACACTGGGAATGTGAATTCCAGAGTAATGCCAGCACCACTAAACTTATTACAGGTGTAATTATATGTTAATGACTACCTCTGCCAATGTATACTATTGCACCAGGGAGGTCCTTAATACAAGCAGGTGCAGGATGTGGCATAAGAGGTAAAAGTGGAATGAAAGTGCAAGATGTGATAAGGAAGAACTAGAAGGGAAAGGGACAAAGCATCGGAACATACAACAAGTAAATACGAACCATTAGCTAAAATATTACAGAAATTTTTTTGTGACTCGCTATATAGGGATAATACTGTATGCATCTACTTTGTTAAACCGCACGGTCACCAGTACTAATTGAACCCGAGATACACTGGCTCTAGTCTCATGTGCTGTAAATGTCTGATCAAATGAGAATATTCCACGAGATCTTCTCATTTAGTCCTGTTGGGCTAGTTGTGTTTAATTTGAAGATCCATTTCGTTTGGAACTGTAGGAGTTTGGCTCCTCTGTCGCCTCCTCGGATAGATTCCGGGATGTGATTGATAATTATGTGCTTCAGGGACAGTGGGTGCGTCTTTTCGGCAAAATGCCTGGCTACCGGTTGATCCAATTACTTGCCTGTTAAGGCTTGACTTATAGCAGACCTATAGAGAGCCATGCGTTCTCTAACCATACTGGTGGTTTTACCCCCATGCCACAGGGGCAAAGAATCAAATAGATGTATGAAGTAGTGATAAGCGGGTTCGGTTCCTCGGAATCCGACCCCCCCCCCCCGAACTTCACCCATTTTACACGGGTCCGAGGCATACTCGGATACTCCAGTATTGCTCGGTTAACCCGAACGTAGTCATCCTGCTGTCTAATTCTCGCGAGATTCGGATTCTATATAAGGAGCCGCCATTTTTCACTCTTGCATTGGAAATGATAGTGAAAGGACGTGGCTGGCGTCTCACTTTGTTTCAGAACTTTCAGGGGGCTGCAAATATCTTTATTCTGGGGACCAGCAGTATTATAGGAGGAGTACAGTGCAGAGTTTTGCTGACCAGTGACCACCAGTATTATACGTTCTCTGCCTGAAAAACGCTCCATATCTGTGCTGCATTGTAGTATATAGTAGGAGTACAGTGCATAATTTTGCTGACCACCAGTATATAATATATAGGAGTACGGTACAGAAGGCAACTGCTCTACCTACCTCTGTGTCGTCAAGTATACTATCCATCCATACCTGTGGTGCATTTAAGTTTTCACAGTTTGCTGACCACCAGTATATAATATAGTACAGTAGGCCACTGCTCTACCTACCTTTGTGTCGTCAAGTATACTATCCATCCATACCTGTGGTGCATTTAAGTTGTGCGCAGTATATATAGTAGTGGGCCATTGCTATTGATACTGACATATAATTCCACACATTAAAAAATGGAGAACAAAAATGTGAAGGGTTAAATAGGGAAAGATCAAGATCCCCTTCACCTCGTGCTGAAGCTGCTGCCACTAGTCATGGCCGAGACGATGAAATGCCATCAACGTAGTCTGCCAAGGCTGATGCCCAATGTCATAGTAGAGAGCATGTAAAATCCAAAACACAAAAGTTCAGTAAAATGACCCAAAAATCAAAATTAAAAGCGTCCGAGGAGAAGCGTAAACTTGCCAATATGCCATTTACGACAGGAGTGGCAAGGAACGGCTGAGGCCCTGGCCTATGTTCATGGCTAGTGGTTCAGCTTCACATGAGGATGGAAGCACTCATCCTCTCGTTAGAAAAACGAAAATACTTAAGCTGGCAAAAGCACCGCAAAGAACTGTGCGTTCTTCTAAATCGCAAATCCCCAAGGAGAGTCCAATTGTGTCGGCTGCGATGCCTGACCTTCCCAACACTGGACGGGAAGAGGTGGCGCCTTCCACCATTTGCACGCCCCCTGCAAGTGCTGGAAGGAGCACCCGCAGTCCAGTTCCTGATAGTCAAATTGAAGATGTCACTGTTGGAAGTGCACTAGGATGAGAATATGGGTGTTGCTGGCGCTGAGGAAATTGACAAGGAGGATTCTGATGGTGAGGTGGTTTAAGTCAGGCACCCGGGGAGACACCTGTTGTCCGTGGGACGAATATGGCCATTGACATGCCTGGTCAAATTACAAAAAAACTCACCTCTTCGGTGTGGAATTATTTTAACACAAATGCGGACAACAGGTGTCAAACCGTGTGTTGCCTTTGTCAAGCTGTAATAAGTAGGGGTAAGGACGTTAACCACCTCGGAACATCCTCCCTTATACGTCACCTGCAGCGCATTCATCATAAGTCAGTGACAAGTTCAAAAACTTTGGATGACAGCGGAAGCAGTCCACTGACCACTAAATCCCTTCCTCTTGTAACCAAGCTCCTGCAAACCACACCACCAACTCCCTCAGTGTCAATTTCCTCCCTACACAGGAAAGCCAATAGTCCTGCAGGCCATGTCACTGTCAAGTCTGACGAGTCCTCTCCTGCCTGGGATTCCTCCGATGCATCCTTGAGTGTAACGCCTACTACTGCTGCTGTTGCTGCTGGGAGTCGATCCGACTTCCCCTCTGGGATGACGAAAACCACTTGGACAGTCAATTGCTTACTGGAAGTAGTACAACAGTCCTTTGCGAGGAAGATGAAATATCACAGCAGTCATCCTGCTGCAAAGCGGAAAACTCAGGCCTTGGCAGCCTGGGCGGTGAGAAACGTGTTTCCGTTATCCACCGTTAATTCACAGGCAACTACAGACTTGATTGAGATACTGTGCCCCCGGTACCAAATACCATCTAGGTTCCATTTCTCTAGGCAGGCGATACCGAAAATGTACACAGACCTCAGAAAGAGTCACCAGTGTCCTAAAAAATGCAGTTGTACCCAATGTCCACTTAACCACGGACAAGTGGAGCAGGGCAGACTCAGGACTATATGACTGTGACAGCCCACTGGGTAGATGTATTGCCTCCCGCAGCAAGAACAGCAGCGGCTGCACCAGTAGCAGCATCTCGCAAACGCCAACTCGTTCCTAGGCAGGCTACGCTTTGTATCACCGCTTACCAGAAGAGTCACACAGCTGACAACCTCTTACGGAAACTGAGGAACATCATCGCAGAATGGCTTACCCCAAATGGAGACTCCAGGGGATTTGTGACATCGGGCAACGCCAGCAATATTGTGCGTGCATTACATCTGGGCAAATTCCAGCACGTCCCATGTTTTGCACATACATTGAATTTGGTGGTGCAGAATTATTTAAAAAACGACAGGGGCGTGCAAGAGATGTCGGTGGCCCGAAGAATTGCGGGCCACTTTCGGCATTCAGCCACCGCGTGCCGAAGACTGAAGCACCAGCAAACAGTCCTGAACCTGCCCTGCCATCATCTGCTGAAGCAAGAGGTGGTAACGAGGTGGAATTCAACCCTCTATATGTTTCAGAGGATGGTGGAGCAGCAAAAGGCCATTCAAGCCTATACATCTGCCTATGATATAGGCATAGGAGGGGGAATGCACCTGACTCAAGCGCAGTGGAGAATGATTTCAATGTTGTGCAAGGTTCTGCAACCCTTTGAACTTGCCACACGTGAAGTCAGTTCAGACACTGCCAGCCTGAGTCAGGTCATTCCCCTCATCAGGCTTTTGCAGAAGAAGCTGGAGACATTGAAGGAGGAGCTAAAACAGAGCGATTCCGCTAGGCATGTGGGACTTGTGGATGGAGCCCTTAATTCGCTTAACCAGGATTCACGGGTGGTCAATCTGTTGAAATCAGAGCACTACATTTTGGCCACCGTGCTCGATCCTAGGTTTAAAACCTACGTTGGATCTCTTTCCGGCAGACACAAGTCTGCAGAGGTTCAAAGACCTGCTGGTGAGAAAATTGTCAAGTCAAGCGAAACGTGACCCGTCAACAGCTCCTCCTTCACATTCTCCCGCAACTGGGGGTGCGAGGAAAAGGCTAAGAATTCCGAGCCCACCCGCTGGCGGTGATGAAGGGCAGTCTGGAGCGAGTGCTGACATCTGTTCCGGACTGAAGGACCTGCCAACGATTATTGACATGTCGTCTACTGTCACTGCATATGATTCTCTCACCATTGAAAGAATGGTGGAGGATTATATGAGTGACCGCATCCAAGTAGGCACGTCAGACAGTCCGTACGTATACTGGCAGGAAAAAGAGGCAATTTGGAGGCCCTTGCAGAAACTGGCTTTATTTTACCTAAGTTGCCCACTCTCCAGTGTGTACTCCGAAAGAGTGTTTAGTGCAGCCGCTCACCTTGTCAGCAATCTGCGTATGAGGTTACTTCCAGAAAATGTGGAGAAGATGTTCATCAAAATGAATTATAATCAATTCCTCCGTGAAGACATTCACCAGCAATTGCCTCCAGAAAGTACACAGGGACCGGAGATGGTGGATTCCAGTGGGGACGACTTAATAATCTGTGAAGAGGGGAATGTACACAGTGAAAGGGGTGAGGAATCGGATGATGAAGAGGAGGTGGACATCTTGCATCTGTAGAGCCAGTTTGTGCAAGGAGAGATTGATTGCTTCGTTTTTGGTGGGGGCCCAAACCAACCAGTCATTTCAGTCAGTTGTGTGACAGACCCTGTCGCTGAAATGATGGGTTTGTTAAAGTGTGCATATCCTGTTTATACAACATAAGGGTGGGTGGGAGGGCCCAAGGACAATTCCATCTT
This sequence comes from Pseudophryne corroboree, assembly GCF_028390025.1. Taxonomy (NCBI): domain Eukaryota; kingdom Metazoa; phylum Chordata; class Amphibia; order Anura; family Myobatrachidae; genus Pseudophryne; species Pseudophryne corroboree. Next base: position 67,274,606 of record NC_086454.1, on the reverse strand, counting down.
GCACCTTTTTTTTTTTTTTTTTTGGAAGTGCCATCCTGTCTGACACTGCAGTGCCACTCCTAGATGGGCCAGGTGTTTGTGTCGGCCACTTGGGTCACTTAGCTTAGTCATCCAGTGACCTCGGTGCAAATTTTAGGACTAAAAATAATATTGAGGTGTTCAGAATAGACTGAAAATGAGTGGAAATTATGGTTATTGAGGTGAATACTATGGGATCAAAATGACCCCCAAATTCTATGATTTAAGCTGTTTTTGAGGGGTTTTTGAAAAAAAACACAGCCGAATCCGACAATTTTCAGGGAGGTTTTGCCAAAATGAGTCCGAATCAAAACATGGCCGCGGAACCGAATCCAAAACCAAAACACAAAACCTGAAAAATGTCCGGTGCACATCACTAGTATGAAGAAGTGCAGGTCAAACGTGCCTAATACATCGCACTTGTTCGGTAAGAGGGTGACCCCGTCAACACGTGGGTGCACGTAGTGCACCCCAGGCATCTGTAGCATCCTGGGGCTTTGGTAAAGAAAGTTGACTATTTTTTAATTTGCCCAATTTGGTGATATCTGCATGTAGTATGCTGTCTTTGATGTTCTTCGCTGTCATAATACAAGACATAGGTCTCTTGTTTTTGAAGCATTTCAGATTTTTGTCTGTGGAAACCTTTGGCCACATGGCCCTGGTTGCCCGTTGAATGACTGTGCTGGATGTTGAATATTTGTTTTTCTACGGGATCACATCCTGCTGTGAATCTTTGATTCTGGGTATCCATAAAGAACGTCTTTCCATATGTAGTACTTCATCTTTCTATTTCAAAAGAGAACGTCATATCCCCTCTGGATAAATGTATTAACCACAATATCCAATTCCCCATCAAGTATCTCACTGTTGCTGTTTATTCTGGCCGTTCTCAACATCTGGGATTTTGGTAACTCTTTGATTGCCTTCAGGTAATGGCTATTGGCTCTCATTAGATTGTTTTTGTCTGTAGGTTTAGAAAAGATTTTGGTTGATATGCGGTTATTGATAGTAATATAAACATTGAGGTAGTTAGCCGTTTGTTCACTGTAAGAATACGTGAATTTAATGGGCAAATCGGCTGTATTGATCCGTTTCATTAGTTGTTTGAACATGGGAAGTACCTATTGTGGATGCGTCCTTAGCTAGATTGTCGAAAAAGACTATCTTACTAATACCGAATGTGACTACACTGAAAGATGTTTCTGATTGTAAGTTGGATACAGCTCTTAAATCCATCTTTGTGGCTGTGGGAGCATCCCACAGTCCTATGCTGATAAGCACCTGGATAAATAAAGATATCGTTGCTTGAGCTTGACAGATAGTTCGAGCAGTGGAGGAAGATAATCAGGAAGAGAGATCCCGACTTGCGGAGCTTATTCGTGAATCGGTCACTTGCTGCATAGGAGGCTAGCAGGATAGCATCCTGCATCTGCTTCAGAAGTTTCGGCCAGAAGGATTTTGTGTCTCAGAGATTTGCAGGTGGATTCAGATTTGAAAAAGGCAGTGGAAGCAATGCCTTTTGTTGGGTCCAGAATTGGACAAATGGATCTCACAGGCCATGGCAGGAAAGTCTACGTTTCTGCCTACTACATATCCTAGGAACACGCCTCCGGTGAGAAGAAACTCTGGTCTGACTTTTACTTCATTTAGGACACAGTCCGTTCTTGCCAGAGGTAGAGGTTTTGGAGGAACAGAGGTAGAGGCCGTTCCCAATCCACAGCCCGTAAACAGGATTCTAAGCCCACTGACAAGACTGTGGCATGACGGTCTACCAGCTCAGCTTAGGTCTCCCAAGGTGGGCACCAGATTGATAAGGTTTCAGGAGGCCTGGGCGAAACATCTCTCCTCCAGAAGTCTGGATCAACAATATAATTTCCCCGGGATACAAAATAGAATTTCTAACCCAACCTTACAATCGGTTCTTTACTACAGACCTTCCTTGGTGCCTTTTAAAAGGAGGGTGCATTACTCACTGCTATCCAAAAGGAACTACTGACAGAGGTAATCATACGAGTCCCAATACCTCAAAGAGAGACATGTATTTAATAAAATCTTTTTGTAGTACCCAAAACATATCGGCCAGTCAGACCCATTCTAAATCTAAAGGTGTTAAATCAATTCCTGAAGGTGTACAAGTTCAAGATGGTATCGATAGTCTGTCATTGTGGGTTAGGAGCAAAAGGAATTCATGGTGTCGATGGACATAAAGAATGCATACCTACATGTTCCGATTTGGTCAACACACCAAACTTATTTAAGGTTTGCGGTGGAAAAGAACCACTACCAATTCACTGCTCTACCGTTCAGTCTGTCATTGGCCACGAGGATCTTCACAAAGATCATGGCAGTCATGGTGGCGAAATTGAGATCATTGGGGGTTCAAATCATTCCATATTTGGACGATCTCCTTATCAAGGCATCATCCTAGGAACTGTTGATCCAGGATGCTCAGATTACTCACCAGACTCTGATTCAACACTTAGATTGTGAACTTTCAAAAAATCCAACTTGCAACCAACACAGAGAATTCAATACTTGGGTCTCATCATGGATACCATACGACTGAGAGTATTCCTTCCAGAAAAGATTTGAGACATGACAATGGTACACCAGGTTTTACAGAACTAGACTGTGTCGCTGCATCTTTGTGTACAACTTCTAGGGATGATGATGGTGATCCAATACGGCAGACTACATTCCAGACCTTTTCAACTGAATCTAATTGCGCACGTGGCAGGCATGCACCTGTCTCCACTGTCGAATTCCACTCTCCCGGATGCATGTCCTGACGGCTGAGATTACCTCAGCCGTCAGGACATGCATCCGGGAGAGTGGAGTCTACATCCCCAAGTCTTCGATGCAGTGGTAAGACTGTGGGGGTTACCACAGGTAGATCTAATGGCATCTCAAACCACAATCAACTTCCGATATGTGGCCATGACGCGGGATCCAGTGGCAGAGGCAGTGGACGCGTTGGTGTTTCACTGGCCATATGACCTGGTATACATACTCCCACCATTTCCCCTATTACCAAAGGTGTTAAAAGGGTGAAACAGGAAGGATTAGCGTGGGTGATTCTGATAGCACCGAATTGTCCTTGCAGAAGTTGGTACTCTGATTTGAGGGGTCTCTTGGTGGAAGAACCTTGGAGGTTGCCACAGAGGGAGGAACTGTAGTCCCAGGGCCGTTTTCTACACCCAGATCTAAACCGCCTGCGTTTGGCGGTACGGTTCTTGAAACCAGGATACTAAAAGAAAAGGGTATTCCGAAAGCGGCTATTCCTACCATGATGGCGGCAAGAAAACTGGTTACTGCAGCACACTATTATAGGATCTAGAAGAGATACATGGACTGGTGTCAGAGTAAGGGTTGGAACGCCAGAGAATTCCGCCTTACCAAACTGAGTTTCCTCCAAACTGATTTGGATGGAGGTTTGAGGTTGGCATCCCTGAAGGTTCAGGTATCGGCTCTTTCAATCTTTTTCCAGCAATGTCTGGCATCCTTACAGAAGGTACAGACATTTCTACAGGGAGTTTTGCGGCTACAAACACCTTTTCGTCCTTCCACAACTCTGTGGGACCTTAACTTGGTGTTAAACTTCTTGAGATATGACCTTTTCGAGCCTTTGGAAGGGGCAAATCTTAAATGTGTGTCCTGAAAGATGGTCTTGCTCCTCGCATTGGCCTCGGCAAGGCGAGTATCTGAATTAGGAGCTCTATCCTATAAGAGCCCTTTTATATCGCGAGGATAGGGCAGAACTCTGTACTCCAGCTGATTTCTTACCTAAGGTGTTGTTGGGTTTTCACATAAACCAACCAACTGTGGTCCCATCTTTTCAGGTTTCAGAGGGGGACTGTTCCCTGTATGTGGTCAGGGCATTAAGGGTTTCCGTACAGGCTACGAGTTCCCTTAGGAAGTCAGATGTTTTGGTTGTGCTGTATAATGGACCCAAGAGGGGTTGGCCAGCTACATAACAAACCTTGTCCAGATGGATGAGGCTCGCTATCAGACAGCTGTATGTTTCCAGTGGTAAGCATTCCGTTTACGGTTGGGGCTAATACCACCAGGTCGGTAGGAGCCTCTTGGGCGGGTGCCAGAGGAGCTGCTACTGCCCAGCTCTGTAGAGTAGCAACTTGGTCCTCCATACATGCGTTCACTCGCTACTACAAATGTGATACTTTTGCGGCTAAAGAATCCAAGTTTGGCCGTTTGGTTACCAATAAATCCATTTTTCTGAAACCACTCGGACACTGGACACCCACCTCTGTACTGCCAACCTGTGTGCTCTGATTTAGTATTGACTCAAACATGTTTGATTACAGTTTTAGTTCTTGGTTGATTGACGTTGTGGTATGGTTGGGTCCTTCCTGAATGGTTGGTTTCTTTTATGTTCCCTCTTCTCTCTGCTGTACAGGGTAGGGTTTTTTTTTTTTTTTTTTTTTTTTTTTTTTATTGGATTGTGCTACATCCTGCATACTTCAAACCCCAGCTGTCTAACTCCAGTGTCCCCGAGTGGATTCAGATAAATGGATTTATCGGTAAGTACCAAAATTCTTTTTTTGGCAAGTTCCACATTGAAAAGTGTCCGAATTAGGAGCTCTGTTTTTCATAGCCGTATCTAATCTTTCATGAAGACAGGGGTGTTGTGTGGTTAAAGCCTTCCATTCAGCCCAAGGTGGTATCTAGTTTCTGGTCAGGATATTGTCATTCTGGTCTTGGATCCTGGTTGGTCTTGTGAAGAGTGAGTACTTATGTTCTATGTCCTCTTAAGGGCCAGAGAGCCCACCATCATAATTCAGATTTTTGAAAACTGGTTACCTTTTGGTCCTCATGTGATTGACTTGTATCTTAACAGACACCAGATGGATTACTTAATTAATGAGAGAGACTTATATTTGAGCAGAAATGCATGTTATTTAAAATGAATTCACATTCTGTCAGACCGGTGAGTTCCTCCTAGGGTTCTTGGCTATGTTGGAAGCCAACTTTTCATCTGTTTATACCTTTTGAAAATTTAGCTGCATCCCAGTTTTTTTGCACCCGAATATTCTGACTGTATGTTTTGCACGCACCAACTTTAGGTGGTTCCCTTCCTTATGAGATGCTCTGGGAGGTCCCCAGGGTTCCAGTGTCTGTCCAAATAGATAAGAGAATCCTGTATAATAAAAGGATAATACTGCCCTTATGGGGGTAATTCAAGGCGTCTCCCAACAGCAATTATTTTGTTGCTTTGTTAGAGTGCACACGGTCGTCAATGCTGACATTTTTGCTCTAAGCCTCCCGAGCTGGTGAGCAGAAATTATCGAAAAGTGACCTGTTCAAGTGCTCAAACAAGAATTTTTGCATCGTGCCCATTACTTTGGTTGGGTTTAGCTGCTTTGTGCGGCTAAACCCGACCTCTCTGGGTGCGACAATGTTCCATCATTTTGACAGGCTGGTAACTAGTGGGATTTATATACTTGAATGAATTTTCTCAAACATTCTATCCCTCCTTTGTTGAATGTGTCTGGTTAAAAACAAAAAACAAAACTGATGCTCTGTAGGCTGGAAGAGATGAGGAGCAGTTTAGACTGTGTGGAGGATGTCTTAAAATGCCCAAGTCCCAATCTTTACATCTCTACCCCTTGTTCCCAATAGACCCCTCTTTATTTTGTATTTGTTGAAAGCATTTATTCAGAAACCTTTTCTTATACTCCCATTATTTTTTTTTCTTATTTTCTTATTCCTTGGGGAATACCAGACAGAAGTAAGTACTTTTCAAGTTTTGAAGGTGTCACCGGTGTTTGAGAAATTCTCTTGATGGTGCTGGTCACTTTGCTTGGTGTGGCTGATCTATTTCACAGTCTGAGGTATAGCAGACAGGTTGTTGCTGTTTGGCTTACCTTCATTATTCTTCATGTTATCCTTTCATAGGAGAAGGAGCGGCAGCGCCTTGAAGTGCTACGTAAAAAAGAAGAGGCTGAGCTACAGCGCAAGCAGAAGATAGAGGAGGGAAAAAAACGAAAGCAGGAGGAACTTAAATTGTGAGTAACCCAAAAGTAATGAGGCAGTCCCCTGCTTGTTTTATGTAAAGATTTTGCAGTCTGAAAAATAAATTATTAGGTTGCAGTTTACAGCACACAATGACTAAAGCAGAATTATTTTGTGACCTTTTATGGCCCTTAGATTTATTATCCTTTCAGATAATTTCTGTGGTACGTGTTCATTTCTCACTGCTGCATGTCTAACACTTGTTTTAACCTTATTTTAGGAGGAGGGAGGAACGTTTGCGTAAGGTGTTGCAGGCACGTGAGAGAGTAGAACAGATGGAGGAAGAGAAAAAGAAAAAAATGGAACAAAAATATGCTCAAATAGATGAGAAGAGTGAGAAGGTAAGTGTTATGAGTTCTGGGCTCTGTTTTCTCTGGGACTTGGTGCAGAATATTATGATGAATGGAACGTCATAATTTCTCTATCGTCCTAGTGGATGCTGGGGTTCCTGAAAGGACCATGGGGAATAGCGGCTCCGCAGGAGACAGGGCACAAAAAGTAAAGCTTTAGGATCAGGTGGTGTGCACTGGCTCCTCCCCCTATGACCCTCCTCCAAGCCTCAGTTAGATTTTTGTGCCCGGCCGAGAAGGGTGCAATCTAGGTGGCTCTCCTAAAGAGCTGCTTAGAAAAGTTTAGCTTAGGTTTTTTATTTTACAGTGAGTCCTGCTGGCAACAGGATCACTGCAACGAGGGACTTAGGGGAGAAGAAGTGAACTCACCTGCGTGCAGGATGGATTGGCTTCTTTGGCTACTGGACATTAGCTCCAGAGGGACGATCACAGGTACAGCCTGGATGGTCACCGGAGCCTCGCCGCCGGCCCCCTTGCAGATGCTGAAACAAGAAGAAGGTCCAGAATCGGCGGCATGAAGACTCCTCAGTCTTCTTAAGGTAGCGCACAGCACTGCAGCTGTGCGCCATTTCCTCTCAGCACACTTCACACGGCAGTCACTGAGGGTGCAGGGCGCTGGAAGGGGGGCGCCCTGGGAGGCAATGAAAACCTATTTTTGGCTAAAAATACCTCACATATAGCCTCCGGGGGCTATATGGAGATATTTAACTCCTGCCAGAATCCGTTAAGAGCGGGAGACGAGGCCGCCGAAAAAGGGGCGGGGCCTATCTCCTCAGCACACAGCGCCATTTTCCCTCACAGAAAGGCTGGAGGGAAGGCTCCCAGGCTCTCCCCTGCACTGCACTACAGAAACAGGGTTAAAACAGAGAGGGGGGGCACTAATTTGGCGTTAGAAATATATAAAAAAGATGCTATAAGGGAAAACACTTGTCCCTATATAATTATAGCGTTTCTCTATCGTCCTAGTGGATGCTGGGGTTCCTGAAAGGACCATGGGGAATAGCGGCTCCGCAGGAGACAGGGCACAAAAAGTAAAGCTTTTCCGATCAGGTGGTGTGCACTGGCTCCTCCCCCTATGACCCTCCTCCAGACTCCAGTTAGATTTTTGTGCCCGGCCGAGAAGGGTGCAATCTAGGTGGCTCTCCTAAAGAGCTGCTTAGAGAAAGTTTAGCTAGGTTTTTTATGTTACAGTGATTCCTGCTGGCAACAGGATCACTGCAGCGAGGGACTGAGGGGAGGAGGAGTCAACTCACCTGCGTGCAGGATGGATTGGCTTCTTGGCTACTGGACATCAAGCTCCAGAGGGACGATCACAGGTACAGCCTGGATGGTCACCGGAGCCGCGCCGCCGGCCCCCTTGCAGATGCTGAAGACAGAAGAGGTCCAGAATCGGCGGCTGAAGACTCCTGCAGTCTTCTAAAGGTAGCGCACAGCACTGCAGCTGTGCGCCATTTTCCTCTCAGCACACTTCACACGGCAGTCACTGAGGGTGCAGGGCGCTGGGAGGGGGGCGCCCTGGGAGGCAAAATGAGTACCTATAAAGGCTAAAAATACCTCACATATAGCCCTAGAGGCTATATGGAGATATTTAACCCCTGCCTGATTTCTCAAAATAGCGGGAGACGAGCCCGCCGGAAAAGGGGCGGGGCCTATCTCCTCAGCACACGGCGCCATTTCCTCTCACAGCTCCGCTGGTCAGGACGGCTCCCAGGTCTCTCCCCTGCACTGCACTACAGAAACAGGGTAAAACAGAGAGGGGGGGCAAATTTATGGCGATATTTTTATATAACAAAGCAGCTATAGGGGAGCACTTATTATAAGGCTATCCCTGATATATATATAGCGCTTTTGGTGTGTGCTGGCAAACTCTCCCTCTGTCTCCCCAAAGGGCTAGTGGGTCCTGTCTTCATTAGGAGCATTCCCTGTGTGTCTGCTGTGTGTCGGTACGTGTGTGTCGACATGTATGAGGACGATATTGGTGTGGAGGCGGAGCAATTGCCAAATATGGGGATGTCACCTCCTAGGGGGTCGACACCAGAATGGATGCCTTTATTTATGGAACTACGGGATAGTGTCAACACGCTAAAGCAGTCGTTTGACGACATGAGACGGCCGGACAATCAATTAGTGCCTGTCCAGGCGACTCAAACACCGTCAGGGGCTGTGAAACGCCCTTTGCCTCAGTCGGTCGACACAGACCCAGACACAGGCGATGACTCCAGTGGTGACGGTGACGAATCAACCGTATTTTCCAGTAGGGCCACACGTTATATGATTTTGGCAATGAAGGAGGCGTTACATTTAGCTGATACTACAGGTACCACTAAACAGGGTATTATGTGGGGTATGAAAAAACTACCTATAGTTTTTCCTGAATCAGAAGAACTAAATGACGTGTGTAATGAAGCGTGGGTTGCCCCTGATAAAAAGCTGATAATTTCAAAGAAATTATTGGCATTATACCCTTTCCCGCCAGAGGTTAGGGAGCGCTGGGAAACACCTCCTAGGGTGGACAAGGCGCTAACACGCTTATCTAAACAAGTGGCGTTACCCTCTCCTGAGACGGCCGCACTTAAAGATCCATCAGATAGGAGGATGGAAAATATCCAAAAAAGTATATACACACATGCAGGTGTTATACTACGACCAGCTGTAGCAACTGCCTGGATGGGCAGTGCGGGGGTAGTTTGGTCAGAATCCCTGATTGAAAATATTGATACCCTGGACAGGGACAATATTTTACTGTCGTTAGAACAAATAAAGGATGCATTTCTTTATATGCGTGATGCACAGAGGGATATATGCACACTGGCATCACGGGTAAGTGCTATGTCCATTTCGGCCAGAAGAGCTTTATGGACGCGACAGTGGACAGGCGATGCGGATTCAAAACGGCATATGGAAGTTTTGCCGTATAAGGGGGAGGAGTTATTTGGAGTCGGTCTATCAGATTTGGTGGCCACGGCTACAGCCGGGAAATCCACCTTTCTACCTCAAGTCACTCCCCAACAGAAAAAGGCACCGACTTTTCAACCGCAGCCCTTTCGTTCCTTTAAAAATAAGAGAGCAAAGGGCTATTCATATTTGCCACGAGGCAAAGGTCGAGGGAAGAGACAGCAACACGCAGCTCCTTCCCAGGATCAGAAGCCCTCCCCGGCTTCTACAAAAGCCTCAGCATGACGCTGGGGCTTCTCAAGCGGACTCGGGGACGGTGGGCGGTCGTCTCAAAAATTACAGCGCGCAGTGGGCTCACTCGCAAGTAGATCCCTGGATCCTGCAGATAATATCTCAGGGATACAGGTTGGAATTAGAGACAGATCCACCTCGCCGTTTCCTGAGGTCTGCTTTACCAACGTCCCCCTCCGAAAGGGAGACGGTGTTGGAAGCCATTCACAAGCTGTACTCTCAGCAGGTGATAGTCAAGGTACCTCTTCTGCAACAAGGGAAGGGGTATTATTCCACTCTTTTTGTGGTACCGAAGCCGGATGGCTCGGTAAGGCCTATTCTAAATCTGAAGTCCTTGAACCTGTACATAAAGAAGTTCAAGTTCAAAATGGAGTCACTCAGAGCAGTGATAGCGAACCTGGAAGAGGGGGACTTTATGGTATCCTTGGACATCAAGGATGCGTATCTCCACGTTCCAATTTACCCCTCACACCAGGGGTACCTCAGGTTCGTTGTACAAAACTGTCACTATCAGTTTCAGACGCTGCCGTTCGGATTGTCCACGGCACCTCGGATCTTTACAAAGGTAATGGCCGAGATGATGATTCTTCTTCGAAGAAAAGGCGTATTAATTATCCCATACTTGGACGATCTCCTAATAAGGGCGAGGTCCAGAGAACAGCTAGAGATGGGATTAGCACTGTCTCAAGAAGTGCTAAAACAGCACGGGTGGATTCTGAATATTCCAAAATCCCAGTTAATGCCGACAACTCGTCTGCTGTTCCTAGGGATGATTCTGGACACGGTTCAGAAAAAGGTTTTTCTCCCGGAGGAAAAAGCCAAGGAGTTATCCGAGCTTGTCAGGAACCTCCTAAAACCAGGAAAGGTGTCTGTACATCAATGCACAAGAGTCCTGGGAAAAATGGTGGCTTCTTACGAAGCGATTCCATTCGGCAGATTCCACGCAAGAATTTTCCAAAGGGATCTGTTGGACAAATGGTCAGGGTCGCATCTTCAGATGCACCTACGGATAACCCTGTCTCCAAGGACAAGGGTGTCTCTTCTGTGGTGGTTGCAGAGTGCTCATCTATTGGAGGGCCGCAGATTCGGCATACAGGATTGGATCCTGGTGACCACGGACGCCAGCCTGAGAGGCTGGGGAGCAGTCACACATGGAAGAAACTTCCAGGGAGTATGGACGAGCCTGGAAACGTCTCTTCACATAAACATTCTGGAACTAAGAGCAATATACAATGCTCTAAACCAGGCAGAACCTCTGCTTCAGGGAAAACCGGTATTGATCCAGTCGGACAACATCACGGCAGTCGCCCATGTGAACAGACAGGGCGGCACAAGAAGCAGGAGGGCAATGGCAGAAGCTGCAAGGATTCTTCGCTGGGCAGAGAATCATGTGATAGCACTGTCAGCAGTGTTCATCCCGGGAGTGGACAACTGGGAAGCAGACTTCCTCAGCAGACACGATCTTCACCCGGGAGAGTGGGGACTTCATCCAGAAGTCTTCCACATGCTGGTAACCCGTTGGGAAAGACCAATGGTGGACATGATGGCGTCTCGCCTCAACAAAAAACTGGACAGGTATTGCGCCAGGTCAAGAGATCCGCAGGCAATAGCTGTGGACGCGCTGGTAACGCCTTGGGTGTACCAGTCGGTGTATGTGTTTCCTCCTCTGCCTCTCATACCAAAAGTATTGAGAATTATACGGCAAAGAGGCGTAAGAACGATACTAGTGGTTCCGGATTGGCCAAGGAGGACTTGGTACCCGGAACTTCAAGAGATGATCACGGAAGATCCGTGGCCTCTACCTCTAAGGAGGGACTTGCTTCAGCAGGGTCCCTGTCTGTTTCAAGACTTACCGCGGCTGCGTTTGACGGCATGGCGGTTGAACGCCGGATCCTAAAGGAAAGAGGCATGCCGGAAGAAGTCATTCCTACTTTGATTAAAGCAAGGAAGGAAGTAACCGTGCAACATTATCACCGAATTTGGCGAAAATATGTTGCGTGGTGCGAAGATCGGAGTGCTCCGACGGAGGAATTTCAACTGGGTCGATTCCTACATTTCCTGCAATCAGGATTGTCAATGGGTCTCAAATTGGGATCTATTAAGGTTCAAATTTCGGCCCTGTCGATTTTCTTTCAAAAAGAATTGGCTTCAGTCCCTGAAGTCCAGACCTTTGTTAAGGGAGTGCTGCATATACAGCCTCCTGTGGTGCCTCCAGTGGCACCGTGGGATCTAAATGTGGTTTTGGACTTCCTAAAATCTCATTGGTTTGAACCACTAAAAAAGGTGGATTTGAAATATCTCACATGGAAAGTGACCATGCTTCTAGCCCTGGCTTCTGCCAGGAGAGTGTCAGAATTGGCAGCTTTATCTTACAAAAGCCCATATCTGATTTTCCATTCGGACAGGGCAGAACTGCGGACTCGTCCGCATTTTCTCCCTAAGGTGGTGTCAGCATTTCATCTGAACCAGCCTATTGTAGTGCCTGCGGCTACAAGTGACTTGGAGGACTCCAAGTTACTGGACGTTGTCAGAGCATTAAAAATATATATTGCAAGGACAGCTGGAGTCAGAAAATCTGACTCGTTGTTTATATTGTATGCACCCAACAAGATGGGTGCTCCTGCGTCTAAGCAGACGATTGCTCGTTGGATCTGTAGCACAATCCAACTTGCACATTCTGTGGCAGGCTTGCCACAGCCTAAATCTGTAAAGGCCCACTCCACAAGGAAGGTGGGCTCATCTTGGGCGGCTGCCCGAGGGGTCTCGGCATTACAACTTTGCCGAGCAGCTACGTGGTCAGGGGAGAACACGTTTGTAAAATTTTACAAATTTGATACTCTGGCTAAGGAGGACCTGGAGTTCTCTCATTCGGTGCTGCAGAGTCATCCGCACTCTCCCGCCCGTTTGGGAGCTTTGGTATAATCCCCATGGTCCTTTCAGGAACCCCAGCATCCACTAGGACGATAGAGAAAATAAGATTTTACTTACCGATAAATCTATTTCTCGGAGTCCGTAGTGGATGCTGGGCGCCCATCCCAAGTGCGGATTATCTGCATAAATTGTACATAGTTATTGTTAACTAATTCGGGTTATTGTTGAAGGAAGCCATCTTTCAGAGGCTCCGCTGTTATCATACTGTTAACTGGGTTTAGATCACAAGTTGTACGGTGTGATTGGTGTGGCTGGTATGAGTCTTACCCGGGATTCAAAATCCTCCCTTATTGTGTACGCTCGTCCGGGCACAGTACCTAACTGGAGTCTGGAGGAGGGTCATAGGGGGAGGAGCCAGTGCACACCACCTGATCGGAAAAGCTTTACTTTTTGTGCCCTGTCTCCTGCGGAGCCGCTATTCCCCATGGTCCTTTCAGGAACCCCAGCATCCACTACGGACTCCGAGAAATAGATTTATCGGTAAGTAAAATCTTATTTTTTGGTGTGTGCTGGCAAACTCTCCCTCTGTCTCTCCAAAGGGCTAGTAGGTCCTGTCCTCTATCAGAGCATTCCCTGTGTGTGTGCTGTGTCGGTACGTGTGTCGACATGTATGAGGACGATGTTGGTGAGGAGGCGGAGCAATTGCCTGTAATGGTGATGTCACTCTCTAGGGAGTCGACACCGGAATGGATGGCTTATTTAGGGAATTACGTGATAATGTCAACATGCGGCAAGGTCAGTTGACGACATGAGACGGCCGACAAACAATTAGTACCGGTCCAGACGTCTCAAAAACACCGTCAGGGGTTTTAAAACGCCCGTTTACTTTAGTCGGTCGACACAGACAGGGACACTGAATCCAGTGTCGACGGTGAATAAACAGACGTATTCCTTATTAGGGCCACACGTTAAGGGCAATGAAGGAGGTGTTACATATTTCTGATACTACAAGTACCACAAAAGAGGGTATTATGTGGGATGTGAAAAAACTACCGTAGTTTTTCCTGAATCAGATAAATTAAATGAAGTGTGTGATGATGCGTGGGTTCCCCCCGATAGAAAATATGGGCGGTATACCCTTTCCCGCCAGAAGTTAGGGCGCGTTGGGAAACACCCCTTAGGGTGGATAAGGCGCTCACACGCTTATCAGAACAAGTGGCGGTACCGTCTATAGATAGGGCCGTCCTCAAGGAACCAGCTGACAGGAGGCTGGAAAATATCATAAAAAGTATATACACACATACTGGTGTTATACTGCGACCAGCGATCGCCTCAGCCTGGATGTGCAGAGCTGGGGTGGCTTGGTCGGATTCCCTGACTAAAAATATTGATACCCTTGACAGGGACAGTATTTTATTGACTATGGAGCATTTAAAGGATGCATTTCTATATATGCGAGATGCACAGAGGGATATTTGCACTCTGGCATCAAGAGTAAGTGCGATGTCTATATCTGCCAGAAGATGTTTATGGACACGACAGTGGTCAGGTGATGCAGATTCCAAACGGCACAAAGGTGTATTGCCGTATAAAGGAAGAGGAGTTATTTGGGGTCGGTCCATCGGACCTGGTGGCCACGGCAACTGCTGGAAAATCCACCGTTTTTTACCCTAAGTCACATCTCTGCAGAAAAAGACACCGTCTTTTCAGCTTCAGTCCTTTCGTCCCTATAAGAGTCATATCTGCCCAGGGATAGAGGAAAGGGAAGAAGACTGCAGCAGGCAGCCCATTCCCAGGAACAGAAGCGTTCCACCGCTTCTGACAAGCTCTCAGCATGACGCTGAGACCGTACAGGACCCCTGGATCCTACAAGTAGTATCCCAGGGGTACAGATTGGAATGTCGAGACGTTTCCCCTGCGCAGGCTCCTGAAGTCTGCTTTACCAAGGTCTCCCTCCGACAAGGAGGCAGTATGGGAAACAATTCACGAGCTGTATTCCCAGCAGGTGATAATTAAATTACCCCTCCTACAACAAGAAAAGGGGTATTATTCCACACTATATTGTGGTACTGAAGCCAGAAGGCTAGGTGAGACCTATTCTAAATCTAAAAAAATTTGAACACTTACAAAGGTTCAAATCAAGATGGAGTCACTCAGCGCAGTGATAACGAACCGGGAAGAAGGGGACTATATGGTGTCCCGAGACATCAGGGATGCTTACCTCCATGTCCCAAATTTGCCCTTATCACTAAGGGTACCTCAGGTTCGTGGTACAGAACTGTCACTATCAGTTTCAGACGCTGCCGTTTGGATTGTCCACGGCACCCCGGGTCTTTACCAAGGTAATGGCCGAAATGATGGTTCTTCTTCGAAGAAAAGGCGTCTTAATTATCCCCTACTTGGACGATCTCCTGATAAGGGCAAAGTCCAGGGAACAGTTGGAGGTCTGAGTAGCACTATCTCGGATACTGTTACAACAGCAGGGGTGGATTCTAAATATTCCAAAATCGCAGCTGATCCCGACAACAAGTCTCCTGTGCTTAGGGATGATTCTGGACACAGTCCAGAAAAAGGTGTTTCTCCCGGAAGAGAAAGCCAGGGAGTTATCCGAGCTAGTCAGGAACCTCCTAAAATCAGTGCATCATTGCACAAGGGCCATGGTAAAAAAATGGTGACTTCCTTCGAAGCAATTCCAGTCGGCAGATTTCATGCAAGAACTTTTCAGTGGGATCTGCTGGACAAATGGTCCGGATCGCATCTTCAGATGCATCAGCGGATAACCCTATATCCAAGGACAAGGGTGTCTCTCCTGTGGTGGTTACAGAGTGCTCATCTTCTAGAGGGCCGCAGATTCGGCATTCAGTTTTGGATGTTGGTGACCACGGAGGCCAGCCCGAGAGGCTGGGGAGCAGTCACACAAGGAAAAAATTTCCAGGGAGTGTGATCAAGTCTGGAGACTTTTCTCCACATAAATATAGCTAAGGGTAAATTTATAATGCTCTAAGCTTAGCAAGACCTCTGCTTCAAGGTCAGCCGGTATTGATCCAGTGGGATAAAACATCACGGCAGTCGCCCACGTAAATAGACAGGGCGGCACAAGAAGCAGGAGGGCAGTGGCAAAAACTGCAAGGAATTTTCGCTGGGCGGAAAATCATGTGATAGCACTGTCAGCAGTGTTTCATTCCGGGAATGGAAACTGGGAAGCAGACTTCCTCAGTAGGCACGACCTCCACCCGGCAGAGTGGGAACTTCATGGGGAAGTTTTCCACATGATTGTAAACCGTTGGGAATTACCAAAGGTGGACATGATGGCGTCCCGTCTGAACAAAAAACGGGACAGGTATTGCGCCAGGTTAAGAGACCCTCAGGCAATAGCTGTGGACGTTCTGGTAACACCGTGGGTGTACCAGTCGGTGTATGTGTTCCATCCTCTGCTTTTCATACCTAAGGTACTGAGAATTATAAGACGTAGAGGAGTAAGAACTATACTCATGGCTCCGGATTGGCCAAGAAGGACTTGGTACCCGGAACTTCAAGAGATGCTCACAGAGGACTTATGGCCTCTGCCGCTAAGAAGGGACTTGTTTCAGCAAGTACCATGTCTGTTCCAAGACTTACCGCAACTGCGTTTGACGGCATGGCGGTGGAACGCCGGATCCTAAGGGAAAAGGCATTCAGGAAGAGGTCATTCCTACCCTGGTCAAAGCCAGAAAGGAGGTGACCGCACAACATTATCACCACATGTGGCGAAAATATGTTGCGTGGTGTGAGGCCAGGAAGGCCCCACGAAGAAATTTCAACTCGGTCGATTCCTGCATTTCCTGCAAACAGGAGTGTCTATGGGCCTCAAATTGGGGTCCATTAAGGTTCAAATTTCGGCCCTGTCGATTTTTCTTCCAGAAAGAATTGGCTTCAGTTCCTGAAGTCCAGAAGTTTGTCAAGGGAGTATTGCATATACAACCCCCTTTTGTGCCTCCAGTGGCACTGTGGGATCTCAACGTAGTTCTGGGATTCCTCAAAACACATTGGTTTAAAACCAGTCAAATCTGTGGATTTGAAGCATCTCACATGAAAAGTGAACATGCTCTTGGACCTGGCCTGGACCAGGCGAGTGTCAAATTGGTGGTTTTTTTTCTCAAAAAAGCCCATATCTGTTTGTCCATTCGGACAGGGCAGAGCTGCGGACTCGTCCCCAGTTCTCTCCCTAAGGTGGTGTCAGTGTTTCACCTGAACCAGCTTATTGTGGTGTCTTGCGCCTACTAGGGACTTGGAGGACTCCAAGTTGCTAGATGTGGTCAGGGCCCTGAAAATATAGGTTCCAGGACGGCTGGAGTCAGGAAAACTGACTTGCTGTTATCCTGTATGCACCCAACAAACTGGGTGCTCTTGCTTCTAAGCAGACTTTTGCTAGTTGGATGTGTAATACAATTCAGCTTGCACATTCTGTGGCAGGCCTGCCACAGCCAAAATATGTAAATGCCCATTCCACAAGGAAGGTGGGCTCATCTTGGGCGGCTGCCCGAGGGGTCTCGGCTTTACAACTTTGCCGAGCGGCTATTTAGTCAGGGGCAAACACGTTTGTAAAATCCTACAAATTTGATAACCTGGCTAAGGAGGACCTGGAGTTCTCTCATTCGGAGCTGCAGAGTCATCCGCACTCTCCCGCCCGTTTGGGAGCTTTGGTATAATCCCCATGGTCCTTTCAGGAACCCCAGCATCCACTAGGACGATAGAGAAAATAAGAATTTACTTACCGATAATTCTATTTCTCGGAGTCCGTAGTGGATGCTGGGCGCCCATCCCAAGTGCGGATTATCTGCAATACTTGTACATAGTTACAAAAATCGGGTTATTATTGTTGTGAGCCATCTTTCAGAGGCTCCGCTGTTATCATACTGTTAACTGGGTTCAGATCACAGGTTGTACAGTGTGATTGGTGTGGCTGGTATGAGTCTTACCCGGGATTCATAAATCCTTCCTTATTGTGTACGCTCGTCCGGGCACAGTATCCTAACTGAGGCTTGGAGGAGGGTCATAGGGGGAGGAGCCAGTGCACACCACCTGATCCTAAAGCTTTACTTTTTGTGCCCTGTCTCCTGCGGAGCCGCTATTCCCCATGGTCCTTTCAGGAACCCCAGCATCCACTACGGACTCCGAGAAATAGAATTATCGGTAAGTAAATTCTTATTTTTTGCCATGTTCCACGTGCAAGGCAAAAATTATCCAGTTGCCGCACAGACCAACAACCAAGGGTGCCAACTGGGATATTAGGGTCCGCAGTCAGTGCAGGTCTGCATGTGACCTGGCTGACGGGACTTTGTCTGCTTGACACAGCAATGGCCAATACCTTAGTGGAGCTTATCCAGGTGGCTTCAGCTCAGCAGAGGTAACTGAAGTTGCCTATCTCACTTATCAGTCTGTCTCTGTAGCTCCCTTTAATCATCTATCCAGAATACAGTAATTAGTGGGTCCTCCACAGAAACCACAGTGAGCCCATCATATTGAAGGGGCATCTTTATGGTGTCTGTCTTCTTGGACAACCTCTCATGCTAGTAGTGCATTGTCTTCCTGACCTACAGAGTTTTTGACCTGGGGGAGGGGTGGGGCAAGCAGGGTTGGGTCCATTTCTTGTCAACCTTTGTACAAATGGGCTACTTCTCTTGGTCATCAGACTTCGATGTCAAGGATACCTATGGTGGCAACGAGCAAGGTTCAGGTGCCATGCTTTTCAACCTGGCAGTAATGTAACATGTACATTTACAGGGCTTTTATTTTTTTTCATTTTATTTTTTTAATCTCATGAATTGCCCTACAGTGTCCTTGGCTCATGTGTAGCATGTCTGCATTGGCTCAAACCTTAGAGCATTTACCCTCTTTCCTGACCAGCCACTCATGCTCAGGTTGCGGTGTGTAAGACTTATAAATGGCTTGTCTTAGCCATTTTTAGCCCTGATTAATTGCCTGATCGTTCCAGGTTTAAATGTACCCAACCAGCACTATCCTTGGTGGATTGGCTGCACCTGTTTTTAATTTCAGCCAGTACAGCTTTGTGATTCAGGACTTGGGGACCCAATCAGTTAACTTTTTGGAATGATGGAGTCTCCCCACATGCATCTGTATGAGATTACAGGTGAGTAGTCCTTAATCCCAGCCTCCGCTCCAATACCTGGCTTACCAGTTTTAGGATTTTGGTAGACAAATGGTTGAGGGATCCTCTCTTTAGGGCTCGGTTGAGGTAATCCCTACTGCAGTTACTGTCCCCAACTGGAGAGCGTCTAGTTCCCCCACCAAAGGGAAGAGGTATTGTCTTCTCACCTTCAAGGTGAATTTTAGGTTTGGAAAGTCTGTTTCCATTTCTGGTCCTTTTTGTTGATCTGTCATCTCCAGGTGGATTCCTTATTGGGATGTCCTTAAGTAGCTAGCTTGGTGCCATTGTCATTCCCTGTTTGGATGGTCATCTTTGTCCTGTTTCGTGCCTCTCCTGCAACTCCTGGTGGTCTTCTGGTTCCAGATGCTATGTTACTGACTGAACATAAATGGGCCTGTCATACAAGACTCGCAAAGACCAACTCCAGACAGTAGTAAACAGCATGCTTGTATAGTGATCTGCACACGGGAGTGTTTCAGCTTTCCAATTCCTGCTACCACGTCCACTTTCCAAGTGGATCAGAGGCTTTTGTTTTCCCTCTTTTGAAGGTTCAGAACTCACCCTTGGCGCTAAATTTTTAGAAGGGGATCTGATTGTGCAGCCTGGTTTTGCATTGCCTCCGTCTGCTTACAATTGCAAAGTCTCATATTCTGCTGCCAGGGATGCACCGTTTTGAGAGTCTGTTATTACATTTGGCTTGCCATCGCTTGCCCTAACCCTCCTCTTGGCTTGCTTTTTGGAAAATGACAGAGCCTAGCGGTGTCTAGACTGTTGCCTATTAAGGGACACAGTCAGCGCTGGTTAAGGGTCTCCCTATACCTATATAGCGCTGTGTGTGGGTTGGCTCCAATCTGTGTCTCTCTGCCATTTTTGGGGGGGGGGGACTTTGTCTGCCCTGTACCCTGTGTGTGGGGTGTACAAGCAAACATGTCTAGAGACTGTCTCATATGCTGCAGAGGATATATCTTCTCGGGAAGATCCCATCCCATGTAATCAGGATTGCACTGTTGTAGCGCAGATCCCAGCTAGCGAACCTGTGTGGTTAACCTCTCTCAGGAGAGCTATATCTCAGATTTCTTAAAGGGTTGCAAGGACTGAGCATGCAACTCAGGTGTTGCAGTCCTCTATAGCAGTATGGTCTGATACTGCTCCCTCGGGGACCCCTGTGTTACATTCTCACAAACATGCTCTTGCCCAAATTATGCAGGATGACACGGATACAGATTCTGGCACAGCAGACTCTGATGGGGATGTGTTGAGTGGTACGGCATCACTTTCTAAGGGGGTGCAGTTGATGATTGAGGCCATGCGGGATGTGTTGCATATTTCTGACACACCACCTGAGCAGGTTGAGGCCTTTTTCATGGACAGTAAGAAAGCCCCTCTCCCCTTCCCGGCATTTAAGGAATTAAATGCTATATTCAAAAAAGCGTGGGAAACCCCGGAGAAAAAATTCCAGAACCCTAAGAAGGTCCTGGTTGCTTTTCCCTTCCCAGAAGATGATAGAAAAAAATGAGTCCCCGCCTATAGTTGACGCCTCTGTCTCCAGGCTGTCAAAACAGGTGGTATTGCCAGTCCCGGGATCTACCGCGTTGAAAGACCCGGCTGATCGCAAAGTGGATGCTACGCTCAAATCCATATACACTGCTTCAGGGGCTATATTGCGGCCTACTATTGCCTGTGCATGGATTTCTAAAGCTATAGTCAAGTGGTCAATCACTCTACAGGAGGACTTGCCTACGATGGATAAAGATGACGTTGATTTGTTTTTACGTAACATTCAGGATTCTGCAGGGTTTCTGTTAGAATCCATGAAGGACTTTGGTTCCATGGCTGCGGGGATCTCCTCCATGTCCGTCTCGGCTCGTAGGGGTCTCTGGCTGCGCCAAAGGTCTGCGGATGCGGAATCCAGGAAAGGTGTGGCGAGCCTACCCTATACAGGTCAGGCACTGTTTGGGGAGGCGCTGAATGCGTGGATTGCCATGGCTACCGCGGGTAAGTCTCCTCTTCTCCCCTCAGCTGCACCGGCTACGAAGAAGCCTTTTACTCCCAACGCGTCATAGTCCTTTCGGCCCGTGATGCCTAGAAAGAACAAGCCTTCTCACACTTTCTTTAGAGGTGGTCATGCCAAATCCAACAAGCCTGCTCCCGCTGGTTCCCAGGACCAGAAGCAGGCTTCTGGTACTTCAAAGTCCTCAGCATGATGGACTGCACAGCCTGGAGGTAGGTCAAGTGGGAGGAAGACTCCGGCATTTCAGCCACATCTGGGTGTCGTCGGGCCTGGATACAGGATATTGTGTCCAGGGTGTACAGGCTGGAGTTTCAAACTCTCCCGCATCACCGTTTCTTCAAATCAGGCTTGCCAGCTTTGCCGGCAGGCAGAGCTATTCTTCTGGACGCTATCCGAAAATTGGTAGTGTCCGAGGTCATTGTTCCTGTTCTACCTCACCAGTTGAACAAAGGTTACTATTCAAACCTTTTTGTGGTATCGAACCTGGATGGTTCGGTAAGGCCAGTCCTGAACTTGAAATCTCTGAACCCTTATCTCTGGGACTTCAAATTCAAGATGGAGTCTCTGAGAGCAGTTATCTCAGGACTGATGGAGGGGGAATTCTTGGTGTCTCTGGACATCAAGGATGCGTACCTCCACATTCCCATTTGGTCGCCGCACCAAGCCTATCTCAGGTTTGCACTGTTTAGATGATCGCTATCCGTTTCAGGCACTGCCGTTCGCCACCGAGGGTCTTCACCAAGGTGATGGCAGAGATGATGGTTCTCCTCCGCAAGGGGGTGAACATAATTCCGTATCTGGACGATCTGCTGATCAAGGCATCTTCCAGAGAGAGAAGTTAAGATCCATTGCTCTCGCAACACATCTGCTCAAAGAGCACGGTTGGATCCAGAACCTTCCAGTCTCATCTGGAGCCGACAAGAAGGCTGTCTTTCCTGGGGATGATCCTCGACACGGAGGTGCAGAGGGTGTTTCTACCGGTGGAGAAAGCGTTGGTGATTCAAACAATGGTCCGGGAAGTCTTGAATCCGGCTCGGATATCTGTTCATCAGTGCATTCGCCTTCTGGGGAAGATGGTTGCCTCCTACGAGGCTCTGCAGTACGGAAGGTTTCATGCTCGATCCTTTCAGCTTGATCTCTTGGACCAGTGGTCGGGATCTCACCTACGTATGTACGTCTGTCGCCAAAAAACGCTCCTCTGGTGGCTTCAACTACCACACCTTCTGGAAGGCCGAAGGTTCAAAGTTCAGGACTGGATCCTTCTAACCATGGATGCAAGTCTAAGAGGTTGGGGAGCAGTCGGTCAGGGGGGAAACCTTCCAAGGAAGTTGGTCAAGTCAAGAATCCCTTTTCCCTGTAAACATCCTGGAGCTAAGAGCCGTATACAACGGCCTTCTTCAAGCAGCACACCTTCGGCAGGGTCGGGCTGTTCAGGTGCAGTCGGACAACGTCACCAGAGTGGCCTACATAAACCAACAAAGCAGAACGAAGAACAGGGCTGCAATGTCAGAGATGACGAGAATCCTCCGATGTCTGCAATCTTTATTCTGGGAGTAGACAACTGGGAAGTGGACTTCCTCAGCAGACACGATCTCCATCCAGGAGAGTGGGGCCTCCACCCGGAGGTGTTCGAGGAGGTAACCGGTTGGTGGGGGGTTCCTCACATAGACATATGATAGTCTCCCGCCTCAACAAGAAGCTGCGGAGGTACTGTTCCAGGTCGAGAGACCCACAGGCAATGGTGGACCGTATGTGTTCCCTCCACTTCCTCTTATTTCAAAAGTTCAACAACTTATAAAAAGAACAAAGGTTCTGGCAATCCTCATTGCTCTGGATTGGCCAAGGAGGGCTTGGTACGCGGATCTACTGCTGGAAGATCTAAGGCCCCTACCTCTTAGAGAGGATCTTCTACTGCAGGGGCCGTTCACTTACGGCTACATTTGACGGCATGGCGGTTGAGCGCCAGATCTTAGTTTGGAAGGGTATTCCGAGCGAGGTTATTCCTACCCTGATACAGGCTAGGAAGTGGGTAACGTCTAAACATTTCCATCGAATTTGGAAAAAATGTGTCTTGGTGTGAATCCAAGAGGTATTTCCTGCTGTGGAGTTTCAACTTGGACGTTTTCTCCTTTTCCTGCAAGCAGGTGTGGATATGGGCCCGAGATTGGGCTCCATCAAGGTCCAGATCTCAGCTTTATCCATTTTCTTCCAAAAACAATTGGCTGTCCTCTCTGAGGTTCAGACCTTTATGAAAGGGGTTCTGCACATCTAGCCTCCCTTTGTGGTGCCAATGGCACCCTGGGATCTTGATGTGGTGTTGCAGTTCCTGCAGTCTGATTGGTTTGAGCCTCTGCAGGAGGCTGAAATAAAATTTCTCACGTGGAAGGCGGTCACTTTGTTGGTCTTAGCTTCTGCTCGACATGTCGGAATTAGGGGCTTTGTCCTGTAAAAGTCCCTATCTGGTCTTCCATGAAGATAGGGCGGAACTCCGGACTCGTCCACAGTTCCTTCCTAAGGTTGCGTCAGCTTTTCATATCAACCAACCTATTGTGGTGCCAGTGGCTACAGACTCCTCAATTGCTTCAAAGGCCTTGGATGTTGTGATGGCTTTGAAGATTTAGGTAAAGAGGACGGCTCGTCATAGAAAATCTGACTCTCTATGATCCTAAGAAAATTGGGTGTCCTGCTTCTAAGCAGTCTATTTCATGCTGGATCAGGTTCACCATCCAGCATGCGTATTCTAGTGCAGGATTGCAGTGTCCAAAATCTTTTAAGGCCCACTATACTCGTAAGGTGGGTTCTTCCTGGGCGGCTGCCCGGGGGGGGTCTCTGATTTACAACTTTGCCAAGCGGCTACTTGGTCAGGGTCGAACACGTTTGCTAAGTTCTACAAGTTCGCTGCTTTGTCCCCTGAGGACCTAAAGTTTGGTCAGTCAGTTCTGCAGGAGCCTCCGCGCGCTCTCCCCCGTTCTGGGTGCTTTGGTACATCCCCATGGTACTAATGTGGACCCCAGCATCCTCTAGGAAGTAAGAGAAAATAGGGTTTTAATTACCTACCGGTAAATCCTTTTCTTGTAGTCCAGCGCTTTATCTTGCTGTGATTACTTGGTTCAGTACTGCTTTGATCTTAGTTACGTAGTGCGTTGTTACTTGGTTCAGTAATGTTGTTCAGCTTTTGCTGAGCTTTCAAGCTAGTTAGTTTGGTTTGCCTTGTTTGTGTGAGCTGGTGTGAATATCGCCACTATCTGTGTATAATCCTTCTCTCGAAGTTGTCAGTCTCCTCTGGCACAGTTTCTAGACTGGGTCTGGTAGGAGGAGCATAGAGGGAGGAGCCAGCCCACACTATTAAACTCTTAAAGTGCCAGTGGCTCCTAATGGACCAGTCTATACCCCATGGTACTAATATGGACCCCAGCATCCTCTACGGACTGCGTGAAAAGGATTTACCGGTAGGTAATCAGAATCCTATTTTGTGTACACTGAGCCATCAGAAAACAAAGGTTTCACTATCTGTCTCGCTCAAAAATTCTGTATTTCAGAATATTTGTATATGGGATACTCAACCTGTACATTAAAATGTTCCATGAAATCAGTCCACAAGTTCTGAGTTTGTCCCAATAATGATAGGGTACAAAATTGCATGTAGCTCTTGACATGGTACATGTTGGCCTACTGTTTGCACTATCAGAAACCATGAATGAGGAGACAAATTGGATTGGACTGTTAGTTTTTTTTATTTTGTGCAGCAAGTTGTAATGTTAACGTTTTATAGGTGCGAGAAGACCGTATGGCTGAGGAGAAATCCAAAAAGAAAATCACAGCTAAAAAGCAGGAGGAAATAGAGTCTAGGAGGCGGCAAGAGGAGGAGGCACGGAAACTCAAAGCAAAACAGGTGTGTGTACAGTACTAGAACCTAAGAGGTCATCTGTCAAATTGTGGTGGTTAGACATTCTATGAATAGCTTTCATAATTCTAGTTCATGGGCGTTTTTTGTTACATATATGTGAAGTTCAAGGCATTAAGTGTTTTATATTGTGGATTATACTTGTAACATTTAAGCAGTTTGGGGTGGGGGCTGAACTGCATGCCCTAATTTTAAACAAGAGGTGCTGCCATGCTGTGACTTGTAGTGCCACACGAAAATAACACAAAAATGCACACTCTAAGAATGCTGATAATCAGAACAATTCTAATAAACTGTAATTGAGCATGGAGTCAAATTGAGGTTCTTGGGCCCATATTTTTGGCGAAAAATTAGGCTATCTACCATGGGCAAGTGACTTCATCAGGTGGGTCCCTAACATTTCTAAGGTAAATGTCCAGAGCACATCATGGATCTATATTTTACACAGCAGCTGTAAAAGTTCTTGTTTTATACACTTTTTGCTAGGAGGAAGAGGACCGCAGGCAACAGGAGCTTCTCATCCAGAAAAAGAGGGAAGAGGAGGAGCAGGAAAGACAGAGAAAGCTTGCAGAGGCGAAGAAGCTGGCTGAGATGCGGCAAGCGGAACAGGAACGCGAGAGGCAGCGGGAGCTGCAACTGGCAGCAGAAAAAGAGCAGGAGCGGTTCATACTACAAAGGTGGAGTACCTAGCTTACAAATACCCAGTCATTAATGCTTAAAGTACTGTATTAGCTGCTTTACATGCCAAGCATTTATAGAACATTTTATTTTACTGACCTCTTCAGAGAAAGGGAGCGTGTAGAGAAAGAAAAGGCTCTTCTGTTGCAGAGAGATCTTGAGCGAGTGGCACAGGAGAAGGAGCAGCAGCGCAGAGAGGCAGAAGAGCGGAAGAAAAGAGTGAGTAGATCCCAGCAATGTCCACGCCTAAAACCTTTAAATTGGTACACTTAAACCAAGTAGAAGTGCTTGTGCAGTGACTAGATCAGTGGAGGACTCTAAATTCTTGAACACTAACTGGCCTTGATGTTCTAGGAAAGGCTGGAACAGGAACGCCAGGAAAGACTACACAGAGAGATGGAGGCCAAGAAGTTAAAAGAACAAGCACAGAGATTGCGTGAGGAGCAGGAGAGATTGGCGGCTGTTGCAAATGCACCAGTGCTGAATGTCACTGTAGATATCCAGGTAAAGAATAAAGTGGGGGGGGGGGGAGGGGGGAGACTTGTTTATCAATCTCAAAACTGACCATTGCTTACGTAGAGGTATATTGATATTTAATACCAATATATATTTCTCTGACGTCCTAGTGGATGCTGGGAACTCCGAAAGGACCATGGGGAATAGCGGCTCCGCAGGAGACTGGGCACAACTAAAGAAAGCTTTAGGTCACCTGGTGTGCACTGGCTCCTCCCACTATGACCCTCCTCCAAGCCTCAGTTAGATTTTTGTGCCCGGCCAAGCTGGATGCACACTAGGGGCTCTCCTGAGCTTCTAGAAAGAAAGTATATGTTAGTTTTTTTATTTTACAGTGAGACCTGATGGCAACAGGCTCACTGCACCGAGGGACTAAGGGGAGAAGAAGCGAACCTACCTGCTTGCAGCTAGCTTGGGCTTCTTAGGCTACTGGACACCATTAGCTCCAGAGGGATCGACCGCATGGAACTGGTCTTGGTGTTCGGTCCCGGAGCCGCGCCGCCGTCCCCCTTATAGAGCAAGAAGAAGTCCGGAAAATCGGCGGCAGAAGACATCAGTCTTCACCAAGGTAGCGCACAGCACTGCAGCTGTGCGCCATTGCTCCTCATACACACTTCACACTCCGGTCACTGAGGGTGCAGGACGCTGGGGGGGGGGGGGGGTGCCTGCCGCCCTGAGCAGCAAAAAAAACACCTTGGCTGGCAAATATATCACAATATATAGCCCCAGAGGCTATATATGTGATAAATACCCCTGCCAGAATCCATTAAAAAGCAGGAGAAAAGTCAGCGAAAAAGGGGCGGAGCTATCTCCCTCAGCACACTGGCGCCATTTTTCCCTCACAGCTCTGCTGGAGGGAAGCTCCCTGGCTCTCCCCTGCAATCTGCACTACAGAAAATAAGAATTTACTTACCGATAATTCTATTTCTCGGAGTCCGTAGTGGATGCTGGGGTTCCTGAAAGGACCATGGGGAATAGCGGCTCCGCAGGAGACAGGGCACAAAAAGTAAAGCTTTAGGATCAGGTGGTGTGCACTGGCTCCTCCCCCTATGACCCTCCTCCAAGCCTCAGGATACTGTGCCCGGACGAGCGTACACAATAAGGAAGGATTTATGAATCCCGGGTAAGACTCATACCAGCCACACCAATCACACTGTACAACCTGTGATCTGAACCCAGTTAACAGTATGATAACAGCGGAGCCTCTGAAAAGATGGCTCACAACAAATAACCCGATTTTTGTAACTATGTACAAGTAATGCAGATAATCCGCACTTGGGATGGGCGCCCAGCATCCACTACGGACTCCGAGAAATAGAATTATCGGTAAGTAAATTCTTATTTTCTCTATCGTCCTAAGTGGATGCTGGGGTTCCTGAAAGGACCATGGGGAATAGCGGCTCCGCAGGAGACAGGGCACAAAAGTAAAGCTTTTACAGGTCAGGTGGTGTGTACTGGCTCCTCCCCCTATGACCCTCCTCCAGACTCCAGTTAGATTTTTGTGCCCGGCCGAGAAGGGTGCAATTCTAGGTGGCTCTCATAAAGAGCTGCTTAGAGAGTTTAGCTTAGGTTTTTATTTTACAGTGATTCCTGCTGGCAACAGGATCACTGCAACGAGGGACAGAGGGGAGAAGAAGTGAACTCACCTGCGTGCAGGATGGATTGGCTTCTTGGCTACTGGACATGAAGCTCCAGAGGGACGATCACAGGTACAGCCTGGATGGTCACCGGAGCCACGCCGCCGGCCCCCTCACAGATGCTGAAGCAAGAAGAGGTCCAGAATCGGCGGCTGAAGACTCCTGCAGTCTTCTTAAGGTAGCGCACAGCACTGCAGCTGTGCGCCATTTTCCTCTCAGCACAGTTCACACGGCAGTCACTGAGGGTGCAGGGCGCTGGGGGGGGGGCGCCCTGGGAGGCAAATGAAAACCTTTAAAAAGGCTAAAAATACCTCACATATAGCCCCAGAGGCTATATGGAGATATTTACCCCTGCCTAAATGTACTAAATAGCGGGAGACGAGCCCGCCGAAAAAGGGGCGGGGCGGGGCCTATCTCCTCAGCACACGGCGCCATTTTCTGTCACAGCTCCGCTGGTCAGGAAGGCTCCCAGGTCTCTCCCCTGCACTGCACTACAGAAACAGGGTATAACAGAGAGGGGGGGCAAAATAAATGGCAATATATTAATATAAAAGCAGCTATAAGGGAGCACTTAATCATAAGGCTATCCCTGTCATATATAGCGCTTTTTGGTGTGTGCTGGCAGACTCTCCCTCTGTCTCCCCAAAGGGCTAGTGGGTCCTGTCTTCGTATAGAGCATTCCCTGTGTGTCTGCTGTGTGTCGGTACGTGTGTGTCGACATGTATGAGGACGTTATTGGTGTGGAGGCGGAGCAAATTGCCAAATATGAGGATGTCACCTCCTAGGGGGTCGACACCAGAATGGATGCCTTTATTTGTGGAATTACGGGATAGCGTCAACTCGCTTAAGTCGTTTGCCGACATGAGGCGGCCGGACACTCAATTAGTGCCTGTCCAGGCGCCTCAAACACCGTCAGGGGCTGTAAAACGCCCCTTGCCTCAGTCGGTCGACACAGACCCAGACACAGGCACTGATTCCGGTGGTGAAGGTGACGAATTAACCGTATTTTCCAGTAGGGCCACACGTTATATGATTTTGGCAATAAAGGAGATGTTACATTTAGCTGATACTACAGGTACCACTAAACAGGGTATTATGTGGGGTGTGAAAAAACTACCAGTAGTTTTTACCGAATCAGAAGAATTAAATGACGTGTGTGATGAAGCGTGGGGTGCCCCGATAAAAAACTGCTAATTTCAAAGAAGTTATTGGCTTTATACCCTTTCCCGCCAGAGGTTAGGGAGCGCTGGGAAACACCTCCTAGGGTGGACAAAGCGCTAACACGCTTATCAAAACAAGTGGCGTTACCCTCTCCTGAGACGGCCGCACTTAAAGATCCATCAGATAGGAGGATGGAAAATATCCAAAAAGGTATATACACACATGCAGGTGTTATACTACGACCAGCTATTGCGACTGCCTGGATGTGCAGTGCTGGGGTAGTTTGGTCAGAGTCCCTGATCGAAAATATTGATACCCTGGACAGGGACAATATTTTACTGTCGTTAGAACAAATAAAGGATGCATTTCTTTATATGCGTGATGCACAGAGAGATATCTGCACACTGGCATCACGGGTAAGTGCTATGTCCATTTCGGCCAGAAGAGCTTTATGGACACGACAGTGGACAGGCGATGCGTAGAGGAGTTATTTGGGGTCGGTCTATCGGATTTGGTGGCCACGGCTACGGCCGGGAAATCCACCTTTCTACCTCAAGTCACTCCCCAACAGAAAAAGGCACCGACCTTTCAACCGCAGCCCTTTCGTTCCTTTAAAAATAAGAGAGCAAAGGGCTATTCATATCTGCCACGAGGCAGAGGACGAGGGAAGAGACAGCAACAGGCAGCTCCTTCCCAGGAACAGAAGCCCTCCCCGGCTTCTACAAAAGCCTCAGCATGACGCTGGGGCTTCGCAAGCGGACTCGGGGCGGTAGGCGGTCGTCTCAAGAATTACAGCGCGCAGTGGGCTCACTCGCAGGTAAATCCCTGGATCCTGCAGATAATATCTCAGGGGTACAGGTTGAAATTAGAGACAGAGCCACCTCGCCGTTTCCTGAAGTCTGCTTTACCAACGTCCCCCTCAGAAAGGGAGACGGTTTTGGAAGCCATTCACAAGCTGTATTCTCAGCAGGTGATAGTCAAGGTACCTCTTCTACAACAAGGGAAGGGGTATTATTCCACTCTTTTTGTGGTACCGAAGCCGGATGGTTCGGTAAGGCCTATTCTAAATCTGAAGTCCTTGAACCTGTACATAAAGAAGTTCAAGTTCAAGATGGAGTCACTCAGAGCAGTGATAGCGAACCTGGAAGAAGGGGACTTTATGGTATCCTTGGACATCAAGGATGCGTATCTCCACGTTCCAATTACCCCTCACACCAGGGGTACCTCAGGTTCGTTGTACAAAACTGTCACTATCAGTTTCAGACGCTGCCGTTTGGTTTGTCCACGGCATATCGGGTCTTTACAAAGGTAATGGCCGAGATAATATTTCTTCTTCGAAGAAAAGGCGTATTAATTATCCCATAATTGGACGATCTCCTAATAAGGGCAAGGTCCAGAGAACAGCTAGAGATGGGTTTAGCACTATCTCAAGAGGTGCTAAAGCAGCACGGATGGATTCTGAATATTCCAAAATCCCAATTAATGCCGACAACTCGTCTGCTGTTCCTGGGGATGATTCTGGACACAGTTCAGAAAAAGGTTTTTCTTCCCGAAGAAAAAGCCAAGGAGTTATCTGACCTGGTCAGGAACCTCCTAAAACCAGGAAAGGTGTCTGTACATCAATGCACAAGAGTCCTGGGAAAAAATGGTAGCTTCTTACGAAGCAATCCCTTTCGGCAGATTCCATGCAAAGGGATCTGTTGGACAAATGGTCAGGGTCGCATCTTCAGATGCACCTGCAGATAACCCTGTCGCCGAGGACAAGGGTATCCCTTCTGTGGTGGTTGCAGGAGGCTCATCTATTGGAGGGCCGCAGATTCGGCATGCAGGATTGGATCCTGGTGACCACGGATGCCAGCCTGAGAGGCTGGGGAGTAGTCACACAGGGAAGAAATTTCCAGGGAGTGTGGTCGAGCCTGAAAAAGTCTCTTCACATAAGCATTCTGGAACTAAGAGCAATCTACAATGCTCTAAGCCAGGCGAAACCTCTGCTTCAAGGAAGACCGGTGTTGATCCAGTCGGACAACATCACGGCAGTCGCCCATGTAAACAGACAGGGCGGCACAAGAAGCAGGAGGGCAATGGCAGAAGCTGCCAGGATCCTTCGCTGGGCGGAGAATCACGTGATAGCACTGTCAGCAGTATTCATCCCGGGCGTGGACAACTGGGAAGCAGACTTCCTCAGCAGACACGACCTTCACCCGGGAGAGTGGGGACTTCATCCAGAAGTTTTCCACATGCTATTAAACCGTTGGGTAAAACCAATGGTGGACATGATGGCGTCTCGCCTCAACAAAACACTGGACAGGTATTGCGCCAGGTCAAGAGATCCGCAGGCAATAGCTGTGGACGCGCTGGTAACACATTGGGTGTACCAGTCGGTATAGGTGTTTCCTCCTCTGCCTCTCATACCAAAGGTATTGAGGATTATACGGCAAAGAGGAGTAAGACTAGTGGCTCCGGATTGGCCAAGAAGGACTTGGTACCCGGAACTTCAAGAGATGGTCACGGACGATCCGTGGCCTCTACTTCTGAGAAGGGACCTGCTTCAGCAGGGTCCTTGTCTTTTTCAAGACTTACCGCGGCTGCGTTTGACGGCATGGCGTTTGAATGCCAGATCCTAAAAGGAAAAGGCATTCCAGAAGAAGTCATTCCTACCTTGATAAAGGCAAGAAAGGAAGTCACCGCGAAGCATTATCGCCGTATTTGGCGAAAATATGTTGCGTGGTGCGAGCAGCGGAGTGCTCCGATGGAGGAATTTCAACTGGGTCGCTTTCCTACATTTCCTGCAATCAGGATTGTCTATGGGTCTCAAATTGGGATCTATTAAGGTTCAAATTTCGGCCCTATCAATATTCTTCCAAAAAGAATTGGCCTCAGTCCCTGAGGTCCAGATTTTTATCAAAGGAGTACTGCATATACAGCCTCCTGTGGTGCCTAAGGTGGCACCGTGGGATCTAAATGTAGTTTTAGATTTCCTCAAATCCAATTGGTTTGAACCACTAAAGAATGTGGATTTGAAATATCTCACATGGAAAGTGACTATGTTACTGGCCCTGGCTTCGGCCGGGAGAGTATCTGAACTGGCGGCTTTGTCTTATAAAAGCCCTTATTTAATTTTCCATTCGACATAGGGCAGAGCTGCGGACGCGTCCGCATTTTCTCCCTAAGGTGGTATCAGCGTTTCACCTGAACCAGCCTATTGTAGTGCCTGCGGCTACAGACGACTTGAAGGACTCCAAGTTGTTGGACGTTGTCAGAGCCTTAAAAATATACATTTAAAGGACGGCTGGAGTCAGAAAATCTGACTCGCTGTTTATACTGTATGCACCCAACAAGTTGGGTGCACCTGCTTCTAAGCAGTCGATTGCTCTTTGGATTTGTAACAAAATTCAACTTGTACATTCTGTGGCAGGCCTGCCACAGCCTAAATCTGTTAAGGCCCATTCCGCAAGGAAGGTGGGCTCATCTTGGGCGGCTGCCCGAGGGGTCTCGGCATTACAACTCTGCCGAGCAGCTACGTGGTCAGGGGAGAACACGTTTGTAAATTTTTACAAATTTGATACCCTGGCAAAGGAGGACCTGGAGTTCTCTCATTCGGTGCTGCAGAGTCATCCGCACTCTCCCGCCCGTTTGGGAGCTTTGGTATAATCCCCATGGTCCTTTCAGGAACCCCAGCATCCACTTAGGACGATAGAGAAAATAAGAATTTACTTACCGATAATTCTATTTCTCGGAGTCCGTAGTGGATGCTGGGCGCCCATCCCAAGTGCGGATTATCTGCAATACTTGTACATAGTTATTGTTAACTAATTCGGGTTATTGTTTAGGAAGCCATCTTTCAGAGGCTCCTCTGTTATCATACTGTTAACTGGGTTTAGATCACAAGTTGTACGGTGTGATTGGTGTGGCTGGTATGAGTCTTACCCGGGATTCAAAATCCTCCCTTATTGTGTACGCTCGTCCGGGCACAGTACCTAACTGGAGTCTGGAGGAGGGTCATAGGGGGAGGAGCCAGTACACACCACCTGACCTGTAAAAGCTTTACTTTTGTGCCCTGTCTCCTGCGGAGCCGCTATTCCCCATGGTCCTTTCAGGAACCCCAGCATCCACTACGGACTCCGAGAAATAGAATTATCGGTAAGTAAATTCTTATTTTCTCTATCGTCCTAGTGGATGCTGGGGTTCCTGAAAGGACCATGGGGATTATACCAAAGCTCCCAAACGGGCGGGAGAGTGCGGATGACTCTGCAGCACCGAATGAGAGAACTCCAGGTCCTCCTTAGCCAGGGTATCAAATTTGTAGGATTTTACAAACGTGTTTGCCCCTGACTAAATAGCCGCTTGGCAAAGTTGTAAAGCCGAGACCCCTCGGGCAGCCGCCCAAGATGAGCCCACCTTCCTTGTGGAATGGGCATTTACATATTTTGGCTGTGGCAGGCCTGCCACAGAATGTGCAAGCTGAATTGTATTACACATCCAACTAGCAAAAGTCTGCTTAGAAGCAAGAGCACCCAGTTTGTTGGGTGCATACAGGATAACAGCAAGTCAGTTTTCCTGACTCCAGCCGTCCTGGAACCTATATTTTCAGGGCCCTGACCACATCTAGCAACTTGGAGTCCTCCAAGTCCCTAGTAGGCGCAAGACACCACAATAAGCTGGTTCAGGTGAAACACTGACACCACCTTAGGGAGAGAACTGGGGACGAGTCCGCAGCTCTGCCCTGTCCGAATGGACAAACAGATATGGGCTTTTTTGAGAAAAAAACCACCAATTTGACACTCGCCTGGTCCAGGCCAGGTCCAAGAGCATGTTCACTTTTCATGTGAGATGCTTCAAATCCACAGATTTGACTGGTTTTAAACCAATGTGTTTTGAGGAATCCCAGAACTACGTTGAGATCCCACAGTGCCACTGGAGGCACAAAAGGGGGTTGTATATGCAATACTCCCTTGACAAACTTCTGGACTTCAGGAACTGAAGCCAATTCTTTCTGGAAGAAAAATCGACAGGGCCGAAATTTGAACCTTAATGGACCCCAATTTGAGGCCCATAGACACTCCTGTTTGCAGGAAATGCAGGAATCGACCGAGTTGAAATTTCTTCGTGGGGCCTTCCTGGCCTCACACCACGCAACATATTTTCGCCACATGTGGTGATAATGTTGTGCGGTCACCTCCTTTCTGGCTTTGACCAGGGTAGGAATGACCACTTCCTGAATGCCTTTTCCCTTAGGATCCGGCGTTCCACCGCCATGCCGTCAAACGCAGCCTCGGTAAGTCTTGGAACAGACATGGTACTTGCTGAAACAAGTCCCTTCTTAGCGGCAGAGGCCATAAGTCCTCTGTGAGCATCTCTTGAAGTTCCGGGTACCAAGTCCTTCTTGGCCAATCCGGAGCCATGAGTATAGTTCTTACTCCTCTACGTCTTATAATTCTCAGTACCTTAGGTATGAAAAGCAGAGGATGGAACACATACACCGACTGGTACACCCACGGTGTTACCAGAACGTCCACAGCTATTGCCTGAGGGTCTCTTAACCTGGCGCAATACCTGTCCCGTTTTTTGTTCAGACGGGACGCCATCATGTCCACCTTTGGTAATTCCCAACGGTTTACAATCATGTGGAAAACTTCCCCATGAAGTTCCCACTCTGCCGGGTGGAGGTCGTGCCTACTGAGGAAGTCTGCTTCCCAGTTTCCATTCCCGGAATGAAACACTGCTGACAGTGCTATCACATGATTTTCCGCCCAGCGAAAAGTCCTTGCAGTTTTTGCCACTGCCCTCCTGCTTCTTGTGCCGCCCTGTCTATTTACGTGGGCGACTGCCGTGATGTTTTATCCCACTGGATCAATACCGGCTGACCTTGAAGCAGAGGTCTTGCTAAGCTTAGAGCATTGTAAATTGCCCTTAGCTCCAGTATATTTATGTGGAGAAAAATCTCCAGACTTGATCACACTCCCTGGAAATTTTTTCCTTGTGTGACTGCTCCCCAGCCTCTCGGGCTGGCCTCCGTGGTCACCAACATCCAAAACTGAATGCCGAATCTGCGGCCCTCTAGAAGATGAGCACTCTGTAACCACCACAGGAGAGACACCCTTGTCCTTGGATATAGGGTTATCCGCTGATGCATCTGAAGATGCGATCCGGACCATTTGTCCAGCAGATCCCACTGAAAAGTTCTTGCATGAAATCTGCCGACTGGAATTGCTTCGAAGGAAGTCACCATTTTTTTACCATGGCCCTTGTGCAATGATGCACTGATTTTAGGAGGTTCCTGACTAGCTCGGATAACTCCCTGGCTTTCTCTTCCGGGAGAAACACCTTTTTCTGGACTGTGTCCAGAATCATCCCTAAGCACAGGAGACTTGTTGTCGGGATCAGCTGCGATTTTGGAATATTTAGAATCCACCCCTGCTGTTGTAACAGTATCCGAGATAGTGCTACTCCGACCTCCAACTGTTCCCTGGACTTTGCCCTTATCAGGAGATCGTCCAAGTAGGGGATAATTAAGACGCCTTTTCTTCGAAGAAGAACCATCATTTCGGCCATTACCTTGGTAAAGACCCGGGGTGCCGTGGACAATCCAAACGGCAGCGTCTGAAACTGATAGTGACAGTTCTGTACCACGAACCTGAGGTACCCTTAGTGATAAGGGCAAATTTGGGACATGGAGGTAAGCATCCCTGATGTCTCGGGACACCATATAGTCCCCTTCTTCCCGGTTCGTTATCACTGCTCTGAGTGACTCCATCTTGATTTGAACCTTTGTAAGTGTTCAAATTTTTTTAGATTTAGAATAGGTCTCACCTAGCCTTCTGGCTTCAGTACCACAATATAGTGTGGAATAATACCCCTTTTCTTGTTGTAGGAGGGGTAATTTAATTATCACCTGCTGGGAATACAGCTCGTGAATTGTTTCCCATACTGCCTCCTTGTCGGAGGGAGACCTTGGTAAAGCAGACTTCAGGAGCCTGCGCAGGGGAAACGTCTCGACATTCCAATCTGTACCCCTGGGATACTACTTGTAGGATCCAGGGGTCCTGTACGGTCTCAGCGTCATGCTGAGAGCTTGTCAGAAGCGGTGGAACGCTTCTGTTCCTGGGAATGGGCTGCCTGCTGCAGTCTTCTTCCCTTTCCTCTATCCCTGGGCAGATATGACTCTTATAGGGACGAAAGGACTGAAGCTGAAAAGACGGTGTCTTTTTCTGCAGAGATGTGACTTAGGGTAAAAACGGTGGATTTTCCAGCAGTTGCCGTGGCCACCAGGTCCGATGGACCGACCCCAAATAACTCCTCTTCCTTTATACGGCAATACACCTTTGTGCCGTTTGGAATCTGCATCACCTGACCACTGTCGTGTCCATAAACATCTTCTGGCAGATATGGACATCGCACTTACTCTTGATGCCAGAGTGCAAATATCCCTCTGTGCATCTCGCATATATAGAAATGCATCCTTAAATGCTCTATAGTCCATAAAATACTGTCCCTGTCAAGGGTATCAATATTTTTAGTCAGGGAATCCGACCAAGCCACCCCAGCTCTGCACATCCAGGCTGAGGCGATCGCTGGTCGCAGTATAACACCAGTATGTGTGTATATACTTTTTATGATATTTTCCAGCCTCCTGTCAGCTGGCTCCTTGAGGACGGCCCTATCTATAGACTGTACCGCCACTTGTTCTGATAAGCGTGTGAGCGCCTTATCCACCCTAAGGGGTGTTTCCCAACGCGCCCTAACTTCTGGCGGGAAAGGGTATACCGCCCATATTTTCTATCGGGGGGAACCCACGCATCATCACACACTTCATTTAATTTATCTGATTCAGGAAAAACTACGGTAGTTTTTTCACATCCCACATAATACCCTCTTTTGTGGTACTTGTAGTATCAGAAATATGTAACACCTCCTTCATTGCCCTTAACGTGTGGCCCTAATAAGGAATACGTTTGTTTATTCACCGTCGACACTGGATTCAGTGTCCCTGTCTGTGTCTGTGTCGACCGACTAAAGTAAACGGGCGTTTTAAAACCCCTGACGGTGTTTTTGAGACGTCTGGACCGGTACTAATTGTTTGTCGGCCGTCTCATGTCGTCAACCGACCTTGGCGCGTGTTGACATTATCACGTAATTCCCTAAATAAGCCATCCATTCCGGTGTCGACTCCCTAGAGAGTGACATCACCATTACAGGCAATTGCTCCGCCTCCTCACCAACATCGTCCTCATACATGTCGACACACACGTACCGACACACAGCACACACACAGGGAATGCTCTGATAGAGGACAGGACCTACTAGCCCTTTGGAGAGACAGAGGGAGAGTTTGCCAGCACACACCAAAAACGCTATAATTATATAGGGACAACCTTATATAAGTGTTTTCCCTTATAGCATCTTTTTTATATATTTCTAACGCCAAATTAGTGCCCCCCCTCTCTGTTTTAACCCTGTTTCTGTAGTGCAGTGCAGGGGAGAGCCTGGGAGCCTTCCCTCCAGCCTTTCTGTGAGGGAAAATGGCGCTGTGTGCTGAGGAGATAGGCCCCGCCCCTT
Organism: Pseudophryne corroboree; assembly: GCF_028390025.1. Taxonomy (NCBI): domain Eukaryota; kingdom Metazoa; phylum Chordata; class Amphibia; order Anura; family Myobatrachidae; genus Pseudophryne; species Pseudophryne corroboree. Next base: position 67,237,543 of record NC_086454.1, on the reverse strand, counting down.
TTTCGGCGGCCTCGTCTCCCGCTCTTAACGGATTCTGGCAGGGGTTAAATATCTCCATATAGCCCCCGGAGGCTATATGTGAGGTATTTTTAGCCAAAAATAGGTTTTCATTTGCCTCCCAGGGCGCCCCCCTCCCAGCGCCCTGCACCCTCAGTGACTGCCGTGTGAAGTGTGCTGAGAGGAAATGGCGCACAGCTGCAGTGCTGTGCGCTACCTTAAGAAGACTGAGGAGTCTTCATGCCGCCGATTCTGGACCTTCTTCTTGTTTCAGCATCTGCAAGGGGGCCGGCGGCGAGGCTCCGGTGACCATCCAGGCTGTACCTGTGATCGTCCCTCTGGAGCTAATGTCCAGTAGCCAAAGAAGCCAATCCATCCTGCACGCAGGTGAGTTCACTTCTTCTCCCCTAAGTCCCTCGTTGCAGTGATCCTGTTGCCAGCAGGACTCACTGTAAAATAAAAAACCTAAGCTAAACTTTTCTAAGCAGCTCTTTAGGAGAGCCACCTAGATTGCACCCTTCTCGGCCGGGCACAAAAATCTAACTGAGGCTTGGAGGAGGGTCATAGGGGGAGGAGCCAGTGCACACCACCTGATCCTAAAGCTTTACTTTTTGTGCCCGGTCTCCTGCGGAGCCGCTATTCCCCATGGTCCTTTCAGGAACCCCAGCATCCACTAGGACGATAGAGAAAAGGGTTAAAAAGAGAGGGGGGGCACTAAATTTAGGCGCAGTAAATATAATAGCAGCTATAGGGGACATAATTCAGTTAGTCCCTGCATTATATAGCGCTCTGGTGTGTGCTGGCATACTCTCACTCTGTCTCCCCAAAGGGCTTTTGTGGGGTCCTGTCCTCTGTTAGAGCATTCCCTGTGTGTGTGCGGTGTGTCGGTACGGCTGTGTCGACATGTTTGATGAGGAAAATTATGTGGAGGCGGAGCAGATGCCTATAGAAGTGATGTCACCCCCTGCGGGGCAGACACCTGAGTGGATGGTCTTATGTAAGGAATTACGTGCAAGTGTCGACTCCTTACACAAAAAATTTGACGACATGCCAAATGCGGGACAGCCGGCTTCTCAGCTCGTGCCTGCCCAGGCGTCTCAAAGGCCATCAGGGGCTCTAAAACGCCCGCTACCTCAGATGGCAGACGCAGATGTCGACACGGATACTGATACCAGTGTCGACGACGAGTCTAATCTAATGGCCACTAAGGCCATTCGTTGCATGATTGAGGCAATGAAAGAGGTGTTACACATTTCTGATATAAACCCAGGTACCACTAAAAAGGTATTATGTTTGGGGAGAAAAAACTACCCGTAGCTTCCTATCAGCTGGCTCTTTGAGGGCGGCCGTATCAGGAGACGGTAACGCCACTTGTTTTGATAAGCGTGTGAGCGCCTTATCTACCCTGGGGGGTGTTTCCCAACGCGCCCTAACCTCTGGCGGGAAAGGGTATAATGCCAATAATTTTTTAGAAATTAGCAGTTTATCGGGGGAAACCCACGCTTCATCACACCTCATTTAATTCATCTGATTCAGGAAAAACTACGGGTAGTTTTTTCACACCCCACATAATACCCTTTTTTGTGGTACTTGTAGTATCAGAAATGTTCAAAACCTCCTTCCTTGCCGTGATCATGTAATGTGTGGCCCTACTGGAAAATACGTTTGTTTCCTCACCGTCGACACTGGAGTCAGTGTCTGGGTCTGTGTCGACCATCTGAGGTAACGGGCGCTTTAGAGCCCCTGGCGGTGTTTGAGACGCCTGGACAGGTATTAACTGTTTTTCCGGCTGTCTCATGTCGTCAACAGTCTTTTGTAAAGTGCTGACGCTATCACGTAATTCCTTCCATAAGACCATCCAGTCAGGTGTCGACTCCCTAGGGGGTGACATCACTATTACAGGCAATTGCTCCGCCTCCATACCATTTTCCTCCTCATACATGTCGACACAACGTACCGACACACAGCACACACACAGGGAATGCTCTGATAGAGGACAGGACCCCACTAGCCCTTTGGGGAGACAGAGGGAGAGTTTGCCAGCACACACCAGAGCGCTATATATATACAGGGATAACCTTATATAAGTGTTTTTCCCTAATATAGCTGCTGTATTTATTAATCTGCCAAATTAGTGCCCCCCCTCTCTTGTTTTACCCTGTTTCTGTAGTGCAGGGACTGCAGGGGAGAGCCAGGGAGCTTCCCTCCAACGGAGCTGTGAGGGAAAATGGCGCTTGTGTGCTGAGGAGGTAGGCTCCGCCCCCTTCTCGGCGGCCTTTCTCCCGCTTTTTTAAGGAAAAACTGGCAGGGGTTAAATGCATCCATATAGCCCAGGAGCTATATGTGATGTATTTTTAGCCATCTAAGGTGTTTTTATTGCGTCTCAGGGCGCCCCCCCCCCCCCCCCAGCGCCCTGCACCCTCAGTGACCGGAGTGTGAAGTGTGCTGAGAGCAATGGCGCACAGCTGCGGTGCTGTGCGCTACCTTATTGAAGACAGGACGTCTTCTGCCGCCGATTTTCCGGACCTCTTCTGTCTTCTGGCTCTGTAAGGGGGCCGGCGGCGCGGCTCTGGGACCCATCCATGGCTGGGCCTGTGATCGTCCCTCTGGAGCTAATGTCCAGTAGCCTAAGAAGCCCAATCCACTCTGCACGCAGGTGAGTTCGCTTCTTCTCCCCTTAGTCCCTCGATGCAGTGAGCCTGTTGCCAGCAGGACTCACTGAAAATAAAAAACCTAATTTAAACTTTTACTCTAAGCAGCTCAGGAGAGCCACCTAGTATGCACCCTTCTCGTTCGGGCACAAAAATCTAACTGAGGCTTGGAGGAGGGTCATAGGGGGAGGAGCCAGTGCACACCAGTTAGTCCTAAAGCTTTTACTTTTGTGCCCAGTCTCCTGCGGAGCCGCTATTCCCCATGGTCCTTACGGAGTTCCCAGCATCCACTAGGACGTCAGAGAAAATAAGAATTTACTTACCGATAATTCTATTTCTCATAGTCCGTAGTGGATGCTGGGCGCCCATCCCAAGTGCGGATTGTCTGCAATACTTGTACATAGTTATTGTTACAAAAATCGGGTTATTATTGTTGTGAGCCATCTTTTCAGAGGCGGCTCTGTTATCATGCTGTTAACTGGGTTCAGATCACAGGTTGTACGGTGTGATTGGTGTGGCTGGTATGAGTCTTACCCGGGATTCAAAATCCTTCCTTATTGTGTACGCTCGTCCGGGCACAGTATCCTAACTGAGGCTTGGAGGAGGGTCATAGGGGGAGGAGCCAGTGCACACCAGGTAGTCCTAAAGCTTTTACTTTTGTGCCCAGTCTCCTGCGGAGCCGCTATTCCCCATGGTCCTTACGGAGTTCCCAGCATCCACTACGGACTATGAGAAATAGAATTATCGGTAAGTAAATTCTTATTTTTTCCCACATCGGAAGAATTAAATGAAGTGTGTGAAGAAGCGTGGGCTTTCCCCGATTAAAGATTGGTAATCTCTAAAAAGTTACTAATGGCGTTCCCTTTCCCGCCAGAGGATAGGGCACGTTGGGAAACACCTCCTAGGGTGGATAAAGCGCTCACACGTTTGTCTAAAAAGGTGGCACTACCGTCTCCGGATACGGCCGCCCTTAAGGAGCCTGCAGATAAGAAGCAGGAGGCGATCCTTAAGTCTGTATACACACACTCGGGCATTAGATTTAGACCAGCTATTGCGCCAGCATGGATGTGCAGTGCTGCCGCTGCGTTGTCAGATTCCCTGTCAGAAAATATTGACACCGTAGACAGGGACACTATTCTGCTAACCATAGAGCATATAAAAGACTCAGTCTTATACATGAGAGATGCACAAAGGGAGATCTGCCGGCTGGCATCTAAAATAAGTGCAGTGTCCATTTCTGCTAGGAGAGGCTTATGGACTCGGCAGTGGACAGGGGATGCAGAGTCTAAAAGGCACATGGAAGTTTTGCCTTATAAGGGTGAGGAGTTATTCGGGGATGGTCTCTCGGACCTAGTTTCCACAGCAACAGCTGGGAAGTCAGCATTTTTACCCCATGTTCCCTCACAGCCTAAGAAGGCGCCGTTTTATCAGGTACAGTCCTTTCGGACCCAGAAAAACAGGCGAGGAAAAGGCGGGTCCTTTCTGTCCAGAGGCAGAGGTAGGGGAAAAAGGCTGCAACAAACAGCAGGTTCCCAGGAGCAAAAGTCCTCCCCCGCTTCTTCCAAGTCCGCCGCATGACGGTGGGGCTCCACAGGCGGAGCCAGGTACGATGGGGGGCCGCCTCAAAAATGTCAGCGATCAGTGGGCTCGCTCACAGGTGGATCCCTGGATCCTTCAATTAGTATCTCAGGGGTACAAACTGGAATTCGAGGAGTCTCCACCCCACCGGTTCCTAAAATCTGCCTTGCCGATTACTCCCTCAGACAGGGAGGCTGTGCTAGCGGCAATTCACAAGCTCTATTCCCAGCAGGTGATAATCAAGGTGCCCCTACTTCAACAAGGACGGGGTTACTATTCCACACTGTTTGTGGTACCGAAACCGGACGGTTCGGTGAGACCCATTTTAAATTTGAAATCCTTGAACACATACATAAAAAAATTCAAGTTCAAGATGGAATCGCTCAGGGCGGTTATTGCAAGCCTGGACGAGGGGGATTACATGGTATCCCTGGACATCAAGGATGCTTACCTGCATGTCCCCATTTACCATCCTCACCAGGAGTACCTCAGATTTGTGGTACAGGATTGCCATTATCAATTCCAGACGCTGCCGTTTGGACTGTCCACGGCACCGAGGGTGTTTACCAAGGTAATGGCGGAAATGATGATACTCCTTCGAAAAAAGGGAGTTTTAATTATCCCGTACTTGGACGATCTCCTAATAAAGGCGAGGTCCAAGGAGCAGTTGTTGGTAGGAGTAGCATTATCTCAGGAGGTGCTACACCAGCACGGTTGGATTCTTAATATTCCAAAGTCACAGCTGGTTCCGACGACACGTCTACTGTTCCTGGGTATGATCCTGGACACAGTCACAGTCCAGAAAAAAGTGTTTCTCCCGGAGGAGAAAGCCAAGGAGTTGTCATCTCTAGTCAGAGACCTCCTGAAACCAAAACAGGTCTCGGTGCATCACTGCACGCGAGTCCTGGGAAAGATGGTGGCTTCTTACGAAGCAATTCCATTTCGGCAGGTTCCATGCCAGAATTTTTCAGTGGGACCTGTTGGACCAATGGTCCGGATCGCATCTTCAGATGCATCGCCTAATGACTAGGTCTCCAAGAACCAGGGTGTCTCTGCTGTGGTGGCTGCAAAGTGCTCATCTTCTAGAGGGCTGCAGATTCGGCATACAGGACTGGGTCCTGGTGACCACGGATGCCAGCCTTCGAGGCTGGGGGGCAGTCACACAGGGAAGAAACTTCCAAGGACTATGGTCGAGTCAGGAGACTTCCCTACACACAAATATTCTAGAACTAAGGGCCATTTACAATGCCCTAAGTCAGGCAAAACCCCTGTTTCTACACCAGCCGGTACTGATCCAGTCAGACAACATCACGGCAGTCGCCCGTGTAAACCGACAGGGCGGCACAAGAAGCTGGATGGCGATGGCAGAAGCCACAAGGATTCTCCGATGGGCGGAAAATCACGTACTAGCAGGGTCAGCAGTGTTCATTCCGGGAGTGGACAACTGGGAAGCAGATTTACTCAGCAGGCACGACCTCCACCCGGGAGAGTGGGGACTTCATCCAGAAGTCTTCACACTGATTGTAAATCATTGGAAACTGCCACAGGTGGACATGATGGCGTCCCGCCTAAACAAAAAACTAGAGAGATATTGCACCAGGTCAAGGGACCCTCAGGCGATAGCTGTGGACGCTCTAGTGACACCGTGGGTGTACCAGTCAGGTTATGTGTTCCCTCCTCTGCCTCTCATACTAAAGGTACTGAGAATAATAAGAAAACGAGGAGTAAGAACAATACTTGTGGTTCCGGATTGGCCAAGACTAGCGTGGTACCCGGAACTTCAAGAGATGATCTCAGAGGACCCATGGCCTCTGCCGCTCAGACAGGACCTGCTGCTGCAGGGGCCCTGTCTGTTCCAAGACTTACCGCGGCTGCGTTTGACGGCATGGCGGTTGAACGCCGGATCCTAAAGGAAAAGGGCATTCCGGAGGAAGTCATTCCTACGCTGATTAAAGCCAGGAAAGATGTAACTGCAAAACATTATCACCGCATATGGCGGAAATATGTTGCTTGGTGTGAGGCCAGAAAGGCCCCAACAGAGGAATTTCAACTGGGTCGATTTCTGCACTTCCTACAGTCAGGAGTGACTATGGGCCTGAAATTAGGCTCCATTAAGGTACAGATCCTCGGCTCTGTCGATTTTCTTCCAGAAAGAACTAGCTTCACTACCTGAAGTTCAGACATTTGTAAAAGGTGTGCTGCATATTCAGCCCCCTTTTGTGCCTCCAGTGGCACCTTGGGATCTCAACGTGGTGTTGAGTTTCCTAAAATCACATTGGTTTGAGCCACTTAAAACCGTGGATCTAAAATATCTCACGTGGAAAGTGGTCATGTTATTGGCCTTGGCCTTGGCTTCGGCCAGGCGTGTATCAGAATTGGCGGCTTTGTCATGTAAAAGCTCTTACCTGATTTTCCATATGGATAGGGCAGAATTGAGGACTCGTCTCCAGTTTCTCCCTAAGGCGGTATCAGCCTTTCACTTGAACCAATCTATTGTAGTGCCTGCGGCTACTAGGGACTTGGAGGATTCCAAGTTACTGGATGTAGTCAGGGCCTTGAAAATTTATGTTTCCAGGACGGCTGGAGTCAGGAAAACGGACTCGCTATTTATCCTGTATGCACCCAACAAGATGGGTGCTCCTGCTTCTAAGCAGACTATTGCTCGCTGGATTTGTAGCACAATTCAGCTGGCGCATTCTGCGGCTGGACTGCCGCATCCTAAATCAGTAAAAGCCCATTCCACAAGGAAGGTGGGCTCATCTTGGGCGGCTGCCCGAGGGGTCTCTGCTTTACAACTTTGCCGAGCTGCTACTTGGTCAGGGGCAAACACGTTTGCAAAATTCTACAAATTTGATACCCTGGCTGAGGAGGACCTTGAGTTCTCTCATTCGGTGCTGCAGAGTAATCCGCACTCTCCCGCCCGTTTGGGAGCTTTGGTATAATCCCCATGGTCCTTTCGGAGTTCCCAGCATCCACTAGGACGTCGGAGAAAATAAGATTTTACTCACCGGTAAATCTATTTCTCGTAGTCCGTAGTGGATGCTGGGCGCCCATCCCAAGTGCGGATTGTCTGCAATGCTTGTACATAGTTATTGTTAACTAAAGGCTCAACAATAACCCATCTGTTGAGAGGCTCAGTTGTGTTTCATACTGTTAAACTGGGTATAGTATCACGAGTTATACGGTGTGGCTGGTATGAGTCTTACCCGGGATTCAAAATCCTTCCTTATTATGTCAGCTCTTCCGGGCACAGTATCCTAACTGAGGTCTGGAGGAGGGTCATAGTGGGAGGAGTAAAATCTTATTTTTTTTTTGTATTCTGCTTACATGAATGCGTTTGTTTCATAAATCATATACAGCATATACTAGGGTTTTAGTTTTATTTGTCCGTAGCCAATTAACCTGCCAGTATGTTTTTTGGATTGTGGGCAGGAACCGGTGTGCTCTGAGGAAATCCATGCAGGCATAGTGAGAATATACAAACTCCACACACAGGAGTTGGGGGGCACTGAACCAAAGATCAGTGATGCTAACTACTAAGCCATTGTGATGGAATAGGCACCCAGAAGATAGAATTGGTATCTCACGCTAAGTGAATATTTATAAAATATAGCTTGGAGTACCTTTTTAATCAGAGCGCATACATTTGCGTTTTATTTAACATCCAGTTCCATCTTTTGGATTCCTATTCCAGCACTGGAGAAATGCATTCATTTCTCATTACACAACTCCCATCTGTAATCTCCTGAAACTCTGTACTCATCCAGCCTAATGTTTCATTAGCAAACATCTCACTTTTCTGTGCTCTTTACCCAGAAATCCCCAGCCTGTGAATCCTATGATATGACTCCAAAGAGCTGTAAACCTTACTCTTCTAAGGCCAATTCAGAGGACTATGGCATGGACTTAAACAGTGATGACTCCACTGATGATGAAGGCAAACCTCGCAAGCCTATCCCAGCTTGGGCATCTGGTAAGTGTGTGTGTGTGTGTGTGTGTGTGTGTGTGTGTGTGTGTGTGTGTCATTTATAATTGTTCAGTAAAAAGGTTCATTGTGCAGCTTTATTTAAAATGTATGTTTCTATTTGCAGGAAACCAGCTAGACCAATCTGTGCGCCAACAGTACTACCATCCCATAGATCTGGACAGGTTGTTTGGCACCATTGACAGTCCAAAACTGGAAAATATGTTTAATAAAAGCAAACCCCGCTTCTACAAACGCACTAGCTCTGCAGTATGGCACTCTCCCCCACTAAACAGCAACAGACAGCATCTTACTGTGGGCTATGGCTTGAAGAAATTCTGAGTTGGGGGGGACTGTAGCCTTACTAGCCCATATCACAGACTATATTGCACGTTGCCATCTAACCTCTGTATGACTGTCTATTGTATCTGTAATTTTTATGTGAACTGGCTATATTATATATTGTATGGTAGGGATGTATCATTTTAAAAATAAAGATTCTTTAAGGATTAGTATAGCATCTGCTTAGTATAAAGTGCAGGTTCTGGTGGGGGCATTAGATTGATAGGTGCTTGGATCAGTGGTGTAATGTAGGAATGATGCTTCCACTGTATTGAACTGCCTGAACCGTGTCATTAAAAACTTACCTTGGTGACTACTCTTGCACGGTAGACATGCTAGTAACCTTGATCAGTCAGATGAGTTTTTTATTTAATGACTTTAATCAAGAGAGCTTATGTATCATTTTGTGACTGCAAAACATGACTGGCGGATAGTACTGGAGTTGAGAAACTTTGACCTACATAAGACGGACACCAAGCAATTGTACATGCTAAATTGCTTGCAAGGTATGGCATGTTGGTGGGAAGGGGTTTGGACTGTAGGAACACCCTATTGTACAAACCATCAAGACACAAAATACTCCGAGAAGATCTCTGCATGGGCCTTATTGCACAAAGGTGTTCAATTTTGGCTAATACCGGTTATAATGTGTGGAGCCTAAAGTTGTTCATGGCCACACCTACACAGTGACACATACTAGATGGTGAGTCTGAGGTTATAGGAATGGAAGATTGGGATACTTGCCTTGACATAACCAACCTGCCAGCAAATGTGAATCTTTAAGTTTTTACCCAGAAAAAAAAGACTTGTCACATTTCCAACAGTGAGTGAAATGACGTTGCTTCATCAAAGACCTTTCTCTAACGTCCTAAGTGGATGCTGGGGACTCCTTAAGGACCATGGGGAATAGCGGCTCCGCAGGAGACTGGGCACATCTAAAGAAAGCTTTAGGACTATCTGGTGTGCACTGGCTCCTCCCCCTATGACCCTCCTCCAAGCCTCAGTTAGATCTCTGTGCCCGAACGAGAAGGGTGCACACTAGGGGCTCTCCTGAGCTTCTTAGTGAAAGTTTTAGATTAGGTTTTTTTATTTTCAGTGAGACCTGCTGGCAACAGGCTCACTGCATCGAGGGACTAAGGGGAGAAGAAGCGAACTCACCTGCGTGCAGAGTGGATTGGGCTTCTTAGGCTACTGGACATTAGCTCCAGAGGGACGATCACAGGCCCAGCTTGGATGGGTCCCAGAGCCGCGCCGCCGGCCCCCTTACAGAGCCAGAAGGCAGAAGAGGTCCGGAAAATCGGCGGCAGAAGACGTCCTGTCTTCAACAAGGTAGCGCACAGCACTGCAGCTGTGCGCCATTGCTCTCCGCACACTTCGGTCACTGAGGGTGCAGGGCGCTGGGGGGGGCGCCCTGAGACGCAATAAAAACACCTTGGATGGCAAAAAATGCATCTCACATAGCTCCTGGGCTATATGGATGCATTTAACCCCTGCCAGAATACATAGAAAAATGGGTGATAGGCTCCGCCCCCTTATCGGCGGCCTTATCTCCTCAGCACACTGGCGCCATTTTCCCCTCACAGCTCTGTTGGAGGGAAGCTCCCTGGCTCTCCCCTGCAGTCACTACACTACAGAAAGGGTTAAAAAAGAGAGGGGGGCATTAATTAGGCGCAGTATTAACTATACAGCAGCTATAAGGGGAAGTGTATATGTGTGTGTGTATGTATGTATGTATGTATGTATGTATGTATGTATGTATGTATGTATGTATGTATGTATGTATGTATGTATGTATGTATGTATGTATGTATGTATATATGTATGTATGTATGTATGTATGTATGTATGTATGTATGTATGTATGTATGTATGTATGTATGTATGTATGTATGTATGTATGTATGTATGTATGTATGTATGTATGTATGTATGTATGTATGTATGTATGTATGTATGTATGTATGTATGTATGTATGTATGTATGTATGTATGTATGTATGTATGTATGTATGTATGTATGTATGTATGTATGTATGTATGTATGTATGTATGTATGTATGTATGTATGTATGTATGTATGTATGTATGTATGTATGTATGTATGTATGTATGTATGTATGTATGTATGTATGTATGTATGTATGTATGTATGTATGTATGTATGTATGTATGTATGTATGTATGTATGTATGTATGTATCCTCTGTCTCCCCAAAGGGCTAGTAGGGTCCTGTCCTCTATCAGAGCATTCCCTGTGTGTGTGTTGTATGTCGGTACTTTTGTGTCGACATGTATGAGGAGAAAAATGATGTGGAGACGGAGCAGATTGCCTGTAATAGTGATGTCACCCCCTAGGGGGTCGACACCTGAGTGGATGAACTGTTGGAAGGAATTACGTGACAGTGTCAGCTCTGTATAAAAGACAGTGGTTGACATGAGACAGCCGGCTACTCAGCTTGTGCCTGTCCAGACGTCTCATAGGCCGTCAGGGGCTCTAAAGCGCCCGTTACCTCAGATGGCAGATATAGACGCCGACACGGATACTGACTCCAGTGTCGACGGTGAAGAGACGAATGTGACTTCCAGTAGGGCCGATTGAGGCAATGAAAAATGTTTTACACATTTCTGATAATACGAGTACCACCAAAAAAAGGGGTATCATGTTCGGTGAGGAAAAACTACCTGTAGTTTTCCTGAATCCGAGAAATTAAATGAGGTGTGTGATGATGTGTGGGTTTCCCCCGATAACTGATAATTTCTAAAATGTTATTGGCATTATATCCTTTCCCGCCAGAGGTTAGGGTGTGTTGGGAAACACCCCCTACGGTGGATAAAGCGCTCACACGCTTGTAAGGGCTCTACCTTCGCCTGAGATGGCTGCCCTTAAGGATCCTGCTGATAGAAAGCAGGAGGGTATCCTAAAAGGTATTTACACACATACTGGTGTTATACTGCGACCAGCAATCGCCTCAGCCTGGATGTGCAGTGCTGGGTTGGCGTGGTCGGATTCCCTGACTGAAAATATTGATACCCTAGATAGGGACAGTATATTTTTGCCTATAGAGCATTTAAAAGATGCATTTCTATATATGCGTGATGCACAGCGGAATATTTGCCGACTGGCATCAAGTCTAAGCGCGTTGTCCATTTCTACCAGTAGAGTGTTATGGACACGTCAGTGGTCAGGTGATGCGTATTCCAAATGGCATTTGGAAGTATTGCTTTATTAAGGGGAGGAGTTATTTGGGGTCGGTCTTTCAGACCTGGTGGCCATGGCAACAGCTGGGAATTCCACGTTTGTACCCCAGGTCGCCTCTCAACATGAGAAGACGCCGTATTATCAGGCGCAGTCTTTTCGTGGACAAGGTTCCTCATTTCTGCCCCGCGACAGAGGGAGAGGAAAAAGGCTGCAGAAATCAGCCAGTTCCCAGGAACAGAAACCCTCTCCCGCCTCTGCCAAGCCCTCCGTATACGCTGGGGCTTTACAAGCAGAATCAAGCACGGTGGGGGCCCGTCTCAATGAATTTCAGCGCGCAGTGGGCTCACTCGCAAGTAGACCCCTGGATCCTTCAGGTGATATCTCAGGGGTACAAATTAGAATTCGAGACGTCTCCCCCTCGCCGTTTTCCTAAAGTCGGCTTTACCGATGTCTCCTTCTGACAGGGAGACAGTTTTGGAAGCCATTCACAAGCTGTATTCCCAGCAGGTGATAATCAAGATACCCCTCCTGCAACAGGGAACGGGGTATTATTCCACAATGTTGCGGTACCGAAGCCGGACGGCTCGGCGAGACTGATTCTAAATCTAAAATCTTTAAACACTTACATACAGAGGTTCAAATTCAAGATTGAGTCACTCAGAGCAGTGATTGCGAACCTGGAAGAAGGGGACTACATGATGTCTCGGGACATCAAGGATGCTTACCTTCATGTCAAAATTTACCCTTCTCACCTAGGGTACCTCAGGTTTATGGTACAGAACTGTCACTATCAGTTCAGACGCTGCCGTATGGATGGTCCACGGCACCCCGGGTCTTTACCAAGGTAATGGCCGAAATGATGATATTCCTTCGAAGGAAGTGAATTTTAGTTATCCCTTACTTGGACAATTCCCTGATAAGGGTAAGATCCAGGGAACAGTTGGAGGTCGGTGTAGCATTATCTCAGGTAGTGTTGCGGCAGCACGATTGGATTCTCAATATTCCAAAATCGCACCTGGTTCCGACGACGTGTCTTCTGTTCCTAGGGATGATCCTGGACACAGTCCAGAAAAAGGTGTTTCTCCCGGAGGAGAAAGCCAGGGAGTTATCCGAGCTAGTCAGGAACCTCCTAAAACCGAGCCAAGTCTCAGTGCATCAATGCACAAGGGTTCTGGGTAAAATGGTGGTTTCCTACGAAGCAATCCCATTCGACAGATTCCACGCACCAGTGGGACCTGCTGGACAAATGGTCCGGGTCGCATCTTCAGATGCATCAGCGGATAACCCTGTCACCAAGGACAAGGGTGTCCCTCCTGTGGTGGTTGCAGAGTGCTCATCTTCTAGAGGGCTGCAGATTAGGCATTCAGGACTGGGTCCTGGTGACCACGGATGCCAGCCTGCGAGGCTGGGGAGCAGTCACACAGGGAAGGAATATCCAGGGCTTATGGTCAAGCCTGGAGACATCACTTCACATAAATATCCTGAAGCTAAGGGACATTTACAATGCTCTAAGCTTAGCAAGACCTCTGCTTCAAGGTCAGCCGGTGTTGATCCAGTCGGACAACATCACGGCAGTCACCCACGTAAACAGACAGGGTGGCACAAGAAGCAGGAGGGCAATGGCAGAAGCTGCAAGGATTCTTCGCTGGGCAGAAAATCATGTGATAGCACTGTCAGCAGTATTCATTCCGGGAGTGGACAACTGGGAAGCAGACTTCCTCAGCACGACCTCCACCCGGGAGAGTGGGTACTTCACCCAGAAGTCTTCCACATGATTAAAAACTCGACAGGTATTGCGCCAGGTCCAGGGACTAAGCTGCAGACGCTCTGGTAACACCATGGGTGTACCAGTCAGGGTATGTGTTCCCTCCTCTGCCTCTCATACCCAAGGTACTGAGATTGATAAGATGGAGAGGAGTAAGCTCTATATTCGTGGTTCCGGATTGGCCAAGAAGGACTTGGTAACCGGAACTTCAAGAGATGCTCACGGAAGATGCGTGGCCTCTACCTCTAAGAAGGGACCTGCTCCAGCAACGACCCTGTCTGTTCCAAGACTTGCTGCGTTTGACGGCATGGCGGTTGAACGCCGGATCCTGAAGGAAAAAAAGGCATTCCGGATGAAGTCATCCCTATCCTGATCAAAGCCAGGAAGGATGTAACCGCAAAAACATTATCACCGCAATTGGCGAAAATATGTTGCGTGGTGTGAGGCCAGTAAGGCCCGACGGAGGAAATTCAACTGGGTCGATTCCTACATTTCCTGAAATTGGGGTCCATTAAGGTTCAAATTTCGGCCCTGTCAATTTTCTTCCAAAAAAGAACTAGCTTCAGTCCCTGAAGTTCAGACGTTTGTAAAAGGGGTACTGCATACACAGCCTCCTTTTGTGCCTCCAGTGGCACTTTGGGATCTCAATGTAGTTTTGGGTTCCAAAAGTCACATTGGTTTGAACCACTTAAATCTGTGGAGTTAAAATATCTCACATGAAAAGTGGTCATGCTGTTGGCTCTGGCCTGGGCCAGGCGCGTGTCAGAATTGGCGGCCTTATCCTGAACAAGCTGATTTTCCATTCGGACAGGGCGGAATTGAGGACTCGTCCTCAGTTTCTCCCCAAGGTGGTTTCAGCGTTTCACCTGAACCAACCTATTGGTGGTGCCTGCGGCTACTAGGGACTTGGAGGCCTCCAAGTTGCTAGACGTTGTCAGTGCCCTGAAAATATGTTTCCAGGACGGCTGGAGTCAGGACATCTGACTCGCTGTTTATCCTGTATGCACCCAACAAGCTGGGTGCTCCTGCTTCTAAGCAGACTATTGCTCGTTGGATTTGTAGTACAATTCAGCTTGCACATTCTGTGGCAGGCCTGCCACAGCCAAAAATCTGTAAAAGCCCATTCCACAAGGAAGGTGGGCTCATCTTGGGCGGCTGCCCGAGGGGTCTCGGCCTTACAGCTTTGCCGAGCAGCTACTTGGTCAGGAGCAAATACGTTTGTAAAATTCTACAAAATTGATATCCTGGCTGAGGAGGACCTGGAGTTCTCTCATTTGGTGCTGCAGCGTCATCCGCACACTCCCGCCTGTTTGGGAGCTTTGGTATAATCCCCATGGTCCTTACGGAGTCCCCAGCATCCACTTAGGACGTTAGAGAAAATAAGAATTTACTTACTGATAATTCTATTTCTCATAGTCCGTAGTGGATGCTGGGCGCCCATCCCAAGTGCGGATTGTCTGCAATACTTGTACATAGTTATTGTTACAAAAATCGGGTTATTATTGTTGTGAGCCATCTTTCAGAGGCTCCTCTGTTATCATGCTGTTAACTGGGTTCAGATCACAGGTTATACGGTGTGATTGGTGTGGCTGGTATGAGTCTTACCCGGTATTCAAAATCCTTCCTTATTGTGTACGCTCGTCCGGGCACAGTATCCTAACTGAGGCTTGGAGGAGGGTCATAGGGGGAGGAGCCAGTGCACACCAGATAGTCCTAAAGCTTTCTTTAGATGTGCCCAGTCTCCTGCGGAGCTGCTATTCCCCATGGTCCTTACGGAGTCCCCAGCATCCACTACGGACTATGAGAAATAGAATTATCGGTAAGTAAATTCTTATTATCTTTAACATATACATAGCAGATAGTTAGAAAATGATTCAAGACCTATAATAGTTGAGCTGCTAACCGAAGCCAGCTTCTAAAATTTCACAGTGGTACTGAAAACATTGGGTAAGGAGAACAACCAATATGGTAAGGCATAACTGAATTTGTTGCTTACACAGGAAATTGCATGAAAGCTACGTATTGTCATACTGAGCTCCTGAGGGAACTATCCGCAAGCCCCATCACGGCGAGCATACATTCCTGCAGCAAGCCGCTACCCCTAACAGAGCAAGAGGAAAGAGTGCTGAGTACAAAGCCGGTGTCCTGACTAGCGGGTTGAAGGCCATTATTGTGGTATGAGGGTACATGCTTCTAACCGGGGTGGAATGCGTCTCTTGACACAGTACACAGCTGTGTCTCAGCACACAGTACCCACACTGGCAAAAAACAGACTGAAAATGGTTTTCTCTCCATTTAAAACAACAGATTACCTCAGCCAGTATAAAAAAAAGTGGGAAAACTGTGTGCCATTGAAGGGGCGGGGCTTCACTATGAGATGATCCAGCAGCTCACCAGCGCCATTTTCCCTCTGCAGTGGACACAGATGTGCAGCTCCTCCAGCATGACTCCAGATTACCTCAGCAGCACCAGGGGGCGCAGGGGTACTTAGTCTGCGACCTGGCTAAGCTTTGCATTAGCGATAAGGGTGTCGTGGGGGCTGGCTCCAAATGACTGTCTCTCCCTGAAGGGCTCTTTGTGGGTTAATTGTGCTTAACCTTTTCCTGTGTGTGTGCTGTCACATTTACATTATCAGGCAAAGAGTGTTCCTCTTCATCAGGGGGATCACTACTGGGTACTCAGGGCAGTACACCTTCCCAAAATAGCGGGGCTGAACTGGAATGGGTTAATCCCATTAAGGGAATGATATAAAATATTTCTACAAAGCTATCCTGCACTGAGCAAGAGATGCAATACTTAAGACACGGTGGATGAGTTTATGAACAGAGACTCCATTTCCAAACCAGCATCTCAATCCCCTCCCATTTGTCCGCAAAAATGATCTCTGGCCCATATCCTGCAGTCTGACGGGTCGGATATGGAGGAGGGTGAAGTGGATTTGGAGGGGAGTCCTGCCGCTCTGTCACAGGGAATAGAGGCTCTTAAGGAGGTTCTCAGAGATGTTCTGCAAATTCTTGATAAGGTGTCAGAGGAGTGTGAGGAATCTTATTAATCCTAATAAGAAATTTCAAATCCCTAAAAGGTTGCTATCATCTTTTCACATACATCCTAGAGCAGGGGTGGGCAATTATTTCAGCTGGGGGGCCGCTTAACACTTCCAGCGAATATTCGAGGGCCACACACAAAATACTCAAAAAGAGTCCCCTTTTTACACATTACGGCAGATAGCGTCCCCTTTTTACACATTACAGCAGACATCGTCCCCCTTTTTACACGTTACAGCAGACAGCGCCCCCGTTTTTACACATTACGGCAGACATTGTCCCCCTTTTTACACATTACGGCAGACTGCGTCCCCTTTTTACACATTACAGCAGACAGCGCCCCCGTTTTTACACATCACGGCAGACATTGTCCCCCTTTTTACACATTACGGCAGACTGCGTCCCCTTTTTACACATTACGGCAGACTGCGTCCCCTTTTTTTACACATTACGGCAGACTGCGTCCCCTTTTTTACACATTACGGCAGACTGCGTCCCCTTTTTACACATTACGGCAGACATCGTCCCCCTTTTTACACATTACGGCAGACATCGTCCCCCTTTTTACACATTACAGCAGACAGCGCCCCTGTTTTACACATTACGGCAGACATCGTCCCCTTTTTACACATTACAGCAGACAGCACCCCCGTTTTTACACATTACGGCAGACATTGTCCCCCTTTTTACACATTACAGCAGACAGCGCCCCCGGGTACTAATGGTTCCCTGAAGGAGGTCTATTATTGGGATCCCGGTGCCCTCCGGAGGGGACTTTACTTCTAGTCAACGGTTGTGCTGCCCGTGTCCTATATATATATATATATATATATATATATATATTAGTACACACATTACGTATACACACCAAGCCAACACGATACAGAGCCAAATATTCCAATTTAATAAATAGCATTATAAAAAAAAAACTAAGAAAAAAAAAATACAGCCAACTTACTTTTGTCTCTGCTGCTGGCAGGCTACAAGTGACACTAGGGATTCCATCCGTAAGTGACAGGAGAGCGAGAGCTCGTCCCTCCACTCATGCACCCTCCGCTGGCTCCACGTTCCACGCTTCTTTTTGCACTGCAGCCTGCATGCCCAGTAAATGACTGAGCCGTAGGCTGCACGTTTACTCTCCATTGGACAGCTGAGCCGTTGCAGCTGTCCTTCACTTCTATGCGGTGCCGCAGCTGTAATTAGGTTGTCAGGGCAACCCATGGGGAGCGCAGCGCCGCAGATCGGAGGTCTGATCTGTGTGCGGGCGCAGGGGGCCCTTTTAGGAAGGGGGGGCCTGGGGTACTCACCCCCCCCCCCCCCCCTCCCGGGCTCCCCCCTTAATCCGGCTCTGCGCCCAGCGCGATTGGTAACAGAGGAAATCCCGGTCAGCTGACCCTGTGACGTGACCGGGATTTCCTCAGCGGCGCCTCGTCTGAGAGCAGTGCAATGACAAGCGGCCTGTCGGGCCGCTTGTCATTGCACTCTAATGGGGCACAGCGGGCCAGGCACGATCGGTCCGCGGGCCGCCTGTTGCCCACCCCTATCCTAGAGGATGCTGGGGTAATCATAAGAACTATGGGGTATAGATGGGATCCACAGGAGACATGGGCACTTTAAGACTTTGAATGGGTGTGAACTGGCTCCTCCCTCTATGCCCCTCCTCCAGTTTTAGAATTGTGCCCAGGCAGACTGGATGCACACTGAGGAGCTCTACATAGTTTCTTGGGAAAAGACTTGTTGGGTTTTTTTTTTATTTTCAGGGAGACTGCTGGCAACAGTCTCCCTGTGTCAGACATACTTCTAGTGAGTTTAAAGGATCTGCTTCTTGGCTACAGGACACCATTAGCTCCTGAGGGTCTGATCGCTAGGTACGCCTAGATGCTCGTTCTCAGAGCTGGCCATCACCCCCCTTACAGAGCCAGAAAACAGGTGAGTAGAAGAAGCAAAGAAGACTTCAGTGACTGCTTCTGAGGTACCACACAGCGATCGCACGCTGCGCGCCATGCTCCTTCTACACAGCGGCACTACAGGGCGCAGGGGGGCGCCTTGGGCAGCAGATAAACCTCAAAGGAGACTGCCTATAGGGGACATAAGGTCCGGGCACTGTCCTAACCCCCACCAGTATAAATATTTATTTAAAAATAGCGGGACTGAAGTGTGCCATTATGGGGGCGGGGCTTAGCCCTCACAGCTCACAACATCGCCATTTTCTCTAACGTCCTAGAGGATGCTGGGGACTCCATAAGGACCATGGGGATAGACAGGCTCCGCAGGAGACATGGGCACTTTAAGAAAGAATTTAGTTCCTGGTGTGCACTTGCTCCTCCCTCTATGCCCCTCCTCCACTCCTCAGTTTGATACTGTGCCCAGAGGAGCTGCGTGCTTTTCAGTGAGCTCTCCTGAGTTTGCTGATAGGAAGTATTTTGTTAGGTTTTTTATTTTCAGGGATCTCTGCTGGCAACAGACTCATTGCATCGTGGGACTGAGGGGAGAGAAGCAGCCCTACTCTCTGAAGCTAGGTCCTGCTTCTTAGGCTACTGGACACCATTAGCTCCAGAGGGATTGGTACGCAGGATCTCACCCTCGCCGTCCGTCCCAGAGCCGCGCCGCCGTCCCCCTTGCAGAGCCGGAAGACAGAAGCCGGGTGAGTATGAGAAGCAAAGACGACTTCACAGGCGGCAGAAGACTTTGTGATCTTCACTAGAGGTAACGCACAGCACTGCAGCTGTGCGCCATTGCTCCACACACCTCACATACTCCGGTCACTGTAAGGGTGCAGGGGGGGGGGCTCCCTGGGCAGCATTTGGGACCTCATATTGGCAAAAGACCACATATATACAGCTGGGCACTGTATATATGTATGAGCCCCTTCTCCCTCAGCACTCACCAGTGCCATTTTTTTCTCCACAGCATCGCTGAGAGGAAGCTTCCCTGCTGAGACACGGTAGAAGAGGCTTGAAAAGAGAGGAGGGGGGGGGCGCACATAATTAGGCGCAAAAAAGGTATAAACAGCAGCTACTGGGTTAACATTAAGTTACTGTGTTATTCCTGGGTTATATAGCGCTGGGGTGTGTGCTGGCATACTCTCTCTCTCTGTCTCTCCAAAGGGCCTCGTGGGGGAACTGTCTTCAGAAAGGACATTCCCTGTGTGTGTGGTGTGTCTGTATGCTTGTGTCGACATGTCTGATGAGGAAGGCTATGTGGGAGAGGAGCGGGAACAAATGAATGTGGTGACGGCGCCGACACCTGATTGGATGGATATGTGGAAGGTTTTAAATGATAATGTTAATTCCTTGCATAAAAGATTAGACAAAGCTGATGCAGTCAGGGTCTCAACCCGTGCCTGATCCTATGTCGCAGGGACCGTCAGGGTCTCATAAGCGCCCACTATCTCAAATTGTTGACACAGATACCGATATGGATTCCGACTCCAGTGTTGATTACGATGATGCAAAGTTACAGCCAAAATTGTCTAAATCCCTTCGATATATGATTATAGCGATAAAGGATGTTTTGCACATCACAGAGGAAACCCCTGTCCCTGACAGGAGGGTGTATATGTATAAGGGAAAGAAACCTGAGGTAACACTTCCCCCCTCACACGAACTAAATGAGTTATGTGAAAAAGCTTGGGAATCTCCAGATAAAAAACTGCAGATTTCCAAACGGATTCTTACGGCGTATCCTTTCCCGCCAATGGATAGGTTACGCTGGGAATCCTCCCCTAGGGTGGACAAAGCTTTAACACTCTTATCCAAAAAGGTAGCCCTGCCGTCCCAGGATCCGACTACCCTCAAAGATGCTGCTGATCACAAACAGGAGGGTACCCTGAAGTCCATTTATACACATTCAGGTACCTTACTCAGACCAGCAATCGCCTCGGCCTGGATCTGTAGTGCGGTGGCGACATGGACAGATACCTTATCAGAGGAGATTGATACCCTAGATAAGGATACTGTTTTATTGACCCTGGGGCATATTAAAGATGCTGCCTTTATATGAGAGATGCTCAAAGAGACATTAGTCTACTGGGTTCTAGAATAAACGCTATGTCGATCTCTGCCAGAAGAGTCCTGTGGACTCTGCAATGGACAGGCGATGCCGACTCACAAAGGCATATGGAGGTTTTACCTTACAGGGGTGAGGAATTGTTCGGAGAAGGTGTCTCTGACCTGGTCTCCACAGCTACAGCTGGAAAGTCACATTTTTTGCCTTATGTTCCCTCACAGCCTAAGAGAGCACCGCATTATCAAATGCAGTCCTTTTGTTCACAAAGAAACAAAGTCCGAGGTGCGTCCTTTCTTGCCAGAGGTAAGGGCAGAGGAAAGAAGCTGCACAACACAGCTAGTTCCCAGGAACAGAAGTCCTCCCTGGCCTCTGCAAAATCCACTGCATGACGCTGGGGCTCCACTGGCGGAGTCGGGCCCAGTGGGGGCGCGTCTTCGGAATTTCAGCCACATGTGGGTTCACTCCCAGGTGGATCGCTGGGCAATAGAAATTGTGTCTCAGGGTTACAAGCTGGAATTCGAAGAAGTGCCTTCTCGCCGGTATTTCAAATCGGCCCTACCAGCTTCCCCCCTAGAGAGGGAGATAGTGTTAAATGCAATACAAAAATTGTATCTTCAGCAGGTGGTGGTCAAGGTTCCCCTCCTTCAACAGGGAAGGGGTTATTATTCGACCATGTTTGTAGTTCCGAAGCCGGACGGTTCGGTCAGACCCATATTGAATTGGTAGATGCTAGAATCAAGTGGGCTAAGGGACCTTTTCCGTAAAGGGGAGGAGTTACGACGCAAGGGGAGGAGCTAGGCCAGCGGGATAGTTCCTCTATTATCCACGCCACCAACTAATACCTTTAGTAATTAGGTGGTGAGCGGAGCGAGCCACCGTGCCCGAAGCGTGGCGAGCGTACTTTTCGGGTACCCTGTTCGCCCGTAGCTCCTCCCCCTGGTGACGTAGCTCCTCCCCTAGGTACGTCACAAAGTCCCTTCAGCCACTCCGATATAGAACCAACCATATTGAATTTAAAATCTCTGAACCTATACTTGAAAAGGTTCAGGTTCAAGATGGAATCGCTAAGAGTGGTCATCGCAAGCCTGGAAGGGGGGGATTTTATGGTATCACTGGACATAAAGGATGTCCCCATTTATCCACCTCATCAGGCGTACCTAAGATTTGCGGTACAGGACTGTCATTACCAATTTCAGACGTTGCCGTTTGGTCTCAACGGCCCGAGGATTTTCACCAGGGTAATGGCGGAGATGATGGTGCTCCTGCGGAAGCAAGGTGTCACAATTATCCCGTACTTGGACGATCTCCTCATAAAAGCGAGATCAAGAGAGCAGTTGCTGAACTGTATCTCTTTCATTGAAAGTGTTACAGCAACACGGCTGGATTCTCAATATTCCAAAGTCGCAGTTGGTTCCTACGACTCGTCTGCCTTTCTTGGGCATGATTCTGGACACGACCCAGAAAAGGGTTTATCTTCCGATAGAAATAGCCCAGGAACTTATGACTCTGGTCAGGAACCTTTTGAAATCAAGACAAGTTTCAGTGCATCATTGCACTCGAGTCCTGGAAAAGATGGTGGCCTCATACGAGGCCATTCCCTTTGGCCGGTTCCATGCGAGGACTTTCCAATGGGATCTGCTGGACAAGTGGTCCGGGTCACATCTACAGATGCGTCGGTTGATCACCCTGTCCCCCAGGGTTTCACTCCTGTGGTGGCTGCAGAGTGCTCACCTCCTTGAGGGCCGCAGATTCGGCATTCAGGATTGGATCCTGGTGACCACGGACGCAAGCCTCCAAGGTTGGGGAGCAGTCACACAGAGAAGAAATTTCCAAGGTCTTTGGTCAAGTCAAGAGACTTGTCTTCACATCAACATCCTGGAACTAAGGGTCATATACAACGCCCTACGTCAAGCGGAGACCTTACTTCGCGACCAACCAGTTCTGATCCAGTCAGACAACGTCACCGCAGTGACTCATGTAAACCGCCAAGGCGGCACAAGGAGCAGAGTGGCAATGGCGGAAGCCACCAGAATTCTTCACTTGGCGGAGAATCATGTAAGCGCACTGTCAGCAGTATTCATTCCGGGAGTGGACAACTGGGAAGCAGACTTTCTCAGCAGACTCGACCTACACCCGGGAGAGTGGGGACTTCATCCAGAAGTCTTCGCACAGATTTTGAGTCGGTGGGAACTGCCACAGATAGACATGATGGCGTCCCGCCCCAGGTCCAGAGACCCTCAGGCAGTAGCGGTAGACGCCCTAGTGACACCGTGGGTGTTCCGGTCAGTCTATGTATTTCCTCCTCTTCCTCTCATACCCAAGGTGTTGAGGATAAGAAAAGGAGTGAGAACAATACTCATTGTTCCAGATTGGCCACGACGGACCTGGCATCCAGATCTGCAGGAAATGCTCACAGAAGATCCGTGGCCTCTTTCTCTAAGACAGGACCTGTTGCAACAGGGACCCTGTCTGTTCCAAGACTTACCCTGGCTGCGTTAGACGGCATGGCGGTTGAACGCCGGATCCTAGCAGAAAAAGGCATTCCGCTTGAGGTTATCCCTACGCTGATAAAGGCTAGGAAGGAAGTAACAGCAAAACATTATCACCGTATATGGCGTAGATATGTTTCTTGGTGTGAGACCAGGAATGCTCCTACGGAAGAATTCCATCTGGGCCGTTTCCTTCACTTCCTACAAACTAGTAGATTTGGGCTTTTAATTAGGCTCCATTAAGGTCCAGATTTCGGCCCTATCCATTTTCTTTCAAAAAGAATTGGCTTCTCTCCCAGAAATTCAGACTTTTGTAAAGGGAGTACTGCATATCCAGCCTCCTTTTGTGCCTCCGGTGGCGCCTTGGGACCTTAATGTGGTGTTAAGTTTCCTAAAGTCACACTGGTTTGAACTGCTTAAGACGGTGGAGTTGAAATATCTCACGTGGAAGGTGGTCATGTTATTAGCCCTGGCTTCGGCTAGGTGAGTGCCGGAATTAGCGGCTTTGTCACATAAAAGCCCCTATCTGGTTTTCCATATGGCTAGAGCGAAATTGCGGACACGTCCTCAGTTCCTGCCAAAAGTGGTTTAATTCTTTCATATGAACCAACCTATTGTGGTGCCTGTGGCTACACGGGACTTAGAGGATTCTGAGTCCCTTGATGTGGACAGGGCTTTGAAAATTTGTGTAGCCAGGCCGGCTAGAGTCCGGAAAACAGAAGCACTGTTTTGTTCTGTATGCAGCCAACAAGCTTGGCGGCCC
The DNA here is from genome assembly GCF_028390025.1 of Pseudophryne corroboree. Taxonomy (NCBI): domain Eukaryota; kingdom Metazoa; phylum Chordata; class Amphibia; order Anura; family Myobatrachidae; genus Pseudophryne; species Pseudophryne corroboree. Next base: position 67,213,744 of record NC_086454.1, on the reverse strand, counting down.
TGCTTCAAAGCAGACTATTGCTCGCTGGATCTGTAACACAATTCAGCAGGCGCATTCTATGGCAGGATTGCCGTTACCTAAATTGGTCAAGGCCCATTCCACTAGGAAAGTGGGGTCTTCTTGGGCGGCTGCCCGAGGGGTGTCGAGCTGCTACTTGGTCGGGTTCAAACACCTTTGCAAAATTCTATAGTTTGATACCCTGGCTGAGGAGGACCTCATGTTTGCTCAATCGGTGCTGCAGAGTCATCCGCACTCTCCCGCCCGTTTGGGAGCTTTGGTATAATCCCCATGGTCCTTACGGAGTCCCCAGCATCCTCTAGGACGTTAGAGAAAATAAGATTTTACTTACCGGTAAATCTATTTCTCGTAGTCCGTAGAGGATGCTGGGTGCCCATCCCAAGTGTGGACTTCTTCTGCAATACTTGTATATAGTTATTGCTTCAATAAGGGTTATGTTATTGTTGCATCGGGCATGAACTGGGGCTATGTTATTTGTCATACTGTTAACTGGGTTGTTATCACAAGTTATACGGTGTGGCTGGTATGAATCTTGCCCTGGATTACCAAAATCCTTTCCTTGTACTGTCAGTCTCCTCTGCGACACAGTTTCTCTAACTGAGGTCTGAAGGAACTGAATTCTTTCTTAAAGTGCCCATGTCTCCTGCGGAGCCCGTCTGTCACCAGCATCCTCTACGGTCTACGAGAATTAAGATTTTACTTACTGGTAGAGAGTCTGGTCCTTCCTCACACTGCTGCATAAGTATGAAGGTGAAACACGGGGGGGGGCATAGTAAATTTGGTGCAATATATGTGTGTTATAATAGCGCTGCAGGTCTGAGGCATTGTTAAGTGTTGTCAGAACAGTTGGTGAAGCGCTGGGTTGTGAGCTGGCATACTCTTTTTGTGTCTGTCAGACTTTAGGTGGGTCTGTTCCCTATATGCCCAGTGTGTTTGTGAGTGGTGAATACACGTGTGTCGGCATGTCTGAGGCAGAGTGCTCTTCCCAGGAGGAGATTGTATTAGGGACACAAACGGCTCTGGGAGTGACCCTGTCGGCACCACTGACTCCTGATTGGGTAATGTGTTGAATGCAAATGTGGCTCTTATTAATAAGAGATTGGATAAATCTGAGTCTCAGAACCAGGCATGGAAGAAATCTGTGGAGGATGTGTTGTTACAAGTCCAGACCCCCTCGGAGTCACAAAAGCGATCGTTTGCTCAGTTGGCAGACACAGATACCGACACGGACTCTGACGCCAGTGTCGACTACAGTGATACCAGATTAGATCCAAAATTGACAAAGAGCATTCGGTACATGATTGTGGTGATAAAAATACGTATTACATATTTCGGAAGACCCTCTTGTGCCTGACAAAAGGGTCTGAATGTACTGTATAAGGGAAAGAAACCTGAGATAACGTTTCCTCCCTCTCATGAACTGAATACTCTATTTGAAAAGGTTTGGGAAAATCCTGACAAAAAGTTTCAGATTCCCAAAAGGATTCAGGTGGCGTATCCGTTTCCCTCGGGGGATAGTGGAAGTCCCCCCCCCCCCAATCCTATTGTGGACAATGGGGGGTGGCTCTTCTGTCCCCTGACACGGCAGCCCTTAAGGATCCTGCGGATCGTAGGCAGGAAACTACATTGAAATCCATTTATGTCACCACAGGTACGCTGGTCAGGCCAGCCATTGCATCTGCCTGAGTGAGTAGTGCTATCGAAAAATTTGCTGATAGCTTGTCTTCTGAGATAGATGCCCTGGATAGGGATAGCGTTCTCTTGAAACTATCTGCCTTTTGGGTTCGAAAGCCAATTCCATGGCAATCTCAGCTAGGAGAGCATTGTGGATTCATCAATGGAATGCTGATTCTAAGAGAAATATGGAGTCTACCATATAAAGGTGGTGTCTTGTTTGGTGACAGCCTTGCTGATTTGGTATCTACGGCTACCGCGGGTAAGTCATCCTTTTTACCTTAAAAATGAAGACTGTATGGATTCTGGCGCACTCAAAGTATCAGCCCAAGCCTAACCCTCCTATGATCTGGCCAAATCCAGATCACACAGAAATGCTTAAAATAGATAAATGGAGGAAAAGATCAAAGGCGCTACTGTACTAAAACATAAGATAAATGATCATTTATATTTTAGTACAGTAGCGCCTTTGATCTTTTCCTCCATTTATCTATTTTATCCTTTTTACCTTATGTTCCTGCACAACAAAAGAAAACACCACTATCAAATTCACTTCTTTCGGCCCAATAAATACAAGAAAGGCCGAGGTTCTTCCTTCCTTGCTACTAGAGAAAAGGGAAAAGATCACCAGCAGTGGCAGGTTCGCAGGAGCAGAAGTCCTCCCCGGATTCTGCCAAATCCACCGCATGACGCTGAGACTCCTCTGCGGGAGTCCGCACCGGTGGGGGCACGTCTCAAACTCTTCAGTCAGTTCTGGGTTCGTTCGGCCCTGGACCCATGGGTTGTGGAAATGGTGTCCCAGGGGTACAAACTAGAGTTTCAAGACGTTCCCCCTCGCCGATTTTTCAAATCAGCCTTACCAGCTTCTCTTCCGGACCGGGAGGTGGTACGCGACGCAATATAAAAATTGTGTCAAAATCAGGTCATTATCAAGGTTCCCTCGTCACAATAGGGAGAAGGATTTTAGTCGAGCCTATTCATGGTCCCGAAGCCGGACGGCTCGGTCAGACCAATCCTGAATCTAAAATCCCTCAATTTCTACCTAAGAAAATTCAAGATGGAATCTCTCCGGGCAGTGATCGCCATTCTGGAGGAAGGGGATTTTATGGTGTCGGTGGATATAAAGGATGCCTACTTGCATGTTCCCATTTATCCTCCGCATCAGGCTTACCTGAGGTTTGCAGTTCAGGATTGTCATTACCAATTTCAAACGTTGCCGTTTGGTCTGTCCACGGCTCTGAGGGTTTTCACCAAAGCAATGGCCGAAATGATGGTTCTCCTGCGCAAGCGAGGAATCACAATTATCCCGTACTTGGACAATCTCCTGATAAAGGTGAGATCCAGGAACCAATTGCTACAGAACATTACGATCTCCCTGACAGTTCTGCAACAACATGGTTGGCTCCTAAACATGCCGAAATCACAGTTGGTGCCGACGACGCAGCTGTACTTTCTAGGAATGATACTGGACACAGAATTACAGAGAGTTTTTCTTCCAGTGGAAAAGGCTCTGGAGATTCAGAACCTGGTCAAACAAATTCTGAAACCGGCAAGAGTGTCAATCCATCAATGCACTCGGTTGCTGGGGAAAATGGTGGCGGCTTACGAGGCCATTCAGTTTGGCAGATTCCATGCCAGGGTGTTTCAGTGGGATCTGTTGGACAAGTGGTCTGGATCCCACCTTCACATGCACGAAGGATAATCCTGTCTTCCAAGACCAGAATCTCGCTCCTGTGGTGGCTGAACAGCTCTCACCTCCAAGAGGGGTGCAGGTTCGGGATCCAGGACTGGATCCTTGTAACCACGGATGCGAGTCTCCGATGCTGGGGTGCAGTCAAACAAGGGGAAAACTTCCAGGGAAGATGGTCAAGCCAAGAAATTTGTCTACACATAAACGTTCTGGAGTTAAGGGCCATTTACAATGATCTTCTGCGCAATCTGCCCGTACTGATTTCATCGGACAATGTAACAGCGGTAGAGTACATAAACCGCCAGGGCGGAACAAAAAGCAGAGCAGCAATGGCAGAGGCCTCAAAAGTTCTCCATTGGGCAGAAAAGCATACAAGCGCTCTGTCAGCAATCTTCATTCCAGGAGTAGACAACTGGGAAGCAGACTTCCTCAGCAGACACTATCTCCATCCAGGGGCATGGGGTCTTCATCAAGAGGTCTTCACAGAAGTGACAAGTCTTTGGGGAGTTCCTCAAACAGATATGATGATGTCTCATCTCAACAAGAAACTTCAGAGATATTGTTCCAGGTCGGGGGACCTTCAAGCAATAGCAGTGGACGCCCTAGTAACACCATGGGTGTTTCAGTCGGTGTATGTATTCCCTCCGCTTCCTCTCATTCCGAAAGTACTAAAGATTATAAGAAGAACAAAGGTTCAGGCGATCCTCATTGTTCCAGACTGGCCAAGGAGGGCTTGGTATCCAGATCTTCAGGAATTACTCATAAGAGATCCCTGGCCTCTTCCTCTACGAGAGGATCTGTTACAGCAGGGGCCGTGCGTGTATCAAGACTTATTGCGGCTACGTTTGACGGCGTGGCGGATGAACGCCGGATCCTAGCCCGAAAGGGTATTCCCTGTGAAGTCATTCCCACACTTCTTCAGACTAGAAAAGGGGTAACATCTAAACATTACCGCCGTATTTGGAGAAAATATGTGTCTTGGTGTGAATCCAAGAAGGCTCCTACGGAAGGATTTTAGTTAGGACGTTTTCTCCATTTTCTACAAGCACGTGTGGATGCGGGCTTAAAGTTGGGCACAATTAAAGTAAATATTTCAGCCTTATCGGTTTTCTTTCAAAAACAATTGGCCTCCCTTTCAGAAGTTCAGACTTTCGTGAAAGGCGTGTTGCACATCCAACCTCCATTTGTGGCACCATGGGATCTTAACAAGCTGTTGCAGATCCTTCAATCACATTGGTTTGAACCTTTACAGAAGGTAGAGTTAAAATTTGTCACTTGGAAAGTGGTCATGCTGTTGGCCTTGGCATCAGCAAGGTGGGTATCGGAGTTAGCGGCCTTGTCTCACGAGCCCTTATTTGATCTTCCATGAAGATAGAGCAGAGTTGAGGACTCGTCAACAATTTCTGCCGAAGGTGGTGTCATCGTTCCACATGAACCAACCTATTGTGGTGCCAGTGGCTACTGACATCTTTGTGGAGTCGAAGTCTCTCGATGTGGTCAGAGCTTTAAAAATTTATGTCGCCAGAACGGCTCAGATTAGGAAAACGGAGGCTCTGTTTGTCCTGTATGATCCCAAGAAGATTGGGGCTCCTGCTTCCAAACAGACTATTGCACGCTGGATTTGTGCGACGATTCAGCGGGCTCATTCTACGGCTGAAGGAAGGTGGTGTTTAAATATGTCCAGAGCGCATAAAAAACAATTATCACAAGAATAGAGCAAGATACTGGTACATTCCTTCCTTTTGCTGAAGATAACCGGTGTCCTTCATAGAGGTTTCACTGATGTAACTTTCTTCCACGAGGTATCATAATGTGGTCATGCAAATGAAAAGGAAAAGGACATATGTGTAGACCAGTTTTTCACACAAATTTCAAAGGTAATCTTCAGTAGCATACCACATTATGATACCTCGTGGAAGAAAGTTACATCAGTGAAACCTCTATGAAGGACACCGGTTATCTTCAGCAAAAGGAAGGAATGTACCAGTATCTTGCTCTATTCTTGTGATAATTGTTTTTTATGCGCTCTGGACATATTTAAACACCACCTTCCTTTTTTTGTTAGTACTATTTGTGTGTGTAAAACGGTGATTTACATAGGTGTTTATAGTGGACGGGCAGCATTGCGCCATATAGGTGAACAGTTCTTATTTCTCCTTTTCTATATGTCATTCTACGGCTGGATTGCCGTTACCGAAATTAGTGAAGGCTCATTCTACCAGGAAGATGGGCGCGTCCTGTGCGGCTGCCCGGGGGTGGGGCTCGGCGTTACAACTTTGCCGAGCAGCTACTTGGTCGGGTTCAAACACTTTTGCTAAGTTTTACAAGTTTGATACTCTGGCCGAGGAGGACCTCATATTTGGTCAATCAATGCTGCAGAGTCATACACACTCTCCCGCCCGTTCTAGAGCTTTGGTATAACCCCATGGTACTTATGGTTACCCCAGCATCCTCTAGGACGTATGAGAAAATAGGATTTTAATACCTACCGGTAAATCCTTTTCTCTTAGTCCGTAGAGGATGCTGGGTGCCCGTCCCAGTGCATGCTGTATCTGCAGTTATTAGTTATGGTTATAGTCAGCCTGTTGCTGACATTGTTCATGCCATTGGCTTGAGTTCTGTTGAATGCCATGTTGCGTGGCGTGTTTGCGGTGTGAGCTGGTATGTATCTCACCTTAGTTTAACAATAATTCCTTTCCTCGAAATGTCCGTCTCCCTGGGCACAGTTCCTATAACTGGAGGAGGGGCATAGAGGGAGGAGCCAGTTCACACCCATTCAAAGTCTTAAAGTGCCCATGTCTTCTGCGGATCCCGTCTATACCCCATGGTTCTTATGGTTACCACAGCATCCTCTACGGGCTAAGAGAAAAGGATTTACCGGTAGGTATTAAAATCCTATTTTCCTCTGGAGTATAGGAAAAAATGGGAAAATCCACAGATAGTGGACGCATCAGTCTCTAGGCTGTCACGTAAAATTGTATTACCTGTCCCTGGTGCCTCCCTAAAAGATACTGCTGATCGTAAAATTGAGACCACTTAAATCGTACACAGCTGCTGGGGTGGCCCAAAGACACACTATTGCATGTGCATGGATCACAAAAGCCTTTGCTCAATGGTCAGGTAACCTAATTGAGGGGTTAGATTGCTTGACTAGGGGGGATGTTTTACTCCTGCAGCATATACAGGACTCTGCGAACTTTTGGTGGAAGCCATAAAAAAGATAGGCTTGCTTAATGCACACACTACAGCTATGGCAGTGTCTGCACGCAGGGGTTTATGGCTACGCCAGTGGACTGTGGATGTGGACTCCAGGTAAATCGTGGAAGGCCTACCATTCACTGGAGAGGCCTTGTTTGGAGACGAACTAGACAAATGGATCTCCAAAGCTACTGCTGATAAGTCTACGGATGTTCCTTCCACAGCTCCCCCAGCCAGGAAAGCTTATTAGTAACATAGTATCTGAGGTTGAAAAAAGACAATTGTCCATCGAGTTCAACCTATTTGTGGTCTCCTATGCATGATGATTTGACTAAAATTTCTGACTGATGCTGCTGTCAGCCGTTGCATTTTATCCCTATTTATAGTAACTATAATGCATGACTATGCACCATACCCCTGGATATCCTTATCCATTAGGAATTTATCTAACCCATTCTTAAAGGTGTTGACAGATTCCGCCATTACAACTCCCTCGGGCAGGGAATTCCAAACACGTATTGTCCTTACCGTGAAAAAGCCTTTACGCCGTATTGTGAGGAATATCCTCTCTAACCTGAGAGAGTGTCCACAAGTCCTCTGTGTTGATCTAACCAAAAACAGGTCCCGCGCAAGCTCTCTATTCAGCTTCAAATTTACAGTCCTTTCGGGCAGCAAAGTTTAAGGGAAAATCCAGAGGTGCTTCTACAGCCTCCAAAGGCGCAAGAGGTAATCCACGCAAACCAGCAACTGCAGGTGTTCAGAAACAGCTCAGGCTCTGCTTCCTCAAAGCCTTCAGCATGATGGTGGACCGCAAGGCCTGGAGATCTGTCAGGTGGCAGCCCGACTACAATTCTTCAGTCACATCTGGTCAAGTTTGTGCCGGGATCCCTGGGTAATAGATCTGATTTCCCAGGGCTACAGACTGGAGTTCCAAGAGCTCCCACCTCACAGATTCTTCAAATCAGGCTTACCAGCTTCACAAGAGGCAAGTATAAGTCTACAGCAGGCCATCCAAAAACTGGTACAGACTCAAGTCACTGTTCCAGTTCCACACAAGGGGTACTATTCCAACTTGTTTGTAGTACCGAAACCGGATGGTTCGGTATGACCAATTCTGAACCTCAAGTCGTTGAACCCATTCTTAAGAGTGTTCAAGATGGAGTCTCAGAGCTGTGATCTCTGGTCTGGAGATAGGGAAATTCCTAGTGTCTCTGGATATCAAGAATGCGTACCTTCACATTCTGATCTGGCCGTCTCACCAGGCTTATCTCTGGTTTGCACTACAGGACTGTCACTACCAGTTACAAGCCCTGCCATTTGGTCTCCTTGGCACTGAGGGTGTTTGCCAAAATGATGGCAGAGATGATGTTTACACGCTGCAAGCAGGGAATGAACATAATTCCGTACCTGGACGATCTTCTGATAAAGCCGCCGACCAGGGAGAGGTTGCTGGACAGCATTGGCCTCTCACCCAAACTTCTCCAGGGTCACTGGTGGATTCTGAACTTTCCGAAATCTCACCTAGGGCCAACACTGAGGCTCCCATTCCTGTGAATGATACTGGACACGGAGTCCCAGAAAGTGGTCCTTCTGTTGGAAAAGGCATTGGTAATCCAGTCGGTGGGTCGGGATGTCCTGAAGCCAACCCGGATATCAGTGCATCTCTGCATTCTCCTACTGTGGAACATGGTGGCCTCTTACGAGGCGCTTCAATACGGAAGGTTTCACGCAAGACCCTTCCAACTTGATCTGTTGGACAAAATCTTCACATGCACCAGGTGATCAGTTTATCGCCAAAAGCCAGGATCTCCCTTCTGTGGTGGCTACAGACCTCTCACCTCGTTGAGGGTAGGAGGTTCGGAATTCAGGACTGGATCGTGTTAACCACGGACGCAAGCCTCTGAGGTTGGGAAGCAGTCACCCAGAGGGTGCAGTTTCAAGGAAGATGGTCAAGTCAGGAAGTTGTCCTTCCAGTCAACATTCTGGAATTTAGGGCCATATACAACGCCCTTCAGCAGGCATCTTATCTTCAGGATCGGGCCATTCAAGTCCAGTTGGACATGTAACGGCAGTGACGTACATAAACCGACAGGGCGGAACGCAGAGCAGCAATGTCAGAGGTGTCAAGAATTCTCCTCTGGGCAGAAAAAAAACGCTGTGGCGTTGTCAGCAGTCTTCATTCCGGGAGAAGACTATTGTGAAGCATACTTCCTCAGCAGACACGACCTGCACCTGGGGAACTGGGGCCTTCACCCGAAAGTATTCAGGTGCTTGACACGTCGGTGGGGATATCCACAGATTGACATGATGGCCTCTCTTCTCAACAAGAAGCTCAAGCGGTATTGTTCCAGGTCGAGAGACCCACAGGCAGTGGCGTTAGACGCTCTGACGAGTCCATGGGTCTATTAGATGGTTTACGGATTTTCTCCACTTACTCTGATCCCAAGAATTCTCAAAAGAATAAAAAGGGAAAAAGCTCAAGCAATACTCATTGCTCCAGACTGGCCAAGATGGGCTTGGTACGTAGACCTTCTGGAGATGCTCCTTGAAGATCCGTGGCCTCTCAGGGCCCATTTGCCTATCAGGACTTACCGCGGCTACGTTTGACGGCATGAAAGTTGAACAGCTGATTCTAACCTGAAGAGGGATCACTAACAAAGTTATCCCAACTATGATCCAAGCCAGGAAGGGGGTAACGTCTAAACATTACCACCGTATTTGGAAGAAATACGTCTCTTGCTGTGAGAGCAGAACTTATTCTGTGGTGGAATTTCACCTGGGACGTTCCTGCCTTTTCTGCAGGCAGGTGTGGATGTGGGCTTACATCTGGGTTCCAGAAAAGTCCACATTTCAGCCTTGTCCATTTTCTTTCAGAAACGATTGGCTTCTCTCCCTGAGGTCCAGACGGTTTTGAAAGGGGTTCTGCGCATCCAACCTCCCTTTGTGCCTTCCACGGCAACTTGGGATCTTAATTTAGGGCTGCAGTTCCTCCAATCAGACTGGTTTGAACCATTACAGGAGGTGGATGTAAAATATCTTGCGTGGAAGACCGTCACACTGTTGGCATTGGCTTCAGCAAGATGTGTGTCGAAGCTGGGGGCTTTGTCTCACAAGAGCCCCTGTTTCATTTTCTATGAGGACAGAGCTGAACTCAGAACTCGTCAGCAATTTCTTCTAAAAGTGGTGTCTGCGTTTCACATCAACCAACCTATTGTGGTTCTGCTACTTCAAAGTCTTTGGATGTTGCGAGGGCTTTGAAGGTATACGTAAAGAGGACAGCTCGTCACAGGAAATCTGACTCGCTGTTCGTTCTATATGATCCCAATAAAATTGGGTGTCCTGCTTCAAAGCAGACAATTGCACGCTGGATCAGGCTCACTATCCAGCATACGTATTCCACGGCAGGTTTGACGGTTCCAAAAGCTGTACAGGCCCACTCTACTAGGTTGGTGGGTTCTTCTGGGGCGGATGCCCAGGGTGTCTCGGCTTTACAGCTCTGCCGCATGGCTACTTGGTCTGGTTCGAACACATTTGCTAAGTTCTACAAGTTTGATGCTTTGGCCTCTGAGGACCTTCAGTTTGGTCAATCAGTTCTGCAGGAACCTCAGCACTCTCCCACCAGGTTTGGAAACTTTGGTACGTCCGCATGGTACTAAATGGAACCCCAGTATCCAAGGACGTAAGAGAAAATAGGATTTTAATTATCTACCGGTAAATCCCTTTTCTCGTAGTCCGTAGAGGATACTGGGCGCCCACCCGGTGCTTCGTTCTTCTTGCACGGTTACTTGGTTAAGTACTGTTGGTTCAGCTGTTCCTGTTTAAAGTTAGGTTAGCTTAGCTTTCCTCTGTGTGTGCTGGTTTGGATTCTTATCACTATCTTTATAGATCCTTCTCTCAAAGTATGTACGTCTCCTCGGGCACAGTTTCCTAGACTGTCTGGTGGGAGGGCTATAGAGGGAGGAGCCAACCCACACTATCAAATTCTTAAAGTGACTATGGCTCCTAGTGGACTTGTCTATACCGATGGTACTAAATGGAACCTCAGTATCCTCTACGGATTACGAGAAAAAGATTTACCAGTAGGTAATTAAAGTCCTTTTTATTTTTTTAATGTAGATATATTAATGTTGCCAAAGGTATAGCTAATCTCCTAAATTGGCTTTAACTTCATGATAATGTATTTGGTACCAGAGTATTAGGTCTCAGGCTCCAGCATTCTTGGCCATTTACGATTATTGTATACGAAATCTTGCCTGCTTTTGACTGTACTTTTGTTTATACCCCTGACCAATGCAAGTTGTACTTTGTTATGCATTCACCGTGTGACCCTGACCTTGGCATATTACTTGTTCTGAGCCTTGTGTATATGCCTGACCTTGCCAGAATACCTACCTGTGCCATGCATGTATATCACTTAATGAAGGCACGTTAAGGGGGCAGCTACTGTGCCGTGAACTCGTAGTAGCAAATACTACCTTGTAGTGGTTTGTAATGAAGGCCCAGGGGTCATGCCTCAAAACTAACATTAGCCCCGAACTAGCTTAAAGAATCAAGATATACAGTTTATCAGAATTATTTTCTGGACCTTAAAGTATGGATTCTACATAAATGACATTTAGTTGCTTGTGTAGAGAACTAGCGGTAACTTCTTTACTTTTTGACCAGGCACTGGCTTGTGCATTACCTGGTAGGAAGGTAATGATCCATCTTTACATAATAATGCAACCTTTATTTAGGTGTTTTGTAACGTTTGAGCCTGGTTGAGTGTACTCTGCATCAATAAGCCTCCTACGTATTACACAAGGAAAACAGAAATAATCAACCACTGCGCTCTCTGCGGCTGCAGTTGCGTAGAACCCTGGTGTCACCCAACACCATACAACATGGACATAAACAGAAAAAATGGGACCTACCTCAACCGCGCTCAGCTAAGTAAAGTCCACTTGGATGTCTTTAAGTATTCGAAAATGTGTTAGTCCGTAAAAAGAAAGGAGGTCGTCTTCCAATCTTTTTTTCTTTAATTCATTGGGTGGAGGAATTCCCTCTAGGTTGGTCCGAAGTCCCTCAAAAAAAATAGAAGCACAATATCGTGTAGTACGCCCTTGATTTTAAAGTGATTGATGGTTCTAGATTTTGTAGTTAATCACGGTAATGCGTACCGTACTCACGTCTAAAAAGGAAGAGTTTCCACTCATAAAGGTTTCTTTATGGGTCCAAACTTCTCCCAACCAGATGGAAACGGGCTCCTCTTCTTTCAATTCCTCCCACGGTGGTACCCCAATGTGAGAGATAATAAGGAAAAAGAACGGCCCAATTAATAAATCACAATGGAGTCGATATTAACAACCCCACTGGTAGCCGGTAGAATGAATCAGCATACCGTACTCACACTCAAGGTGTATTTAATAAACCCATAAAGGTATCTTTAACCGTAGGTCATGTCCAAATAGATAAAGGAAAAATTGGGCAAGCGTACCCCACTTACAGTCTTCAAAGATGATGTCAAGCCCGTAGCAGTTTCTTTCTCAACTCCCTTCCTAGGAAGTGGATCCTCACTGTCGATAACTTCCAATCTCGGTATAATAAAATATATGTCACGAGTGGAAGTGATTAAAAATATTTTTTATTACAATGAATAGCAATAGGGCACAATCCTAATGGGCAATCCAGAAGATGTTTACACAGTCACAAAGATGGGATAGATCCGGATTATCTCACCTCAATAAATGGTAGTCTGGAAGGTCCGTAGGTAGTGTATAGCCCTCACACCAACGCGTTTCGACCAGAAGTCTTTGTCAAGGTATGACTGTGTAAACATCTTCTGGATTGTCCATTAGGATTGTGCCCTATTGCTATTCATTGTAATAAAAAATATTTTTAATCACTTCCACTCGTGACATATATTTTATTATACCGAGGTTGGAAGTTATCGACAGTGAGGATCCACTTCCTAGGAAGGGAGTTGAGAAAGAAACTGCTACGGGCTTGACATCATCTTTGAAGACTGTAAGTGGGGTACGCTTGCCCAATTTTTCCTTTATCTATTTGGACATGACCTACGGTTAAAGATACCTTTATGGGTTTATTAAATACACCTTGAGTGTGAGTACGGTATGCTGATTCATTCTACCGGCTACCAGTGGGGTTGTTAATATCGACGCCATTGTGATTTATTAATTGGGCCGTTCTTTTTCCTTATTATCTCTCACATTGGGGTACCACCGTGGGAGGAATTGAAAGAAGAGGAGCCCGTTTCCATCTGGTTGGGAGAAGTTTGGACCCATAAAGAAACCTTTATGAGTGGAAACTCTTCCTTTTTAGACGTGAGTACGGTACGCATTACCGTGATTAACTACAAAATCTAGAACCATCAATCACTTTAAAATCAAGGGCGTACTACACGATATTGTGCTTCTATTTTTTTTTTGAGGGACTTCGGACCAACCTAGAGGGAATTCCTCCACCCAATGAATTAAAGAAAAAAAGATTGGAAGACGACCTCCTTTCTTTTTACGGACTAACACATTTTCGAATACTTAAAGACATCCAAGTGGACTTTACTTAGCTGAGCGCGGTTGAGGTAGTTCCCATTTTTTCTGTTTACCTCCTACGTATTAGCCAGGAAGACTCCTCTCGCAGCCAGTATGTGAAGCAGTCTTTTGACAGGAGCTTCATATGCAGATCAACGATGAGCTTGCTTCTGGAGACCTACTTTGCTCTGAGGTTTCCCTTTGCAACAAATAGATTTCATACTTTACAGAATGGTTTCAGGAAAATGGTTCCACATGCAGTTATGATCTCAAACTGACCTCTTGCTTCCAGACTCTGGTGGTGCCACGGTCCCCACCTTCTATAACATCTGTGGAAGAACCTATACAAGTAGGATACTCAAAATTTGGCTTAACAGGAACAAGAAAATTGCTTAGGATATCTTTTGTGGACCTCCTGATCACTTAATGGATGAATGTACCAATAAGCCAGAAAACATTAAAGCCTAGGTAGCAACTGAGAGGCTATTTTATTTTCTTCAGGGTCCATGGTCTCCTCCGGGAAGACATTGAGGTGTAGGTGATTGGGCAGGACTGGCTATCAAACAGTTGGTATCCGGACTCCAGGTCGACAACAAAAAGGTCGACACACCCTAGGTCGACAAGGCCAAAAGGTCGACATGAGTTTTTCACGATTTTTTTTCATTTTTGGAACCTTTTCATACTTAACGATCCACGTGCACTACGATTGGAACGGTAATCTGTGCCGAGCGAAGCGGTAGCGGAGCGAAGGCACCATGCCAGAAGCATGGCGAGCCATGTGAGGGGACACGGTGCACTAATTGGGGTTACCAGTCACTCTACGAAGAGAACGGCACAAAAAAAACCCCATAAAAAACTCATGTCGACCTTTTTCCATGTCGACCTTGTCCCCGTCGACCTTTTGGCCATGTCGACCTAAGGTGTGTCGACCAATTGGCGTCAACCAATGGTGTGTTGACCTTTTTGTTGTCGATCCTGAGTCCCAGACCCAAACAGTTAAAGCATTGAAGTCCCAGGGTGCCTTAGCCCCTCCTCCCATATACTGTGCCCCCAGCCAAAGAAAGGCCAGACAGTTTTCTTTTGGAGCTGGATGTATCTTCAAACGGGGCCGGTTTTAAGTAGCCCCAAGCTTTATTTCATGATTTTATTTTATTTTTTCAGAGAAGGCAGTGCTAGGCGTCCTATAGGATGCCCGTGCTGCTGCTCCACCAACTTCCCACCGGCGCTGCAACACTGATAAGCGATCCAGTGATTACGAATGGAACCACTGGAGATCCACTAGCAGGTTCCTCTGGACAGACCCAGGCTGCAGCCGGACACTTGGAGGACATGTAAGGGAATTGCGGCTATTACCGATTCTCACTATGCGACGGGCTAGGTCGGCATCGCAAGCACATAACGACTGTGTTTGTGATACTGACTGTGAGATTTTGGCTAAGTGTCAATTTTGACTATCTCTTCTATAGCGATAGTCAAAATTGACTTGCCTGCACAGTTTAGAAAGACAAAAAATAGTTAGAGACAATAGTCTCAGACTGTGTAACCCGGCGCTGAATAAATTAATTATTTAGTATCAATCAGTGTTTCTTTGAAGCTGCTGAGTAAAAACAGCTTGCTAGGCTGCAGGACAACAGGAACTATTAGAACAAATGGGAATTACTCTGCGCTATGAAACACTCTGTGTAATAAGTATGTGCGGTCTGTCATGGAGAATAATTGACTCAGTGGGACTTAATATAGATAAAAATTAATTGTTTTATCCAAAATATTTCTAAACAACAGATAACAAAACACACAGTTAGTAGCAATTTAGTAACTCTTAATCAAGAGATAGCAAGTTAAAAGAAACCATGCAGGGCGTGGCCTGGAGGCTGAGTGAGTAGGCAGCGTTTCTTGTGAGCTCTCAGGGATCTGGGAGCTAACTATAAAATAATAACCTCCTCACATCCCAGTTTCGACCCTGTGCTATTCAACTGCGGTGCTGGATCAGTGATAGAGCGGGGAAGTGGTGTTGCGGAGTCGGGGAGCCGGTTTTCTGGCTCCCGCGGATTGCGGCCCACTCCCTGCCCCGAAGCCGGGACCTCAATTTTAGGCTTCACCCGTCGGCTGGGCGGCTGCCATACCGGGACGTCTGGAGGACCCGCTTGACCCCTGCTCCCTTGGAGAATCCCCTGCAAACCTACCAGTGCCCCTCGCCGGGAGACGGGGGGGATCGAGGCCTGGATCGGAGCCGCACAACGAGCTCCGCTACACGAGTGGCGGCCATCTTGGGTGCCGGGAGCAGGAGAGGCGATCCGGCTGCAGCGAGTTGGAGACGGCTGACGGCCCCCCGGGTGAGTGAGACCTACAGACTCGGCTCGGACGAGCGGACGGCGGGCCTCTCCTCCCTCCCCGTAGACACCTGGTGCCGCTGCGATCTGCCCTCCCTCCCTCTGACCTCGGCCTGGCTGGGGCCCAGCACGGCGACGCGTACTGCAGGTGCACCCCCTGCAAATATTAAAACCTGCTTGCACCACCTGTCCGTGCCCTGGAGTTAGAGCTGCCCCCTGTAGGTGGTGGAGACTTCCCCCCCCCCCTGCAGATATCCTTTTACACGACTGGGAGCTCTGGGGCACCCCTGCTTTCCTGAGTGGCCTCCCACGGCCGTGGGTGGCTGGCCGGACGGGCCTGGGGATCGACTCGGCCTTCCACAGCCTTCAGCTATTACGGGGCTGAAGTGTAGAAGCCTAACACACCACGACAGGAAAGGGGTGAATAAAAAGGAAGCGACTCCCGGCCCTACCGTTACCGTTTCATACCTACTTTGGTCGGAATCTTACCTGGTGAGGGGGATACACCCCCTGACCCTGCTCCTGGGATGGCCAGGAATTCATCGTTTAAGTGAGGACGACTAGTTCAATGGCCCTGTCTACTCTGCTCATACCAATGTAAGCCAAGAGATTTCTCCTACCTCTGCCATTATCCACGTGATGTCTTGTTAGCTTCTGAAAAAGTGGAGCCTCCTAGTTTCTCCATCCTCCGTGTTTGGATACATTAAGCTATCTTCGTCTGGGCTTTACCATGCCCACTAGGCGCAGCAAACCGTCAAAGCCTGCACAGCAGCTCTCATTTTTCAAATCATCCCCGAAAATGCCTGGCCCTAAAGTCACCGGGCCCTCTACAGCAGGTGCAGCTCCCCAGACCCCTCCGTCACTGGAGGTACGTCCGTCGGCCACGGCCTTGGATACGGTTGGAGATGGGGAGGCCCTCACGGTGGGCACTATGAAGTTACTTTTGACCCGCTTTAAAGAGGAAGTGGCAGCTGAGTTCCGTACCACCTTAACGGCATGCCAACAATCTATAGATGATCTGGGTGGCCGTACGGACCATTTGGAAACTAAAATGGAAGAAGTCGTGGGGTCTCATAACGACCTACTGGACTCTCATGATGCATTAGAAGCAGAGGTGAAGCTCCTACGGGACAAGGTCACGGATCTGGAAGACAGATCGCGTCGCAGCAATCTTAAACTACGCGGAGCCCCCGAGTCGGTGTCACACAGTAGTTTGCACGATTACGCGGTGACCATTTTTAAGGCTTTGCTGCCTCGGTCTGCATCTACAGACCTCATTATTGACCGAATACACCGGCTACCGAAGGCCAGAACGGCCCCAGGAGATGCACCGAGAGACGTCCTCATGAAGATGTACTACTTTCATGTTAAAGAGGCCTTACTGAAAGCATCCAGACCGACGTCTGATACATCTTCAGCCCTACAAGGACTTCAACTCTTTGGGGACCTATCTGCAGCCACTCTCTACAAACGGCGATCATTTCATCAGATCACTGCGGCCCTCAGAAAGGCTGATATCCCATACAGATGGGGTTTCCCCACCAAGCTGCTGATTCATCGGGATGGCTCTACTGTCTCTATCTCTACTGCAGATGAAGGAGAAAAGCTGCTTAAATCATGGAATATCACAGAACCCACGGCGGGCTCCTCCCCCCGACGTCTTCAGCAGGACTGGTCGTCGGTGAAGTGAGGATGCTTGCTTTGTGGCGGATACCTTACCGTTATGGTAACGATGTTACGACTCCAGTGACTCTTCAGATAAAGGCTTTACCCCAGGCATAAAGGGCCATAGTCTGTCGAGGTGGGGGGCGCGGGGTATAGCGAAAGAAATGTCTCTGTTTTAAAGCATTTCAACGATTCCCCGCTATGCTCAATTAGTTGCTCTTTTTTTGGGGAGCTGTGCCTGGCGCCCCCCCGGGCATGACTGTTTACATTAATGTTAGCCTGTGGGATTAGTTTTACAGTTTGATAAGCTATATGAGCCGCTGGACTAGTTCTAATGTTAGAAGTAATAGTCCTGGTTTTTATGTTGGAGCGCCTTTGCTCCGCCATATTTGTTCTTAAGGTTCCGTGTGCACAGATGTGCATACATCTGCTATTATGCTATCAAGACGTCCTTATATTCTTTGGTTTAAAGTAAATAAGTATGGCAGTGGGTGGGAGTTATGCCGCTAACCCCTCCATTAGCCTACACAGTCGCCTTAATATGGCGACTGGATGTGATCTCACGAGAGATCAATTTAGTTTGGTTTTGTCTTATATTTTATGTTTGTTTTCCCACATGTATTCCTATATGTTCCCCCCCCCCTATCAGGTATACCGGACTCAGCACAGATATTGGCCATCAGAGATATCAGTTCCTTCTGTAATTGAAAATGGTGAAGATAGTCTCCATTAATGCCAAAGTGCTTAACTCTCCTCAAAAACGTAGGGTAGCCTTGAATTATTTTTAGAAGCTAAGAGCACACGTAGTAGCTGTTCAGGAAACCCATTTTCAGAGTCAAAATCCCCCCCCCTTTTCACTAATTCACGTTACCCCCTTTGCTATACTGCAAATGGACCTGCCAAGAAAGCCGGCGTGGCTCTTCTCATAGCACAACACTGCCCGTTTGTCCTGTCCTCTAAATATGAAGATCCTGACGGGAGATATTTAATTTTAGTAGGTCGGCTAGATAATGTAGAGACCACTCTGGTCTCTTGCTACGCCCCCAATACCAAACAAATAAAATTCCTTAGAACCTTTTGTAAAATTCTTCAAGAGCATACGAAAGGAGCCCTGTTGATCCTTGGAGATTTCAACATGGTGCTGGACCCCAATATAGATCGCTCTCGTCCAACCCGAACTCTTCGTAGCAGTCCGACCCAGGATCCCTCAGGCAGATTCGGTCAATTGTTAGCTGAATATTCGCTGTATGATGTATGGAGAGCCAAACACCCTGCAGAACGAGATTACACTTTCTTTTCCCATGTCCATAGCTCGTACTCTAGAATAGACTTGGCATTAGTTGATAAGTGGACGTTAGCTGCCATTAGTAAGGTGGACATATTACCTATGTCTTGGTCAGACCACTCGCCACTTGTTGTGATTTGGGAAGCCGATAAGAGGGTGGTCCCCCATGGCCCCTGGAGATTAGGCCCGTACCTTCTATCCCGCCCTGAGGCCCGCCAGGCCATTCAGCAATCTTTTGACCTATATTTAGCTACTAACTGTCCCAAGGACACAAATGTTTTCAACCATTGGTGTTCTCTGAAAGCCGTGGTTAGAGGCTCTGCAATCCAAATAGCAGCTAGACTTAAACGTGAGTATAAAAGTAGACAGGCCTCGGCCGAAAGGGAGGCTGCTCGTCTGGAAACTGCACACAAAAGTAACCCTAATAATAAAGCCCTCTTTAAGGAACTCCTTGATGCCCGCGACAAAGTGAATGCATTTGCCCTATCGGAAGTTCATCGCAATCTGCAGCGACTCAATCAACAATATTATAGGCTTGGTAACAGAGCGGGACGCTTGTTGGCGCGTAAACTAAGGGGACGTAGAGCTAAAGAACGCATACATGCTGTACATACAGCTTCGGGAGTTAAAGTAACCGATCCGGGAGAGATAGCTAATGCGTTTGCCGAATATTACTCACAGCTGTACAACCTTAGAGATGATCCCGATACCCCTCAGCCTTCTTTGGTAGATATTGCTGGTTTCTTGGAGGGGCTGTCCCTCCCCACTATTGACCCTCAGACCCGTGAATCCCTTAGTTCGCCCTGGGTGCCTGAGGAAGTCGTAGCAGCTATCGATTCCTGCCCAGTAAACAAGGCCCCGGGCCCAGACGGATACCCCGCTAACTTCTATAAAACCTTTAAATCTACTCTTGCCCCGCTTTTAGTGTCAGTTTTCAACGAAGCCTCAGACTCCACATGTTTCCCGAAGGAGATGTTAGAGGCCCGTATAGTTACCATTCCTAAGGCGGGTAAATCTCCTGCTGTGGTCCAGAACTATCGCCCAATAGCACTTCTAAACACGGATCTTAAATTGTTCGCTAAGATGGTTGCAAATAGGATATCCCCACTCCTGTCCAGTCTGATTAACCCTGACCAGGTAGGTTTTGTTTTAGGACGGCAAGCATCTGATAACACACGGAGGGTTATCAATTTGATTGAACGCTGCCAAGCCCGAGACGAGCCTCTCTTGCTTCTCTCTTTAGATGCAGAGAAGGCATTTGATAGGCTGCACTGGGACTATCTACGGGCTACCTTGGGCTGCTTTGGATTTGCAGGTAGGATACTCGACTCCATTTTGGCCCTGTATTCCTCCCCATCGGCTTCGGTGTTCACCAATGGTTGCAATTCATATACATTCAATATCACGAATGGGACTCGTCAGGGCTGCCCCCTTTCACCCCTCATCTTTGTGCTGGCTATTGAGCCCTTGGCGGAGCGGATCAGGACACTAGACTCCATTGTTAGCCCAGTGGTGGAAGGGACGCACCATAAAATATGTCTTTTTGCTGACGATATCTTAGTATGCCTTAGCGACCCTGAATCGTCATTACCACATTTACACTCTCTCTTAGACTCCTATGCAGCGATCTCCTATTATAAGCTAAATACTACTAAGACCGAGGCCCTCCCTCTGAATATTTCGGATGACGCTCTCAGGCGTCTAAAGATGGCTTACAAATACGCATGGCAACTCAGGTCACTTAAATATTTGGGTGTGCAAATATCCAGAGGGCGAGATTTAATGGGATGTAACTATGACCCCCTCTTTAGAACATTTGAGCTATTTATTAAAGATTGGATGATGCAGGAGGTTTCATGGGTCGGACGAGTAGCAGCTGCGAAGATGGTGCTCTTACCCAAACTGATGTACCTTTTCCGTACCATTCCTAGGACCTTCCCTAAAGATATTTGCAATAGATTTAACCGTTTACTATCAAACTATGTGTGGGGGGCTCAAAACCGAGGATAGCGAAATCCACCCTAGTTGCGCGGAAGTGTGACGGGGGAGTGGCCTACCCAGATTTAGAGAGATATCACAATGCTTGTTTACTCGCCCAGGCCAGAGACTGGTTCACTCAAGACACCCCTAAACCATGGGTGTCACTGGAACGGAGTGCTGTCTCCCCCTTCATACTATCTGACTTGTTCTGGCTGCCTACAGCTTCTATCCCTCCAGAGGGGGCGGAAAACTCTGCGGTTCAAGCAACGTTGTTAGCATGGAAAACCGTACTTAAATCCCTCCCCGCCGGAGCTCTACCCTCCCCCCAATTGTCTCTCCACGCCATAGCCACATTGATCCCAGACCTTTACTTGCACCATTGGCGAGACAGGGGCCTCTCCACCTTGAAGGATGTCCTTCGGGACGGTGTGTTAGTCCCCTTTTCCCTACTTCAGGAACAATTCCAGGTACCTAAACAAGATTTTCACAAATATCTGCAATTGAGGCATTGGCTTCAAAGTTGTTCCCCTATGAGTCCCCCATATTGGCCCCCCTAAATTGCTGATGTCACTCCTGTTGCCTGTCAGTAATAAAGGAGGCATCTCCAGGTGGTACCAATATCTCGTGACTGAGTCCCGGCATGGGGTATTCCCCTCACAGACCAAATGGGAAAAAGACCTCCCTGCGGTCTTTACCGAGGATATTTGGAAAATTATCTTTCAATCCTGCTTTAAAATTTCTAAATGTATAAATCACTGTGAAATGTATTACAAATTGGTCCATAGGGTGTACTTTACGCCGGAACGCTTGCACAAGATTTGGCCCGATGTCTCTGCTAGTTGTTGGAGGAACTGTGGGATGGTGGGGGATATCCTTCACACTTTTTGGCTATGCCCAACAATCCAGTCACTTTGGAGGGATGTGTTTCTTTTCATATCACTTGTCTTGGGGGTAACCCTCACACCTGACCCCCTATTGGCACTATTTCACTACTACCCTGGTGAGATGTCTAATGGCGACAGATACCTTTTAGGCCACATTCTCATAGCAACTAAGGCCGCCATTGCCTCCAAATGGAAGTCGGCGGTCGTTCCCACGTTATCAATGATAGAACAAAAAGTTCACCAACATTATGTGTTTGAAACGTCGGAGGGCGGATTTCCCTCCGGGACACCCAATATGAGTAGGAAATGGGATAAGTGGTTCCTATATAGAGAAAAATCGGGCCAAAGAGGTTTATCCGGTACCATGATTGTCCTACCTGACCCTTCTGTGCTTAACTCCCCAAACCAAGATGGCCCTTAATTCGATACGGGTTTCAGATCTCTTCACTTTCATTATGTTTATATTCTGATTTTATTGTTATTCAAAGATGTCCCTGATACCTAACCTTCCTTCCCCTTGTCTTAATTAGTTCTGTTATGTACTTGTCTTCTCCCCCTATTTCTGTTTTATTTCTCATTTACCAATTCAAATGTAACTATAATTTGTACAAAACTTCAATAAAAATCTAATATTAAAAAAAAAAAGAAACCATGCAATAAAAACTTATTAGTTAGCAATTAAAGCTATTCAATTTCTCTTCAATAAGAGATATTGATATGCAAATATTTGTAAAGCATGCAATAAAATCAAGTTAAGAATAATGCTCTCTCAGATGGTACAAAGGTCATTACACTGGCGTCCCAGTGTGTTTATGAAATGAATGTCCCGCAGAAAATTCACAGTATCATTAGTGTAGTGAGAACAACGTGTACTCAGATAATATTTACCCACGTGCCGGTTCCTGATTTAGATGCAGGGTCCTGTTGGCAATAGTGCACGTGGTGTGGATATTACAGTATAATTACTGCCTTATAGCACTGCATGTGACAGCCCCGCTGGAAGACTTGGTACGTCTCTGCTCTCTGATGAGTGCTGGTACGCTGTGCGGCAGTCAGTGGTTATGCTGTGTGATCTGGAC
This sequence comes from Pseudophryne corroboree, assembly GCF_028390025.1. Classification (NCBI taxonomy): domain Eukaryota; kingdom Metazoa; phylum Chordata; class Amphibia; order Anura; family Myobatrachidae; genus Pseudophryne; species Pseudophryne corroboree. The sequence continues at coordinate 67,191,411 of NC_086454.1, read as the reverse complement.
CTCACGACGGGGGTCAGACCAAGTTCAGCCGACGAACAGCAGTATATTACAGCGGTGTGCGGGAGCAGTCAGAAACTGAAGTAGTTGATTTAGCGGTGAAGACCAAATGGAGAGTACGAATGAGAGAAGTTGGCGTCAACGCGTTTCGTCTTCTAGCAACCGGAGACTTCCTCAAGACGGATCAATCCCTTCTACCGACTCCAGCATTTATACCTGTGTAATTACTTAAGTCTGACCTGGTGTGTTAATTCTTCATTAGTAATTTTATATCAATAGATACATTTATTCAATTAAAATAAACATTCAAACATCCTATATTACTTTAAAACACATAATGGATAAGGGGCACAGTGAGTCACTGTTATATATGTAAAAATATATATAGATTTTATAAAAGTGATGTTTTTAGACCAATTTACTCTTATAAAGTGAAAAGATAACCAAGCTTCAATTAACCCTCTCAGAGTCCTACTGAATAATACAAACAGAGAATTAGCGTAAAATATCTATAAAAAGTGAACCATAGTAAGAAGTAATACATTTATATAATGTTTTATTTCCTATTACTTTCTCTTACTTATTCTGTTCTATTTTACATTATTCTACGCTACTTTCTTCTATAATAACTTCTCCCATCCTAAGATAAGAGACATGGTGGGAAAAAAAATGTAAAGTATAAAAATATATACAAGATGTCAATAACTTAATTATTATGATTATTCAAATATAGAACAGCCCAAAATAGCTGCATAAAGAATGCGATTTAGTATTCTGTTGTGAATATTACATTGCTTGAATAAGTATCAATGAATATACGGAGTGCACAAGAATACACATACGTACAAATATAAACAAGTGCACACACCCATACACAGAAAAATATATAATTAATAATGGCCCTCATTCCGAGTTGTTCGCTCGCTGCTAATTTTAGCAGAATTGCTAATAGGCTAAAATCCAGCAGTTCTGCGCATGCGTATGCACAGCAGGGCGCACGCGCTAAGCAATTTTACACAAAACTGCTATTTTACTCACGGGCGAACAAAGCTTTTCAATCCCTCTGCTGATCGTAGTGTGATTGACAGGAAGTGGGTGTTTCTGGGCGGAAACTGGCCGTTTTCAGGGAGTGTGCTAAAAAAACGCAGACGTGCCAGGTAAAAACGCAGGAGTGGCTGGAGAAACGGAGGAGTGGCTGGCCGGACGCTGGGCGTGTTTGTGACATCAAACCAGGAACTAAACTGAGATGAACGCAATCTAGGAGTGGGTCTGAGCTACTCAGAAACTGCAAGGAAATTGCTTTCGTTAGCAATTCTGCTAATTTTAGCAGAATTGCTAATCTTTCGTTAGCAATTCTGCTATGCTAAGATACACTCCCAGAGGGCGGCGGACTAGCGTATGCAATGCTGCTTAAAGTAGCAACTCGGAATGAGGGCCAATAAGTAGCTGAAAACTATAATGAGTTCACTCAGACAAACTTTCCTTAGTCTAAGCAAGTATAGTCTAGGACTTAATTTAGACCCTTTGGATATAGAGTATCTAACTTGAAGATCCATGAGGATTCCCCTATACGGAGTTTTCTGCTGCGGGGTACACTGGGCTCCACAAGGATAGACATAGGGGTGTAGAGTAGGATCTTGATCCGAAGCACCAACAGGCTCAACAGCTTTGACCTTCCCAAGATGCATAGCGCCGTCTCCTATATCACCCCGCCTCCGTGCACAGGAGCTCAGTTTGTAGTTGGTGCTTGCAGTGCAAGCATGTAACAGGAATAGCTGCTCACAGCAGCTTTAGAAAAAGCTTTTTCTGAGGAAAAAAGAAGACTACAAGGGCTGCAGCAGAGGCACAGATTGTGCTGGATGTCAGTAGACATTGCCTGCTGCAGCTCCATCTCTCCACCAGCGGCGCTGTACACTCCCGTGCCCTGGTTGCCGGGTACCTACAGCAGGAGGCTCCGGTTTTCTTCCAAGTTAGTCACACACGGCTGGGGCTCTCCGGGATCGCGTGGCCGCACTTCGGGAGGAGGTAAGTGGGTCCCGCTCGCAGGACCCGCACTTTATCGCGTTCCGACGCGGCCGGTGGGAGGCGGGCCGCGCGCGCTGGCGGTGGACACTGTAGCAGTACAGGCGATCCCACTAGATCACCAGGGCATGGGTGCAGGTCAGGTTTTCTCTCTAAACCTTTTTTTAAAAGTAGCCAGCAGTACCCGGTGGTTTTGCCAGCAGAGGGGATAAGGCTTAGACCTGGAGCCCCTCCCCCAGCCCCAGGGCACCATTTCCCACAAATGTTCCCGCCCTGGAGCTGCATATCTGTCTCTCCCTCACTCCCTGGCAGTGTCTGCGGCGCCATTATCCCTCAGCTCACTGTTCCTTGGGCAAATCCTCCTATGTAAAGCTGCCTGGTTGTCAGTGCTGTGACTTTACAAGACACTTAAGTATTCTACCTGCCTTTTTTAGTCAGTGTTAGTTAAGAAAGAGTGCATTTAGTCAGGGTTTCCTAGTACAATTACCCTGTGATATACATCCAGTTCTTACTGTGTACTGTTATATCTATTGTTATATAGCTGTGTAAGCTAGTCCAGTGCAGTATTATTGTTAGTAATAACCTCTGCATTGTACAGACTGTGACTATTTGTGTGTGCATTTGATAGCTGAGTGGTGTCCATTTCGTGTCTTTCACTCAACCTGCTATCCCTATATTCTATAACCTGAGGGGGCTTGGTGCGTCAGGTGTTATCTAATATAGGATTTTCACAAAGATATACTGTATTACGTATTTTTCTCTGTGATTTAGTCACCATATCTCTCCTTTATTTCTGCTGGTGCTGACTACACTGCGCAGGGGTTTGGGCTAGAGATATTGTGCTGCTGGCAAATTGTACTGTGTTACCTGATACTGCAAGTTATATCATGTCTGCTTTTGAGGGTAATGGTTCTGGGGCTGAACACACTGCCGGTGTTGCTGAAGCCGCAGATACCTATGAGGAGAATATAGCAGCTTTGGGCTCTGGTTCTGGGGGCTCCTTGCCCCCCAGTGGGACGATGGCAACGGGGGCAAATAATGACCCGCCGTGGGCCGCTTTTTCCACGCTTCTACATACGCTAGTTCATAAACTAACACCCCCTATGGGACCCCCAATGCCGTTGCAACCGTCTGTGGTCCCTGCAGCTAACCTGCTGTGGGCGGACGATTTATCTGCTCAAATAAAGAAGTTGAACCAGTCCCTGACTACTAAAAAGTCTGACCGTCGCTCGCCTACGTCCAAGTGGTCCTCTAAGCGAGCGCTTGTCTCCTCACAATACAGTGCTGTCACTGACACCTCGTCGGATGTAGACGGCACTTGCACTGACCCCACAGGTTCTGACTCAGATACGGCTGATGGGGAGGGTGGTTCACATGTGGATGTTCCTGATCTTTTGGAGGCTATTAAGTTAATTTTACAAATTACGGATGATCCCGAGCCATCCGTTCCTCCTAAGAAACCAGATAGGTTCAAGCGTCAGAAGGTGATTAAACAAGTTTTACCTCACTCTGACCACCTAATTGATATACGTCAGGAACCCTGGGAAAACCCGGGTACGAAGTTTGTGCTTCGAAAGAAGATGCTGGCTCGCTATCCGCTCGCGCCGGAGCTGTCTAAGAATTGGGAAACGCCTCCTCCAGTGGACTCACATGTGGCTAGGATGGTGGTTTCCTCAGCTCTACCGGTCACCACCGTCACGTCTCTAAAAGAGCCTACGGATAAACATGTGGAGGGTTGTCTGAAAGCGATTTACACCCTCACCGGTGCTGCACAAAGGCCCACTATTGCAGCTACATGGGCTGCAGAGGCCATTGAAGCATGGGCCTTGGAGTTAGATGCTGAAATCTCCTCTGACCATGCTAGACAATGCTTGTCATATATTGTCACAGCTTCTCGCTATATTAAAGAGGCGGCTTCTGATGCCGGTATCCTGGCAGCCAAAGCCTCTACTATGTCAGTCCTGGCTCACCGGATATTGTGGCTGAGATCCTGGTCTGTGGATCTGGACTCTAGAAAAACCCTGGAGGTACTCCCTTTCAAGGGAGATATTCTGTTTGGGGAGGACTTAAATAAGATAGTGGCTGACTTGGCTACTGCCAAAACTGCCTGTTTGCCAAGTACCGCTCCTTCTGTGTCGAAGGCTAAAGGTACTTCCTTTCGCCCCTTTCATCCTTCAGGTAAAGCAAAAGGTCAGGCGTACAACAAGCAGGCCCGCACTTCCAAACCTGGTAAGCCTAAGCCCAAAAGAGCCTGGGCGGCCCGTCAGCCAGCTTCCAAGACAGATAAGCCTGCCGCATGATGGGGCGGGCCTCCCTCTGGGGGATCCCAGGGTGGGGGGCCGGCTTCTAGGGTATACCCAGGAATGTGTATAATAAATGTGTGTAAGTTGTGACCGTTAAAATGTAAAGAGTAGTGCAATACCTGAAATAAAAAAAAAGGGGTTAGATAAATGTTTACAGCCCTTTTTATTAAAAATGTGCTGCGGTCTCCAGATGTAATTGCTGAGGTTCCAAATATGCCGTTTAATGGAGGGTAGATATAGGTACATTCCCGGTCACCTAACTTTCCCTATGCTACCAACCTTAACAAGGTGGTGAAGCCCGTCCGCTTCCGTCCTCCGGTGAAGAAAAAAGGAGTGAATAAAAGTTTATCCACTCCTTTTTTCTTCACCAGCATGCCGCTGGTTTCTCCTTAAAGCCGCCTCACAGACCGGGACAGCAATTAGTGTTCAAGCGCCGCACAGCGCACGAGTCGAGCGGCCAGAGAAAGCAGGAAGATGGAGCGGGGGAACCAGCCGGAGGAGGACGGAAGCGGATGGGCTTCACCACCTTGTTAAGGTTGGTAGCATAGGGAAAGTTAGGTGACCGGGACTGTACCTATATCTACCCTCCATTAAACGGCATATTTGGAACCTCAGCAAATACATCTGGAGACCGCAGCACATTTTTAATAAAAAGGGCTGTAAACATTTATCTAACCCCTTTTTTTATTTCAGGTATTGCACTACGCTTTACATTTTAACGGTCACAACTTACACACATTTATTATACATATTCTCAAGCGCTTTGTTACACAATTTTTACCATTTACCTTCTAATACAGAGCAGCTAAAGCACATAAATCCCAGTTGCAGCGCGGTTATTTTTCATTTATTTCATTTTATACCCAGGAATGGTTGAAGACCACTTCAGATGCCTGGGTACGGGAAGTTGTCACTCGAGGTTACGCCATAGCCTTCAAAAACCGACCCCCTCATCGATTTTGTCAGACAGATGTCCCGTTGGACAAGACAAAGGCAAACACTCTACATTCGGTGGTACAGACCCTCCTGGATACAGGAGCCATAGTACAGGTGCCTCTTGCGCAGAGGGGCCGGGGGTACTATTCTCCGCTGTTTCTAGTCCTGAAACCGAATGGGTCCTCCCGGCCGATTCTCAACCTCAAGGCATTGAACACGTTTGTGAAGGTTTCCAAGTTCTGGATGGAAACCCTTCGCTCTATAGTTCTTGCCTTGGAACCTGGGGACTTCATGGTCTCCCTAGATATACAGGATGCTTACCTGCATATTCCTATAGCAGTGTCTCATCAGCAATACCTGAGATTTGCGATTGGCAACTGCCATTACCAGTTTCAGGTGTTACCTTTTGGTTTAACAATGGCTCCGCGAGTCTTTACAAAAGTCATGGCGGTAATGACGGTGGTACTCCGCCGTCAAGGGGTCAGGATACTGCCGTATTTGGACAACTTGTTAATCCTGGCAAATTCACCAGAACTTCGCCTGCGTCATCTGGATGTGACAGTCCGATTTCTGCAAGCCCACGGGTGGCTCATCAACTGGAAGAAGTCATCCCTGATCCCTGCTCAGAGCATGGTGCATCTGGGAGCACTATTGGACACTCACAACCAGCGGTTGTTCCTGTCTCAGGAGAAAGTCCTGAAACTTCAGTACAGGATTCGTTGCTTCCTATCTAGTCCGCAAGTGTCGATACATTCGGCGATGCAGGTACTGGGCCTCATGGTGTCAGCATTCGACATGGTGGAGTATGTTCAATTTCACTCTCGCCCTCTCCAGAGGCTGATTCTAGCCAAATGGGAAGGCCTGCCTCACCGGATCAGGTCTCAAATGATCTCATTGACTCCGGAGGTCCGTCTGTCGCTGCTCTGGTGGCTCCGGGACCAACAACTGTGCAGGGGCCATCCGTTCTGGATATCCGACTGGGTCCTGTTGACGACAGATGCCAGTCTAAGAGGTTGGGGCGCGGTGCTGGAGCAACACTCCCTTCAGGGGCGGTGGACCAAGGAGGAGTCCCTCCTCTCGATCAATATTCTGGAGTTGCGGGCGGTCTTCAATGCCTTGAACCTAGCCCAGCATTTAATTCAGAACCGTCCTGTTCAAGTACAGTCGGACAACGCCACCAAAGTAGCTTACATAAATCATCAAGGTGGCACTCGAAGCCGCCTAGCAATGAGGGAAGTCTCACGGATTCTACAGTGGGCAGAACGCCATCTACCGGCCATATCGGCAATATTCATTCCGGGAGTCCTGAATTGGGAAGCAGACTTTCTCAGTCGTCAGGACGTGCATGCCGGCGAGAGGGGCCTCCATCCAGAAGTGTTTCAACTCCTAGTGGAAAGGTGGGGCCTTCCAGACGTAGATCTGATGGCGTCTCGACACAATCACAAGGTTCCGGTCTTCGGAGCAAGGACAAGGGATCCTCAAGCAGCATTTATGGATGCGCTGGCGGTACCGTGGAGGTTTCGGCTGCCGTACGTGTTCCCTCCAGTGTCACTCCTGCCCAGGGTAATTCGGAAGTTCAAGCAAGAAAAAGGAATTCTGCTTCTCATAGCTCCAGCGTGACCCAGACGGCACTGGTTCTCAGACCTGCAAGGCCTATCGTCAGAGCGTCCAATTTTACTTCCACAACGCCCAGAGCTCCTCGTTCAGGGCCCCTGTGTCTACCAGGACCTAGCCCGGCTGTCTTTGACGGCGTGGCTCTTGAAGCTTCCGTCTTAAGGGCTAAAGGGTTTTCTGAGGCAGTCATTCAAACTGGGTTGCGGGCCCGGAAACTGGTTTCTGCTCGGATTTACTATAGGGTCTGGTATTCTTACTTTGTTTGGTGTGCATCTAACGATTATGACGCTTCCAAGTTTAGTATAGCCAAGTTGTTGGCTTTTCTTCAGCAGGGCCTGGACTTAGGCCTGCGTCTGGCCTCCCTCAAGGTTCAAATATCTGCCTTGTCGGTGTGGGTTCAGAGAAAAATTGCGACCTTACCTGATGTGCATAACTTTACTCAGGGCGTGTTGCGTATCCAACCTCCCTATGTCCCGTCTGTAGCTCCTTGGGACTTGTCGGTGGTTTTGGAGGCATTACAAGAGTCTCCGTTTGAACCTCTTGGTTCAGCTGACCTTAAGTGGCTTTCCCTTAAGGTGGTGTTTCTGCTGGCTGTTGCTTCAGCTAGAAGAGTGTCGGATTTGGGTGCCTTGTCCTGTAGTTCCCCATATCTGATATTTCACCGTGACCAGGCGGTTCTTAGGACTTGTCCCGGCTGTCTACCTAAGGTGGTTTCTTCGTTCCACCTTAATCAGGAGATTGTAGTTCCGGTACTTGTTTCTCCTGATCTGTCTCCCAAAGAGCGGTCTTTGGATGTGGTACGGGCTCTCCGTATCTATGTGAAGAGAACTGCTCCTATTAGGAAATCTAATTCTCTTTTTGTTGTGTTTGGGTTTCACAAACGGGGCTGGCCTGCTCACAAGCAAACTCTGGCCAGATGGATTAGAATGGTGATTGCACATGCTTATGTGAAGGCTGGTCTCTCTGCTCCTGATCACATTAAGGCCCATTCTACTCGGTCTGTTGGACCTTCTTGGGCGGCCCAACGTGGTACGACCCTTGAACAGTTGTGCAAGGCGGCTACGTGGTCCTCTGTGAACACGTTCATAAGGTTCTATGCCTTCGATACTGCCGCTTCCCAGGATGCTTCCTTTGGACGCAGGGTTCTTGTGCCCGCTACAGTGCGTCCCCTCCCATAAGGAACTGCTTTAGGACATCCCCTATGTCTATCCTTGTGGAGCCCAGTGTACCCCGCAGCAGAAAACGAGTTTTATGGTAAGAACTTACCTTTGTTAAAACTCTTTCTGCGAGGTACACTGGGCTCCACAAGGCGCCAACCCTGACGCAGTTAGCTTCTTTGGGTTTGTATGGCATTAGCCGCTGACACTTCTCCTGTCGGGAGAGTGTGGTGTTTGTGGCAACTGGCAGTTGTCGTCTCTTTTACTTGCTACTGCATTGGGCTGGTTAACAAAACTGAGCTCCTGTGCACAGAGGCGGGGTGATATAGGAGGCGGCGCTATGCACCTTGGGAAGAAGGTCAAAGCTTTTGAGCCTGTTGGTGCTTTGGATCAAGATCCTACTCTACACCCCTATGTCTATACTTGTGGAGCCCAGTGTACCTCGCAGAAAGAGTTTTAACAAAGGTAAGTTCTTACCATAAAACTCGTTTTCGGAATCTATCCCCTCCTCTCTTTGTACTTGATAACTGTTCTATACCCATAACGGTTAGAGATGACGGATCACCATTATGTACCCTAGAAAAATGACGGGAAACACTATGGGTTTGGAGTTTTTTTTATGATGTTGAGTCTATGTTCTCTAAATCTTGACTTCAGAGACCTGGTAGTTCTACCTATATATTGAAGGGAACATGAACACTGAAACAGATTAACGCAATATTCTGAATCACAGTTAATAAACTGTTTAAATCTGAAATGTATTACCGTTCGCCGTAGAGGCAACAGTTAAAGTTCTATTTCTGCTGCGGGGTACACTGGGCTCCACAAAGAATAACATCGTGGGTGTAGAGTAGGATCTTGATTCAAGGCACCAACAGGTTTACAGCTTTAGACTGTTCCCAAGGTGCACAGCGCCGCCTCCTCTATAACCCTGCCTCCATGCCAGTGAGCCCAGTTTGTAGTTGGTGCCTGCAGTAGCAGGTCAATTAACAGGAGGCTGCTTCAGGCAGCCTATTCTTAGCTTTAACGAAAAGAAGAGGATTTTACAAGGGCTGCAGCAGGCTGTGTCTGATAGACGGCTCTGCCGCAGCTCCATCACCCCCAACGGCGCTGTATACTCATGCGCCGCGGTTGCCGGGTCGCTACAGCGGAGGCGCCGGCTTCTTCTCTCTGCCCATGAGTCACACACACGCCGCCATCTCCCCCAGATCGCGGGGCCGCTGACAAGGGGGAGGCAAGGGGCTTCTGTGCCGCACTTTGCACCGCGATCCCGCGCGGCCGTAGGAGGCGGGCCACGCGCTGGCGTGGACACAGATTACTGGGCTGATGTTCCACTAGCCACCAGCGTGATTCTGTATGGGATACCTCTCCCTTTCGAGCACCTGAATGATATCACTAAGCTAATTGAGCATCTACCAATATATATGCTTGTTGTGAGAGGCAGAGAGGTTCCTGCATTAGGAGGAGGTGCAGGCCCTGACATACCACATGGAGCATTATGGGGTTGCTCCAAGGTAGGTAGCTCTTAGCTTAGACATATTGTAGTAAGGAGCCATTATCATGTGGCTCCTTGCTGGTTAATATTAGACCCAGATTGGGGTAATGGAGGTGTGAGGTGTGGTGCCTCTGGACTGGCTGAGCTGGATGGCTTTAGTGTGGCATACCTTTACACTTTTCACTTATTAATTTTTTAACACTATTTCTCTATTTTAATTACATTTCATTTTTGTATCACTTTCTCTATAGCTTCGGCTTCCTAAATACTAATTTATTAACACTATAGTTTTTTCACTGGTATGCTACGCTGGGCTTTCTGGCTTATGCTGGTGTTTTGGGGTACCACACCCTGCACCTAGATATAGCGCTAGGGACCCCAAATATACAGAGACGCCTTGATGCGGCTTTGGGGCTTAACCACACATTTGCGCAAATATGTGTAATGAAGATCTCTGAATTCTATTATTATGTGGGATTTACATCTAGTTACTGTTATCATTCAGGGTGCTGGGGGAAACCAAATGCCTTTTTTTTCTTGCTCAGAAATACACCTCCCTTTCGAGCACCTGAATGATATCACTAAGCTAATTGAGCATCTACCAATATATATGTCTGATTCTGTATGGGCACAGGTCAGGGGGGACGTTGTACCATTCCCCCCCCCCCTCCCCGCCCCACTTTCTTTACTGCCCGCATGCCCGGTGGGGATGCCAGCAGGGGGAGCAGGCCGGACCTGAGGCCCTGGCCCCAGGGCGCCATTTCTGCAATGTTTCTGTCCTGGAGCTGCTTCCTTCTCCCTCACTCCCGGTTAGCAGCCATTACACATAAAACCTTGCTGTTCCTGGGATTGCTGGGGCAAATCCTCCTCTGTGGAACCGCCTGACTGCTAGTGCTGTGCTTCCTACAGGACACTTGAGTATTCTACCTGTCACTACGACTGTGCTAGTTAAGAAAGAGTGCATACTGTCAGGGTTGTGTGGTACAAATGCCCTGTGATATACATCCAGTGCCTACTGCGTTTGTTATATCTATTGTTATCACATATAGCCATACTGAGTATTACTTTGTATTGCTAGTCCAGTGCAGTTTATGGTACATAATTTATGCATGGTACGTTTGTGACTATATACGTGTGTGTGCATGTAGCTGCTGTGTGGTTGCCTTTTTGCAGGGTATTTCACTCAGCGTGCTATGCCTCTATTCAGGGCCGTCTTAACAGCAGTGTAGGCCCCTGGGCACAGCAATGCACTGGGGCCCTTACCCATCCTCCAGCGGTAGGGGTGGGGGGTGTTATCAGTGGCAGCTTTGATGTCCCGCAGGCGGTAGGGGGTGTTCTATCTTCCGCTCAGCATGTAGGACCTGGGGCAGTCATTTCTGCTAATTACTCCTTTACTGCACAGATGGGGATAAACTGTAGAAGGGGGCATTGGGCTGAATGAAGAAGCCCTGGTACATGACTTCCAGGGTGGTAGGGCAGGGTTTAATACGCAGGGGAGGGGTGTATAGTGGAGTGGGCTTAATATTCATCATTTTCTGGTTGGGAGGGCAGCTTGCTTGACTGCAGATATCTCAAGTTCCTGAAAATAGATTTCTTAGCTTTCAATTGTATAAGGAACTGGAGAGTCCCATCTTTCAGAAGGTTCTGGGGACTTAGGGATCAGAGCTCAGGAGTCAGAGCAATTCACCAATGAAAATATAAAACTGCATATTAGGCATGTGGAGCTGGAGCAGGGTCCAGCTGCTTGAAGGCTGATATCTCTGGTTCTGGGCATAGTAGAGACAAGCTGCCAGTATCCACCAAAAGTGGAGAGTCCCAGCTTTTGGAGTATACCCTCATAAAAACTCTAAGTCAGACAGAACCTGAGATATCTGGCTGGGAAGAGCAATTAACAGGCTTGGATGGGGAACACTGCTTTCAAGTCAGATATCTCCGGTTCCCCAGGGCCGATTTTCAAAAATCTGGTACCCATGGAAAGAGGGGACCCTCAGCTATCAGCCTAGGGCCCTTATACTCCTGGGGCCCTTGGGCAAGAGCCCATTGAGCCCATACGAAAAGACGACCCTGCCTCTATTACTATACCTGCGGGGGCCAAGTGTTTCAGGTTTTCTCTGATGATAATATAGAATTGTTTCACAAGATATGATACTGGAGTATTTTTTCTTGTGAATTATAGTCACCATATGTTCTATTCCTATTGAACTCTCGGTCTGTGCCAGCTTCGGCTGTTGCTCTGAGAGTTCTTATTAGGTATAGTGCTGCTACAATAAAAAAAAAAATGTTGTACCGGGTTGCCCATTACGGGCCCTCATTCCGAGTTGTTCGCTCGGTATTTTTCATCGCATCGCAGTGAAAATCCGCTTAGTACGCATGCGCAATGTTCGCACTGCGACTGCGCCAAGTAACTTTACTATGAAGAAAGTATTTTTACTCACGGCTTTTTCTTCGCTCCGGCGATCGTAATGTGATTGACAGGAAATGGGTGTTACTGGGCGGAAACACGGCGTTTCAGGGGCGTGTGGCTGAAAACGCTACCGTTTCCGGAAAAAACGCAGGAGTGGCCGGAGAAACGGTGGGAGTGCCTGGGCGAACGCTGGGTGTGTTTGTGACGTCAACCAGGAACGACAAGCACTGAAATGATCGCACAGGCAGAGTAAGTCTGGAGCTACTCTGAAACTGCTAAGTAGTTAGTAATCGCATTATTGCGAATACATCGGTCGCAATTTTAAGAAGCTAAGATTCACTCCCAGTAGGCGGCGGCTTAGCGTGTGTAACTCTGCTAAATTCGCCTTGCGACCGATCAACTCGGAATGAGGGCCACTGTGCGCATTGTTATGTCTGCTACACGTGGCAACGACGTTGGGGCCTCTACCACACTGCGTGGTAGTGAGGCCACTGACGGACTGGAGGATAATTTAGCAGCTGAGAGTTCAGGTACAGGGGCTTCCTTGCCCCCTAGTGGGTCGGTAGCACTCGGGGCATCACAAGAACCACCTTGGGCTACATTTTCACATTGTTAAACACGCTTGTAACTAAATTGATGCCCCCTGTGGGACCACCTGTGCCGCTACCACAGATTATGGTCCCCACTGTGAACCCGCCATGGGCGGATCAGCGTTCCACTCAGTTACAGCATTTGAACCGATCCATGTCCAAATCTAAGGGTCACTCTCGCCCGCATAAGACTAAGTAGTCTTCTAAAAGGGCCATTACCTCCTCCCGATCCGCGGCCTTAACTGACACGTCCTCCGAGGAGGACGGTGCTTATATTGACCCCTTGGACACTGACGCTGATGTTTCAGATGGGGAGGGGAAATCGTCCGTAGATGTCTCGGATTTGATTGAGGCGATACGGCTCATTCTTCAGGTGGCTGATGATTCTGAGACTGTCTCCAAGAAACCTGTTAGGTTTAAGCGTAAGAAGGTGGTTAAACAGGTTCTACCCTACTCTAAACACCTGATTGACATACGTCAGGAATCCTGGGAAAATCCGGGGACAAAGTTTACACCGAATAAGAGACTGTTGGCTCGCTATCCTCTCTCTGCGGAGGTGTGTAAAAATTGGGAAACCCCTCCGCCTGTAGATTCTCATGTGGCACGTATGGTTGTTTCCTCTTCCCTGCCAGTAACTACCCTCTCTGAAGGAACCGACGGATCGTCGGGTAGAGGGCTGTTTAAAAGTGATGTATACCCTTTCTGGGGCTGTACAAAGGCCAACTATTGCAACGACTTGGGCTGCTGAAGCTGTTGAAGCGTGGGCTCAGGAACTCGAGGCGGAACTGGCTTCTGATGCATCTGAGCATGCTCGACAATGTCTCTCATATATTGCCACGGCTTCTCTGTACCTTAAGGAGGCGGCCTCCGATGCCGGGGTACTCACGCCCAAGGCTGCTACTGCGTCCGTTTTGGCCAGACGTATCCTTTGGTTGAGATCCTGGTCGGTGGATTTGGATTCCAGAAAGACCCTGGAGGTACTTTCTTTCAAGGGAGACATTCTCTTTGGAGAAGACCTCAATAAGATTGTGGCTGATCTGGCTACTGCTAAAACAGCTTGCCTACCTAGTACGGCTCCTTCAGCACAGAAGGCTAAAAGTACTTTCCCTCGGCCCTTTCGTACTCCAGGTAAAGCAAAAGGTCAGGCGTACCCAAAGCAAGTTCGTGCTTTCAGGCCTGCCAAGCCCAGACCGAAGCGTGCTTGGGCCACCTGTCAGCCAGCTTCAAAAACTGATAAGCCGACTGCATAACGAGGCAGGCCTCCCTCTGGGGGATTCCAGGGTGGTAGGCCGACTTCTAGGTTTTACCCAGGAATGGTTGAAGACTACTTCGGATACCTGGGTGAGGGAAGTCGTTGCTCGAGGTTACGCCATACCCTTCAAGAATCGCCCCCCTCATCGATTTTGCCTAACAGATGTGCCTCTAGATCCTGCAAAAGCAAACACGTTGCACTCGGTGGTACATTCCCTCCTTTCCACAGGAGTGGTGGTACAGGTGCCCCTGACTCAGAGGGGCAAGGGGTTCTATTCACCACTGTTTCTAGTCCTGAAACCGAACGGGTCCTCGCGGCCCATTCTCAATCTGAAGTCCTTGAACAAGCATGTGCGAATTTCCAAGTTCCGTATGGAAATGCTGCGCTCTCTTGTTCTGGCCATGGAGCCTGGGGACTATATGGAGTCCCTGGACATACAGGATGCCTACCTACATATTCCTACTGCGGTATCTCATCAGCAGTACCTGCGGTTTGCAGTGGGCAACCTTCATTACCAATTTCGGGGGTTACCTTTTGGTTTGACAGCGGCTCCGCGGGTCTTCACCAAGTTTATGGTGGTCATGACAGCCACGCTACGCCGTCAAGAGGTCAGGATACTACCATACCTAGACGATTTGTTAATCCTGGCGAGTTCCCCAGAACTTCTCCTGTGTCATCTTGATTTGACAATCCAGTGCATGCATGCCCACAGATGGCTGATCAACTGGAAGAAATCCTCCCTGGTTCCTGCTCGGAGCATGGTACACCTGGGAGCGTTATTGGACACCCACAACCAGCGGTTGTTCCTGTCTCAGGAGAAAGTCCTGAAGCTTCAGGACAAGATCCGATGCTTCCTATCCTGTCCGCAATTGTCGATCCATTCGGCGATGCAAGTGCTAGGTCTCATGGTGTCGGCTTTCGACATGGTGGAGAATGCTCAATTCCATTATCGCCCTCTGCAGAAGTTGATTCTGTCCAAGTGGGACGGCCTGCCTCACCGGATCAGATCTCACATGATCTCCCTATCTCCGGAGGTCCGTCTGTCCCTGAGTTGGTGGCTTCAGTACCAACGATTGAGCAGGGGCCGTCCCTTCTGGATATCCAGCTGGGTCCTGCTGACAACGGATGCCAGTCTGAGAGGTTGGGGCGCGGTGTTGGAACAACACTCTCTCCAGGTTCGGTGGACTGAGGAGGAGTCTCTACTCCCGATAAACATTCTGGAACTGCGGGCAGTGTTCAATGCGTTGACAATGGCCCTGCATCTGATACAGAGCAGACCTGTTCAAGTACAATCGGACAACGCCACCACGGTGGCATACATCAATCATCAGGGCGGCACTCAAAGTTACATGGCAATGAGGGAAGAATCAAGGATTCTTCAGTGGGCAGAACGCCATCTGCCGGCCACATCAGCAGTGTTCATTCCGGGCGTTCTAAACTGGGAGGCGGACAATCTCATTCATCAGGACGGCATGCCGGAGAGTGGAGCTTACATCCGGAGGTGATTCAACTTCTCGTGGACAAGTGGGGTCTCCCAGATGTGGACCTGAATGTGTCTCGACACAATCACAAGGTTACGGTATTCGGAGCACAGACAAGGGATCCTCAAGCAGCGTTCGTGGATGCTCTATCAATCCTGTGGAACTTTCTAGTCGCTCCAGCGTGGCCCAGGCGGCACTGGTTCTCCAATCTACAGGGCCTCTTGTTGGATCGTTCCCTTCTACTTCCACAACGACCAGACCTCCTCGTTCAGGGCCCTTGTGTTTACCAGGATTTGGTCCGTCTGGCTTTGACGGCATGGCTCTTGAAGCTTCCGTCCTGAGGGCCAAGGGTTTTTCTGAGGCGGTCGTTCAAACTATGTTGAAGGCCCGTAAGCCGGCTTCTGCTCGGATATACCATAAGGTCTGGAATGCTTACTTTACTTGGTGTGCGTCTCACAATAATGACGTTTTCAAGTTTAGTACGGCCAAATTATTGGCCTTTCTACAACAAGGCCTGGATTTAGGCCTGCGTCTGGCCTCCCTCAAGGTTCACATCTCAGCCTTGTAGGTTTGGTTTCAAAGAAAGATCGCTACCCTGCCTGATGTCCATACTTTCACTCAGGGTGTGCTGAGGATTCAAGAGATTATATATCAAGTATATAATGTGAGGCGCCAAAATGAGTGGTTTTCCCTAGCCGCTATAAATGGAGAAAGTCAATCTCCAGAACAAAAGAAACAAATAAAAATGAATTACAGCGCTAATACAACTGATGCTGATGATATATGAATTTATTCATTAAAACAGACTGATAATCTAATATATATAAAAATTTTGTAAAAATTGCTCATAGACCAATTTATGGACAAATAATAGACTCCTCAGCAATGACCTTATCTAGGCAAAAGTCCATATGATAATGTTTGGACAACAGGTCTAATTTCTCACAAGGACCAATTTGATAAGTTACCCATCAGGTGTTCCAATGCATGGATCCGGATCAAGGTCTTTATCTGTAAAGTGGATTCTGGTTCACAGTTCGTTTTTATTTGACACTTTAATGTCCAGCACACTGTGTTCCGTTTAAAAGTGAATCCTGGAAATTATTCCTTACTTTGACCAAGTTGGATTCGGGATCCTGGTTCACAAATAGCATGAAGATGGGTGGTCCTGGGTGAAGAGCCTGATGGAGCTGTCTTGAGTCACGTCCAATGGTCAGGAGCAGTGTTCCCTTACGCGTTTCGCCGCTCCAGGCAGCTTTCTCAAAGGGTAATGTGATGGTCAGAATTTACCCCCTTTTTATAGGGGAAATGATGTCATCAGTCAATTAGCTTACATAATTAATTAAGAACAGGCATCAGAATTTTAAATTCACAAGAATACAGAAACAGCAGAGACTACTAGATGAAGACACATATTTATTAATATTTATAAAACTGATAACGGATCTATTGGAAAAGAATAATTTATAAATCTCCAATTGTAAGTCATGTGATCGTGTCACCGATCACATGACACTGCTTGTGACGACTTCCTGTAATACTGTCCACTCATAGGGGCAGCCATCTGTCAATCCACAAATCCCGCCCCGTTTAGAAATCACGTGAATCTGCAACCTCGGAAGTGTACCGCTCCCCATGGTTATGGAGCCGTCACTTCCTGAGTAACTCGTTGCTAAGTGACCGCAATGAAACAGGAAACATAGTTATCGGAGAGGACGCTTCGGCAACTCGCGTGTTTACCGGAAGTGACCTGTTTCCATGGTGACAGGCCAAACGCATCCTGTTAAACTTAGCTGATAGCCGTCTTCCACTTATATTAGAGTGACCCGTTTTCTCCAGCTACAGAGTGATTACTTCATGACGTAAATTTACACAACATATCAGAGGACTATATTAAAACCTACTTATAATTAAAAAAGTATTTATAAATTGTAAATACGATCACCGGAAGTGATGGTTTCCATAACAACAATACCATCTCAACCCGGTATAGATTATTACTAGACACCAGTATAGGTGAAGGGGACGACATATCGATTACCAAAATTAATGGCTATTAATAGCCAAAATCAGGGGGGCACATACAGATTGCATATACGTCTTTCCCAACTATAAATTTAGAATTTGGAAAAACAATCATTTTGGAATACATGGAACTTCTCATTAATGGGCATCAATTTCATCAATGATCAGAGGAATTCTATATATAATAACAGAGTCAATCGAGTATTGTATTAAGTTCTAGAGCCTCGTTCAGACCTTGTGGATGTAATGTGTTTAATTGGAAGGTCCAATAGATCTCCTGCTTACACAACCTAGCAAATCTATCCCCTCCTCTTTTTGTTATTGGAATATATTCTAGTCCAATAATTCTCAGGGATGCTGGATTACTATCATGATGTTTATTGAAGTGCCTAGGTACACTATGATTAGTAACTCTATTAATTACATTCCTTCTGTGCTCCATAAATCTTACTTTAAGTGGCCGAGTGGTTCTTCCCACATGTTTCAAATTACAAGCACATATCAGTACATAAATGACCCAACTAGAGTCACAATTAATAAAGCTTGTAATAGCATAATCCTTTTGTATCCAATCTCGAGGCAAAATTAATGTTTTATTTATTGTATATTGACAGGTGGTACATCTCGTTTTACCACACTTGAAAAATCCTTTCTGTTTAGTTAACAGCCAAGATGTGGCCCCTTGGGGTCTGTCGGTGGTTCTGGAGGCCTTACATGAGTCTCCGTTTGAGCCTCTTACCTCTGCTGACCTTAAGTGGCTTTCCCTTAAGGTGTTGTTTTTGCTGGCTATTGCTTCAGCTAGAAGGGTCTCGGACTTGGGTGCCTTATCCTATAAGTCCCCCTATTTGATTTTTCACCGTGACCGGGTGGTTCTTCGGACACGCCCACGTTATTTACACAAGGTGGTGTCTTCTTTCCACCTTAACCAGAAGATTGTGGTTCCGGCCTTTAATTCTCCTGAGTTGTCTTCCAAAGAGCGGTCTTTGGATGTGGTACGGGCTCTCCGTATCTATGTGAAGAGAACTTCCCCCGTTAGGAAATCCGATTCTCTTTTTGTGTTGTTTGGTTTTCACAAATGTGGCTGGCCTGCTTCTAAGCAGATATTGGCCAGATGGATTAGAATGGTGATTGCACATGCTTATGTACAGGTCGGTCGTCCAGTTCCTGCTACCATCAAAGCATATTCTACTCGGTCGGTTGGACCTCCGTGGTGCGACCCTTGAACAATTGTGCAAGGCGGCTACGTGGTCCTCGGGGAACACGTTTATTAGGTTCTATGCCTTTGATACTGCCGCTTCCCAGGATGCTTCCTTTGGACGCCGTGTTCTTGTGCCCGCTACAGTGCGTCCTCTCCCATTAGGAACTGCTATAGGACATCCTCGATGTTATTCCTTGTGAAGCCCAGTGTACTCCGCAGCAGAAAACGAGATTTATGGTAAGAACTTACCGTTGTTAAATCTCTTTCTGCGAGGTACACTGGGCTCCACAAGGCGCCCACCCTGACGCACTTAGCTTTTTTGGGCTGGTATTGGCATAGCCGCTGACACCCTCTCCTGCGGTGAGTGTGTGGTGTAGTTGGCTATGAGCGGTTGTCGTCTCTGGTACCTGCTACTGCATTGGGCTGGTTAACTAAACTGAGCTCACTGGCATGTAGGCAGGGTTATAGAGGAGGCGGCGCTGTGCATCTTGGGAACAGACTAAAGCTTTGAGCCTGTTGGTGCCTCGGATCAAGATCCTACTCTACACCCCGATGTTATTCCTTGTGTAGCCCAGTGTACCTCGCAGAAAGAGATTTAACAATGGTAAGTTCTTACCATAAATCTCGTTATTTTCATATGTTTACATATGTAAGGCATACTCTTATTACAGCGAAAATTCCCTAATGGTTTCTTTGATAGCCAGGTAGGATTGACAGTCGGATCGATTGATTTAAGATAGCTAGGCGCTATCATTTCTTTCAAGTTGATATTTCTTCTAAAAATAACTAGCGGTTTTTCTGCTAGGCATTTATTCAAAATCGGATCTTGTTTACATAGTAACATAGTATCTGAGGTTGAAAAAAGACAATTGTCCATCGAGTTCAACCTATTTGTGGTCTCCTATGCATGATGATTTGACTAAAATTTCTGACTGATGCTGCTGTCAGCCGTTGCATTTTATCCCTATTTATAGTAACTATAATGCATGACTATGCACCATACCCCTGGATATCCTTATCCATTAGGAATTTATCTAACCCATTCTTAAAGGTGTTGACAGATTCCGCCATTACAACTCCCTCGGGCAGGGAATTCCAAACACGTATTGTCCTTACCGTGAAAAAGCCTTTACGCCGTATTGTGCGGAATCTCCTCTCCTCTAACCTGAGCGAGTGTCCACGAGTCCTCTGTGTTGATCTAACCAAAAACAGGTCCCGCGCAAGCTCTGTGTATTGTCCCCTTATATATTTGTAGATGTTGATCATATCCCCTCTTAGTCTCCGCTTTTCCAATGTAAACATGCCTAGTCTTTCAAGCTTTCCTTGTATTCCATCGTCTCCATGCCCTTAATTAGTTTGGTCGCCCTCCTCTGTACCTTTTCAAGATCCAGGATATCCTTTTTGTAGTACGGTGCCCAGAATTGTACACAGTATTCAAGGTGTGGCCTCACTAGTGATTTATATAACGGGAGTATAATACTCTCGTCCCTAGCATCAATACCCCGTTTTATGCATGCTAATATCTTATTAGCCTTCTTTGCTGCAGTCCTACTTTGGGTACTACTGCTTAGCTTGCTATCTATGAGGACACTCAAGTCCTTTTCCAGTACAGAATCCCCTAATTTTACCCCATTTAGTAGGTAGGTGTAATTTTTGTTCTTGTTACCACAGTGCATTACCTTACACTTGTCTGTGTTGAAGCGCATTCTCCATTTGGCTGCCCATGCTTCTAATTTAACTAAGTCATTCTGAAGAGACTCGGCATCCTCCTCTGTATTTATAGCCTTACACAATTTGGTATCATCTGCAAAAATTGACACCATGCTCTCTAGACCTTCTGTTAGGTCGTTAATGAAAATATTGAACAATAGCGGTCCTAATACTGAGCCTTGCGCACACCACTTAGCACTTCAGTCCAAGTTGAAAAAGATCCATTAACCACAATGCGCTGCTCCCTATTATCTAACCAGTTTTTGACCCAAGTGCATATTGTGCTTCCTAACCCTGATTCTTGTAGCTTGTAGATAAGTCTCAGGTGTGGTACAGTATCGAACGCTTTGGCAAAGTCTAAAAAGATTACATCCACGTCTTTACCCTGATCTAGGTTTGCGCTTACTGTTTCATAAAAGCCAAGTAAGTTGGTTTGACAGGATCTGTCCTTCATAAACCCATGTTGATTCCTTTTAATGACCTTATTGTTTCAAGGAACTTCTGAATACTATCTCTTAGAATACCTTCCAATACTTTCCCCACTATAGATGTAAGACTAACTGGTCTATAATTACCTGGTTCAGCTTTACTTCCCTTTTTGAATATAGGCACTACTTCCGCTATACGCCAGTCTTTGGGAACCATACCTGATATAACTGAATCCTTAAAGATCAAAGATAGCGGTTTTGCCAGTTCAGAGTGAAGCTCCATTAGAACCCTTGGGTGAATACCATCGGGCCCTGGTGATTTATTAATCTTTAAATGTTTTAATCGGTCACAGACTACTTACTCGCTTAAATAAGTACCTATCAGTGGGATATTCTCATTATTGAGATTGTGTGTCAGTACCTGAAATGGGTCCTCTCTAGTGAATACTGTTGAAAAAAACTCATTTAGTGTGTCCGCTATGTCATTATCATTTTTGCTTTAAGACTCCCAACTTGTCTTTTAAAGGGCCTATACTCTCCTTCTTTAATCTCTTGCTATTAATGTATTTAAAGATTTTTTTGGGATTCGCTTTGCTTTCCTTTGCTACTAGTTTTTCAGTTTCTACTTTAGCCGCTCTTATTTCCTTTTTGCAAATTTTGTTACATTCCTTATAGTGCTGAAATGACTCTGCTTCCCTGTCAGATTTGTATTTTTTAAATGCTCGCCTTTTTTTGCCCAGAAGTTCCTTAATCTTTTTGTTAAGCCACATCGGTTTATGATTTTTATTCCTTTTTTTGCTACTCATAGGAATAAATTTGAGTGTATTTTTAGCTAGCAGGAATTTTAGTACCTCCCATTTCTCCGTAGTATTCTTTCCTAAAAACAAACCTTCCCATTCAATATCCCTGAAAAATACCCTCATCTTTTCAAAATTTGCTTTTCTAAAGTTTAGAGTCCTAGTTGAGCCAGTATAGGGCTGTTTATGGAAACTGATATTAAATGTGACCATATTGTGGTCGCTGTTTCCTATGGGTTCCCCTACTATAATACCTGATACCAAATCCCCATTGTTTGTTAATACCAGGTCTAAGATTGCATTGTACCTAGGCCCTCATTCCGAGTCGTTCGCTCGGTAATTTTCTTCGCATCGCAGCGTTTTTCTGCTTAGTACGCATGCGCAATGTTCGCACTGCGACTGCGCCAAGTAATTTTGCTATGAAGATAGTATTATTACTCACGGCTTTTTCTTCGCTCCGGCGATCGTAGTGTGATTGACAGGAAATGGGTGTTACTGGGCGGAAACACGGCGTTTTATGGGCGTGTGGATAAAAACGCTACCGTTTCCGGAAAAAACGCAGGAGTGGCTGGAGAAACGGAGGAGTGTCTGGGCGAACGCTGGGTGTGTTTGTGACGTCAAACCAGGAACGACAAGCACAGAAGTGATCGCAGATGCCGAGTAAGTCTGAAGCTACTCTGAAACTGCTAAGTAGTTTGTAATCGCAATATTGCGAATACATCGTTCGCAATTTTAAGAAGCTAAGATTCACTCCCAGTAGGCGGCGGCTTAGCGTGTGTAACTCTGCTAAAATCGCCTTGCGAGCGAACAACTCGGAATGAGGGCCCTAGTTGGTTCCTCAATTAGTTGGACTAAGTAGTTATCATTAAGTGTGTTTAAAAACATATTTCCCCTAGCAGTATCACATGAATCGTTTTTCCAGTTTATCTCTGGATAGTTAAAATCTCCCATCACTACTATGTCTCCTACTCCTGCTGCTCTTTCAATTTGCTTTAGTAACAATTCCTCATCAGATGCGTTGATACCAGGCGGCCTATAGCATACACCCAATACTAACTTTTTTATTCCTTTTTCCCCGCATGCAATTTCTACCCATAATGTCTCGACAGTGTCTACAGTCCCCTCCTGAATATCTTCCCGTATATC
Source organism: Pseudophryne corroboree (assembly GCF_028390025.1). Taxonomy (NCBI): domain Eukaryota; kingdom Metazoa; phylum Chordata; class Amphibia; order Anura; family Myobatrachidae; genus Pseudophryne; species Pseudophryne corroboree. The sequence continues at coordinate 67,168,856 of NC_086454.1, read as the reverse complement.
AGGTTTTAAAAACGGCTTTACGTAAAGACACACCCCTCCACCCTTTTTATTTAGTCGGTCTCTCCTAAACAGTGTATAGCCCTCCAGATTGACTGTCCAATCATGAGATTCATCCCACCAAGTTTCAGTAATGCCTATAATATCGTACTGTTTGCTTGCTGCAAGTATTTCTAGTTCACCCTTTTTACCAGTAATGCTTCTGGCGTTTACATACATACAACTAAGATAAGTATTTTCCCTTGCGTTAGGGACATCTTTCACCTTATGTAGCAATGATGACCTGTAATCGTCATTGGTTAGTGCTTTGGTAAAATCCCTTTTAGTACCCATGTTAGTAGCCTTACCGCCTGCTCTTACCCTCCCCCCAACTTCTCCCCCATTTCGTTTACTACCGCCATCCCCACTATTCTCACTGCATGACCCGTAGTTTCTAGCTAAACCCTCCCCCCAGGCTCCTAGTTTAAAATCTCCTCCAACCTTCTAACCATCCTTCCCCCCAGCACCGCTGCCCCCTCCTCATTCAGGTGCAATCCGTCACGACAAAAGAGATGGCGCCTGACTGAGAAGTCTGCCCAGTGTTCCAGGAACACAAACCCCTCTTTCCTGCACCAATCCCTAAGCCACACATTTACCTCCCTAATCTCCCTCTGCCTCCCTGGACTAGCGCGTGGCACGGGTAATAATTCCGAGAATATTACCTTAGATGTCCTTGCCTTCAGTTTCTTTCCTAAGTCCCTATAGTCTTTCTTAAGGACATCCCACCTTCCGCTAACTTTGTCATTGGTGCCAACGTGCACCAATACCGCCGGGTCTTTCCCAGCCCCTCCCAACAATCTATCTATTTAATTAGTTCATATTTAGTTTGGACGATCTTTTTGATAGCGTTGGACTTCTTATTGAATTTAGAAAATAAACGTAACCGAGTCTATTATAGGTGCGTTACCATCTGTGGTCCTCATATTACTGGTCTTGGGAACTGGGTAATTTTATGGTATTTGATCTGCCAGAATGATTATCTACGGGAGAGTCGGCATAAAGCTGAGATTCTTCTAATAGATGAAGTGGGTATCCTCTTGTATGAAATTATTTCAACAGATCACTAACTGTAAGAACTTACTGCTGCTTGTCGGCTGAGCCCTGCCTGACCCCCGCCGTGAGGTCCAGATCATACAGCTTAACCACTGACAGCCGCACAGCGCTCGTCAGTGAGCAGAGACGTACCAAGTTTCCCAGCGGGGCTGCCACATCCAGTGCTATAGGCAGTAATTATACTGTAATATCCACACCACGTGCACTATTGCCAACAGGACCCTGCATCTAAATCAGGAACCAGCACGTGGGTAAATATTATCTGAGTACACGTTGTTCTCACTACACTAATGATACTGTGAATTTTTTGCGGGACATTCATTTCATAAACACACTGGGACGCCAGTGTAATGACCTTTGTACCATCTGAGAGAGCGTTATTATTAACTTGATTTTATTGCATGCTTTACAAATATTTGCATATCAATATCTCTTATTGAAGAGAAACTGAATAGCTTTAATTGCAAATAAGTTTTTATTGCATGTTTTCTATTAACCTGCTATCTCTTGTTTAAGAGTTACTAAATTGCTACTAACTGTGTGTTTTGTTATATGTTATACGTGTTGTTTATAAATATTTTGGATAAAACAATTAATTTTTATCTATATTGAGTCCCACTGAGTCAATTATTCTCCATGACAGACCGCACATACTTATTACACAGAGTGTTTCATAGCGCAGAGTAATTCCCATTTGCCTGCACAGTCTGTCTAGGCTTGTGATGCTGACCGCGCATTGGCATCGACCGGGATTGCAAGGTGACTTTCGCCTTGCGATCTGCACTAACTTTTCTTGCGATTTTGACTAGTCAAAATCGTAAGAAAATATCTCTCTGTGTATACACACCATTACTCTCTGGTTGTGGAGACAGCTGAGGTGGGAGTCTGGTTCAGCCGCAACCCCACTAGGCCACCAGGGCACAGGGTGATGGAATTTGCCTTGTAGAATAACATCTGCATAGGGGAGATTAGCTCTTCCCCGCCTCAGAGTGCGATCCCTCGCGGAGGCTTCCCGCCTCCGAGATGTTCCTCCCCTAGTTAGATGCACAGCACTCATTTTCTGCAGCTGCAAGGTCTCAGGAGAAGTCTGGTCCAGTCTCCCATTATACCTCTTTCTGCAGCAGGGTACACTGTGTTCCACATGGAAAACATTGGGTGTAGAGAGAATCTTGATCCAGAGTCACCAACAGGCTAAAGCTTTAGGCTGTCCCAGGATACATTGGGGCCTTCTTTGTAACCCTGCCTCCAAGGCACTGTGAGCTCAGTTTTTCAGTTGGTGCAGCAGCAACAGGTCACCATAACAGGAGGGCTGCACTGGGCAGAAAATTTCTTCAAAACTGGGCTGTCAGCACTGTATGTCATGGTGACAATTCAGCACTGCAGCTCCATTACCTCCCAAGCGGCGTCGCATACTCCTGCGTCCTGTTCCCGGGTACTTGCAGCGGAGACTCTCCAGCTTTAGGCACACGGTCGCAGACGCTCTCCTGGTTCGCGTGGCTGCTACGGGGAGGAGGCTGGCGGCTGCCAAGACTGCCTTTCTCCCAAATACTATTCCTTCTGCATAGAAGGCAAAAGGTACCACTTTTTGTTCCTTTCGACCTCAAGGGAAAGCAAAAGGTCAGGCATACCCGAGACAATCTTGTGCTCCCAAAACCACTAAGCCTAAGACAAAGCAGTCCTGCGTGGCCCGTCAGCCTGCTTCTAAACAAGGCAAGCCTGCCTCATGATGGGGTGGGAGGCTGACTTCTGCAATTCACCCAGGTCTGGTTAAAGACCACTTCAGACGCATGGGTGCAAGAAGTTGTCTCTCAAGGGTATGCAGTCTCTTTCAAGAGACACCCCCCTCGCCGACTTTGCACCACAGTCATCCCTTCGGATCCACTAAAGGCGCAAACTCTGCAGCAGGTTGTGAGTTCCCTTCTGGATACAGGAGTGGTAGTGCCGGTACCTTTGTCCCAAAGAAGCAGTGGTTACTATTCGACCCTGTTTCTAGTCCCGAAACCCAATGGGTCATTCTGGCCTATACTCAACCTCAAATCACTAAACAAGTTTGTTAGAGTGTCCAAGTTCCATATGGATATGCTGCGCTCAACTGTGCTGGCAATGGAACCCGGAGACTATATGGTATCCCTGGATAGTCAGGATGTGTACCTGCATCAACCTATTACCAAGTCACATCAGCAGTATCTGCGGTTTGCTATTGGCAACCTACACTATCGGTTCCAGGCTCTGCCATTTGGACTGGCTACGGCTCCTCAGATCTTCACCAAGGTCATGGCCGTAATGATGGAGGTTTGTCAATCGCTGACCTGGTGGCTCCAGGATCAGCAATTGAGCAGGTGCCGTCCCTTCTGGATCCCCGACTGAGTGCTGCTGACGACGGATGTCAATCTGCGGGAATGGGGTGCGGTGTTGGAGCAACACTCTTTTCAGAGTCGTTGGACCAAGGAGGAGTCCCTCCTCCCGATAAACATTTTGGAACTGCGGGCGGTGTACAATGCGTTAACTCTCACCCTGCCTCTGGTACAGAACAGGCCTGTGCAAGTACGACCAGACAACACCACCACGGTGGCATGCATCAACCATCAAGGCGCCACTCGAAGCTGCATGGCAATGTTGGAAGTGTCAAAAATCCTTCAATGGGCAGAATGTCATCTTCCAGCAATTTTGTCAGTGTTCATTCCAGGGATTCTAAACTGGGAAGCGGACCTCCTCAGTCGCCAGGACGTACACGCCGGAGCATGGAGTCTTCATCCGGAAGTCTTTCAACTCCTAGTGGACACGTAGGGCCTACCAGATGTAGACCTGATGGCGTCTCAACACAATCCCAAAGTTCCAGTCTTCGGATCAAGAACCACGGATCTTCAAGAAGTGTTCATGCCTTACGTGTTCCCTCCAGTGTCACTCCTGCCCAGGGTCCTGCGGAAGTTCAAGCAAGAAGGAGGAATACTACTTCTAGTCGCTCCGGCGTGGCCCAGACGGCATTGGTTCTCAGACCTGTAGGGTCTATCGACAGAGCATCCTCTTCTACTTCCTCAACGACCAGACCTCATACAGGGGCCATGTCTCTATCCAGACTTGGCCAGACTGGCTTTGACGGCATGGCTCTTGAAGCATCACTCCTGAGGGCCAAAGGATTCTGTGAGGTGGTCATTCAAACTATGCTGAAAGCCTGTAAGCCGACGTCTGCTCGGATCTATTATAGGGTCTGAAATTATTACTTCACCTGATGTACTGATAGCTATGATGCGTACAGATTCAAAACATCCAGAATCCTGGCTTTCCTGCAACAAAGCCTGGACTTAGGCCTTAGTCTGGCCTCCCTCAAGTTTCACATATCTGCCTTGTCGCTGTGGTTTCATAGAAAAATTGCGTCTATACCTGACGTTCATACATTCACTCAGGATTCAGCCTTCCTATGTCCCTCTTGTGGCTCCATGGGATCTGTCTGTTGTCGTGAATGCCCTGCAAGAGTCTCCATTTGAACCTCTTAAGTCAGTGGACCTTAAATGTCTCACAGCCAAGGTCCTATTTCTGCTGGCTATTGCCTCTGCTAGAAGGCTTTCAGACTTAGGCGCTTTGTCCTATCGTCCACCCTTTCTAATATTCCATTGTGACCGGGCAGTTCTGAGAACTCGCCCAGGTTACTTACCTAAAGTAGTGTCATCTTTTCAACTTAACCAAGAGATTGTGGTTCCGGCCTTTATCTCTTCTGACTTGTCCCCCAAAGAACGGTCTTTGGATGTGGTAAGGGCTCTCCGTATATATGTGGAGAGGACTGCCTCTATCAGGTGGTCAGATACCCTTTTTGTACTGTTTGGTTTCCACAAACGTGGCTGGCCTGCGAATAAGCAAACCTTGGCCAGATGGATTAGAATGGTGATTGCACAAGCTTATGCGCAGGCTGGACTCCCAGCTCCTGCTGCTATTAAAGCCCATTCTACTCGTTCTGTTGGACCTTCTTGGGTGGCCCGCCATGGCACGTCCACAGAACAATTGTGCAAGGCGGCTAAGTGGTCTTCAGTGAACATGTTTATTAGGTTCTATGCCTTTGATACTTATGCCTCCCATGATGCTTCCTTTGGATGCCGGGTTCTCATACCCGCTAAGGCGCGTCCCCTCTCTTGAGGAACTGCTTTAAGACATCATCCAATGTTTTCCCTGTGGAACAGTGTACCCTGCCGCAGAAAAGGAGAGTTATGGTAGATTTACCATGGTTAACTCTTTCTGCGAGGCACCCACTCTGACGCACCTAGCTTCTATGGGTTTGTATGGCATTAGTCGCTGGTCCCTTCTCCTGTTGTGAGAATGTGGTTCTATGTGACTAACATCTGCCTTCTCTCTTACCTGCTCCTACATTGGACTGGTTAACGAAACTGTGCTCACAGGGCCTGGAGGCAGGGTTACAGAGGATACCCCAATGCATCCTGGGACAGCCTAAAGCGTTAGCCTGTTGGTGCCTCTGGCTCAAGATCCACTCTACACCCAATGTTTTCCCTGTGGAACCAAGTTTACCTTGCAGCAAGAGAGTTAACCATGGTAAGTGTACCATAACTTTCCTTTTCCAGGGCCCGTTATACAGTACTGATCCGGCCAGCTTATTATGTCTTGTGTAGTTTATTTAGTGCCCACTGCAAATATATTTATGCATTGAATGTGACTTTTGCTAGCTCTGCTGTGGTGATATAACAGATAGCAAAAGGCAGAGACAGTATATCTATAACCTCTACTCCTTCCTTAATCCAAAATACCAGGTGTATAGGGGTTCAGTACCTCGTACATAGTGAAGGGTGTCAACGCATTATCTGGCTATACACTCACTGGGTGGAATTCAAATGTTTGAAAAGTCGGTTGGATGTCTGTTTTTTCCTGTCTTATTAGATAGGGAAAAACAAACTCCCAACTGACTTTTCAAACATTTGAATCTCCCCCACTGAGTGGTATTCAAATGATATATCACGCCCAATCTCCTTTCTAAAGTGATCCCCGTTATCGAGCCCATAGTAATCAGGTTTAGCTGCTTAAAGGGTTGGCACCTCGCTACCCTGGTGGTAGCGAGCTGAAATGATACAACGCCTGTCAGTCTCCACTATGCATCCAGGGAGAATGCATAGTGGAGACTGACAAAGCAGGTTGAAACTGCTGTGGAAATCCCATTGTAGGAGGCAGAGTGGGAGCTGACAAGCGGTCCACTAACTGCGTCTTAACCTGTGAGAAGGGAGACACCTAAGCTGGTTCCTGGACTAGGCCTGGTGAGAGGAATATAATGTTGAGCACACAGACCATCCTGAACAGGATCCTGTGGGGATAAGCCAGCTGAACAGGATCTGCATGAAACCAGCAAAGAAGCCCCAGCCTCCTTATTACCTTTGGAAGACATAGTAGTAACAGCACAATAAGCACAGTGGGAGGTATTCCGTTCTTTCCACCTCCTTCCACACCCGTTCTCTTTCTGCTGACAGTCTTTCCCTTCACTGGGGACATTTTGTTTGGGGAAGACCTAAATAAAATTGTGTCTGAACTGGCAGCTGCTAAGACAGCTTTTCTCCCCACTACTAATCCTTCTCAGAAGGCAGAGAGTACCGCTTTCTCTTACGTCCTAGAGGATGCTGGGGTCCACATTAGTACCATGGGCTATAGACGGGTCCACCAGGAGCCATTGGCACTTTAAGAGTGTGGGCTGGCTCCTCCCTCTATGCCCTTCCTACCAGACTCAGTTTAGAAAATGTGCCCGGAGGAGCCGGTCACAGCTAAGAGACCTCTCCTGAGCTTTCCTAATGAAGTTTAGTTTAGAGTTTTTTATTTTACAGGGAGGCTGCTGGCAACAGCCTCCCTGCAGCGTGGGACTAAGGGGAGGAGCAGTGTCCTACCTGCGGGGTCTGAGCCACTGACTGGATATTGAGCTCCAGAGGGGCAGACCGGTCTCCGCCGCAGGGGAACCGCTCACCCCAGCAGCATGCCCCCGACCCCTTACAGAGCTGAAGCAAGTGGTGAGTTAGTCACCGACCACCCTGACAAGCGGGGGGCCGGTGTGAAGATGGCGGCAGCAGGGGATGGAGCGCGGTATTAATCGCACTCCTGGACAGTACCAGAGGCACACTGTGCTGCGCTGTGATGGGTGCCCTGGGCCAGCGCTTACCCCTCACACTGGTCAGCAAACCTGTCGGGCATCCGGGATCCCAGCCAGCACAAATCCTCAGGCTAATTTCAAATTCAGAAGAGCGGGAAGACAGCGCCATTAAGGGGGCGGAGCTTCTCCTCAGAGCGGACCCTGCAGCGTTCCAGCGCCATTTTCCTGCATGCTGTAGTTGAAGGAAGATTCTGGTCCCTCCACAGCAGCTCCAGTTTACTGTATTACGGTGCCAGGGGGTTGTAGAAGGGAGGGGAGGCTGATTGTTTGACTGTGTGTCCTATTAAGGAGCACAAGTCAGCGTTGATAAGGGGTTTCTCCTTGTGTTAAGCGCTGGCCTGGGTTGGCTCCAATCTCTGTCTCTCTCTTGCCATTCTCGGGGGGGGGGTGATAGATTCAAGAGACTGTGTAGTCGTGAGGTATACTGGATGTTGAAATTTAACTCTCTACATCCTGTGGGTCTAAATGAAACTATGGAATTAAATTCTGTCATCTAGCTAAATCTATAGTTATTCTATCCTTATTTATTCTATCTTTATAAATAATATTTTTCTTTCTTTTATCCCTTTTCTTCTTTGATGTTACTTACCTTTACATGTATATGAAACATCTTATCAATGGACCTGATGTCTTTTTACTACTGCTTAATCCCCTCTTTGTCAGGAAGGATTTCCTTTGATTAATAATTTAATCCTTGTATAAATTGTTATATGGTCTCTCCAAATGGATATGATCATTTATTTATTATTCTTTATTTTACTCCGTGCTCTCTCTCTTTCTTTTGCTATAAATGTCATTACCTATATTGTTGAAACTCCCCCTATTGGTATACGGGTTGCTATAGAAACCATAACCCCCAATAGAAGTTTTTTCTACATGAATCTCCCTCTACCCTTCCCGGTCATGTGATTGATACAGGAGGCCGGACACGTCATGCCGTCAGCCGTTATTTGCAGTGCGGGGACGGCCGGGACACGCTAAACACGGGGCTATTGGTCCGGTCACGTGACACTTCGCATCACGATACCGGACATAGCCCTTTTTGGAACTACCACCTAGCAACTGAGTTTTGTTTTGGTCACCTGATATATCACATGACACGGAGGATACATCTTATTGGACGGGACGCCGATCGCGTGATCTTATTAGTCACGTGATTCGGGCCTTATAGATTTATGTATAATCTTTAAAAACGTATATATCTTTTTAGCACAAACTCGTTTTGATAATGTATTATGATATTTAGTATGTGGGACCAATGGGCATTTTAGTATATGTACTATAAGTAGATTTTTCCAAAAGGCTTATATATTGTAATTTTATGTGAACCACATGTGTAATTAATCATTGCCACTTATATTAGTATAAAAGGGCTTTATGTCAGCCACTACTCTACTTGCTCCTGAGGAAGCTGGATCATCTAAACCAGCGAAACGCGTTGAGATATCCTTGTTGCCCTGATATTTATCATCACCACTGGCTTTCCTGACACTCTGGTATACTACAATTGGGACTTTCTTCTAGCAGCATCCACCTTTCTGGACGTATTCCTCTATGCCAAAGAGGACAACTGACCCAGTTACACTACATGTGGACACAATCTGCTTCCAGGATCACTGGTAAATACCTCACATCTGCAATCTTTCGGTTCATGCAAAAATAACCGATTAGTGATGGACATCTCCAGTGATTTCAGTCCCCTTGAGTGTTATTAGTTGCCAAATGTGGACTTTTCAATAATTCAGGCACCTTGTGGCATTTACTATTCAAGCTTTTATTAATTAATTAATTTTTAATTTATTTTATATTTACACGTGAAATAAATGTGATTTTTTATTCATTAAGCCTTTTGGATATTAGATTGTGTTTTTTATATACATGATCAGCCAGCGCTGGTAATTTTTCTTTTTCTTGATGTGTTAAATGTTAATGATACCACACCTGAGCAGGTTGAGGAGGCTTTCTGCACTGAAAACAAGAAAGCCTCGCTAACCTTCCCTGCGTCAAAAGAGCTGAATGCTATATTTGAAAAGGCCTCGATGAATCCTGAAAAGAAGTTTCAGATTTCTAAGAGGATTCTGGCAGCTTTTCCTTTCCCTGAGGAGGATAGGAAAAAGTGGGAAAACCCGCCTATTGTTGACGCATCTGTATCCAGACTCTCAAAGAAGGTGGTTTTACCAGTATCGGGATCTACCGCCTTAAAGGAGCCGGCAGATAGGAAAATGGATAATACTCTGAATTCAGCGTACACTGCTTCAGGGACCATATTACGTCCCACTATTGCTAGTGCATGGATTGCGAAGGCAATAGTGAAGTGGTCGGCTACCTTAATTGAGGATTTGGATACAATGGATAGGGATGACGTTGCATTGTACTTACGCAACATTCATGATTCTGCAGGTTTTATAGTTGAATCCATGAAAGACCTGGGTTCCGTGGCTGCGGGAATTTCTTCCATGTCTGTTTCAGCTCGTCGGGGACTGTGGCTCCGCCAGTGGTCGGCCGACGCAGAATCCAGAATGAGCTTGGAGTCGCTGCCCTATACAGGCCAGGCTCTCTTTGGGGAAGCCCTAGATGCGTGGATATCTACTGCTACAGCCGGTAAGTCTCCGTATCTTCCCTCAGAAGCACCTGCTCCGAAAAGGTCCTTCTCCTCAGCTATGCAGCAGTCCTTTCGGCCCAACAAGTCCAGAAAGGCCAAGTCATCCAATACCTTCTTCAGGGGAGGTAAGGTTAAATCCAAGAAGCCTGCTGCTGCAGGTTCCCAAGAACAAAAGCCTACTTCAGGTACTCCAAAGTCCTCCGCATGATGGTGAGAGACATCCACCTCAGCAGTTCTGCACAACGGCTCTCCCGTCGGATCCGTTGAGAGTGCAGGCTCTAGACCGGTTGTAAGTTCCCTCCTGAGTACGGGAGTGCTTGTGCCGGTTCCTCAGCCCCAGAGGGGCAGAGAGTTATTACTCGACCCTGTTTCTGGTCATAAAACCCAATGGGTCCTACCGGCCTATGCTCAACCTCAAATCTTTGAACAAATTTGTGAGAGTCTCAGAGTTTCGGATGGAAACGCTGCACTCAATAGTGCTGGCTATGGAACCCGGAGACTATATGGTATCCCTGGATATACAGGATGCATATCTGCATATTCTTATTGCCATCTCACATCAGCAGTTCCTGCGGTTTGCTATTGGCGACCTTCACTACCAATTCCAGGCTCTGCCATTTGGACTGGCTACGGATCTTCACCAAGGTCTTGGCCGTTATGACAGCTCACCTCCGTTGCCAGGGAATCAGAATCCTTCTGTACTTGGATGACATACTGATTCTGGCCAGTTCACACGCAGTCGTCCTCAGTCATCTACAACTGATGATGACTTTCCTGCAAGCCCATGGGTGGCTAATAAATTGGAAAAAGTCCTCATTGGTCCCAGCTCAGAGCATTGTGCATCTAGCGGCACTCTTGGATACACACAATCAGAGATTGTTCCTGTCAACAGACAAAGTCCTGAAACTTCAGGACAGGATAAGGCGCTTTCTTCATCGACCCAAAGTGTCGATACACTCGGCGATCCAAGTCCTTGGCCTAATGGTGTCGTCCTTCGACATGGTAGAGTACGCTCAATTTCACTCCGGTCATCTGCAACGGTTGATCCTATCCAAGTGGGACGGCCTACCTCATCGGATCAGATACCAAATGGTCTCTTTGACTCTGGAGGTTCGTCTGTCGCTGTCCTGGTGGCTCCAGGACCAGCAATTGTGCAGGGGCCATCCCTTCTGGATCCCCAAATAGGTCCTACTGACAACAGACGCCAGTCTGCTGGGATGGGGAGCGGTGTTGAAGCAACACTCGTTTCAAGGTCGTTGGACCAAGGAAGAATCACTCTGTCCGATCAACATTCTGGAAGGAGAGGGCAGTGTTCAATGCACTGTCTCTCGCCCTGCCTCTGGTACGGATCAGGCCTGTTCAGGTACAATCAGAAAACGCCACCACAGGGGCATACATCAACCATTAAGGTGGCACCCAAAGCCGCATGGCAATGTTGGAAGTGTCAAAAATCCTATGTTGGGCAGAACGCCATCTGCCAGTCATATCGCCAGTGTTCATTCTAGGCATCCTGAACTGGGAAGCAGACTTCCTCAGTCACCAGGACGTTCACTCCAGAGGGTGGAGCCTTCATCCAGAAGTCTTCCAACTCCTGGTGGAAAGATGAGGCCTATTTGACATAGACCTCATGGCGTCTCGACACAATCACAAGGTTCCAATCTTCGGATCAAGAACCAGGGATCCTCAGGCAGCGTTTGTGGAACTTTCAGCTGCCTTACATATTCCCTCCGGTTTCCCTCCTGCCGAGGGTACTGCGGAAGTTCAAGCAAGAAGGAGGAATGCTAATTCGAGTAGCTACTGCATGGCCCACACTGCATTGCTTCTCAGACCAGCAGGGTCTATTGACAGGGCGTCCCCTTCTACTTCCTCAGCATCAAGACCTCCTCGTACAGGGCCCCTGTCTTTACCCAGACCTGCCCAGACTGGCTTTGGCGGCGTGGCTCTTGAAGCATCACTCTTGAGGACCAAAGGATTTACTGAGGCGGTTATTCAGACTATACTGAAGGCCCGCAAACCGGCCTCTGCCTGGATTTATTACTGGGTTTGGCATTCTTACTTCACCTAGTGTGCTGATAAGAATTATGACGCTTATAGATTCAGAACTTCCAGGATTCTGGCTTTTCTACAAAGAGGCTTAGACTTAGGTCTTCATCTGGCCTCCCTCAAGGTTCATATTTCTGCCTTGTCAGTATGATTTCAGCGCAAGATTGCCTTTATACCTGATGTTAATACATTCACTCAGGGTGCTCTACTTATTCAGCTTCCCTATGTGCCTCCAGTGGCTCCATGGGACTTGTCTATTGTATTGAAAGCCCTTCAAGAGTCTCCCTTTGAACCTCTAGAATTGGTGGACCTCAAATGGCTCACGGCCAAGGTCCTATTCTTGCTGGCTATTGCCTTTGCAGGAAGGGTCTCGGACTTAGGCACTCTGTCCTGTCATCCACCCTTTCTGATTTTCCACCGTGACAGGGCAGTTCTCCGAACCAGGCCCAGTAACTTACCTAAGGTGGTGTCATCTTTTCACCTGAATCAAGAGATTGTGGTCCCGGCTTTTATCTCTTCTGACTTGTCTGTTAAAGAACGGTCTTTAAATGTGGTTAGGGCTCTCCGTGTCTATGTGGACTGGACTGCCTCTATTGGACACTCTGATGCCCTGTTTGTCCTGTTTGGATTCCACAAACGTGGCTGGCCTGCGAATAAGCAGACATTCCTCTCCCTCGAGGAACTGCTTTAGGACATCCCTGATGTTTCCCTGTGGAAACCAATGCACACTGCTGTGAAAGGAGTGTTATGGTAGACTTACCATTGATAACTCTTTTTCTGCAAAGGACATTGGGTTCCACAGGGCGCCCATCCTGACGCACCTAGCTTTATTGGGTTTGTATGGCATTAGCCACTGGTACCTTCTCTTGTAGTGAGATAATCACATAAGAACACAAACATCTGCCTTCTCTCTTACTGAATGTACTTCACAGAAAGAGAGTTAACAATGGTAAGTCTACCATAACTCTCATTTTCTCTAACATCCTAGTGGATCCTGGGGAATAGTATATTACCATTGGGTATAGATGGGGTCCACTGTAGCCTGCCACTTTAAGAAATCAATAGTGTGTGCTGGCTCCACCTCTCTATGCCCCTCCTAGCAGACTCAGTTTAGAAAATGTGCCCAAGGAGGCAGGTGCATTCTGTTGCTCTCCAGAGAGTTTTCTTCAGAAATTTCTTTTCGTTTGTTATTTTCAGGCAGCGCTGGTTGCATTGTGGGACTTAGGGGGAAGACCGAACAAACTTCCTTAGAGTTAATGGTTCGTATCCCTGCTGACAGGACACTGAGCTCCTGAGGTGATGTTTCTCATACCCCTCGGGTGTGAGCCCACGCCGGCACATGCCGCCACCCCTAACAGATGCCGAAGAGATACGGTGCAATGAGGGCAGGGCAGTACGGATGGTGTAATGGTTAGCATTACTGCCTCACAGCACTGAGGTCATGGGTTTGATTCCCACCATGGCTCTACCTGTGCGGAGTTTGTATATTCTCCCCGTACTTGCGTGGGTTTCCTCCGGGTACTCCGGTTTCCTCCTACAATCCAAAAATATACTGGTAGGTCAATTGGATCCCAACACAAATTAACCCTAGTATGAATGTGTGCTCGTGTACATGTGGTAGGGAATATAGATTGTAAGCTCCACTCGGGCAGGGAACGATGTGAATGGGCAAAATAGTCTCTGTAAAGCGCTGCGGAATATGTGTGCACTATATAAATAACCGGTAATAATAATAATAAATAAATAAAGGAGTGTTACACCGGGAACCCGGTTAGCGGGTCCCCGGTGCAAATTGGTGGCATGAAGGGACAGTGATCATCCAGCTATGGGCTGCGGTGCCCACTGAGTACCCAGACTGGCAACATGGTAAACGGCGGTTTAGTACTCCCGTTTTACACATTTAATGGAGTAAGCCAGTATAAATAAAATGCAGGGACCGCGCACCATTATGGGGGCATGGCTTCCCGGAGAGCGGGACCAGAGGCTAAATGGCTCCATTTCCTGCTGCTGATCTGACAGGCAGCTTGCGGAGACTGCTCCTCCACAGGACCCACTGAATCACCATTGTAACTGGTACCAGGGGGTTATAGTGAAGGGGGGAACACAATCAGCAGTTTTATTGCTGTGTGGAAAATTACACATAGAAGACACCCAGTGGGGCGCTGCTCGGTCTGTGGTGTAGTGTGCTGGTTCCAATTCTCTCTGTGTCACTCCATTCAGGGTGGTCTCGGATAAGTGTGCATATCTCACTAATACTGCACTGTTTCATATTAACTGTGTGTTTTTCTGCTCAAGCATGTCTGCATATAAGTCTGTGTGCACTTTATGCAAGGCTAGGTTTACACCTTCCTCACAGAGGTACCTTGTGTGTACCCAATGCTCAATACCTTCACAGGGTAGCAATGTGCAGGAACCTGAGTGGATGGAATCATTTAAAACTATGATTTCCAGAATTAATTCAGAGTTAGCTACAGCTAAACAAAAAAGACAGACCCTGAAACAAACTATGGACACGTGTATGGTAGCTGCTGCTGACCACAGACAGGGTCTTCACCCCCCCCCCCCCTCCCCTGTTCGTCTCTCACAAACGCACTCTCCCTCAATTATTACACTCTGACTCTGGCCCTCATTTATGCCATTAGAGAGGTGCTCAATATCCCTGATAAGGAGGAAGAACAGACAGAGGAATTGTTTTTTAATGTGATACCAAAGTCCTCTGCAACCTTCCCGGTTTCTAAAGAATTAGATTCCCTGGCTAAGGCAGCATGGATAAATCCTGACAAAAAAAGTTATCACCCCTAAACGGGTGTTAAATTCATTCCCTTTCCCTACAGATAGGAAAGACTGGGAAACCCCGCTGACAGTGGATACTTCTGTGTCCAGGCTGTCACGTAAGATTGTTTTACCTGTACCTGGGGCTGTTTTTCTTAAAGACCTAGCTGATCGCAAGATTAAATCAATTTACTCTGCAGCGGGTGTAGCCCAACGCCCTACTGTAGTATGCGGCTGGATTTCTAGAGCCATTGTAAAATGGTCTAATGAGATTATGAAGGGGCTGCTTACACTACCTCAGGAAGAGAAAGAGAAAGTTACATTGCTACAACACATCCAATGGTCAGCAGATGCTGATTCTAAAAAAAGGGGTTGATAACCTTCCTTTTACAGATGATGCCTTGTTTGGTGAAGAGCTGAACAAGTGGATATATCAGGCAACTGCAGATAAATCCACATATCTGCCATCTGCCCCGCCACCTGCCAGGCAACCCTATCCTGGACCCTCCCTGCAGTCCTTCCGAGTGGCCAGATTCAGAGGCAAAGCCAGCCTCCATTGCGGCTAGAGGAACTCGCAGTAAGTCTCATAAACAGGCCCGTCTTTTTCGTATGGGCTCAATGGGCTCTTGACCAAGGGTCCCAGAAGTATAAGGGCTGATAGCTGAGGGTCCCCTCTTTCCAGGGGTACCAGATTTTTGAAAATCGTCCCTGGGGAACCGGAGATATCTGACCTCAAAGTAGTGGTCCCCATCCAAGCCTGTTAATTGCTCTTCCCAGCCAGATATCTTGGGTTCTGTCTGATTTAGAGTTTTTCTGAGGGTATAATCCAAAATCTGTGACTCTCTCCTTTTGGTGGACACTAGCAGCTTGTCTCTACTATGCCCAGAACCAGAAATATCAGCCTTCAAGCAGCTGGTCCCTGCTCCAGCTCCACATGCCTAATATGCAGTTTTAGGTTTTCATTGGTGAATTGCTCTGGCTCCTGAAATCTGAGCCCTAACTCCCCAGTACCCTGTGAAAAGTGGGACTCTCTAGATTTTTATCCCGTTCAAAGCTGAGAAATCTATTTTCAGGAACTTGAGATATCTGTAGTCAAGCAAGCTGTCCTCCCACCGGAAAATGATAAATATTAAGCCCACTACACTATCCACTCCTCCCATATATATTAAACACCCCCTACCACCCTAAAAGTCATGTACCAGGGCTTCCTCATTCAGCCCAATGCCCCCTTCCACAGTTTAGCCCCATCTGTGCAGTAAAGGAGTAATTAGCAGAAATCATTGCTCAAGGTCCTACATGCTGA
The DNA here is from genome assembly GCF_028390025.1 of Pseudophryne corroboree. Lineage (NCBI taxonomy): Eukaryota > Metazoa > Chordata > Amphibia > Anura > Myobatrachidae > Pseudophryne > Pseudophryne corroboree. Next base: position 67,152,917 of record NC_086454.1, on the reverse strand, counting down.
GCGGAAGATAGACAACCCCCTACCACACACGGGACTTCAAAGCTGCCGCTGATAGCACCCCCTACCCCTACCACTGGAGGATGGGTAGGAGGCCCAGTGTATTGCTATGCCCAGGGGCCTACACTGCTGTTAAGATAGCCCTGCCCATAAACCAGTAGCTGCTGGACCTGCGGACCAGGCCTCAGTATCCTCTTCCACGAAGCCCTCCACGTGATGGTTGGCCCCAGCAGCAAGGCAACTTTCAGGTAGGTGCTCACCTTCAACACTTCGCCCACATATGGGCAGAGTTCTGTCGAGATCCTTGAGTGAGGGACCTCATATCCCAAGGATACTGGCTGGAATTCCAGGAACTCCTCTCAGATTGTTCAGGTCAGGCTTACCAGCTTCACAGGAAGCAAGGGTTTCCTTACAGCAGGCAGTGCAAAAGCTGCTTTCTACAGGAGTTACTGTTCCAGTGCCTCCTCAGCTGCACACAAAGGGTTTTACTCGAGTCATGAGGGGTGTCCAAATAATTCCATACCTGGATGATCTCCTGATAAAGGCAGTGTCCAGGGAACAGCTACTGCACAGTATCGACTTGACTACTCATTTGCTTATGGATCACGGATATTCAATTTCCAGAAATCTCACTTTGAACCATCTCAGAGAGTTCAGTTTCTGGGGATGAACCTGGATACGGTGTCTCAGAAGGTTTACCTTCCCATGGACAAGGCTTTGACTATTCAGTCTATGGTCAGGTCGGTACTGAAACCTCGCGTGATCTCAATTCATCTTTGCATTCGCTTGCTGGGCAAGATGGTGGCCTCCTACGAGGCGATACAGTACAGCAGGTTCCATGCACAACCGTTTCAACTGGATTTGTTGGACAAATGGTTGGGATCTCACTTGCACATGCATCAGTGCATAACCCTGTTACCGAAAGCACGGATATCCCTGCTATGGTGGCTAAAAGTCCCCCATTGATGGCGGGTCAGAGTTTCAACACCCAGTCATGGACTGTTGAAGTCAAAAATATTGCAGTACACACATCACGTACAAACTACACACAGATGGCCTCCGTGCGTGTACTCGTTCTGCTGAGCGTGCACATATTCGCAAGTTGCGTATGACAGCTCCCGCGATCCTGCATATTAGCGCGTGGTATTTACGGTAGTGTTTGTAATCGCATGGAAAAGCCATAAAGACACATTACATATTTAATCCACATAGTGCACAATGTACGCATAGTCTACATGCACCACACCAGCGAGTTATAGTTGCTTAAAGGGTATAATAACAAAAGGATTCACCTTTACAGGATAGGGAGGGGACAGAATTAGGTTAGGAGGTGGTGTTTGGTATCCAGCTGTAGGGTATTTTAAGAACAATGGGGTAGATGTATTAACCTGGAGAAGGCATAAGGAAGTGATAAACCAGTGATATGTGCAAGGTGATAAAGGCACCAGCCAATCGGCTCCTAACTGTTAATTTACATATTGTAGCTAATTGGCTGGTGCCTTTATCACCTTGCACATATCACTGGTTTATCACTTCCTTATGCCTTCTCCAGGTTAATACATCTGCCCCAATATCCCTGTGTTGGTTTGCGGAAGATCGCACGCTCCTGCGAATAGTTATGTGCAGGAGCAGAATATTAATAGTAACTGTATTTACTGTACTCCTGATATTCGGCGGGAACCCAGTGGAGAACATCTGCAAGTACACCTGGACCAGACATCGCCCACCTATGACCTCTCCTGTACTGTAAATGACCATCCCAGTGACCAATAGACAAAGAGATTACAGTTTCCATTGTGTTATATTTTGGACAAATGTATGAAAAGCCAGCTGCAGGCCTGGTCACACACAATCTCTGAAGGTCATCTACCTTGATGACTGAGGACCGAACCGGGAAGCGCAGGCGAACAAACGTATGTACCATTGACTGTAGCCCCTTTTCTCTTATTGTATTGTGTTATTATTGCAACCACCTTCTAAGTAAAATAACCGTTGGTGGTTTGGACCCCAACATAGTTTTTGAAATACAATTGGTGTCGTGTCCCATTTCCTGCTAAAGGTTTAAGGTATATTTCTATCACACATGTATCTGCATTGAGCTAACAGCGTGTCTGTGTGTGTGTATATGCACTGCGTGTACTTTGTACGTCCGTCGCGGCGTGTGTACGCAAAGTGCGTACACGGTACGGGCTCTTGTACGCTAACTGGATAAAAAGTACGTAGGGTAAGGATTAATTACAGCGGCCGCAGCGGCTCGAATTTAAGTGTATTAAGGTATTGTTTTTTTGTCCTGTAAAATAATCAGCATTCACAGGACGCTGTTGACAACAGATGCCAGCCCCCGGGGCGCAGTTCCAGGGGACATGGTCGCTTCAGGAATCTGCTCTTCCAATCAAAATCCTGGAACTCGTGGCAATTTACAATGCTCTAATACAGGCCTCATCCCTTCTTCGGAATCAGGCCATCCAGGTGCAGTCGGACTATGCCACGCCAGTGGCGTACATCAACAGACAGGGAGGAACAAGAAGCAGGGCCAAAATGTGAGAGGTGTCAAGAATACTCCTCTGGGCGGAAGCCAATGCAAGGGCCATCTCAGCCATTTACATTCCAGGAGTGGGCAACTGGGAAGCGGACTTCCTAAGCAGGCACGATCTCCATCCCGGGAAATGGGGCCTCCACTCTCAGGTGTTTCAACAACTTGTTCACCGGTGGGTTTGTCCACAGATAGACCTGATGGCTTCTCGTCTCAACAAGAAACTCCGTCGTTACTGCTCCAGAACAAGGGACCCGCAGGCGATTGTGGTATACGCTCTGAAGACGCCATGGACTTACCAGTTTGTTTACCTGTTTCCTCCAATTCCTTTAATCCGAAGAGTTCTCAAAAGACTCAAAAAGGAAAGAGTGCAGGCAATTCTCATTGCCCCGGATTGGCCTCGATGGGCCTGGTATACGGACCTCCTGACCCTGTCGTTGGAGGAACCCTGGCCCCTGCCGCTTCTAAAGGACCTTCTTCAACAAGGACCGTTCGTCTATCCAGGTTTACAGCAGCTACATTTGACGACTTGGAAGTTGAGAGGGAGATTTTAACGAGGAAGGGTCTGCTATCCAAGGTGGTTTCCACTATGGTTCAGGCCCGCAAGGTGGTTACTTCCAAACATTACCACCATATTTAGAAGAAATATGTTTCTTGGTGTGAGGGTCAAAAATGTTCTCCTGTGGAATTTCGCCTTGGCCGTTTCTACTGTTCCTGCAAGCAGGAGTGGATAAGGGCCTACGGTTAGGCTCCATCAAGGTTCAGATTTCGTCTCTCTATCTTCTTCAAGAAACAACTGGCGACACTTCCTGAAGTACAGACCTTTCTAAACGGGGTGTTGCACATTCAACCACCCTTTGTCCCTCCCACTGCTCTCTGGGACCTCGATGTGGTATTGACCTTTCTCCAGTCGGATTGGTTTGAACCCTTACATAGGGATGACTTAAAATACCTAACGTGGGAGACTGTTATGCTACTGGCCTTGGCTTCGGCTCGCCGAGTGTCGAAATTGGGGGCCTTGTCCTGTAAGAGCCCATACTTGGTGTTTCATGAGGATAGGGCAGAGCTCAGAACTCACCCACACTTTTTGGCGAAAGTGGTGTCGTCCTTTCATGTAAATCAACCTATTGTGGTTCCTGCGTTTTCCGACTTTTCTGTTGCACCAAAGTCCCTAGATGGTTGTGAGGGCTTTGAGAATTTACATCAAGAGGACTGCTCGACACGGGAAGTCTGATTCGCTTTTCGGCCTTTATGATGCTACGAAGATTGGTCGTCCTGCCTCCAAGCAGTCCATTTCTCATTGGCTCGGATTGACTATCCAACAAGCCTATACCTCGGTGGTTCTGCCGCTGCAGAGTTCTGTTCAGGCCCACTCCACAAGGTCGGTGAGTTCTTCCTGGGCGGCTGCCCGGGGCGTCTCAGCCTCACAGTTGTGCCGTGCAGCTATTTGGTCTGGTGTGAACACGTTCGTTAAGTTCTACGGGTCCAACACCTTGGCCAAGGATGACCTTCCGTTTGGTCAGGTGGCTTTGCAGGGGTCTCAGCACTCTCCCACCCATTCTGGGAGCTTTGGGACATCCCCAGGTAATATACTATTCCCCAGTATCCACTAGGACGTTAGAGAAAATAGGAATTTAATACCTACCGGTAATTCCTTTTCTCGTAGTCCATAGTAGATACTGGGTTAGCTGTCTCAGTGCTTCGTTTCCTGCTTACCTGGTTGTAAGAGTTCTTGGTTGGATTTGCTGTTGCTTTCCCTTTTCCAAGTTTGGTTAGTGTTGCTATCCTTCTATAGTTAGTGTTGCTTTCCTCTGTTATGGTTAGCTCTGCTATCCTTATTGTTACTGTGTGTTGGTTCGTTACCTCACCACTTTATGTGTTATATCCTTCTCTCAAAGTATGTACGTCTCCTCGGGCACAGTTTCCTAGACTGCTAGGAGGGGCATAGAGGGGAGGAGCCAGCACACACTATTGATTTCTTAAAGTGCCAGGCTCCAGTGGACCCGATCTATACCCCATGGTAATATACTATTCCCCAGTATCCACTACAGACTATGAGAAAAGGAATTACCGTAGGTATTTAATTCCTATTTTTTTACCATCAGCAGCTACTCAAAAACCTAGGATTTCTTCATTTTGGGTCAGAGCGGCTGTGTGTGACTCTACGCAGCCGCCACGGCCCACCCCGCAAACGGTCCAGACACGCCTGCGTTGTCTGAACTGCTCATCCCAAACGGTGAGTCGAAGCTCACAAAATGCAATGTCGACGCCCCCCTTTTCTGCCAGCTATTAAACTGCGATCGTGGACATGTGCAGAAGTGTGGAAATCTGTAAATGTATGCACTTCTGCAGGGCTTGCTGAATTAGCACCATAGTCCATTAAACTCCATACTGACACTGCCAGAGTTTAACCCCTGCCTGACTAAAATATTTTAGATAACCCATGGCCGTTCATTGATTGTATTTATTATTTATTAAACATCATTCATCTTTCGGTTGTTTTTTTCACATTGTTCTACACCTCAAAGGGGTTCACTACGATATGCCGGCGGCCGGGCTCCCGGCGACCAGCATACCGGCGCCGGGAGCCCAACCGCCGGCTTACCGACAGTGTGGCGAGCGCAAATGAGCCCCTTGCGGGCTCCCTGCGCTCGCCACGCTACGGGCACGGTGGCGCGCCACACTATTTTATTCTCCCTCCAGGGGGGTCGTGGACCCCCACGAGGGAGAATAAGTGTCGGTATGCCGGCGGTCGGGCTCCCGGCGCCGGTATGCTGGTCGCCGGGAGCCCGACCGCCGGCATACTGAAGACCACCCCCTCAAAGGGCTTTGTAAAAATGGTGTTGTTTAGTTATATCTGGCTTATTGATTATGCCATATATATATTTTTTTTTTATATGTACTTTTACACTTTGCAGATTGATTTTGAAAACTTTTGGTATCTAGGTTTATTTGTTTTCTAGATACTTTATCATACCTCCAAATATCAGGGGTATCCAAAATGGGATGTGACCACATGCTGAAAATCAGTATTTATTGAAAAGTATATACCATTCGTTTAAAACCTTCTGCATAAATGTTTACATATAAAGTATTAACAAAGTAGAGTATGGTTAGGTTTACCGTACTATCCATTTAAACTGAGACACTCATGAATTACACAGGTTAGGTGGATGACTTTGGGCCTAATTCAGAACTGTTCGCTCGCAATTTTTTGCAGCGCTGCGAACAGATAGACACCGCCTATAGGGGAGTGTATTTTAGCTTTGCAAGTGTGCGAACGCATGTGCAGCCGCCCTGTACAAAAACAGCTTGTGCAGTTTCTGAGTAGCTCTGATCTTACTCAGCCGCTGAGATCACTTCAGCCTATTCGAGCCCGGAATTGACGTCAGACACCCGCCCTGCAAACGCTTTGACACGCCTGCGTTATTCCAACCACTCCCAGAAAACGGTCAGTTGCCACCCACAAAAGCCCTCTTCCTGTCAATCTCCTTGTGAACAGCTGTGCAAATGGTTTCTTTGCTAGAACCAGTGCACAACAACGATCCGCTTTGTAACTGAATGGCGCGCCTGCGCATTGCTTTGCATACGCAGTAGTTACCTGATCTCTGCGCAGCGAAAAACGATAGCGAGTGAACAGATCTGAATTAGGCCCTTTAATCCTGCATTTCACCTGGTTTTAATTAGTCCCAGAACCTGTGTAGTGTTAAACACTACAGAAGTGGCTTAGTAAATAGACCCAAACTTGCCTACTTTTGAAAAAGCATTTCAGGGAGTTTTGTGAAAGTCGGGATTGCCATCGACCATCAATCGATCATTTAATATCCTAGATGGCTAAGACCAATGTTGAATACTTTTGCCATTGAAGGGGGAGAACCAGATAGTTTCCCACCACTGATGATGCACAAGCGATGAATCTATATATTTTTTTTTTACAATGTGCTGGGACGCGGAGCTTAGCTCTGCTCCCGACACGTCCATGAAACTCGTCTCACGGCCTTTTATTGGCGCACAGCTTACTGAATTGTAAAGCAGTGGAAACCATCGATGGTTCCCTTGCAGATGGTTTCACACCATCGAGGTTACCCTATGTGAAAGTAACACCTATCAGTGCGGACGTGTACTTCTACATCTGAGAGGCGTGTCATACACATGACTTACATCCAAGCCTAAATGAGCCACAATGTTAGTAAGATCTACTTTTTAAAGAGAAAAGACACTGATATTTTACAGCATTTGTTTGTGTATTGTGTGTTACAAGAGGTTCCATATACTGTAAGTGGCTACGGGAAACCTTATTTAAAATGCATGTAGCCATAGGGATCATTGTGCCTTATAACCAATGCAGGGAAATGGCGCTTATGATCCCATTTGAATGCATGTATCTGTGATTTCTCTTTTTCCCCAAGAATAAAACAGCTGCATAATGGGGATAAGTTACAATGAGGGAGATTGCTGGTCTATTCAGAGAGTCAGGGAGATTGCTACTATTTCAGGGAGTCTCCTGCAGAATGAGGGAGGGTAGGCAACTATGAATAGACCCCTAAGTATGGTTACTGATTCCTAAAACAAAGTGAAGAATCAGTGATTCTGTGTTTAATGTAGTGTTTAACACTACAATAGACCATGCAACTCCGCAAGAAGTGATGTTTACAGATTGTGCAACTCACTGTACGATATTCTACTGTGGAATGCAGTTATTCCCACTTACTCTTCCCCCACAAAGAACAAATTCCACATACAGAATCTGAGATTCCAGCAATGTGCAGAAACCTTTATGTTTTTATTTTGTTTTGCAAGATAGCAGACAATCGTTTTCCAAATCATTTGGACCTGGGTGTCAAGATCCTTCTCATGCTGTTAGCCCTGTAGGGTTTAAGTCAAATATAAAATATTAGGCAATGGAACAGTGGAATAGCTGAGAAGCACAGTGGGAAGAAAGAGTTTGTTCTTACCGATCATTTGGCTTAAATACCACTTATGTGTGCTTCATTATTTGCCAGGAAGCCACTTTGCCGTTGTTTCTGGATCCCACCACGTGTCCACCCCTCCTCATCTCTCCCAATAGGTGTTGGAGATCTAAACCTGGGGTAGATGAGAAAGAAGACTTATGAGGATAGTTGTATTTGCTTTGTGTTCAGAAAATATTCCTTACTATAACAGTGGTATATTTAATAACACTTCTAACATTGAAAAGTTGTGATGTTGCCCATAGCAACCAATCAAATTCTGCCTATCATTTTCCAGGATGCAATAGAGAAATGACAGAATCTGATTGGTTGCTATAGCCAACATCATTTTTCATTTTTAGAAGCTTTAGTAAATTTCTTTCTTATAGGGCTGGATTCAAATCATATCGCACCAGCTATCTCCCGTCTAAAGTTATGGAAGATAGAGGGGTGATATTCAAATGTGCCCCTTCATCGTGCTGATCACGCCCAAATGAGTTTCTTTACACGTTTCAGCTCGCTACCTTCGGGGGTAGCGAGCGGATATGAAGTTGTCGTGCCCATCGGCAGTAACATTAGAATACCACCGGCGGGCGCAATAGGGGGCAGGAGGGAGGATGGAACATTTGAATCCTGCCCCTAGTGTATTTTGTTTCTCTTTAGGAACTAGAGTCCAGCAATCATATAGTGGACATTATGGGAGTACGCTCATTAAATAGAGGGGATTTTGCCTGTCTTATTGCTGAAGAAACAACCACATAAATCTTGAAAGCAATAGTAGTTTTAAACCTTGGACATTGCTAGTGGATTATTAGTGTTTATAGAACAAAACTGTATAAAGATATTTTGAGCTTTAGAGGGATATCCAGTTATCCCCTGTTAAACATTGGGTACGAAAAACAGCAGGTTTTAGGACTTTTTTCCGATGTTTTACAGATTTTTTTTATTCAGTCTATCCAGGTGGATCGCCTGTAAAAAAAACCCTTCTCCCGAAAACACTCGTGTGAAACAGCCCCGCTTCCGGAAGAAAACGGGGCTGTGTCCGGGGATTCTGCTTTGCCCTCAACCCTCATGTGCTTATCCTTCTCTTACTTATACCATCTTTGACGGGTGTGGTATGGTATGCCGGCTGCCGGGCTCCCGGCAACCAGCATACTGGCGCCGGATGCCCGACCGCCGGCATACCGACAGCGTGGCAAGCGCAAATGAGCCACTTGCGGGCGCGGTTTATTCTCCATCCAGGGGGGTCATGAACCCCCACGAGGGAGAAAAACTGTCGGTATGCCGGCTGTAGAGATTCCGGCGCCGGTATACTGTGCGCCGGGATCCCGACAGTCGGCAACCTGAAGACCACCCATCCTTGATGGCACCAAATCCCGTGGTCTTCTTTCCACCCTGATACTTATGTCAGTGTTGCTTGCACTTATCTATATTGTCTTCAACTATAAATCACTATTTTCCTGTTCTATTTTGTGTATGTACTCTGTAATTGGGCGCCGCGGATCCCTTGTGGCGCCATATAAGTAAAGGATAATGATAATCAGTGATGGATAAGTTGCTTTGTATATGGCACCTTAGGCTGTAGTTAGTCAGATAATGTTGTGGTGGCTCCTTTCCGGGCTTTACATAGATATGATTATTGTTACAGAATCCCAACGGTTCCTGAAATAGAAAAAAAAAAGCCATTAGTCACCCATTTTTATTTTTTTTTAAGTATTTTAACCCCACCCAACCACAAGCATTTGTTTATAGTATACTGACCTGCCTACCAACATACACTCTTCCCACAGGTTCTTCCATATGCTTCATGTTGGAAAGAGGCTGGGAGCCATCATAAGGGGCCTATTTTATATGGAACATGGGACAATCAGAAGAAGAGGGCAATCACACAGAGATGACATGACAATGTGATAAAGTATCTGAGTCTTACACTGGTATGACGAGCTTGATGTGACTCTCTGGTGAAAGCACTGTCTCTTTCAGAGGCCTTGGCCAAAACTGGCAGCGGCTCATTGCCCTACAAAAGAATACAAATATTACACGCTAGGGCACATATACTAACACTACATCTGCAATAATCCAAAGCAATCAGTTACTTGCCTGCATTAAGGCTCAATTTCGAGCCGTAAAAGTGCACCAACATAATATAAATGCTCTTTCTAGGAGCACTTCAACCCAATGTAGTCAGGAAAAGAAAATGCTGTAAGGTAACCATGTTATAAAGATAGTTTTGGATATGTCACTCTCATGATTGGATTGAATTAAGCAATGAATGAGGCTTATTCCAAGCATTAATTTGAGATAGAAACAGAAATGTTCCCCCTGTGTTATAGGCCCTACACACATGCCGATTTTTTGAAAGATATGAACGATCTCAGTGTGGAGGCTCCAGCGATGAATGATGTGCGGTCCCGCGCTCGTTCATCGCTGGTCCCCCGTCGGCTGTGCATGCAGGCCAATATGGACGATCTCGTCCATATTTGCCTGCACTTTAATGGAGCCGTGTGACGGGGGGAGTGAAGAAACTTCACTCCCCCTGTCACCGCCCCGGTGACAGGGTCGCTCATCAGCCGTATCCGCCGTTGGGCAGCTCGGCGGCAGGTCGGACAGTGTGTTTGGCCCTTTAGTAGGTTGTTGGACTTTGATGTGGTGATATTTTGTCTTCTACCATATGCACCTGCCAGCCTGCAAAACTAGGCACGGATTAATTTTATGGCAGTGTTTCCAAACATAGTGCACCTTGAAATGCACCTGGTTAATAAATGGGCGACCGTGTAGACATAGCATTGCAGGAACTTAACAGGATTTTAGTTTTCCTTCTCTTAAATGATCTTCATAATTTACTGGTATCACACCTGTGTTTTGGAAGCTGTGTTATAGATTGGTGAAAAGCAGCAGCTATATACGGTTAATTCATGTGACCTAAGTCTATGGCATTTGCTCTCTGATAGAACAATACTGAATCCAGAACTTTGAAAACATTCCAACTTTTATGCGTGTGAAGGTGGCATGGACACATGGGGTATGCCAAGTTCCCGCAGGGGGCATACTCAGCGCTTCTGAAGCCACGGACTCCTATTGTTGTGAATTGTGGTATTCAAAGGATTTTTATTCCAAGTGGTTGTAAGCAGCAGAGATGTTCTGTGTCTAAAACGCAGGTGTTTCATAATTTGCTGAAGATCAGGGCTGGCCAAACCGGTCCTCGAGATCTACCAACAGTTCATGGTTTCCAGGCCTCCTGGAGATCTGTAGAATTGTCAGTTAGGAATGAATGCAGCACATCTTAATTAGTAATGATTACACCTGTGCACCAGCTAGGTGGTCTGGAAAATGTGAACTGTTGGTAGATCTCGAGGACCGGTTTGGCCAGGCCTGCTGTAGATAAAAAGCTAAAAGCAAATGAGCTCAAATAGTGTGTGTAATGTATCCAGGTCCCAGGTGGACTTATCACTGGCTGAACCAATTTGATAAATTCACCTGTTTTCCTGGGAGGAATTCCAGAAAACAATGACAGCTGGAGAGGCCTGAAGTCATAGAAAGCAGTTCTATATTACAGATATTACCTTCTGTACAGACTCTGAACAATGTTAGAATCATACGTGCCTACCTGACCCTCTCCATGAGGGAGAAAATGCTCTGTTCCTGGACTTTCCTGGTAATATATGATTGCCATCACCTGTGGTGAAACACCTTTCTTATCAATTACCTAGCTCACCACAGGTGATGGCAATCATACATTACCAGGAAAGTCCAGGAACAGAGCATTTTCTCCCTCATGGAAAGGGTCAGGTAGGCAAGTAGGTTAGAATCCACAGGTTCTCAAACGTGGTCCTCAAGGCACCCCAACGTTTTAGGTATATCCAGGTTTTAGGTATCTCCGTGGTACAGCACAGATGGTTAGATCAAATTGACTGAAGTGCTAATTAAGTCACCTGTGGCCAAGCGCTTAAAACCTGGATCGTTGGGGTGCCTTGAGGACCGCGATTGAGAACCTCTGTTATAATCCTTTGTTGTTCAATAGTAAGTCATCACTCAAAAATGAAAACCATGGGGGTAATTCCAAGTTGATCGCAGCAGGAAATTTTTTAGCAGTTGTGCAAAACCACGTGCACTGCAGGGGAGGCAGATATAACATGTGCAGAGAGAGTTAGATTTGGGTGGGTTATTTTGTTTCTGTGCAGGGTAAATACTGGCTGCTTTATTTTTACACTGCAATTTAGATTGCAGATTGAACTCGCCACACCCAAATCTAACTCTTTCTGCACATGTTATATCTGCCCCCCCTGCAGTGCACATGGTTTTGCCCAGTTGCTAACTGAATTCCTGCTGCGATCAACTTGTAATTACCTCCTCATGTGTAGCATCCAATAAAATATATAACATTTGGAAAAGAAAGTTACCTTCAAAGTGGGAACTGGCAGAAAATCTGTCTTGGTCATGCTGTGCCCCGTTATCCGGTGATTCCCTCTCTATGACACATAAACAGAAATGAACATGAGTGTGCGAAATAACACACACTCTCTCCATTAATCTAAGATGTTCAACTGTTGTTGTTGAGCATTTAAAGTGCCAGCAGAAGAAGAAAAAAGGGCTGTATTGTCGGTGCACACAGGGAGCAGTGGATTAATTTCCACTCTTCCATAAAACTTAACTTTTATTATTATTTTCATAAAACAATAAATTGCCTTTATTTAGACTACAAGGTGAGGCGAAACATAGAGGTTAGACCTCTATGTTTCGCCTCACCTTGTAGTCTAAATAAAGGCAATTTATTGTTTTATGAAAATAATAATAAAAGTTAAGTTTTATGGAAGAGTGGAAATTAATCCACTGCTCCCTGTGTGCACCGACAATACAGCCCTTTTTTCTTCTTCTGCTGGTATTCATTCTAGCTGTAGTTGGTAGCACCCCCAACATAAATGGTAATTACCAATAATTTATAGGGGTTCTCCAAAGGAACTTTGGTTCCGAAACAATTATTTTTGGCTAATCGTGTGTGTGCAGATACACCCCCATTTCAAGCATTTAAAGTGTACTGGATGAATTACAGAGTGGAAGCAGATTTTTTTGTGAATTTAGGGGCTTATTCAGGTTGGATGGCAAATAGCGATCCAACTGGACTTATTACAATCGCCCCATGGGGCATGCGACCGCACTTTCTGCTGGGGGGCCACAGGAAATGCAGTCGCCTCTGTATGTCAATCAGGCAGAGGCGGTCGCCGGGTGGGGTGGGGGGCAGCAACGCTCCATTTCCAGGGCAAAGACAGAACGTTGCGGGGGCGGTGATATCACACGCAGCCACCTCGTTTGGGAACATGGCGGCGGGCCTCCTGTGAACGCAGCTAAGCTGCTCCGGCAGGCGGCGTCCTCTATTGCTGCTAACAAGCGTTTGCAATTTCTGCTTGTTGAAGGGTGGGGAGGGGGGAGGCGGCAGTCACCATGCTGGGCGGCCGTGCCCTGCGATGGGCGGCCCCCAGCATACTAGCAAAAGGATTGCAAATTCTGCTAATTAGCAGAATTTGCAATCCTTACTGAATTAGACCCTTAACCAACACCAATGGGAATTCAGTTTTCTACAAACCACTGACAACAACACTGAGCGTCAGCTAGTAGTGACTGCGTTCTCAGGGACATTAGGCCTAGTTTTGGATTTGTGTGCAAACCCGATGGTATATGTACAGACTTGATGGTTTAGAGTCTGCACATCTTCGGACGCAGACTTCCTGGACCCGGCTACCGGTTTGGGAGATGTCTATTTCCTACAGACGCCTCCTGCTGCATTTTAGTTGTATGGTATTGCACAGCCACTTCCCTGCAGCTGTGCAATACCGTACAACCAGCGGCGTTTTAAGAGAGGAGGGGACGTGCAGCCTTCATTTCGGGCCCCCTCCTCTCCGGCAGCTAGTAGATTCTGGCATAATACAGGTCTCCAGGAACATGGCACCCACACCTTGTTCCTGGGGACATCTCCAGTGCGCATGTGCAAATCACTTGAAAATGGCTGTGGTGGACATTTTTCAAGTGATCTGTGTCTGCACTGCAGGGCCGTTGCTGCAGGACTCCGGAGTGGTAAGTATACCCTCCCAGACCTAGGGGCCTGTGTGCACTGCACACACTACACCCATTATGGAAACGCTTATGCGTACAACTCTGAATCCGGCCCATTGTGTTCAGATTACAACTGCATTTTATTTTGGATGCATTAAAAACATGCATGTTTGTATTCGTCTGCTGAATTTATCCCCTTCTGTTACTGCCGAAAAGCCCCCTGACAAGAGCATTGTGGGTCAATTCCATTTTCAAAATTTTTTTACCGGCACATGGTATTGTGAATGAGGATGGTGTGTTATGGGTTCCAAGTTTGATCCTTCTGTGTATCCTGAATTCTCCATAGCTCCAATAACGGCACTTTGAGAAGAGCCTGTGGAGAGAAAGATGTTTGTTCCTATACATATATAATGTGAGATATACTTGGGAACATGTATGGAAAATGTTGAAATTCATCTGTGTCGAAATTATAGTAAAGATAATCAGAAAATAAGCGCTAACTAATATGGATTAATGAATATAAAATATTTGGATGCTAGTATGAATTAATTTAATAAATATTAAATTCAATTTTTGAAATTAATTCTTTAAAATGAAAAATTGCCTCCTGACACAGTGCATGTGATGTCATGACACAGCACCGTTGACAGACGAGCCCCAGTGCAAAGAGGAGCAGCTGCCCAGAAGACACCGAAATAGGTAATTGTCTGTGGCCTGCAGCTGGAGAGACAATTGGGGGGCTGAAGGGACAGAAGGGGGCTGACTGGAGAGACAAGAGGGAGCTTGCTGGGGCAACACGAAGGGGCTGACTGGAGAGACAGGAGGGGACTTGCTGGAGAGACAAAAGGGGGCTGACTGGAGAGACAGGAGGGGGCTGACTCAAGAGACGGGGGGGCTTGGTGGAGAGACAAAAACAGACTGGCTGGAGAGACACTGGGGGGCTGGTTGGAGAGACAAGTGGGGGACTGGCTGGAGAGACACTGGGGAGCTGGCTGGAAAGATAAGTGAGGGCTGGAGAGACAGGAGGGGGCTGACTGGAGAGACAAAAGGGGGCTGACTGGAGAACCAGGAGGAGGCTGGCTGAAGAGACAATTGGGGGGCTGGAGAGACAAAAGGGACTGACTGCAGAGACAATTGAGGCTGGAGAGACAGGAGGGGGCTGACTGGAAAGACAGGAGGGGGCTGGCTGGAGTGGCACGGTGGGACTGGCTAGAGAGACACTGGGGAGCTCAAGGGACATGTTTTATTCATTATCAATATTTCTCATCTCTTAGTTATCATCAATATTTTCCACATATTTGTCATTGTCCGGGTACTCATGACTCCGTTATTATCGATCCAGTGTCAATAGTCTTCTATTATTCCATACTTTTGGTACTTTCTACTGATACTCATTTGTTATATGTGAAGCTGCTGAATAGTTGCCCACCCTTTGCTACACTTACAATTAATAAACGCACCGAGGTGGTCTTAGCAGCAGACCCTGTGTATCTCATGTTCCTGATTATTAGGATTGTGTTGGGGCAGAGGTTTCCTGAATCCATCTCTGGTGGACAAATAAAAACATTCCCTACCCCATGGCCTATCATGTTTCCAGTGGGGGCAGTGCCAGGAGTCAGGAGTAGTGAGAGAAATACCACCTACATAGTTACCCACCACAACGTGGCACTACAGTGTAGATGTGTATGAAAGGGGTGTTACACTTATTTTGTTTGGATAGTCAGGGGTTATACACTACGAGTTAGATTCCATGGCACAACCATCCTACGTGATGAACCGCATAGCAACATGGCCTGGCATTCGCAGACTTCAGAAACATACAACAGAGGAGTACAGAAGGAGAGCGAAATGACAGGCATAGGAATGGAGAGAGTTAAACCTCCTGTGAGGGGTGGACCTAACTGTTATGAAAAGTATAGCCAATGGTAGAGAGGGGAGGGATCAGTTTATATAGGGATGTATAGGCTAGCTAAGTCTCTCTTGCTGCTGGTTTGCCTTCCCGCCCTCCCACCCCATTTGGTAGAGGTTTTGGCACGGAGTGCCTTGGCTCTAAATTGTTAGTGTGGTTTATCGTTGGCTATTTGTTGGCGGAAAAGAACGGCAGGTTATAGTTTGACTTGTTAGTTACAGTTGTTTACAGTATTGGTGTGGTTTAAGTACACTCACCTCCATTGACTTTTAAGGCCGCTAGATCACCCATCAGGGGGCAGCGTCATCACCCATAAGGGTGGGCAGTCAGCGTGGAGGTCTGAGTCGGGCACCTATTACCTATGTATGGTTTGTGGTAAATTAGGATTGTTTGGGTTTTAATGTTTTTTGAGGTTATCGTCAGTGGAATATAGCCGTTCTTTTTTCTGCCACCATATGCCGGCTGAATTGGCATGTTAACTTAAATTTTACTTTACAGGTTTTTTCTAATGGTTAGGGTACAATAAATAGCTAACAATTTTCTGCCAAATTCAAGTCTCCGTGTCATTATTTCTTGGTATTAAAGGTATTGAATGCTTTACTTTTTGAATAAGAGTCCACACATTATCACTAGGAGGTTTATAGTCACAGTGCTCCTACAGTCCTGTCCTGATGGTGGTTCCTGCTGTGACCTTTGACTGACAGTCAGTCAGGGAGCGTTTGTGGGAGGTAACAAGGGAGTTGTGACTCAAACCCAGGTGTGTGGCGGACATTTCAGAAGTGTGTTACAGCTTGTCGCTGCAATTCCGTATGCAGTACATATACACTAATAAAGTTTGGTTCCATCAGAAAATCCCAGGTACACATATAACATATAAATAGGCCTTATAGTACCATAACAGTAGATTAATGTCATGACATAGATTCTGCATTGACAGTTAGGAAGCTACAGAGCTACAAACTCGGTCGGGATTCCGGCATCTGTATCTCGAACGCCGACTGCCGGCAATGCAACTGCAATACCATATACTTGTAGGTCTCACCTGGGTGATGAAGAGTCTGCGCAGTGAATCTGGTTTTGTATTCTGTTGACATGAGTGACGGACTCTGTGACAATAAGACAAATGTAATGTGAGAAGTGTGACAGTTTTCAGACGCTTCCTGTCCATACAATATGTCCTGTGGGAGCCATTAACTTGCTACCGTCCAGGGAATGTCCCTATGATCAAGGGCATGTTTGCACTTCAGAAATAATGAGGCAATATATTATAGTCTATTATAGCCCTAGATTGTAAGCTCCTTGGAGTAGGACCCTCCTCTCTCCTGTTCTCACAGCCCTCTTCTCTTGCACAGCTCTCTCCAAGGGCGGGATGTACTAAGCTTAGACAAGTGATCATTTCACTGTGATAAAGTACCAGCAAATCAGCTCCTAACTGTCATTTTTCAAACCCAGCCTGTGACATGGCAGTTAGGAGCTGATTGGCTGGTACTTTATCACAGTGACATTATCACTTTTCTAAGCTTAGTACATCCCGCCCCCACTCATTGACTGTCTATACCTGCATTTCCACCTGCTCATCTCTACCAACGACTACCCGCCCCCAGTAGTACGCCGATTACTCCTTTGCTTCCTGACACCTCAGCTGTATTGTGTACTGAGAACTGTGGTGCTAATTGTTACCTGTGCTCTGTTTTAGTTTTATGTGATGTTAAGTTCTGTATACCCTGTATTGTTCTAATGTGCGTTGTATGTACGGCGCTGCAAAACACTTGTGGTGCCTTATAAATAAACTGTAATAATAATAATAATAGTCTACTTATACAAAATACAAACAATAATTTTAGACTTTTACTTGCTGACTTTTTTTTAGTGTACTTATAGTACAAATGATCGAGAGTAGCATTTTTACCTTTTTAATACTTTAAAGAGAACGTTTGTGCAAAGGGTGTTGCGGTCAGGGACAGCCCTGGGCATAGGCAGCCTAGCTCCGGAGGGGGATTCCAGAGGTGAGCTGAAGGGGGGCAGCTAGTGGGGGAACGATTATTATACAGAGGGCCTACCATACATTTTTGTGTTTAAGAATATAGACCCTCATTCCGAGTCGTTCGCTCTGTAAATTTCTTCGCATCGCAGCGTTTTTCTGCTTAGTGCGCATGCGCAATGTTCGCACTGCGACTGCGCAAAGGAAATTTGCTACGAAGGTAGTATTTTTACTCACGGCTTTTTCTTCACTCCGGCGATCGTAGTGTGATTGACAGGAAATGGGTGTTTCTGGGCGGAAACAGGACGTTTTCTGGGCGTGTGGGAATAAACGCTACCGTTTCCGGAAAAAACGCGGGAGTGGCTGGAGAAACGGGGGAGTGTCTGGGCGAACGCTGGGTGTGTTTGTGACGTCAAACCAGGAACGACAAGCACTGAACTGATCGCAGATGCCGAGTAAGTCTGAAGCTACTCTGATACTGCTAAGAAGTTTGTAATCGCAATATTGCGAATACATCGTTCGCAATTTTAAGAAGCTAAGATTCACTCCCAGTAGGCGGCGGCTTAGCGTGAGCAACTCTGCTAAAATCGCCTTGCGAGCGAACAACTCGGAATGACCTCCATAATTTTCTCGCTTTTCTTTGTTGCTTTTTGAAGCAATAAGATCAGTTCTGGATACAATGAATGTTCCTCTACAAGGTCCACAGGCCAGTCTAAAATACAAATCTCTACAATTTCCACCACTCACGGTTCTGGATCCAGGGTGGGTGACTTTGATGTTGTTAATGTATCCGCTTTGTAGGGAAGAAAGTGTCTTGGGAAGCGGCTCAGCTCCTGTGACTTGTTGATGATTGTTGAAATCCCTTTTAGTGATCGATGTGTAATTGCTCCTTAGGATCAGCCTGTAATACAGCAGAAGATAAGCAAGATGAGTATGTGTTTTATAGGAGCTTAATATGGATATAACAGAAGAAAGGGAGATAGGTTCTAGCTCAGGCACCGGCAAATTATTTAATATATAGTCTTTAAAATGTCGGTAAAAGAAAAGAGGGATTAAAGGCTCACCCCATATGTGGGTTATCCTTTTGGTCCAGGTTGGGTGAGTAGTATACAGCCGGCCTAAGGTTGGACTGGTACCCGGTGCTGCGATGGGTAATAATGCCAGTAGGCTGGGCACTATCAGTAACCAACTCTGAGCGACCTGCAAGAATATATAGAGAACAAACAACTTTAATGTTCCAATAGTTATTATTACTGTTTAGACAAGATACATGCAACTCAAGGGTTAGGACCCATATAATGAATGTAGTTATAGGTGCATCTGGAGGGGCTATGCATGTCTCCATACCTACAACTGCCAGTAAGTGCCTGATGAATATTGGACTTATCACTCCTGCACTTCTTAGTCATCAGTCATGGGTTCCTAGTTTACTGAGTACCTGCATCTTTCTGCCCACATAATGTCCACTTCCACTGCCTGTGGGCAATAGGCTTTGTTTGTACAGAATTATTTCTATCACTTGGCCTACTTTTCTTTTCTTTTCTTTTTTTTTTGGGGGGGGGGGGGGGTTGCGGACAGTCAAAATACTAACACTGGAATCTCGATGCTGAGAATGCCGTCTGATCCCCGAGGTGAGTGTTAGGGTTTGGGTTAGGCACTAGCGGGAGAGCTAGGGTTAGGTTAGGAGGTTAGGGAGGGGATTGGGTTTAGACCAGTGGTTCCCAAACTGTGTGCCGTGGCTCCCTGGGGTGCCTCGGGAAACTTGCAGGGGTGCCTTGGATTGGTGATCCAGGACCAATTCAAATTATTTATGGTCAATGTAATAGGCAAAACCAATGCTGGAGGCTGTCAATGTTATATATGTGGACAAACAGTAGCAAATCGTGTCCCTTACCACACAACCGAACCTATGGATGACATATAAGCACAAAGAACTTAATTTAATTTCTCTGACGTCCTAGTGGATGCTGGGACTTCCGTAAGGACCATGGGGAATAGCGGCTCCGCAGGAGACTGGGCACAAAGTAAAAGCTTTAGGACTAGCTGGTGTGCACTGGCTCCTCCCCCTATGACCCTCCGCCAAGCCTCAGTTAAGATTTTGTGCCCGGCCGAGAAGGGTGCAATCTAGGTGGCTCTCCTGAGCTGCTTAGAAGTAAAAGTATACTTAGGTTTTTTATTTTCAGTGAGTCCTGCTGGCAACAGGCTCACTGCAGCGCGGGACTAAGGGGAGAAGAAGCGAACTCACCTGCGTGCAGAGTGGATTGGGCTTCTTGGCTACTGGACATTAGCTCCAGAGGGACGATCACAGGTTCAGCCTGGATGGGTCCCGGAGCCACGCCGCCGGCCCCCTTACAGAGCCAGAAGAGCGAAGAGGTCCGGAGAAAGCGGCGGCAGAAGACGTTCCTGTCTTCAGATAAGGTAGCGCACAGCACTGCAGCTGTGCGCCATTGCTCTCAGCACACTTCACACTCCGGTCACTGAGGGTGCAGGGCGCTGGGGGGGAGCGCCCTGAGACGCAATAAAACTTGATAAAAACCTTATGTGGCTAAAGAAATGCATCACATATAGCTCCTGGGCTATATGGATGCATTTAACCCCTGCCAGTTTTCCAGAAAAAAGCGGGAGAAAAGGCCGCCGTGAAGGGGGCGGAGCCTATCTCCTCAGCACACAAGCGCCATTTTCTTTCACAGCTCCGCTGGAAGGACGGCTCCCTGACTCTCCCCTGCAGACTACACTACAGAAACAGGGTAAAACAAGAGAGGGGGGCACTATTGGCAGCTAATATATAATACAGCAGCTATAAAGGGAGTAACACTTATATAAGGTTATCCCTGAATATATATAGCGCTCTGGTGTGTGCTGGCAAACTCTCCCTCTGTCTCCCCAAAGGGCTAGTGGGGTCCTATCCTCTGTCAGAGCATTCCCTGTGTGTGTGCTGGGTGACGGTACGATTGTGTCGACATGTATGAGGAGGAAAATGATGTGGAAGCAGAGCAATTGCCTGTGTTAGTGATGTCACCCCCTAGGGAGTCGACACCTGACTGGATGGTTGTATTTAAAGAATTACGTGACAATGTCAGCACTTTGCAAAAAACTGTTGACGACATGAGACAGCCGGCAAATCAGTTAGTGCCTATTCAGGCGTCTCAGACACCGTCAGGGGCGCTAAAACGCCCGTTACCTCAGATGGTCGACACAGACCCAGACACGGATACTGAATCCAGTGTCGACGGTGAGGAGACGAACGTAATGTCCAGTAGGGCCACACGTTACATGATCACGGCGATGAAGGAGGCATTGAACATTTCTGACACTACAAGTACCACAAAAAAGGGTATTATGTGGGGTGTGAAAAAACTACCAGTAGTTTTTCCTGAATCAGATGAATTAAATGAGGTGTGTGATAAGGCGTGGGTTTCCCCCGATAAAAAAACTGCTGATTTCTAACAAATTATTGGCACTATACCCTTTCCCGCCAGAGGTTAGGGCACGTTGGGAAACACCCCCTAGGGTAGATAAGGCGCTCACACGCTTATCAAAACAAGTGGCGTTACCGTCTCCTGATACGGCCGCCCTCAAGGAACCAGCTGATAGAAGGCTGGAAAATATCCTAAAAGGTATATACACACATACTGGTGTTATACTGCGACCAGCAATCGCCTCAGCCTGGATGTGCAGCGCTGGAGTGGCTTGGTCGGATTCCCTGACTGAAAATATTGATACCCTGGATAGGGACAGTATATTATTAACTATAGAGCATTTAAAGGATGCATTACTATATATGCGTGATGCACAGAGGGATATTTGCACCCTGGCATCAAGAGTGAGTGCGATGTCCATTTCTGCCAGAAGGGCGTTATGGACGCGACAGTGGTCAGGTGATGCAGATTCCAAACGACATATGGAAGTATTGCCGTATAAAGGGGAGGAGTTATTTGGGGTCGGTCTATCAGACCTGGTGGCCACGGCAACGGCTGGAAAGTCCACCTTTTTACCCCAGGTCACCTCTCAGCAGAAAAAGACACCATCTTTTCAAACTCAGTCCTTTCGTTCCCATAAGAACAAGCGGGCAAAAGGCCACTCATTTCTGCCCCGGGGCAGAGGAAGAGGAAAAAGACTGCACCAGGCAGCCTCTTCCCAGGAGCAGAAGTCCTCCCCCGCTTCTGCCAAGTCTTCAGCATGACGCTGGGGCTTTACAAGCGGACTCAGGCAAGGTGGGGGCCCGTCTCAAAAATTTCAACGCGCAGTGGGCTCACTCGCAAGTGGACCCCTGGATCCTGCAGGTAGTATCACAGGGGTACAAATTGGAATTCGAGACGTCTCCCCCTCGAAGATTCCTGAAGTCTGCTCTACCAACGTCTCCCTCCGACAGGGAGGCAGTATTGGAAGCTATTCACAAGCTGTATTCCCAGCAGGTGATAATCAAGGTACCCCTCCTACAACAGGGAAAGGGGTATTATTCCACGCTGTTTGTGGTACCGAAGCCGGACGGCTCGGTGAGACCAATTTTAAATCTAAAATCCTTGAACACTTACATAAAAAGGTTCAAGTTCAAGATGGAATCACTCAGAGCAGTGATAGCGAATCTGGAAGAAGGGGACTATATGGTATCTCTGGACATCAAAGATGCTTATCTCCATGTCCCAATCTTCCCTTCTCACCAAGGGTACCTCAGGTTTGTGGTACAAGACTGTCATTATCAGTTTCAGACGCTGCCGTTTGGATTGTCCACGGCACCCCGGGTCTTTACCAAGGTAATGGCCGAAATGATGATTCTTCTTCGAAGAAAAGGCGTCTTAATTATCCCTTACTTGGACGATCTCCTGATAAGGGCAAGGTCCAGGGAACAGTTAGAGTTCGGAGTAGCACTGTCTCAGGTAGTGTTACGTCAGCACGGGTGGATTCTAAATATCCCAAAATCACAGCTGATTCCAAAAACACGTCTACTGTTCCTGGGGATGATTCTGGACACAGTCCAGAAAAAGGTGTTTCTCCCGGAGGAGAAGGCCAGGGAGTTATCCGAGCTAGTCAGGAACCTCCTAAAACCAGGCCAGGTGTCAGTGCATCAATGCACGAGAGTCCTGGGAAAAATGGTGGCTTCTTACGAAGCGATTCCATTCGGAAGATTCCATGCAAGAACGTTTCAGTGGGATCTGCTGGACAAATGGTCCGGATCGCATATTCAGATGCATCAGCGGATTACCCTATCTCCAAGGACAAGGGTGTCTCTCCTGTGGTGGTTACAGAGGGCTCATCTTCTAGAGGGCCGCAGATTCGGCATTCAGGATTGGATGCTGGTGACCACGGATGCCAGCCTGAGAGGCTGGGGAGCAGTCACACAGGGAAGAAATTTCCAGGGCTTGTGGTCAAGCATGGAAACGTCTCTTCACATAAATATCCTGGAACTAAGGGCCATTTACAATGCCCTAAGTCAAGCAAGGCCTCTGCTTCAGGGTCAGTCGGTATTGATCCAATCGGACAACATCACGGCAGTCGCCCACGTCAACAGACAGGGCGGCACAAGAAGCAGGAGGGCAATGGCAGAAGCTGCAAGGATTCTCCGCTGGGCGGAAAATCATGTGGTAGCACTGTCAGCAGTGTTCATTCCGGGAGTGGACAACTGGGAAGCAGACTTCCTCAGCAGACACGACCTCCACCCGGGGGAGTGGGGACTTCACCCAGAAGTCTTCCAACTGATTGTAAACCGTTGGGAAAAACCAAAGGTGGACATGATGGCATCCCGTCTCAACAAAAAACTGGACAGATATTGCGCAAGGTCAAGGGACCCTCAGGCAATAGCGGTGGATGCTCTGGTAACACCGTGGGTGTACCAGTCGGTGTATGTGTTCCCTCCTCTGCCTCTCATACCAAAAGTACTGAGAATCATAAGAAAGAGAGGAGTAAGAACTATACTCGTGGCTCCGGATTGGCCAAGAAGAACTTGGTACCCGGAACTGCAAGAGATGCTCACGGAGGATCCGTGGCCTCTACCTCTAAGAAAGGACCTGCTCCAGCAGGGACCTTGTCTGTTCCAAGACTTACCGCGGCTGCGTTTGACGGCATGGCGGTTGAACGCCGGATCCTGATGGAAAAAGGCATTCCAGATGAAGTCATCCCTACCCTGATCAAAGCCAGGAAGGATGTAACCGCGAAACATTATCACCGCATTTGGCGAAAATATGTTGCGTGGTGTGAGGCCAAGAAGGCCCCCACAGAAGAATTTCAACTGGGTCGTTTCTTACATTTCCTGCAAGCAGGACTGTCTATGGGCCTAAAATTAGGATCCATTAAGGTTCAAATTTCGGCCCTGTCGATCTTCTTCCAGAAAGAACTGGCTTCAGTGCCTGAAGTTCAGACGTTTGTCAAGGGGGTACTGCATATACAGCCTCCTTTTGTGCCACCAGTGGCACCTTGGGATCTCAATGTAGTTTTAGGGTTTCTAAAATCACATTGGTTTGAACCACTCACCACTGTGGACTTGAAATATCTCACATGGAAAGTGGTAATGCTGTTGGCCCTGGCTTCAGCCAGGCGTGTCTCAGAATTGGCGGCTTTATCATATAAAAGCCCTTACCTAATTTTTCATTCAGACAGGGCAGAATTGAGGACTCGTCCTCAATTTCTCCCTAAGGTGGTTTCAGCGTTTCACATGAACCAACCTATTGTGGTACCTGCGGCTACTAGGGACTTGGAGGACTCCAAGTTACTGGACGTAGTCAGGGCCCTGAAAATATATGTTTCCAGGACGGCTGGAGTCAGAAAATCTGACTCGCTGTTTATCCTGTATGCACCCAACAAGCTGGGTGCTCCTGCTTCTAAGCAGACGATTGCTCGTTGGATTTGTAGTACAATTCAGCTTGCACATTCTGTGGCAGGACTGCCACAGCCAAAATCTGTTAAAGCCCATTCCACAAGGAAAGTGGGCTCATCTTGGGCGGCTGCCCGAGGGGTCTCGGCTTTACAACTTTGCCGAGCAGCTACTTGGTCAGGGGCAAACACGTTTGCAAAATTTTACAAATTCGATACCCTGGCTGAGGAGGACCTGGAGTTCTCTCATTCGGTGCTGCAGAGTCATCCGCACTCTCCCGCCCGTTTGGGAGCTTTGGTATAATCCCCATGGTCCTTACGGAAGTCCCAGCATCCACTAGGACGTCAGAGAAAATAAGAATTTACTTACCGATAATTCTATTTCTCGTAGTCCGTAGTGGATGCTGGGCGCCCATCCCAAGTGCGGATTGTCTGCAATACTTGTATATAGTTATTGTTACAAAAAATCGGGTTGTTTATTGTTGTGAGCCATCTTTTTAGAGGCTCCTAAGTTTTATCATACTGTTAACTGGGTTCAGATCACAGGTTGTACGGTGTGATTGGTGTGGCTGGTATGAGTCTTACCCGGGATTCAAAATCCTTCCTTATTGTGTACGCTCGTCCGGGCACAGTATCCTAACTGAGGCTTGGAGGAGGGTCATAGGGGGAGGAGCCAGTGCACACCAGCTAGTCCTAAAGCTTTTACTTTGTGCCCAGTCTCCTGCGGAGCCGCTATTCCCCATGGTCCTTACGGAAGTCCCAGCATCCACTACGGACTACGAGAAATAGAATTATCGGTAAGTAAATTCTTATTATTTCTTTCCAATTTTCTCAATAGCAATCTTTTAGCCTAGGGTTGCCGTGGTAAAAATTCTGATACTCTAGGGTGCCGCGACTCAAAAAAGTTTGGTAACTGCTGGTTTAGACTGTTGAAGGGGGGGGGGGTCGGAGGGCTGGTAAGGTTAGGCTGCAGGAGTGGTGGGTTAGGGGTTAAGGTTGAAAGACTTACCTGTAAGCTGGAATTCCAACCACCAGGATTTCATACCTTGGAGAGTGATAAAGTGAGAGGTATGTAAAGTAACAGTGAATCAGCTCCAAACTGCCATGTTACAGGCTGTGTTCAAAAAATGACAGTTAGGAGCTGATTGGTTGGTACTTTAGCTCTCCCTACTGTATCACTCTCCAAGGCTTAGTATATCTGGACCTGCGAATGGCGCTATATTTAAGGGGAGGAGGGGGACAATGGAATAGAGCAGAAAATGGTTAGAAAACAATATAAAACTAAACAACATTTGCTATGCACCTTATTCCTCAAAGCCCCTAGATCTGCAAAGAAGAAAGACGCAACACCTGTACAAGCTCTGATTGCAAAGTGCTTCATTGCAGCATCAGAATTCAGCGACTTTCTAAAAGCTACTGGCTTACACAAGTCTGAGGCAGCAGGCTGTGTACAAGTTATATGAATTTTCTTCCACGTGCCATACATAAATTGATGGTTTCCTAACCATTGTTTGTGATATTTGATTTAAGCATCTTCATTTGCAATGAATTTTCAATAAATCCAATTTCAATTAAGTGATTTAGACTCTTGAATTGGTAGGACTTGCACCAAGAAGAACATTTTT
Organism: Pseudophryne corroboree; assembly: GCF_028390025.1. Taxonomy (NCBI): domain Eukaryota; kingdom Metazoa; phylum Chordata; class Amphibia; order Anura; family Myobatrachidae; genus Pseudophryne; species Pseudophryne corroboree. The sequence goes on along the minus strand of NC_086454.1, from coordinate 67,127,068 downwards.
ATTTGGATTCTCTAAAAAATGATCTCCTCAGTGAGCACGGATCACTTTCTACCTCTCGCTCCTGATGCCACCAATGCTGTTATCCATACACTCATCATCTCCCGCTTTGACTACTATAACCTCCTCCTCTCTCGCCTTTCCCCTCTTCAATCTATACTGAACGTTGCTGCATCACAATCTCCTCTCTCGCCACTTGGTGCCAGCCTCCTCTCTCTACAATCTATAGTCCCTGTTGGTCGGCATGCCGACCATCGGGATAGTGAGGGGTCGGGATGATGGAGGAGGTCATGTGACTGTCGGTCTTTCGACCGCCGGTCACATGAATACCACCCAGAGTCCAGTTCACACTCCTTCCTCATTTCAGTCCACAAACCTTCCTGCCTCCACAGCTTTCCACTGATCGCTGCACCTCCCCCACCTCTAAGACTCAGACTTCCATTAAATCTCCTAACTCTAAATTTAACTCTCTACTCTCAATCTGTCATTCTTCTTTGTTCATCCTTAAACTGTTGTCCTCTTAATTTGCAAGCTTTCCTGATCAGGCTTTCTTTCCTCTAGTTCCTCCATCAGCACTATCCATGCCACCTGTTCTCCTCAGAGCCGGCCCTAGGCATAGGCAAACTAGGCAATTGCCTAGGGCATCTGGTATACCTAGGGGCACAAGCAGCTTTTGCGGATTAAAATGATATGCAGCATGCCTATATTCTGTGTGTAGCATTTCGTATGCAGATACAGCCACAGTCGCACACAGTATATAGGCATGCCGCATATAATTTTAATCAGCAGAAGCTGCTTGTGCATCCTAGCCACATAGCAATGCAAATAAAATGCATTTTCATAAAACAAATAGGCACCCCACGTTAGCAGAGCTGCCAGTTGACTCACGCCAGGAACTATATGTGTCATTATGTGTATAAGGGCATTAATAATGTGTAACATATGTGTAAGAGGCACTATGTGTGTCATTATGTGTATAAGGGCATTAACAATGTGCGGCATACATGTAAGGGAAATTATGTGTATAAGGGCATTAATAAGGTTTGGCATAATGTGTAAGGTGCATTATGTTTATAAGGAAATTAATGATGTGTGTCGTATGTGTAAGGGGCATTACTGTGTGGTATGTGTATAAATGCATTACCAATGTGTGGCATTATGTGTGTAAGGTGCACTACTGTGGCGTAACGTATATAAAGGGCACTAATGTGAATAAAGAGCAATATGGTGTGGTGTAATGTGAATAAGGAGCAATATGGTGTGGTGTAATGTGAATAAGGAGCAATTCAGTATGATGTTATGTGAATGAGGGGCACTACTGTGAATAGTAATGTATATAAGGTAAAGTGGTACTACTGTGTGATGTAATGCGAATAAGGGACACAATTGCATGATAAATTGGGAATAAAGTTGCATTACTGTGAGGCATAATTTGAATTGGGGGTACTATTGTGTGGCCATGCCCCTTGCCAGCAAAAACATATACCTTTTTGGGCTGTGCGCCGAATGTGTGTACTGTTCTTATTTAAATTACAGGGGGTAGGAAAGCAAAAAAAAGGACTGCTTTGGGTGGGGGGTGATGGTGCTGGGAAAGGGGTGCAGGGTCAGAGGCGGAACTAGCGGTGGTGCTAGGGGGCACCAGCCAAAATCTTGCCTAGGGCATCATATTGATTAGGGCCGGCTCTGGTTCTCCTTATCTTTTGTCTCCAAGTCAGCTCAGCGACTTATACTGTGATTCCACCCTTCTGTACCGGCTTGTTGAATACAGACTGCCTCCCTGCGATTTACCACCACTTGCCCACCATGTTATTGACTTGTCCAATCCTCACTCCATGTCCTTGTTCTACCTAGTCTGCCATTTTATTGTTGTATAATGTTCTAGTTATGTTACACGTAATCTTACACTGTTACTATGTATATGCCTTATACAGTACTGCAGCCATTTTCTGAGGCCTTAAAAGATAATAACCAGCATGTATGCGGGTAGCAGTTGATTTACAGACGGACACAATACCGACGTCCCAAAACAGACTTGTTCATACTGTACAATCCCAGTGGACCCGGAGGGGGAATATAATAGTGTGCGAAGCGCAGTGAGGCACCGTACCCGAAGCATGGCGAGCGGACGCGGAACACTTACACGGTGTCCATATCGACACTGACACACAAAAAAATAGACAAACTCATGTTGGTATGTTGAAATGCCGGCATTTCAAATATGGGTATCCTGACTATGTCGGCATTTTAAACATGTTGGCATAATGAATGTCTGTATTTTGACCATGTTGGTATTTTGACTGTTGGTCAGTGGCTGTCAGGATTATGGCCGTCGGTAAATCATACTGAACCCATGTATGCACCTATATAGGGCCAGGGTTGGAGATCAGTATGATTCTGCCCCCCATAACACTTCTTCTCTGCCCAATATGGCTGGACATTGTATAACAGCGCAGTGGCAGCAGCATATTGGGCACAGAGAGAGAGAAGGACACCCTGCAGCCCAGCAAACAGCAGTGTTATGGGAGTGGGTTGACTGCAATGATCGCCCCTTATCAGAGACACCGGCAAAGGGCCCAATCTATACTTTGTGACCGTGTGGTCAGATGGTCATTATTATGCTGTCATGATGATAGGCCTATATTTACATGGAGACCTAGGGCTGTAGTCCTATTTGTCCCATTGTTATTCTGACCCCGGTACACCAATTGGTTACCACTGGGCACCCAGCAAAATTAGCAGGTAGTGAACACTGCAAAACAATGTATGTATTTCATGATGGCATTGCCCTTTATCATACCCTCCAACATTTTACACAGAAAAATCGGTACAAATCCGAAAAGGGGGCGTGGCCGCGGGTAAAGGGGGCGTGACCACGCCCCTTTTCCTATACTTTCAATGGAAGTTTGGGGAGGCAAAAATCGGTACAGACCATGAAAAAAAGGTACTGTACCTATTAAAAAGGTACAGTTGGAGGGTATGCTTTATACGCAGGACTGCAGCACCTTATCGTATAAGCTGGCAGATGTATGTGGCAGGCAAAAACCTGAGAGGTCCTCCTCCTACTGCAATTACTGCTGTACAGAGGCAGGAGCTTCGCGACTGGTATTTATAATAGTAGCTCACAATCATTGTGTGCAATGGCTTAACAGCTGTAACACACTCATTTATTCTCCCTCTATGGGTGTCGTGGACACCCACAGAGGGAGAATATGTCAGGATTGTGCCGGTCGGGATCCCGGTTTCGGTATTCCAACCGCCGGGATCCCATCCGGCGGGATCTTGACCGCATCCCGCTGTAACAGGCCATGCTGGGGTTATGGGTGCCCCTTTGACACTGGAACATCTACTCTGTATGTCTAAGCTCTGTTCTTCGGAGTATGTTTCGATGCCAGAACATGGGCAGTTCCAGGACTAATTTGTACCAGCGACTTGTGTGTTATGTTTGAGTGTCAGCACTTCGTGTATCAGGCACCAGTGGTCGCTCACAAACCTATTTTCCAAGACCTGACTTTTGCATCTATTAGCCTAGATGGGTGCTACAAGCTTGATCACACAGGTATTACATAAATTAACATACACCTGGCATGAACAATGGCCCTCATTCCGAGTTGATCGCTCGCTAGCAGTTTTTAGCAGCCGTGCAAACGCTATGCCACCGCCCACTGGGAGTGTATTTTAGCTTAGCAGAAGTGCGAACGAATGTATCGCAGAGCAGCTACAAAGTTTTCTTGTGCAGTTTCAGAGTAGCTCAAAACCTACTCAGCGCTTGCGATCACTTCAGACTGTTCAGTTCCTGTTTTGACGTTACAAACCCGCCCAGCGTTCGCCCAGCCACGCCTGCATTTTTTCTGGCACGCCTGCGTTTTTCCGAACACTCCCTGAAAATGGTCAGTTGCCACCCAGAAACGCCCACTTCATGTCAATCACTCTGCGGCCACCAGTGAAACTGAAATGCTTCGCTAGACCCTGTGCAAAACGACATCATTTGTTGTGCCCGTACGGCGTGCGTGCGCATTGCGCCGCATACGCATGCACAGAACTGCCGTTTTTTTAGCGATCAACTTGGAATGACCACCAATGTCCTTAACAATTAGTGGGGTATTCAATTATCCGCAAATTCGCAGCAATTTTTCGCCCAATTTTTTTTGGCGGCACTCGGATGAAAATTGCTGCGAAAACGGCTTTTCGCGGGTATGCACTCTCCCATTTTTCGACCTATTTAATTCCAAATGGGTTTCACGTGAAAACTGTTGCAGTGAAAAGTGTAGGTGAAAATGGGGAAATTAACCTGTACCCCAAAAAATGCTAAACTAACATAGGAAAACAGAAGAGAAGTGTATTAGAGATCACGGGGGTAATTCCAAGTTGATTGCAGCAGGAATTTTGTTAGCAGTTGGGCAAAACCATGTGCACTGCAGGGGAGGCAGATATAACATGTGCAGAAAGAGTTAGATTTGGGTGGGTTATATTGTTTCTGTGCAGGGTAAATACTGGCTGCTTTATTTTTACACTGCAAATTAGATTGCAGATTGAATACACCACACCCAAATCTAACTCTCTCTGCACATGTTATATCTGCCTCCCCTGCAGTGCACATGGTTTTGCCCAACTGCTAACAAAATTCCTGCTGCGATCAACTTGGAATTACCCCCCACATTAGAGAGTTTTTTGGGGACTTATATAGTGTGCAATGGCTGTTATATGCATTTTTTTTTTAAATGCAAAAAAAAAATGGTAGAAAGCAAGTTTTTTGTGCAAAATAAATGCTCTCATTAAATTTGGGGTACATGAAACTGGGTATATATTTGGGTCATTTTAGGGTACTTTAAAAAAAAGTGGAAACAGACCGATTACTCCCACCTGCAAGCCTAAAAACACTTGTCCCACTCATAAAGCACCCCAATAAGTTCTGTACCATATCCAAACATTTTTACCTTAAAATAGTGACTTTTCCCAACTTTTCACCTGCTCAGAGTAGGTGAAGTGAAATTTGTGAAAAAATTATCACCGATAAATTTTCCCGGAAAATCGAATAGGCTGTAATTGCGTTTCACAGGAAAAGTCAGTTTTTTTGCACGAAAAACCGGACTTTTCACGCAAAAAGTCCGTTATCGCTGCTAATTGAATATCCCCCTAAGTATAGTAACTTTGATACAAATCAAATTCTAACCTCCAAGGTTTCATACACTTCAAGGGGTTTCCACTTTAGTAATTCCCCTAACTCAAAATGAATACTGGCTGGTAGTGACCTTCTAGAAAAATGGGATTTATGGTCTAACCTGGTTAAATCCGTAGGGGGCACAGGGAACACTGGGCATGGCCTGGAGAGGACAGTCTGGTCACCAAATAGCTACAGCTTTTTTTCTAGTATGCTTAGGCTCCCTTTCCACTATACCCTGCCTCCAGCTAATGGCCAGCCAGTAGGGTTAGCAAGCCCACGGCAGGAGTGAGGAGAAGGAAGACCGACATGCATGCCAACACAATCAACGGAAAATGACCCGAATACCGGCACAAAGAAACAACCCCCACAAACCAGTTGCATCAAGGTGTGAAGAAAAGGATTTAACCAGGTAAGACCATAAATCCCATTTTCTTTTGTCCACTAGGGCACAAAATACTGGGATGTCCTAAAGCGAACCCTTTATGGGTGGGGACGCTCATGAGCAGTGCTGAGAATAGTATGCCCAAAGGCTGTGCCTGAGGACGCAAAAGTATCAAACACGTAAAAATGAATAAAAGTGTGAGCAGAGGACCATGAGGCCACTTTGCAGAGTTACTCTACTGAAGCACCACGTTGAGGTGTCCAAAAAGCCCCCACCAAATAGATAGAATGAGCTGTCATCACAGCAGGGGCAGGAAAAGCCACCACCGAGTGGGCATGGTGAATATTAAGGCAGAAACATCTAGCCAAAGTCTGCTTGAAAGCAGACCAGCCCCGCTTGGGAACCTCATACAGGGTACTATATATGCAAAAAAAGAAAAAACAAGATTGCCTTATAGTGGTGCACATTGCTAATATAAAATGTAACTTTTAATTTGTATTAATAAAAAACATTGCGAAATATAGGATAAAATATAAAGGTGAAAAAATAGAAAGAGTGTTTTAAAATATGTGACTCCTCGCTCACAGAGCGTCCGCAAACTGTAAATTCTGTATGCCTTTATAATATGCAAATGTTCATATATTTTACTGTATTTATTAATAAACATTGCATAATTCCCAGCAGTGATTCATGTCTTGTTTTATATTCATTAAATATTATATAGTTACCAGCAATTCATGTCTTGTTCTTTATTCCTTATTTTCAATATAACCAATAAAGGTCATGTATGACAAGATATACTAATATTCAATCTATATGTAAGAGAATCACTATAGGAGTCTCTAACAAATCAGTGAGCTAGTTAATTTCTTCACAGCAAGATGTTTACAGATGATTTTATTAATTTCTATGTATATACAGTGTGTGTGTGACTCCTTGGGATTCATTCATTCCAGTGAACAAAACAGTCTTGCTTGGTTGCGTTTCTAGAATAAGTAACATCCATTAAAGACCAGATCCATATCCCACAAATGTCTGGACATATGGTAGAGGTCACTATTATTCCATCTCACCACACATTAAGGAGATATACTATAGTGCTAAGAGTCTAATAAATGTTGTTATATTATGTGTCTGTTCTTCATTTATAGTGCACTCATTCAGTCTAGCTGTGACTCATATATCGCCACATATATTTCAATGTTATAGTTGATTCTATGGGGTTAATTCCCTTCTACACAGGCAAGTATTGCTAATAACGGTCACACAGCGTCTGTGTCCTTTATTAGCAGCACAAAGCAAACAGTCTGACTATAACTCATGTGTGGCTCCAAATGTTTCAATATTGTAGCTATTCCTTAGCTTCTATCAGCACAAGCAATTGTTGATTGATGTTGTTACACTGTCCGTATCCTTTATTGATAGCCCAGTCACACAGTCTAGCTGTGACTCTTATAGGCCCTACACACTGGCCGATTTTTGGAAAGATATGAACGATCTCGTTCATAAATGAACGAGAACTCGTTCATATCTTTCAGGGTGGAGGCTCCAGCGATGAACGATGCGCGGCCCCACGCTTGTTCATCGCTGGTCTCCCGTCTGCTGTACATGTAGGCTAATATGGACGATCTCGTCCATATTTGCCTGCACTTCAATGCAGCCGCGTGACGGGGGGAGTGAAGAAACTTCACTCCCCCCGTCACTGCCCCCCCGCCGCCGGGTCGCTCGTCGGCCGTATCCGCCGTCGGGCAGCTCGGCGGCGGATCGGCTAGTGTATAGGGCCCCATACACTGCTGTGAATGTTACAATATTGTAACTATTCCAGTGAGGTTAATGTCTATCAGTACAGACAGCTCTTAGAACATGATTTCTGTTTAAATCCACAGTATGGTTTATTTCTGTGTGATTGATGTGGATTACTAGTGCATTCCTTTATTGCAACTTATCCCACCTCAATAATTAACACAGTATATATCCTTCCCTAATTATCTACAGTATTTTACTGCATATACACCATACACTAGATCTCATAATAGAATGTGTTGATAGTGGTAATTGATTCTATGGGGTTAATTCCCATCAGCACAGACAGCCACCAGTACATAGACAGTATGGCCTCTCTGCGCACACGGCGTCCGCTACTGCTTTAATGCCGAGGCAGTGAAACAAAGATCTTACACACTCCCGGAAGGGAATGATCATTTAGATAGAGAAATGTGTATGTAGATAGTCGTCTGTACCACAGCGATATAGCATGTCAGTGATTTAGATTGATACTCTAATATTACACCCCTCGAAGGGTACAATTATATAGATAGAAAGTGTGCTTAGACAGCCATACGGAGAGCAGTGTTTCAACGTGCTGTTATTATCAGCAGGCTCGGACTGGTCCACAGTGGTACAGGGGAAACCACCGGTAGGCCCCACTGCCTGGGGGGCCCTCCTCCTCAAGGGATCAGGTTCTAGACTGTGCACTTATATATTATACATATGTTACCTTATACTGCACAGGATTATGATGTATTCTCTACAGTACATTGCTGTCATTAATCTGGCACATTATCATGCATGCACTAGCATTAATTACTATATCAGTTATCAAGGAGTCCAGACCAGGTATTCTATAATGGTTAGCCACACCTCCTTTGGAGGCTGGCCACACCTCTAATCATGGGCCCCTACCACTGAATACCCCCGGTGGGCCCTTCATGCTCCCGTCCGACACTGTTTATCAGCACACTCCACCATGAGACTCAGTGTGTGATATGTATTGATTTGGGTGGAATATTTTGTAATAAGGAATCACCAATAATCCACAAGAATTACACAGTAATAAACCATACTTTGGATCCAAATAGTAATCATGTCCTAATAGCTGTTTGTACGGATAGAAATTGATTCCATGAATATGGATATAATATTGCAACACTCACAGCACTATATAAGTTACAGCTAGACTGCGTATTTGGGCTACTAACAAAGAATATAGACACAGTGTAACAACATTAATTAACAGCTATTTGCAGCCACACATGAGCTATAGTCAGATTGTGTGACTCGTGCTGCTAATGAAGGACACAGACGCTGTGTAATTCTATGTACTGGTGGCTGTCTGTGCTGATGGGAATTAACCCCATAGAATCAATTACCACTATCAACACATTCTATTATGAGATCTAGTGTATGGTGTATATGCAGTAAAATACTGTAGATAATTAGGGAAGGATATATACTGTGTTAATTATTGAGGTGGGATAAGTTGCAATAAAGGAATGCACTAGTAATCCACATCAATCACACAGAAATAAACCATACTGTGGATTTAAACAGAAATCATGTGCTGTCTGTACTGATAGACATTAACCTCACTGGAATAGTTACAATATTGTAACATTCACAGCAGTGTATGAGTCACAGCTAGACTGTGTGACTGGGCTACCAATAAAGGATACGGACAGTGTAACAACATCAATCAACAATTGCTTGTGCTGATAGAAGCTAAGGAATAGCTACAATATTGAAACATTTGGAGCCACACATGAGTTATAGTCAGACTGTTTGCTTTGTGCTGCTAATAAAGGACACAGACGCTGTGTGACAGTTATTAGCAATACTTGCCTGTGTAGAAGGGAATTAACCCCATAGAATCAACTATAACATTGAAATATATGTGGCGATATATGAGTCACAGCTAGACTGAATGAGTGCACTATAAATGAAGAACAGACACATAATATAACAACATTTATTAGACTCTTAGCACTATAGTATATCTCCTTAATGTGTGGTAAGATGGAATAATAGTGACCTCTACCATATGTCCAGACATTTGTGGGATATGGATCTGGTCTTTAATGGACGTTACTTATTCTAGAAACGCAACCAAGCAAGACTGTTTTGTTCACTGGAATGAATGAATCCCAAGGAGTCACACACACACTGTATATACATAGAAATTAATAAAATCATCTGTAAACATCTTGCTGTGAAGAAATTAACTAGCTCACTGATTTGTTAGAGACTCCTATAGTGATTCTCTTACATATAGATTGAATCAGGGCCATCTTAACAGCAGTGTAGGCCCCTGGACACAGCAATGCACTGGGCCCCCTACCCATCCTCCAGCGGTAGGGGTTGGGGTGCTAAAGCGGGAGCTTTGAAGTCCAGTGGGCGGTAGGGGATGTTCAATCTTCCGCTCGGCATGTAGGACCTGGAGCAGTAATTTCTGCTAATTACTTCTTTACTGCACAGATGGGGCTAAACTGTAGAAGGGGGCATTGGACTGAATGAAGAAGCCCTGGTACATGACTTCCAGGGTGGTAGGGGTGTTTAATACGTAGGGGAGGGTGTATAGTGGAGTGGGCTTAAAATTCATCATATTCCGGTGGGAGGTCATTTTGCTTACCTGCAGATATCTCAAGTTCCCGAAAATAGATTTCTTAGGTTTGAATGGGATAAAAATCTAGAGAGTCCGACCTTTCAGAAGGCGCTGGGGACTTAGGTATCAGAACTCAGGAGCCAGAGCAATTCACCAACAAAAATATAAAACTGCATATTTTTCGTGTGGAGCTGGAGCAGGGACCAGCTGCTTGAAGGCTGATATCTCAGTTTCTGAGCATAGTAGAGACAAGCTTTCAATGTCCACCAAAAGGGGAGAGTCACAGCTTTAGGATTATACCCTCAGAAAGTCTCTAAATTAGACAGAACCTGAGATATCTGGCTGGGAAGAGCAATTAACAGGCTTGGATGGGGACCACTGCTTTCAAGTCGGATATCTCCGGTTCCCCAGGGCCGAATTTCAAAAATCTGGTACCCCTAGAAAGAGGGGACCCTGAGCTATCAGCCTAGGGCCCTTATACTCCTGGGGCCCTTGGGCAAAAGCCCATTGAGCCCATACGAAAAGACGGCCCTGGATTGAATATTAGTATATCTTGTCATGCATGACCTTTATTGGTTATATTGAAAATAAGGAATAAAGAACAAGACATGAATTGCTGGTAACTATATAATATTTAATGAATATAAAACAAGACATGAATCACTGCTGGGAATTATGCAACGTTTATTAATAAATACAGTAAAATATATGAACATTTGCATATTATAAAGGCATACAGAATTTACAGTTTGCGGACGCTCTGTGAGCGAGGAGTCACATATTTTAAAACACTTTTTCTATTTTTTCACCTTTATATTTTATCCTATATTTCGCAATGTTTTTTATTAATACAAATTAAAAGTTACATTTTATATTAGCAATGTGCACCACTATAAGGCAATCTTGTTTTTTCTTTTTTTGCATATATAGTACCCTATCTTGCCTGTGGTAGCACCCCTCAGTAAAGATAATTCATATGAACAAAACGGTAAACATTTAGAGGGTTGGTTTAAAGGAACAGACGACTTGTGCGACCTTTTCTTTTTGTATATAACTGAACCTCATACAGGACAAAGAGCGAATCTGACTTGCAGACCTCCCGGATCCTGTCTACATGTATGCAGAGAGCTCTCACCACATCCAGAGAAGCCTCCTGTTCAGGACAGTGAATGACTGTAGCACTATCTCCTGGATAATGTGGAAATGAGACACCACTTTGGGTAAGTAACACAAACGAGTGCGGAGGACTGCCCGATCAGCATGAAAAATCAGAAAGGGAGAACGTTAAGATAAGGCACTCAAGTCAGACAAGTCGCTGGGCTGATGCAAGTAAGCCAGCGATTATCCACCAATGCTAAGGGTTTAAAAGGAATGGACTGAAGAGCATTAAGAACCAAAGACAGGTCCCAAGGAGCCACCGGAGGAACCGACGATGGTTGACCGTGTAGGACACCCTGTAAAAATGTGTTGACATCGGGCAACACAGCAAGCTGTCTTTATAAAAGTACAGACAGGGCATACATCTGAACCTTCAATGATGAGAGGCGGATCCCCAAGTTCAACCCTGACTGTGAAAAGGAAAAGAATCTAGAGAGTCGGAAGGTCAGGGATTTAAATCCCTGGAAGAACACCACACAAAGTATGTTTGCCAAACGCTGTGATAAATTGAAGCCAACAACGATTTGAGGGCATTCAGCATTGTATGAATGACCCGTCAGGAGAAACCTTTCACTCTTAAAATGGATATCTCCAAAGCCACTCAATCAAAGCGAGTCGGACCAGTTCCGGCTGGAAGCACAGGCCTTGAGACAGGAGATCTGGCCAAAGATGCAGACGCAGGGGAGCGTCAATGGAAAGACCTAGGAGATCGCCGTACCACAACCACCAAGGATCATCGTGCTGCCCTCTTGCTTGAATTTGCAAAGCACTTGGGGAGTCATCAAGATCGGAGGGAAAATGTAGACAAGAGGGGACTTCCATGGCACCACCAGTGTGTCCACGAATATCCTCAGTTTGGAAGCAATACCTCGGCACTTGATGGTTGTGCTGAGATGCCACCATGTCGATATCCAGAAGACCCCAGTGGCTGACCATCAACTGAAAGACATCTGGATGTAAAGCCCACTTGCCAGAATGCACGTCCTGTTGGCTGAGGAAGTTCACCTCCCAATTTTGGAAGCCGGGAATGAACAACATCGGAAGATTCTCAGACTCTGCCCAGTGTAGGATGCGACTGGCTTCCTTCATTGTGCCACGGCTGCTCATGGTGCCCTGGTGGTTGATTATCCAGCCATGAGACTGGAGAAGGTCCACTGTCAAGCGAATGCTGACTGACAATATCTCCAGGAGGAGCAGATCGTTGAGATATGGTAGAATTTTGACCCTTCCCCCCTGGGGTCATACTGCCATGACCCCGGGGGCCATGACCTTTGTGAAGATACAAGATACTACGGAGAGACCAAACTGTAATGCCTGAAACTGGTATTGATCAGAGCAAATTGCAAACCTGAGGAAGTGTTGATGAGTGACTCAAATCGCAAAATGCAAATAGACATCTTGAATGTCCAACAAAGCCATATAATCCCAATTCTATGGTCAGGATAATGGAATGAAGAGACTCTATACAAAATCTGGGGACCAAGAGAATTCGGTTCAGTGCCTTGAAGTTGAGAATAGGTTAGCAAGAGCCATCCGGCTTCTGGACCAGAAAGAGGTTTGCGTAAAACCCCAGACCCCTTTGAGATGGGAGGACTGCTAGAGGGCCACCAACAGCAGACACACATGCCAGAACATTAGTCAGAGGGGCTGACATGGTAGCTGCTAACCGATATACTAACTGAGACAATACCTGTATCAACATTGAAACCCAAGCTGGTTCCTGTGTGGATGGAGTGGCTGAAGCGGCGTCCCGCAGTGTAGCCATGACACAATGACACAATGACCATTGTTGTCCGGATCCTGGGGAGAGTGTTAACCTAGAGTTTACAAGTACATGGCACTAGGGCACCCGAATCCTTGGAAGCTTTGTTCTTGGATGACATAGCAATGCAAACTAAGCTTGACCTCACACAGAAAGCTGATGCAGTGGTGTGTACTATAAGGTAGTGCAAAGAGTGGCAAGCAATACCCAGAAATAATAAATGGGACTGCTATATAAAACAAGATTTATGGTAAGAACTTACCGTTGTTAAATCTCTTTCTGCGAGGTACACTGGGCTCCACAGGAAATGACATTGGGGTGTAGAGTAGGATCTTGATCTGAGGCACCAACAGGCTCAAAGCTTTGACTGTTCCCAGAATGCCTAGCGCGCTTCCTCTATAACCCCGCCTCCTTGCACAGGAGCTCAGTTTTTGTTAACCAGTCCAATGCAGTAGCAGGCAAAAGAGACGACAACTGTTAGTAGCAACAAACACCACACTCTCACGACAGGAGAAAGTGTCAGCGGCTAATGCCATACCAACCCAAAGAAGCTAAGTGCGTCAGAGTGGGTGCCCTGTGGAGCCCAGTGAACCTCGCAGAAAGAGATTTAACAACGGTAAGTTCTTACCATAAATCTCGTTTTCTGCTGCGGGGTACACTTGGCTTTACAGGGAATGACATTGGGGATGTCCTAAAGCAGTTCCTTATAGGAGGGGACACACTGTAGCGGGGCACAAGAACCCGGCGTCCAAAGGAAGCAGTCTGGGAGGCACGTAGCCGCCTTGCACAATTGTTCAAGGGTCACACTACGGCGGGCTGCCCAAGAAGGTCCAACCGACAGAGTAGAATGGGCCTTTATGGTAGCAGGAGCTGGAAGGCCAGCCTGTACATAAGCATGTGCAATTACCATTCTAATCCATCTGGCCAGGGTCTGCTTGTGTGCAGGCCAGCCACGTTTGTGAAAACCAAACAGAACAAAGAGAGAATCCGACTTCCTGATGGAGGCAGTTCTCTTCACGTAGAAACGGAGAGCCTGTACCACATCCAAAGACCGTTCATTGGAAGACAAATCAGGAGAGGCAAAGGCCGGAACCACAATCTCCTGATTAAGGTGGAAAGAAGACACCACCTTAGGTAAATACCCGAGACGTGTTCTAAGAACCGCCCTATCACGGTGAAAAATCAGATATGGTGACCTACAAGACAAGGCACCCAAATCCGACACCCGTCTAGCAGAGGCAATAGCCAGCAGAAACAATACCTTAAGAGAAAGCCACTTAAGGTCTGCAGATTCAAGAGGTTCAAACGGAGACCCTTGCAACGCCTCCAGAACCACCGACAAGTCCCAAGGAGCCACCGGCGGGACATAAGGAGGTTGAATCCGCAACACACCCTGAGTGAACGTATGCACATCAGGTAAGGTCCCAATTTTTCTCTGAAACCAGACCGGCAAGGCAGAAATATGAACCTTGATTGAGGCTAGACGAAGGCCCAAGTCCAGGCCTTGTTGAATAAAGGCCAAAAATTTGGCCATACTAAACTTGTAAGCGTCATGATTGTTAGATGCGCACCAAGCAAAGTAAGAATTCCAGACCCTATGATAATTCCGAGCAGAAGTCGGTTTCCGGGTCTTCAACATAGTTTGAATGACCGCCTCAGAAAATCCTTTGGCCCTTAAGACAGAAGCTTCAAGAGCCACGCCATCAAAGCCAATCGAGCTAAATCCTGATATACACAGGGGCCCTGAACGAGGAGATCTGGGCGCTGCGGAAGTAGAAGGGAACACTCTATCGAGAGACCCTGAAGGTCTGAGAACCAATGCCGTCTGGGCCACGCTGGAGCAATAAGAAGTAGGAATCCTCCTTCTTGCTTGAACTTCCTTATTACTCTGGGCAGGAGTGACACCGGAGTGAACACGCATGGCAGCCGAAAGTTCGATGGAATTGCCAGTGCGTCCACGAGCGCTGCTTGAGGATCCCTTGTCCTTGCTCCAAAGACCGGAACCTTGTGATTGTGTCGAGACGCCATCAGGTCCACATCTGGAAGGACCCACTTGTCCACGAGGAGTTGAAACACTTCTGGATGGAGGCTCCACTCTCCAGCGTGTACGTCCTAATGACTGAGAAAGTCCGCTTGCCAGTTTAGGACCCCCAGAATAAACACTGCCGATATGGCTGGCAGATGGCGTTCCGCCCACTGAAGAATCCGTGATACTTCCCTCATTGCCATGCGGCTTCGAGTGCAGCCTTGATGACTGATGTACGCCACCGTGGTGACGTTGTCCGACTGTACTTGAACAGGTCTGTTCTGTATTAAATGCAGGGCCAAGTTCAATGAGTTGAACACCGCCCGCAATTCCAGAATGTTTATCGGGAGAAGAGACTCCTCCTTGGTCCGCCGACTCTGAAGGGAGTGTTGCTCCAACACCGCGCCCCAACCCCTCAGACTGGCGTCCGTCGCCATAAGGACCCAGTCAGAGATCCAGAAGGGACGACCCCTGCTCAATCGTTGGTCCTGAAGCCACCAGCTCAGTGATAGATGGACCTCCGGAGACAATGAGATCATGTGAGACCTGATCTGGTGTGGCAGGCCGTCCCACTTGGCAAGAATCAGCCTCTGGAGAGGGCGTGAATGGAATTGAGCGTACTCCACCATGTCGAAAGCCGACACCATGAGACCTAGCACTTGCATTGCCGAATGTTTTGACACTTGTGGACGAGATAGGAAGCATCGAATTCTGTCCTGAGCTTCAGGACTTTCTCCTGAGACAAGAAGAACCGCTGGTTGTGAGTATCCAACAACGCTCCCAGGTGCACCATGCTCTGAGAAGGGACCAGGGAGGATTTCTTCCAGTTGATGAACCACCCTTGGGCTTGCAAAAACTGGAAAGTCAGATCCAGATGGCGTAGGAGAATCTCTGGGGAATTTTCCAGGATCAACAAGTCGTCCAAGTACGGTAGGATCCTGACCCCTTGACGACGGAGTACAGCCGTCATTACCGCCATGACCTTGGTGAAGACTTGCGGAGCAGTGGTCAAACCAAAAGGTAATGCCCGAAACTGGTAATGGAGATTGCCAAGCGCAAACCTCAGGTACTGCTGATGCGACACTGCAATGGGAATATGCAGGTATGCATCCTGTATGTCCACTGAGACCATATAGTCCCCAGGCTCCAAGGCCAGAACGATAGAGCGAAGAGTTTCCATACAAAACTTGGAGACCTTCACAAATTTGTTCAAGAACTTGATGTTGAGAATGGGCCCAGGAGGGACTGTACCACTGAATGAAGAGTCTCTGCCTTCACCTGATCCGAAGGGATGTCTGTCAGGCAAAATCGATGAGGGGACGATTCTTGAAGGATACGGCGTAACCTCGAGTGACGACTTCCTGTAGCCAGGCATCGGAAGTGGTCTACAACCATTCCTGGGTAAACCCTAGAAGTCGGCCCCCCACTCTGGGATCCCCCAGAGGGAGGCCCGGCCCGTCAGGCAGCAGGTTTGTCAGTTTCAGAAGTAGGCTGACGGGCAGCCCAGGCCCATTTGGGTTTGGGCTTATTGGGTTTGGAAGTGCGAACCTGTTTTGGGTACGCCTGACCTTTTGCTTTCCCTGAAGTGCGAAAGGAGCGAAAGGAAGTGCTCTTAGCCTTCGGCACCGAAGAAGCAGTACTAGGAAGACATGATGTTTTAGCAGACGCTAAGTCAGCCACTATCTTGTTGAGGTCTTCTTCCGAAAAGAATGTCTCCTTTGAAGGGGAGTACCTCCAGGGTTTTCATAGAGTGCATGTCCACAGACCAGGACGATAACCAGAGAATTTGGCGAGCCAAAATGGACGTAGTAGAAGCCTTGGCCGCCAGAATACCGGCATCAGAAGCCGCCTCTTTAATGTAATGAGACTCTGTAACAATATACGACATGCATTGTCTAGCATGATCAGAAGCATTGGAAGACAATTCCGCCTCCAGCTCCTGAGCCCACGCTTCCACAGCTTCTGCAGCCCATGTTGCTGCAATAGTGGGCCTATGCACCGCACCGTTTAGGGGGTAGATTGCCTTCAAACAACCCTCCACACGCTTGTCCGTCGGCTCTCTCAAGGACGTGGCGTTAGTTACAGGCAGAGCTGAGGATTCTACCAGCCGCGCCACTTGCGAATCCACTTGCGGGGGTGTTTCCCAATTTTTACTAAGCTCTGCAGCGAGGGGGTAGCCAGCCAGCATCGTCTTGTGAGGCGTGAACTTCTTTCCTGGCTTTTCCCAGGACTCCTGACGTATGTCAACTACATTTTCAGAGTGAGGTAAAACTTGTTTAAACACCTTCTGACGTTTAAACCTGTCCGGTTTCTTAGGGGCAGTGTCAGGTTCCGGTTCATCATCATCCTGAACAATGAGCCTGATAGCCTCTAACAAGTCAGGAACATTCACCTGCGAAACAACTTCCCCATCAGAAGTATCAAGATCAGAATCTGTGGGGTCCGTATAAACGAGGTGTCTGGGACGTTGGTGGATTGTGAGGAAGTAATTGCCCGCTTTGAGGACCCCTTGGTCTTAGGCGGGCGAGGGTTAGACTTTTGAGCAGTCAGTGATTGGTTCAGTTGCTGTAACTGATTGGACAGTTGATCTGCCCATGGCGGGTTAACCGCAGGGACCATAAGCGGTTGTACCGGCACAGGAGGTCCCATAGGGGGCGTTAGTTTAGTTACCAGCGTAGCCAATAGCGTGGAGAAGGTAGCCCAAGGTGGGTCATTTTGCACCCCTGTTGCTACAGTCCCACTGGGGGGCAAGGAACCCCCAGAACCTGAACCCTCAGCTGCTATGTTATCCTCAAATGTATCTGCAGCGTCAACACCATGCAATGTGGGATCGGCCCCAGCTCCATTGCCCTTTGTAGCTGACATAGGGGGTCATTCCGAGTTGATCGCTCTCTAGCAGTTTTTAGCAGCCGTGCAAACGCTATGCCGCCTCCCACTGGGAGTGTATTTTAGCTTAGCAGAAGTGCAAACGAAAGGATTGCAGAGCGGCTACAAAGTTTTTTTTGTACAGTTTCTGAGTAGCTCAAAACCTACTCAGCGCTTGCGATCACTTCAGACCATTCAGTTCCTGATTTGACGTCACAACACGCCCTGCGTTCGCCCAGTCACGTCTGCGTTTTTTCTGGCACGCTTGCGTTTTTCCGAACACTCCCTGAAAACGGTCAGTTGACACCCAGAAACTCCCACTTCATGTCAGTCACTCTGCGGCAGCCACTGCGACTGAAAAGCATCGCTAGACCCAGTGTGAAACTACATTGTTCGTTGTAATAGTATGCCACGCGTGCGCATTGTGCTGCATGCGCAGAAGTGCCATTTTTTTGCCTCATCGCTGCCCAGCAAACGAATGCAGCTAGCGATCAACTCGGAATGACCCCCATAATCAAAAGCTCAATGCAAGGCAACACAGTACAATATCAGCAGCACAATACCTGACAAGAACCCCCTGTTGTATCAGCACAAACAGGGAATTCAAGAGGTATATGGTGACTGAAAATCACAGAGAAAAATACACACTGAGTATATCCTGTGAACTGCCTGTATTCAGGGCCAGTGAAAGGTCTCTCTGCACCCTAGGCAAAGCTTCAGCCTAGCGCCCCCTAACCTGCAAACCCTTGCAAAAATGTTTTACTATGTTCATAATATATCTCACTTTAAAAGTCCTTGATTGCCGTCTATTCTTCATATACTATGTAATTCTGTATATGAGGTCTGGTGGGGATACTGTATTTAATTGTGGTTGGGTACTGGATGCCATGGTCAAAATACCGACAGTGGCATCCTGACCACCATAATACCAACCTTTTCAATTAAATTAATTAACCTTACCCCTTAAGGGCCCCATACACTAGAACGATTATGCCTGATTTCAGCCCAATTCGAGCATTCGAACCGATATATTGGGTGAAATCGGGCATTTTGGCTGTGTTTCCGATCCGAAGCGCGTTTCCGTCAGGCTCGGTCCGACTCCTCTAGGTCGTTAGTGCTGCACTCGTGATATGTCGGTTCCCGCAGGCATGGCTGGGATCGCATACGATATATCACATGCAAAATGTACCAAATCATTTAGAATTGTATGGAACTACTGCCGGGAAACTCCCGGGAGAGTTCAGGGGAAATTGCCTCTGACTTCAGCCTCAGACATATCGTTGTAGTGTATGGGGCCCTTTACACTAACCCTCCCTCCCCAAAGCCTAACCCTAACCCTCCCCAGCATACTAAAATTCAGAATGCCGTTTGTCGGGATTCCGGCATAAGCATTCTGAATGCTGGGATGCCAACATTCCGTTAATTGTATGTGTATACATACATACATACATACATACTGTATACACAGACATACATATATTTGTATGCTCCTTATGGTGCTCTATTCCCCCATCTGTAAGTTCATTACTGACCCGCAACAGAGAAATACTTTATTTTCTTGCTGGATGTATTCAGTGGTGCCCTCCAGTGGTCGGCGCCCCTAGGCAGCCACCTAAAGCTGCCTAATGGTAGAGCCGGCCCTGCCTATATTATGATAAACCTGACACACTTAGCCCCCCCCTCAGGTTATAGAATATAGGGATAGCAAACTGAGTGAGAGACACAAAATGGAGGTCACACAGCAGCTATATGCACACACAGAGTCACAGTTTGTACAATGCAGAAATTATGACATGCAATAAAACTGCACTGGACTAGCAATACAGAGTAGTACTATGTATAGCTATAAACTTAATAGATATAACAATGCACAGTCAAGACTGGATGTATATCACAGGGTACTTGTACTAAATAACTCTGACTAAATGCACTTTAGGGCGGGAACATTTACTCTAAATGGCGCCCTGGGGCTGGGGGAGGGGCTACAGGTCAAAGCCTTATCCCCCTGCTGGACTTCACCACCGGGTACTGGGTGCTTAATAAAACGGTTTTATGAGAGAAAACCGACCTGTGCCCATGGCCTGGTGGTTTAGTGGGGTCCCTGTACTGCCACAGTGTGCACTCCAGTGCACGCAGCCCGCCTCCCATCGGCAACGCGGGATCGCGATTCACAGTGGATACCGCTTACCTCCTGGCTGAGTGCGGTCACGCTATCCGGGAGAGCAGCGGTCGTGTGTGACTAACAAAGAAGAAAACCGGAGCCTCTACTGTAGGTACCCGGCAACCAGGGCACGGGAGTGTACAGCGCAGCTGGGGGAGGTGATGGAGCTGCAGCAGGAGATGTCTGACTGACATCTAACACAGTCAATGTCTCTGCTGCAGCCCTTGAAGTCTTCAATATTCTTAAAAAGCTTCTCTCAAGGCTGCTGGAGCAGCCCCCCTGTTAAGTGCCTGCTTACTGCATGGCACCAACTACAAAACTGAGCTCCTGTGCAAGGAGGCGGGGTTATAGAGGAGGAGGCGCTAGGCATTCTGGGAACAGTCAAAGCTTTGAGCCTGTTGGTGCCTCGGATCAAGATCCTACTCTACACCCCAATGTCATTCCCTGTGGAGCCCAGTGTACCCCGCAGCAGAAATATCTATACAAATGTAATAAGCAATATAGATATCTAAGCTCAAGGGTACATGCAAAGACCCTGGGGGGTCCCTATTGTGACCGGGCTACAGCAGGACACACAAACAGGGACACCTGTAAAAAGTTTACAAACACATGCATAAAGAACCACTCAATGCACAGAATAAGTGGGCACTAATACTCAACAATCCAGCCCAATATACAGGAAAGAGTTTTGCATTGACACTAGGCTGCTAAGAGAAAGGCAAGGTCCAGTGTGCGAAGTAGAGCCCTGGGCCTACACTTACCCACACTACTGGTGGTCTCCTGCACCAGCGGTGAAAAGCCACGATGATGTGGCTCCCTGAAAGCAGGGAGCCACACTTACCTGCCCTGCGTGTTTGACTGCGGAGTCCAAGAGTGGTGGAGGTTATGTTGCCTTTGCTGTGTCACCTCCAGAGGTTGCCGGTGTTACCGCCAGGTGTTGGAGTGGCTGAGAAGGTGTCCTACAGTAAAGGACGCCTTAGCAGACCGCTCAGTGTGTAAAAGAAAAGAAAAAAGTAACTAGGGGGACCACTTAATAGCAGCCACCCACAAAATGGTGCCAGCACCACACTTCAACTGGCTGGCCAGGACTGGGTATAGTGGAGAGGGAGCCTGGGCATGCTGGGAAAGAAAGTTGTAACTATTTGGTGCCCAGACTCTCCTCTCTCAGTGTTCCCTATGCCCCCTAGTGGACTGAAGAAATAAAAGGGCATATTCTAGGACTGGGATATCAATAGAGGGGAAGTGTGTCGGCCAGCCAGTCAATGCCCCAGAAAACCTGGAATGATCTAATGTATCTTAAAGGAAAGTATAATGAATAGTGATAGCCTTATGGCTTGGTGGAGGCCGTGACAGTAATTTATCTAATGAATTGTCCCAATCCAGAACCCAAAAATGTCTAATGACATGGTACACAAATAATTGAGATTGTAGGAATTCTAGGAGGTAAGGCCGAACTGTCTCAAACACGTGAGATACTTCTACATACTCTCCTACTCTATGTTTCAAGAAAAACAAGTTTTCATTTTTAAAATGAGATAACGGCAGATGCGTTCATGTCTGCGGATGTAAGGTTGAGAAATAAGTGGGTCACTGGCTATTTCAGCTGGCATTACAGTAATAATGTAACAGAAACCGAAGGTGTTCTGGCTGAATACTGGACTGGTAGATACATGCAATGTATGCTTAGAAAGTGCACCTAACTTATTTTCTTAATACAATTTGTACCTCTCTCTTTTTTTAATAGTTTTACTTTTCTCAGAATTTTGGGGAGCATGTGTGTGTATCAAGGATGTGCGGTGAGCTAAATGGCTCAGGAGGCACTAGCTTGCACCTGAGCCAAATTTACATGCAATATATGAGCCAAAGGGTACATGTGGGCATTACACACCGGTGCAGCAGTATAAACTCCTGGAAATTTGATGAGTTTTGATCAGAGATGTGTGGAAAAGATAGACAGGTGAGGAACTGCCTCACCTGCCATAGACTATTTACTTCAGAGTTTTGGCTATAAAAATAATTAGAATAATGCAAAGAAGATATTTCACACATATTCTTTGTATTTGTCATATACATTATGCAGTCAAAACTCTGGCACAAACGTTAGTATGACAGGAAAGGCTCTGCCTCACCCGTCACTGTAGTGTGTGTGTGTATTGGCTTTTGTTATTTGTTTTGGGGCCAGCCTTCACGACTGTACTTAAATGTAGTGTTGTCATTGACCACTAGAGGGAATCATACAACTTACCGGTAGTTTTAGAAAAAAACTAAAAACTCACCTTATATTTCATTGTACAATAGTTACATTTTTCTAATGCTAAACACAGCAATTCATGCACTGTGCAACAGTTTGCCGTTTCGTAAAGAGGGGTTACCAGAAACCCTCGCAAATGTAATAAAACAAAATAAAACTATCACCCTCATCTACTTACCTAATATCTACTGTATCTAGCGACCTACCTTCTACATCTCTATCTGCAGTTTCCTCCTCAAACATTTTTGCAAAGGCCCAGCACCCGGCTGTCAACATTTTCTGGGGAGAACACTGAGCCTACTACCTACCTCATTCAATCTATCTATCTACTCATATTTATCTACCAACCTACCTTATATCCATCTATATCTCTCATATCTATCTGATATTAATCTATCCATCTAATTTCTCTCTTATATCTAAGTGTAGACTAGATATAAGATTCCATGGGGTCGATTCTATTCGGCAACTAATGAATAGCGCCGGGAATTAGCTCCCGATGCTATTCAATTCAGCAACTAGTTACGTCGGCGATGGCCCGTTCTCGCCGACAAAACAGGTTGAATTGTCGGGAGAACGGGCATTCTCCAACTTAACTCCCCGGCGCAAGGCTGATTCCCGACAGAATCAGCCTCGCGCCGGCCGCGAGGCAGCACTTTTGTCGGGTTTCTCTTCTCATCCCCCGGGGATGAGAGAAGAATTCCCGACAATTGCAGGTAATTAGTTGCTGAATTGAATAGCGTCGGGAGCTAATTCCCGGCGCTATTCATTAGTTGCCGAATAGAATCGACCCCCATGTTAACTGCTAATGTAGCCAGCCTTCTTGCTACCCATAAGGCCGACTTGCACAAAATAAACCCATACTTGCCTACCTGACCCTCTCCATGAGGGAGAAAAT
Source organism: Pseudophryne corroboree (assembly GCF_028390025.1). Classification (NCBI taxonomy): domain Eukaryota; kingdom Metazoa; phylum Chordata; class Amphibia; order Anura; family Myobatrachidae; genus Pseudophryne; species Pseudophryne corroboree. The sequence continues at coordinate 67,104,029 of NC_086454.1, read as the reverse complement.
GCTCAGTTCCTGGACTTTCCTGGTAATGTATGATTGCCATCACTTGTGGTGAACTAGTTAATTGATAAGAAAGGTGTTTCACCACAGGTGATGGCAATCATACATTACCAGGAAAGTCCAGGAACAGAGCATTTTCTCCCTCATGGAGAGGGTCAGGTAGACAAGTATGAATAAACCCCAAAACAAATATGGGGCCACCATTATAGGAGTTCGAGCCTTAGTGAAGGAAAAATCAACCCATAGATGAAGGTCAGTTAATGCAAGCAACTTGTGCACCTACCATTTATTCTCTACTCACACCTTTCCTCTTACCATATGAGCTGTTATAATTGGTACAATAGAAGTTCAAAGGGTCTCCACTTCCTTTCAAACTGGCTGGAATCCTTGGAGACATCCTGTCAGCTGGTAGAAGTCCCAATCCAGACACTAGGTTTATAGAAAATGTTCAAGAGTTTTCATGAACACTCAGTGCATTAACAGAATGTGCTGACATCAGTAACTAGGCTGCAGTCACTATGGTAACATAAACAATGTGCAGAGTTCTGTTCACTAGAGATCAACTTCTCCTTTACTCCAGTGCACCTGCCAATCACACAGCTAGTCCTGTCATTTCAAAAGGCCACTTCTAAAATACAAATTAACTTATATAAAGAGCAATTGATAACATCAATATATATATATATATATATATATAGGTTTCATATTCTTTTAACATGCCCATTTTTTGTTATGAGCCATTACAGATTCTATGCATAAAAAGTTTTGTGTAGAACAAGACCAAGGTAAGAGTTACTTTCCCTGTGCGATCAATCCAACGACGCAGGTCCCAGAATTGACGTCAGACATCCTCCCTCCGTACGCTTCGACACGCCTGCGTTTGGATCTCCACACCCAGAAAACGGTGCGCTGACGCCCGGTTCCACCTTTCTCCTGTCAATCTTCTAGCGGTCGCCGCTGCGACCGCTTTCTTCATTAGCAATGTGGCCACCACACATGCGCAGTTCCGACCCGGTCACACGGCTGCGAAGAAGCGCAGCGTGCGATCGGGTCGGAATGCCCCCCAGAGTACAATGTGTGTTTTTTTAATATGAAGATGTGACTGTTTGTCAGCCTTGGCAATACCAAAATGATCTCCCATGTTCTGCTTTTCAGAACTACCCCATTAACACTGCAGGAGCAGTTAGGAAACTATGAATATATATTTTATGACCATTCTCTTCATTAAATTGAACATTGTTTTTTTGCCCTTAAAAGATATTGTTACTTTCAGCTTCATGTGATCATGAGTGTGGAGACATCGAGGCTGGCTTTATAACATGAATCACATGACTTTTGTGTGGTTGAAAACTTTATTACGTACGTAACTGCGCACATATATAGGCCTTCCCATTGAAAGTATAGGACATATGGGGCCTAATTCTGAGTTGATCGCAGCAGCAACTTTGTTAGCAGTTGGGCAAAACCATGTGCACTGCAGGGGAAGAAGATATAACATGTGCAGAGAGAGTTAGATTTGGGTGTGGTGTGTTCAAACTGAAATCTAAACTGCAGTGTAAAAATAAAGCAACCAGTATTTACCATGCACAGAAACAAAATAACCCACCCAAATCTAACTCTCTCTGCACATGTTATATCTGCCCCCCCTGCAGTACACATGGTTTTGCCCAATTGCTAACAAACTTGCTTCTGCGATCAACTCAGAATTTCCCCCATGGTCACCAGCACCACCTGAGCATAGGGACTTCTTTTCAGTATGCTTGGATTTATTAACAAGACCTCAAATGTCTCAAATATTATTTGCTTGGCCCAGCATAAAATAGTGTATGATTGATGTACATTGGTAAAAACATCCTGTTTACAAGCGTATTTATTATTCTAATTGTATAGTCAGTTTCACCCCTATTCATCATCACTCTACATATCCCGGAGCTATCCTTTCCCTCAATCACACAGGCATTTACTCAAATGGGAACTGATCACACGTGTGTCACTGTTGGTCCTGCGGTCGCCCCTGATACGCCAGAGATGCATACAGATGGGTCCACGGTTATCTTGGCTTCTGTGCTGCACCTAAGCACAGCATGACTTATTAGCATAAACCCTTCATCTATTGTTCTCAGCTGCAATACAATACAGAGAACAATACATCAGGTGATTAAGTCATTACAGCAGGGGATTAAGTCCGATTGGCCAGTCTCAGTTAATCCTATTAAAGGCCAAGATAAATGTGGACCTATCTGTATACTGTAATTCAAGGGCATTAATTACATGCTCATTACATAGCTTCCTGCAGGAACATACAGCAACCCCTGACCAGCGATCGCTGTGGGACAGATCTGCCATTCAGATTATTATAAAAGTATGATAAAATTCAGTAGAAATACATTAGGTACAGAGTTATGGGAAGTGTATTAGGATGAACTATAACACTCCTCTGGTTATGTTCACCATACCGACACCAGGATGTCTCAGCTTTTATATGGACGGAGGCGGAGGGGGGAGCACAACGAAGCTCCTTGCGGGCTCGGTGTCTTGCTGTGCTCGCCACATGTTCTATTCCCACTCTATGGCTGCCGTGGACACCCACGAGTGGGAATAGTCCATGCCAGCTGGCGGGCTATTGAGCGTTTGGAATCCCGGCGTCGGAACATAACTGCATCCCCACTCCTCAAAAGCCAACCCATCTTACATTGGGAAAGGGCTGAAACTCTATAGGGCTCTAAAGCAGTAGAACCTAAAGTGTACTCATTGGGGTCTGACCGTATTTTCTCACATTTCTGAACAAAGGGGGTTAATAAAGACCTGATCATAGCAGCAAATTTGTTAGCAGTTGGGCAAAACCATGTGTACTGCAGGTGGGGCAGACATAGCATGTGCAGAGAGACTTAGATATGGTGCGGTGTGTTCAATCTGCAATCTAAATTGCAGTGTATAAAGCAGCCAGTATTTACCCTGCACAGAAAAAATATAACCCACCCAAATCTAAAGGTGGGTACACACTGGTAGATATATCTATGGATGGATCGGGCAGTGTGTTGAGCATACACACTGCCCCGATCCGTTGGGAACTGACGTCATGAACACACGCCCGGCCAGTTCAGCTGTCAATCACCGCCGGCCGCCGCAGCATGTGTACGGGCCGACCGCCCGTACACACACAGCGACGCGCCAATATATCTGTAGATATATTGGCATTTGGCTGTGCTGCGGGGTCGACGCGATACGTTTGTGGACGACGGAGTTCACAGACGTATCGGCCGTACACACTGGCCGACGGACCCACGATATATCGGCCGTTCGAGAGAACGGACGATATATTGGCCAGTGTGTACCCAACTTAACTCTCTCTGCACGTTATATCTGTCCCCCCTGCAGTGCACATGGTTTTGCCCAACTACTAACAAATTTGCTGCTACGATCAACTCAGAATTACCCCCAATACTCATGAAGTTGATTCAGTGTCACGCTATACATACTAGCTTTAGTGTTGTATAATGGATGCCAGCATACAGTATTATTCACCACAATGGTCAGCATATAATATACCATGTCAATAGATAAACAGATTTGCTGATAAAATATTTTATTAGTATATCAGTGATTCATTTTTAGTTTCAATTACTTTCTAAAAGAAAGTGCATTACCCCCCACCATAAAGATTTTCACATCAAAGAACTACTTCTCTGTACGCTGCCAGGAGTTGCTTATTCTGTGTCCCTTCCTTGTGGCAAGTAAGTGCATAAATCAAGAAACGTCGCTGTCCACAGATCATGCGTAACTGAGCTGGATACAATGCATGAAACAAAGGGGGTCATTCCGAGTTGTTCGCTCGTTATTTTTTTTTGCTACGGAGCGATTAGTCGCAAACTGCGCATGCGCAATGTACGCAGCGCGCCTGCGCCAAGTAAATTAGCACAAAAGTTTGGTATTTTACTCACGGCGTAACAAAGTTTTTTCATCGTTCTGCTGATCGTAGTGTGATTGACAGGAAGTGGGTGTTTCTGGGCGGAAACTGGCCGTTTTCTGTGAGTGTGCGGAAAAACGCAGGCGTTTCAGGGAAAAACGCGGGAGTGTCTGGAGAAACGGGGGAGTGGCTGGCCGAACGCTGTGCGTGTGTGTGACGTCAAACCAGGAACGAAACTGACTGAACTGATCGCTATTTGTGAGTAGGTCTGGAGCTGCTAAGAAATTTCTATTCGCAATTCTGCTAATCTTTCGTTCGCAATTCTGCTAAGATAAGATACACTCCCAGAGGGCGGCGGCTTAGCGTGTGCAATGCTGCTAAAAGCAGCTAGCGAGCGATCAACTCGGAATCACCCCCAAAGTGCTTACACTCAACTACATGCATTCATCATGCTCACGCTCATATCTGCCTGCAGGTTTCCCTGTTAGGAAGGAGATGCCTCCAGTGACACAGAGAATAGATGAGGCTTGCACCCTACAGCAAGAGCATACACCCCCCTATGTAGATTCTTATACACAGGTCACTTTTATACGACTGCATACAATGGGCATACAAGAATCCATGAAGAACACGCAGACCCTGCAGTCCGTAGAAGGTGTCAGTTGACAACAGGCTTTAGAGAAACCCCCCTCTCTCCTAGTCATTGGGACTCTTGGAATAGATATTCCAGGTCTGGCTGCCTCAGACGTTGCTCCATGTCCCGGTTCTTGGCGAATTCCTTTAGCAGATGCATAATCTCATTGTCAAACTGCTCTGGAATATCCTGGACCCCTGTAAACAGAATTACAGAAACACTAAGACAAGAGAGGTGACAGCAAGAAGGGAGGGGAATACTGTTAGGGACTAAGCAGTGTACAAGATTGAGCTCATTATGGAAGGTGTACCTGTGACCCAGTAGTATATGTCCCAGTCATTGCTGGGCTCGTTGATTAGTCGATCATACTGTGACAGCTGGGTGTCCGTCATGGTGTTCAGGTGTTTCTTGGCAAACAGACTGCAAAGAGACAAAATACAATCCAAGATGTGTGTACAGGTGATACACGTGAGGCTCTAGCAAGCTAAGGAACATGAGGACCTTTCACAGAAGACAAATACGGACAAATAAAGAAGTATACGGTAGTTTTGATGTTACACCTCCATATTATATCATTCATATATATTATATGCATGTAGGACCTCATTCAGGATGGATCGCAAATCGCGATTGCGTACAATGACGATGCGGGGGCATGCGCAGGGGGCCTGTCCGCTCCGATCAAAAAGATCACGCTGAAATTGCAGTGCGATCGCAGTGGGTGGGTAGTGGGCTGCGTACTGGGTGGCCTTGCCCTGCGATGGGCGGTCCCCAGCATACGAGCAAAAGGATTATAAATTCTGTTGTTTAGCAGAATTTACAATCCTTACTGAATAGGGTCCCGTGGCAGCATTTCACAACATGTGTCTGACTATAGAGACACAATAAAGGAGACCGATAGCTTTCAATGAAGAGTCTGCACTCTCCTTGTGTAATTCTCTCATATGTACTTGCTGTGTCACACTGCTAATAAAATACATACATAACTATATGACACTAGCTAGACTCCTTGGGATGAAGGAGTCAGTGACAGATAACAGTAGCTCAGGGGAGAATAGTGGAGACAGGGATGCAAATGTGGAGGTTTTTTTGCTCATGCAAAACATTCGGAAACTGAAATAACAACAAGTGAGGTCATTATTTCAAAAAGCGGCAATACAATAAGCAGGTTTGTCAGGACAGGGTTTTTGTTTTTTTTTTCTATAATAAAAAACATTTGTGTGTGCAGAAACCCATATTAACCAATCAGCAACTACTGTTCAATGATCTCCAGTAAGTGAGACTGTGCAAGCCAATGACTGACTGGGCACTATGAGGCGCTGTATATCTGCACTTTATGGGGTATATGCAATTGCGGTCGAATTTCGCAAAAAAAAAAAAAAATCGTCAATGCAATTCAGTGCTTTCCGTCAAAAAAACGGACTTTCAAAATTCGACTTTTTGAAATTCGACTTTTGTCAAATTCGACTTTTCTGCAATGATACAAGTGCTGCAATTCGACCAAAGTGTATTCAATTCAAGTTTGGAAATTCGACAAAAGTGCTTTTAGACAGTAAATTCGACATTTTCAATCCGCCACACTTTGGAGGGTGAAACCAATAAAAAAAATTTAAAACATGTTTTTTTTTTGTTTTGTTTTTTTGGGGAATAGCATATCTATTTATATTAGAAGGGATTAGGTACTTGGTTTGTCTTTTTTGGTTGCACAAGTATTATTTATATATTTTTAAAAAGATTTTTTTTTTTTTAATAGCTGGAACGGTAAAATCAAGGAAAAAAATGGCGTGGGGTCCCCCCTCCAAAGCATAACCAGCCTCGGGCTCTTCGAGCTGGTCCTGGTTCTAAAAATGCGGGGAAAAATTTGACAGGGGATCCCCCGTATTTTTAAAACCAGCACCGGGCTCTGCGCCTGGTGCTGGCGCAAAAAATATGGGGGACAAAAAGAGTAGGGGTCCCCCGTATTTTTTACACCAGCATCGGGCTCCACTAGCTGGACAGATAATGCCACAGCCGGGGGTCACTTTTATACAGTGCCCTGCGGCCGTTGCATTAAATATCCAACTAGTCACCCCTGGCCGGGGTACCCTGGGGGAGTGGGGACCCCTTCAATCAAGGTGTGTCCCCCCCCCCAGCCACCCAAGGGCCAGGGGTGAAGCCCGAGGCTGTCCCCCCCATCCAAGGGCTGCGGATGGGAGGCTGATAGCCTTGAGAAAAATGTCAGAATATTGTTTTTTTCCAGTAGTACTACAAGTCCCAGCAAGCCTCCCCCCGCAAGCTGGTACTTGGAGAACCACAAGTACCAGCATGCGGGAGAAAAACGGGCCCGCTGGTACCTGTAGTACTACTGGAAAAAAAATACCCAAATAAAAACAGGACACACACAACGTGACAAGTACAACTTTATTACATACTGCCGACACACACATACTTACCTATGTTGACACGCCGACTGCCACAGTCTCCGACGATCCGAGGGTACCTGTGAAAAAATTATACTCACCTTCCAGCGTCCAGAGATAAATCCACGTCCAGAGTATAATCCAGGTACTTGGCAAAATAACAAAACGCAAAAACCCGTGCCAGCGGACTGAAAAGGGTCCCATGTTGACACATGAGACCCCTTTCCCCGAATGCAGAGACCTCTACGTGACAGCTGTCACTGAAAGGTCTCTTCAGCCAATCAGCGAGTGCAACGTCCTTGCACTCTGCTGATCGGCTCTGCGCGTCTGAGCTCAGACAGCGCATCGCAAAGCCTCTCCATTATATTCAATGGTGGGAACCTTGCGGTTAGCGGTGGGGTCACCCGCCGGTCAGCGGCTGACCGCGGGTAACCCCCCCGCTGACTGCAAAGTTCCCACCATTGAAATAATGGAGAGCTGTGCGATGCGCTGTCACAGCACAGACAGCGCACAGCCAATCAGGTGAGCGCCACGTAGTAGCGCTTCCTGATTGGCTGAAGGGACCTCAGTGACAGGAGTCACGTGGGGTCCCGGCACATTCGGGGAAAGGGGTCTCATGTGTCAATATGGGACCCCTTTCAGTCCGGCATATGGTCGGGTATGCGGTTTGTTTTTTTAACAAGTACGTGGATTATACTCTGGACGCTGGAAGGTGAGTATAATTTTTTAACAGGTACCCTCGGATCGTCGGAGACTGTGGCAGTCGGCGTGTCAACATAGGTAAGTATGTGTGTGTCGGCAGTGTGTAAAAAAGTTGTACTTGTCACGGTGTGTGTCCTGTTTTTATTTGGGTATTTTTTCCCCAGTAGTACTACAGGTACCAGCGGGCCCGTTTTTCTCCCGCATGCTGGTACTTGTGGTTCTCCAAGTACCAGCTTGCGGGGGAGGCTTGCTGGGACTTGTAGTACTACTGGAAAAAACAATATTCTGTCATTTTACTCAAGGCTATCAGCCTCCCATCCGCAGCCTTTGGATGGGGGGGGACAGCCTCGGGCTTCACCCCTGGCCCTTGGGTGGCTGGGGGGGGGGGGGGGACCCCTTGATTGAAGGGGTCCCCACTCCCCCAGGGTACCCCGGCCAGGGGTGACTAGTTGGATATTTAATGCCACGGCCGCAGGGCGCTGTATAAAAGTGACCCCCGGCTGTGGCATTATCTGTCCAGCTAGTGGAGCCCGATGCTGGTGTATAAAATACGGGGGGACCCCTACTCTTTTTGTCCCCCGTATTTTTTGCACCAGCATCAGGCGCAGAGCCCGGTGCTGGTTTTAAAAATACGGGGAATCCCATGTCAATTTTGTCCCCGCATTTTTAGAACCAGGACCAGCTCGAAGAGCCCGAGGCTGGTTATGCTTTGGAGGGGGGACCCCATGCCATTTTTTTCCGGGTTTTCCCATTTTTACCTGTTTTTTTAATTCGCGGCAAAATCCGGCAAATCGGCCGTTTTTCGCCCGCGGGAATGTCGAATCCGTTTTTCATTGAATATGGTGAATTCCGGCAGCCACCTGCCGGAATTCACCTGTCGAATTGTGTCGAATTAAAAAACGGCGATAATTTGCCGCGATTCGCCGTGAATTGCATATACCCCTATATGTATTAGCTCATAGGTTCTCAAACTCGGTCCTCAGGACCCCACACAGTGCATGTTTTGCAGGTAACCCAGCAAATACACAGGTGTATTAATTACTCACTGACATTTTAAAAGGTCCACATGTGGGGCTAATTATTTCACTTGTGATTCTGTGAGGAGACCTGCAAAACATGCACTGTGTGGGGTCCTGAGGACCGAGTTTGAGAACCTATGTATTAGCTTACGGCATTATACAGACTTCTCAGAGCAATACATATGTAATCCCGGCGGGCGGGATACCAGTTGTCAGTATCCCGACAGCAGCATTTCACCCGCCATAATGCCGGCAGCAGGACAAGCGCTATGAGTACCCTTGCGGGCTTGCTGCACTCGCCACAGGATCTGTTCCCACTCTAAGGGGGGAATTCAAATGTTCATGTTCTAAAGTGACGGGAGATAGAGGCGCAATATACAAATGGCCCCCGCGATCAGCTCCCAGTACAGTTGGGTTTAGGCACACAAAGCACCTAAAGCCGACTAAACTAATGGACGCGATCGTGAAGAGACCGGTTTGGGGCCCAAACCAGTCTCTATACGCGAATTTCAGCTGGCAACCTCCGGGGGTAGCGAGCTGAAATTAACTTGTCGAGCCCGTCGGCAGTAACATTAGAATACTGCCGGCGGGCGCGATCACGGCCGGGAGGGGGGAGAACACATTTGAATTCGGCCCTGCGTGTGTGCCGTGCACACCCACAAGTGGGAATAACCCGTGAGCCGGCATAGCCGGCTGTCGGGATACTGACCACCAGGATCCCAACAGCCGGCAAATTGATTGTCTCCCTTCTCGGGTACGCTGCGGACATGCGAGTATCACTATAACACACAGCCCACTACATACCTAAGCAATATACAGTTTTCCAGCATGCCCCTTTTACGGCTCTCGTACAAGAGTCTTGCTCTCTTTATTTCTGGCGTTTCATTGACGCGCTCTTTCCAAGCAGGCAACTGGATCTCAGTATCATTTCTCCTTCTATCACCGGTGGTTATAAACCTTGGTCCTCGGCAAACAAAGACGGAAGAAAGAAGAGCACTCTACAAGAAAAATATGAGGAATGTTAATCCACGGCTGTGATAGGACAATACAAGTAAACTGCAGGTTACTTCCTGTTGAACTCCTTTCTCCAGGGCCGTATGGGGCAGTTACCCAATGACATGCTTCCTGACAGGCTTTCTTTTGACAAAGTATTTAATTACGAAACGCACATAAGGAACTTTTTTCTACAAGATGGCTTTCTTGGTACACTAGATATTTACAGCCTAAGCTAGCTTCATGGAAAGAAATGGTCATATTTTCCTAGAAATGTACATAGCAATGACAACGGTTATTATTTGAAGATTTTTCACCATCCACGGTATGCTAATTACATATGGACACATAATAATAGTTTGTCCAGCTGAATTTCCTTATACAGGTATTATGAATATAATCAATCATATGTTGCTAATCATTTAAGAGTAGCAACAGCAATTACAGCTGAGACTGCATGTCTGCTCACTTGGGACTAATCTGGTGCAGGACGGTGACATGGTATAGCTATATACTGGTGTAGTATCTGTTACTGGTGCAGGACGGTGACACGGTATAGCTTCATACTGGTGTATTATCTGTTACTGGTGCAGGACGGTGACACGATATAGCTCCATACTGGTGTATTATCTGTTACTGGTGCAGGACGGTGACACGGTATAGCTATATACTGGTGTAGTATCAGTTACTGGTGCAGGACGGTGACACGGTATAGCTATATACTGGTGTAGTATCTGTTACTGGTGCAGGACGGTGACATGGTATAGCTACATACTGGTGTAGTATCTGTTACTGGTGCAGGACGGTGATATGTTATAGCTATATACTGGTGTAGTATCAGTTACTGGTGCAGGACGGTGACATGGTATAGCTATATACTGGTGTAGTATCTGTTACTGGTGCAGGATGGTGATATGGTATAGCTCCATACTGGTGTAGCATCAGTTACTGGTGCAGGACGGTGACATGGTATAGCTATATACTGGTGTAGTATCAGTTACTGGTGCAGGACGGTGACATGGTATAGCTATATACTGGTGTAGTATCAGTTACTGGTGCAGGAAGGTGACATGATATAGCTATATACTGGTGTAGTATCAGTTACTGGTGCAGGACGGTGACATGGTATAGCTATATACTGGTGTAGTATCTGTTACTGGTGCAGGACGGTGACACGGTATAGCTACATACTGGTGTAGTATCTGTTACTGGTGCAGGATGGTGAGATGGTATAGCTATATACTGGTGTAGTATCTGTTACTGGTGCAGGACGGTGACATGGTATAGCTATATACTGGTGTAGTATCTGTTACTGGTGCAGGACGGTGACACGGTATAGCTATATACTGGTGTAGTATCTGTTACTGGTGCAGGACGGTGACATGGTATAGCTATATACTGGTGTAGTATCTGTTACTGGTGCAGGACGGTGATATGGTATAGCTATATACTGGTGTAGTATCTGTTACTGGTGCAGGACGGTGACACGGTATAGCTATATACTGGTGTAGTATCTGTTACTGGTGCAGGACGGTGACATGGTATAGCTATATACTGGTGTAGTATCTGTTACTGGTGCAGGACGGTGACATGGTATAGCTATATACTGGTGTAGCATCAGTTACTGGTGCAGGACGGTGATATGGTATAGCTATATACTGGTGTAGCATCAGTTACTGGTGCAGGACGGTGACACTGTATAGCTATATACTGGTGTAGCATCTGTTACTGGTGCAGGACGGTGACATGATATAGCTATATACTGGTGTATTATCTGTTACTGGTGCAGGACGGTGACATGATATAGCTATATACTGGTGTATTATCTGTTACTGGTGCAGGACGGTGACATGATATAGCTATATACTGGTGTAGTATCAGTTACTGGTGCAGGACGGTGACATGGTATAGCTATATACTGGTGTAGTATCAGTTACTGGTGCAGGACGGTGACATGGTATAGCTATATACTGGTGTAGTATCAGTTACTGGTGCAGGACGGTGACATGGTATAGCTATATACTGGTGTAGTATCAGTTACTGGTGCAGGAAGGTGACACGGTATAGCTATATACTGGTGTAGTATCAGTTACTGGTGCAGGACGGTGACATGGTATAGCTATATACTGGTGTAGTATCAGTTACTGGTGCAGAATGGTGACACGGTATAGCTATATACTGGTGTAGTATCAGTTACTGGTGCAGGATGGTGACACGGTATAGCTATATACTGGTGCAGTATCAGTTACTGGTGCAGGACGGTGACACGGTATAGCTATATACTGGTGTAGTATCAGTTACTGGTGCAGGACGGTGACATGGTATAGCTATATACTGGTGTAGTATCTGTTACTGGTGCAGGACGGTGACATGGTATAGCTATATACTGGTGTAGTATCAGTTACTGGTGCAGGATGGTGACACGGTATAGCTATATACTGGTGCAGTATCAGTTACTGGTGCAGGACGGTGACACGGTATAGCTATATACTGGTGTAGTATCAGTTACTGGTGCAGGACGGTGACATGGTATAGCTATATACTGGTGTAGTATCTGTTACTGGTGCAGGACGGTGACATGGTATAGCTATATACTGGTGTAGTATCAGTTACTGGTGCAGGATGGTGACATGGTATAGCTATATACTGGTGTAGTATCTGTTACTGGTGCAGGACGGTGACATGGTATAGCTATATACTGGTGTAGTATCTGTTACTGGTGCAGGACGGTGATATGGTATAGCTATATACTGGTGTAGTATCTGTTACTGGTGCAGGAAGGTGACATGGTATAGCTATATACTGGTGCAGGACGGTGACATGGTATAGCTATATACTGGTGTAGTATCAGTTACTGGTGCAGGACGGTGACATGGTATAGCTATATACTGGTGCAGTATCAGTTACTGGTGCAGGACGGTGACACGGTATAGCTATATACTGGTGTAGTATCAGTTACTGGTGCAGGACGGTGACATGGTATAGCTATATACTGGTGTAGTATCTGTTACTGGTGCAGGACGGTGACATGGTATAGCTATATACTGGTGTAGTATCAGTTACTGGTGCAGGATGGTGACATGGTATAGCTATATACTGGTGTAGTATCTGTTACTGGTGCAGGACGGTGACATGGTATAGCTATATACTGGTGTAGTATCTGTTACTGGTGCAGGACGGTGACATGATATAGCTATATACTGGTGTAGTATCTGTTACTGGTGCAGGACGGTGACACGGTATAGCTATATACTGGTGTAGTATCAGTTACTGGTGCAGGACGGTGACATGGTATAGCTATATACTGGTGTAGTATCAGTTACTGGTGCAGGACGGTGACACGGTATAGCTATATACTGGTGTAGCATCAGTTACTGGTGCAGGACGGTGACACTGTATAGCTATATACTGGTGTATTATCTGTTACTGGTGCAGGACGGTGACATGATATAGCTATATACTGGTGTAGTATCAGTTACTGGTGCAGGACGGTGACATGGTATAGCTATATACTGGTGTAGTATCAGTTACTGGTGCAGGACGGTGACATGGTATAGCTATATACTGGTGTAGTATCTGTTACTGGTGCAGGACGGTGACATGGTATAGCTATATACTGGTGTAGAATCTGTTACTGGTGCAGGACGGTGATATGGTATAGCTATATACTGGTGTATTATCTGTTACTGGTGCAGGATGGTGACACGGTATAGCTATATACTGGTGTAGCATCAGTTACTGGTGCAGGACGGTGACACTGTATAGCTATATACTGGTGTATTATCTGTTACTGGTGCAGGACGGTGACATGATATAGCTATATACTGGTGTAGTATCAGTTACTGGTGCAGGACGGTGACATGGTATAGCTATATACTGGTGTAGTATCAGTTACTGGTGCAGGATGGTGACACGGTATAGCTATATACTGGTGTAGAATCTGTTACTGGTGCAGGACGGTGACACGGTATAGCTATATACTGGTGTATTATCTGTTACTGGTGCAGGATGGTGACACGGTATAGCTATATACTGGTGTAGTATCAGTTACTGGTGCAGGACGGTGATATGGTATAGCTATATACTGGTGCAGGACGGTGACATGGTATAGCTATATACTGGTGTATTATCTGTTACTGGTGCAGGATGGTGAGATGGTATAGCTATATACTGGTGTAGAATCTGTTACTGGTGCAGGACGGTGATATGGTATAGCTATATACTGGTGTATTATCTGTTACTGGTGCAGGATGGTGAGATGGTATAGCTATATACTGGTGTATTATCTGTTACTGGTGCAGGATGGTGACACGGTATAGCTATATACTGGTGTATTATCTGTTACTGGTGCAGGATGGTGACACGGTATAGCTATATACTGGTGTAGCATCAGTTACTGGTGCAGGACGGTGATATGGTATAGCTATATACTGGTGCAGGACGGTGACATGGTATAGCTATATACTGGTGTAGTATCAGTTACTGGTGCAGGACGGTGACATGGTATAGCTATATACTGGTGTAGCATCAGTTACTGGTGCAGGAAGGTGACACTGTATAGCTATATACTGGTGTATTATCTGTTACTGGTGCAGGACGGTGACATGATATAGCTATATACTGGTGTAGTATCAGTTACTGGTGCAGGACGGTGACATGGTATAGCTATATACTGGTGTAGTATCAGTTACTGGTGCAGGACGGTGACACGGTATAGCTATATACTGGTGTAGCATCAGTTACTGGTGCAGGACGGTGACATGATATAGCTATATACTGGTGTAGTATCAGTTACTGGTGCAGGACGGTGACACGGTATAGCTATATACTGGTGTAGCATCAGTTACTGGTGCAGGACGGTGACACTGTATAGCTATATACTGGTGTATTATCTGTTACTGGTGCAGGACGGTGACATGATATAGCTATATACTGGTGTAGTATCAGTTACTGGTGCAGGACGGTGACATGGTATAGCTATATACTGGTGCAGTATCAGTTACTGGTGCAGGAAGGTGACACTGTATAGCTATATACTGGTGTATTATCTGTTACTGGTGCAGGACGGTGACATGATATAGCTATATACTGGTGTAGTATCAGTTACTGGTGCAGGACGGTGACATGGTATAGCTATATACTGGTGTAGTATCAGTAACTGGTGCAGGACGGTGACACGGTATAGCTATATACTGGTGTAGCATCAGTTACTGGTGCAGGACGGTGACACTGTATAGCTATATACTGGTGTATTATCTGTTACTGGTGCAGGACGGTGACATGATATAGCTATATACTGGTGTAGTATCAGTTACTGGTGCAGGACGGTGACATGGTATAGCTATATACTGGTGTAGAATCTGTTACTGGTGCAGGACGGTGATATGGTATAGCTATATACTGGTGTATTATCTGTTACTGGTGCAGGATGGTGACACGGTATAGCTATATACTGGTGTAGCATCAGTTACTGGTGCAGGACGGTGACACTGTATAGCTATATACTGGTGTATTATCTGTTACTGGTGCAGGACGGTGACATGATATAGCTATATACTGGTGTAGTATCTGTTACTGGTGCAGGACGGTGACACGGTATAGCTATATACTGGTGTAGTATCAGTTACTGGTGCAGGACGGTGACATGGTATAGCTATATACTGGTGTAGTATCAGTTACTGGTGCAGGATGGTGACACGGTATAGCTATATACTGGTGTAGAATCTGTTACTGGTGCAGGACGGTGACACGGTATAGCTATATACTGGTGTATTATCTGTTACTGGTGCAGGATGGTGACACGGTATAGCTATATACTGGTGTAGTATCAGTTACTGGTGCAGGACGGTGATATGGTATAGCTATATACTGGTGCAGGACGGTGACATGGTATAGCTATATACTGGTGTATTATCTGTTACTGGTGCAGGATGGTGAGATGGTATAGCTATATACTGGTGTAGAATCTGTTACTGGTGCAGGACGGTGATATGGTATAGCTATATACTGGTGTATTATCTGTTACTGGTGCAGGATGGTGAGATGGTATAGCTATATACTGGTGTATTATCTGTTACTGGTGCAGGATGGTGACACGGTATAGCTATATACTGGTGTATTATCTGTTACTGGTGCAGGATGGTGACACGGTATAGCTATATACTGGTGTAGCATCAGTTACTGGTGCAGGACGGTGATATGGTATAGCTATATACTGGTGCAGGACGGTGACATGGTATAGCTATATACTGGTGTATTATCTGTTACTGGTGCAGGACGGTGACATGATATAGCTATATACTGGTGTAGTATCAGTTACTGGTGCAGGACGGTGACATGGTATAGCTATATACTGGTGCAGTATCAGTTACTGGTGCAGGACGGTGACATGGTATAGCTATATACTGGTGTAGCATCTGTTACTGGTGCAGGAAGGTGACACGGTATAGCTATATACTGGTGTAGTATCTGTTACTGGTGAAGGACGGTGACACGGTATAGCTATATACTGGTGTAGCATCAGTTACTGGTGCAGGAAGGTGACATGGTATAGCTATATACTGGTGTAGTATCAGTTACTGGTGCAGGAAGGTGACATGGTATAGCTACATACTGGTGCAGGACGGTGACACGGTATAGCTATATACTGGTGTAGTATCAGTTACTGGTGCAGGATGGTGACATGGTATAGCTATATACTGGTGTAGTATCAGTTACTGGTGCAGGATGGTGACACGGTATAGCTATATACTGGTGTAGTATCAGTTACTGGTGCAGGACGGTGACATGGTATAGCTATATACTGGTGTAGTATCAGTTACTGGTGCAGGACGGTGACATGGTATAGCTATATACTGGTGTAGTATCAGTTACTGGTGCAGGACGGTGACACGGTATAGCTATATACTGGTGTAGTATCAGTTACTGGTGCAGGATGGTGACACGGTATAGCTATATACTGGTGTAGTATCAGTTACTGGTGCAGGACGGTGACATGGTATAGCTATATACTGGTGCAGTATCAGTTACTGGTGCAGGACGGTGACATGGTATAGCTATATACTGGTGTAGTATCTGTTACTGGTGCAGGAAGGTGACATGGTATAGCTATATACTGGTGTAGTATCAGTTACTGGTGCAGGACGGTGACATGGTATAGCTATATACTGGTGTAGTATCAGTTACTGGTGCAGGATGGTGACATGGTATAGCTATATACTGGTGTAGTATCAGTTACTGGTGCAGGACGGTGACATGGTATAGCTATATACTGGTGTAGTATCAGTTACTGGTGCAGGACGGTGACACGGTATAGCTATATACTGGTGTAGTATCAGTTACTGGTGCAGGACGGTGACACGGTATAGCTATATACTGGTGTAGTATCTGTTACTGGTGCAGGAAGGTGACACGGTATAGCTATATACTGGTGCAGTATCAGTTACTGGTGCAGGATGGTGAGATGGTATAGCTATATACTGGTGTAGTATCAGTTACTGGTGCAGGACGGTGACACGGTATAGCTCCATACTGGTGTAGCATCAGTTACTGGTGCAGGACGGTGACACGGTATAGCTATATACTGGTGTAGTATCAGTTACTGGTGCAGGATGGTGAGATGGTATAGCTATATACTGGTGTAGTATCAGTTACTGGTGCAGAATGGTGACACGGTATAGCTATATACTGGTGTAGTATCAGTTACTGGTGCAGGACGGTGACACGGTATAGCTATATACTGGTGTAGTATCAGTTACTGGTGCAGAATGGTGACACGGTATAGCTATATACTGGTGTAGTATCAGTTACTGGTGCAGGACGGTGACACGGTATAGCTATATACTGGTGTAGTATCAGTTACTGGTGCAGGACGGTGACATGGTATAGCTATATACTGGTGTAGTATCAGTTACTGGTGCAGGACGGTGACACGGTATAGCTATATACTGGTGTAGTATCAGTTACTGGTGCAGAATGGTGACACGGTATAGCTATATACTGGTGTAGTATCTGTTACTGGTGCAGGACGGTGACATGGTATAGCTATATACTGGTGTAGCATCTGTTACTGGTGCAGGACGGTGACACGGTATAGCTATATACTGGTGTAGTATCTGTTACTGGTGAAGGACGGTGACACGGTATAGCAATATACTGGTGTAGTATCTGTTACTTGTGCAGGACGGTGACACGGTATAGCTATATACTGGTGTAGCATCAGTTACTGGTGCAGAATGGTGACACGGTATAGCTATATACTGGTGTAGTATCTGTTACTGGTGAAGGACGGTGACACGGTATAGCTATATACTGGTGTAGTATCTGTTACTTGTGCAGGACGGTGACACGGTATAGCTATATACTGGTGTAGCATCAGTTACTGGTGCAGGACGGTGACATGGTATAGCTACATACTGGTGCAGTATCTGTTACTGGTGCAGGACGGTGACATGGTATAGCTATATACTGGTGTAGTATCAGTTACTGGTGCAGGAAGGTGACATGGTATAGCTATATACTGGTGTAGTATCAGTTACTGGTGCAGGACGGTGACATGATATAGCTATATACTGGTGTAGTATCAGTTACTGGTGCAGGACGGTGATATGGTATAGCTATATACTGGTGTAGTATCTGTTACTGGTGCAGGACGGTGACACGGTATAGCTATATACTGGTGTAGCATCAGTTACTGGTGCAGAATGGTGACACGGTATAGCTATATACTGGTGTAGTATCAGTTACTGGTGCAGGATGGTGACACGGTATAGCTATATACTGGTGCAGTATCAGTTACTGGTGCAGGACGGTGACATGGTATAGCTATATACTGGTGTAGTATCAGTTACTGGTGCAGAATGGTGACACGGTATAGCTATATACTGGTGTAGTATCAGTTACTGGTGCAGGAAGGTGACATGGTATAGCTACATACTGGTGCAGGACGGTGACATGGTATAGCTATATACTGGTGTAGTATCAGTTACTGGTGCAGGATGGTGACACGGTATAGCTATATACTGGTGTAGTATCAGTTACTGGTGCAGAATGGTGACACGGTATAGCTATATACTGGTGTAGTATCAGTTACTGGTGCAGGAAGGTGACATGGTATAGCTATATACTGGTGTAGTATCAGTTACTGGTGCAGGACGGTGACATGGTATAGCTATATACTGGTGTAGTATCAGTTACTGGTGCAGAATGGTGACACGGTATAGCTATATACTGGTGTAGTATCAGTTACTGGTGCAGGAAGGTGACATGGTATAGCTACATACTGGTGCAGGACGGTGACATGGTATAGCTATATACTGGTGTAGTATCAGTTACTGGTGCAGGATGGTGACACGGTATAGCTATATACTGGTGCAGTATCAGTTACTGGTGCAGGACGGTGACATGGTATAGCTATATACTGGTGTAGTATCAGTTACTGGTGCAGAATGGTGACACGGTATAGCTATATACTGGTGTAGTATCAGTTACTGGTGCAGAATGGTGACATGGTATAGCTATATACTGGTGTAGTATCTGTTACTGGTGCAGGACGGTGACATGGTATAGCTATATACTGGTGCAGTATCTGTTACTGGTGCAGGACGGTGACACGGTATAGCTATATACTGGTGTAGTATCTGTTACTGGTGCAGGATGGTGACACGGTATAGCTATATACTGGTGTAGTATCAGTTACTGGTGCAGGATGGTGACATGGTATAGCTATATACTGGTGTAGTATCAGTTACTGGTGCAGGACGGTGACATGGTATAGCTATATACTGGTGTAGTATCAGTTACTGGTGCAGGACGGTGACACGGTATAGCTATATACTGGTGTAGTATCTGTTACTGGTGCAGGACGGTGACATGGTATAGCTATATACTGGTGCAGTATCTGTTACTGGTGCAGAATGGTGACACGGTATAGCTATATACTGGTGTAGTATCTGTTACTGGTGCAGGACGGTGACACGGTATAGCTATATACTGGTGTAGTATCTGTTACTGGTGCAGGATGGTGACATGGTATAGCTATATACTGGTGTAGTATCAGTTACTGGTGCAGGACGGTGACATGGTATAGCTATATACTGGTGTAGTATCAGTTACTGGTGCAGGATGGTGACACGGTATAGCTATATACTGGTGTAGTATCAGTTACTGGTGCAGGACGGTGACATGGTATAGCTATATACTGGTGTAGTATCAGTTACTGGTGCAGGACGGTGACACGGTATAGCTATATACTGGTGTAGTATCAGTTACTGGTGCAGGAAGGTGACACGGTATAGCTATATACTGGTGTAGTATCTGTTACTGGTGCAGGACGGTGACACGGTATAGCTATATACTGGTGTAGTATCTGTTACTGGTGCAGGATGGTGACATGGTATAGCTATATACTGGTGTAGTATCAGTTACTGGTGCAGGACGGTGACATGGTATAGCTATATACTGGTGTAGTATCAGTTACTGGTGCAGGATGGTGACACGGTATAGCTATATACTGGTGTAGTATCAGTTACTGGTGCAGGACGGTGACATGGTATAGCTATATACTGGTGTAGTATCAGTTACTGGTGCAGGACGGTGACACGGTATAGCTATATACTGGTGTAGTATCAGTTACTGGTGCAGGAAGGTGACACGGTATAGCTATATACTGGTGTAGTATCAGTTACTGGTGCAGAATGGTGACACGGTATAGCTATATACTGGTGTAGTATCAGTTACTGGTGCAGGACGGTGACACGGTATAGCTATATACTGGTGTAGTATCAGTTACTGGTGCAGGACGGTGACACGGTATAGCTATATACTGGTGTAGTATCAGTTACTGGTGCAGGAAGGTGACATGGTATAGCTATATACTGGTGCAGTATCAGTTACTGGTGCAGGATGGTGACACGGTATAGCTATATACTGGTGTAGTATCTGTTACTGGTGCAGGACGGTAACATGGTATAGCTATATACTGGTGTAGTATCTGTTACTGGTCTGTCTCACCCCGCGGGCTCTGATCGCCGCCGCTGGGAACATCACCCTGCTGACGCGGATACTGAGGACACTCGGCGCGCGGCGGATCAACCTTAGAAGTCAGGACGGGGCAATGACGTCACTCATGGGACCGGAAGTTGGGAGCACGGGAATCTCGCGGAGCGGAAGTTCCGGTGGGCGCGGGATCAGCGAGTGGACTGTGTGTGTATACGAACAGCGGCAGCCGGGCCTGGAGACTGAGCATCAGTGCGGGCGCGGGGAGATCACCGGGTTACAGTCCGGATTCAGCATCCGGAGCCGGGGATGGCGGACGGGACGGACCTCATTGATATCTACGCCGAGGAGGAGTTCATCCAGGTGGGGGAGGCCCGGACGGACTCAGAGACCGATGAGCAGCTATTGATACACCTTCAGGTGCTTGTGCCTTACACACCTCATGTACACGGGCCGCACATGTCTCATACATGCACACACATGATGAATGCACGGTGCAGACCATACACACACTCGCTACATGCTCTGCACAGGTGTGACCTGTACTTGTTCATTCATGATACATACAGTATGTGCTGACTCTTGACATGTCCTGGATGTGCACACACATGATGTATGCAGAGCACATACGTGACAAATGCATGAAGGAGACATGTCCCATACGTGTTAGATACCTTACATGCACACATGTGGCAAATGCACAAGGAGTACCATACGTATGCACCCGTGACAGATGTGAGACATGTCCCGTATATTAGTATGCATAAGAAATTTATGAGGGAGACATGTTCTGTACATGCACACGTAACTAATGTGCCGGGGAGACATCCTGTACATGCCCAACGGGTGCACATAGAGCTATGCATACACTTGATGCATATTAGTCATGTAATTTATGTAAGTTCATATGATCTGTAACAGGGTACTTACAGTATGTCTTGTGACGTGCATGTATGAGACACATATGCATAATATATAAATGGAACAAGCAATAACTACAAAGAACAGTCATGCCCTTATGTGTGGCTGAAATGACCAGTACATGCTGGGTGCTGCATATGCTCTGTGTGTGCACAATGCATGCAATAGCAGGATGACGTCAATGGGCACGATTCAATTCGATTACTGCAGAATAGCGCCAGAAGTTAGCTCCCAGGGGCTGTTCAATACAGCTCCCTGTGACACCCAATGACTGGATTTCTTCTTGCAACCCCTGAAACAGCGTCGCTCAGGGTATTTAATGCTGTTTTTCCCGACAAAACACCTTGTTTAGTCCGTGAGAACGGACATTCTCCGACTTACCACTGCGCTGTATTGAATAGCTCCGGGAGCTAATTCCCGACGCTATTCAACTAGCATCGAATTGCATTATGCCCAATGTGTACATATACATCACAATATTAGATTGCACTAATGTCTTTGTAAAATTAGCTCCGCTAAACAATAACGGATATCCATGTGAACGAAGGCACGGGCAAACGTTAGTATGTGTGTGTATGTATATTCAAAAGTCGCAGTATACCGTTTTGTTTCAAAAACTGGAGAAAATGGAAAACTGACTTAGATTCAAGATGGCCAATTTCAAGATGGCGCCCATGTTGGATACATACCCTAAAGATAGGCCACCTCACCAATACCTTACTGGAGTATAGTTTTCTCATTTCCTGCACAGTTTTTTAAACTAAAGGGTATACTGCAACTTTTCAACCACCCTGTATATGTGTATATTAAAATATAATTTGTTTTAGCAAGGATTGCCGTGGTAGTAGCAGTTTTCAATTAGTGTAATTTTTTCGACCAGCCGAAAACACGATACTTTTCGTCCGTTTTTAGGTTGAATTAACTTTCGACCTATTCAATGTCCGTGCTGTTTTTTTCAACTGATCGAAAAATCCGGCACTGTCGAAAACCACGCTCATCGGTGAATTTGCCTCCAATACACGTGTTTTGGCGAATACGCCCAGTTTTAGCGCACTTTTCGCCCATACCGATTAAAAAAAAAAATGTGAAACAGCATGGGTGAAAATGGATTAAAAAACGGGCGAAACAGCACACTATTGACTACACACGGATCGAATTAGTGCAGATTCTCCAACTGTTGGTAAAAAACGGCACTAATTGAATATAGCCCATAGTTTTTTGAGGAGATTGTGGGGGCGCATAGTCTGTTAAGATTGGCTTTTTTGCTTACTATGGAGAGAACCTTCCACCCTGATAGATGCCCGTATCACTGCTGTCAGCAGCACAAGTAAAGGGGGTTAGAGGGGGCATGATATAGCTGGGGAAGTCAGTGGGTCTAAATTTGTAAGTGGACGTGTGGAGTAGGATGGCAGCTTACTCCAAAGGAGGTTCATTCAGCTGCGATTTACATTTATATATTATTGCCATTATTTTGTCACAATGCTACATATTTATACAGGTGACTTACCTGAGGTACTTTGCCAGAGCTGATCTGCATCTTGTGCATGGTACCTACCAGCTGTGTGGCAGTATTAATGTGTATACAAAACTAAGACTTTTGCTATCTGCACTAACTATAATATACTGCACATCTGTGTGTATGTAGTAAATAAAACATTGTGGATTTGGTCATATTTTGATCAAAATATTTAAGCTTGCAGCCCATCATCAAGGGAGCCCAATTTCCTGCAAGTTTCTGTTCTACACTAGTGTATATATGCCAATCTAATTTACTTTTTTGACTGTGTGACTAACGTGATGGATAAAGGTGGAGCCATAGATATAGCATATCTAGACTTTAGTAAGGCTTTTGGCACTGTTCCACATCGCAGACTGCTAAATAAACTTGAAAGTTTGGGATTGGATATTAGGATTATTGAATGGATAAGATCTTGGTTGAAGGATATAAAACAGAGAGTTGTGGTAAATGGAGTGCATTCACGGGAGGGAAATGTTACCAGTGGAGTACCCCAGGGATCTGTACTTGGACCAGTGCTTTTTAATATCTTTATTGGTGACATTGCAAATGGCATTAAAGGGAAAGTATGCCTTTTTGCAGATGACACAAAGGTATGCAATAGGGTAGACACCAGGTGGGAGTAAAAACAGGATTTTAATACCTACCGGTAAATCCTTTTCTATAAGTCCGTAGAGGATGTTGGGGTCATTCAAAGAACCATGGGATATAGACGGATCCGCAGGAGACATGGGCACTTTAAGACTTTACAAGGGGCGTGACCTGGCTCCTCCCTCTATATCCCCCCCCCCCCCCCCCCCCCCCCCCGACTCAGTTTGGAACTGTGCCCGGAGAGATGGACATTACGAGGAGAGGAATTATTAACAAGGTGAGCACTACCAGCTCACGCCATATAACATGCCGAGAACATGGCATTCAACAGAAACCACTGTCAACGGACATGAACAAAACTTCAGCAACAAGCTGAAGAAACCAACACAACTTGTGTGTAACCAGAACTAACTGCAGATACAGTACGTACTGGGACGGGCGCCCAACATCCTCTACGGACTTATAGAAAAGGATTTACCAGTGGGTATTAAAATCCTGTTTTCTATTACGTCCTTGAGGATCTTGGGGTCATTCAAAGAACCATGGGATGTACCAAAGCTCAGTAACGGGCGGGAGAGTGCGGATGACTCTGCAGCACCGATTGGCCAAACTTAAGGTCATCATCGGCCAAGGTATCAAACTTGTAAAACTTAGCAAACGTGTTTGACCCCGACCAGGTAGCAGCTCTGCAAAGTTGTAAAGCCGAGACACCCCGGGCAGCCGCCCAGGACGAGCCCACCTTCCTAGTGGAATGGGCCTTTACCGACTTCGGTAACGGCAATCCTGCCGTAGAATGAGCCTGCTGAATAGTCTGACATATCCAACGGGCAATGGTCTGCTTGGAAGCAGGACACCCAATCTTGTTGGAAGCATATAGGACAAGCAGAGACTCTGTTTTCCTGATTGGAGCTGTTCTGGCAACATAAATCTTCAAAGCTCTGACCACATCCAGAGCCTTGTCCTCAGCCAAAGCACCAGTAGCCACTGGCACCACAATAGGCTGATTGATATGAAAGCAGGAAACCACCTTTGGCAGAAATTGTTGTCTAGTTCTCAATTCTGCTCTATCTTCATGAAAGATTAAATAAGGGCTCTTGTGAGACAAGGCCGCCAACTCAGACCCGCCTTGCGGATGCTAAGGCTAATAAAATAGCAACCTTCCACGTGAGGAATTTCAATTCCACTTTACGCAAAGGTTCAAACCAATGTGATTGAAGGAAAGCTAGAACCACATTTAGGTCCCAAGGTACCACTGGGGGCACAAAGGGAGGTTGTATATGCAGGACCCCTTTCACAAAGGTCTGCACCTCAGGAAGTGAGGCCAATTGTTTCTGAAAGAAAATTGACAATGCAGAAATCTGCACCTTTATGGAGCCTAATTTAAGGCCCGCATCCACTCCATTTTGCAGAAAATGGAGGAAACGTCCAAGGTCAAATTTCTCCACAGGAGCTGACTTGGATTCGCACCAGGAAACATATTTCCTCCAAATACGGTGATAGTGCTTTGACGTCCCACCCTTCCGAGCAAGAATAAGGGTAGGGATGACTTCATCAGGAGTACCTTTTCGGCTTAAAATCTGGCGTTCAACCGCCATGCCGTCAAACGTAGCCGCTGTAAGTCTTGATAGACGAACGGCCCCTGCCGTAGCAGGTCCTCGCGAAGAGGAAGAGGCCAAGGATCTTCTAACAGTAAGGACTGAAGATCTGGGTACTAAATTCTCCTTGGCCAGTCTGGGACCACAAGGAGTGCTGGAACTTTTGTTCTTTTTAGAATTCTCAGCACTCTTGGAATGAGAGGCAGCGGAGGGAATGTGTACACTGACGGAAACACCCAAGGTGTCGACAGGGCGTCCACTGCCGCTGCGTGAGGGTCCCTGGACCGGGAACAATACTTCAGAATCTTCTTGTTGAAGTGAGAAGCCATCATATCTATGTGGGGAACACCCCAGAGACTTGTCACCAGTGTGAATACCTCTGAGTGGAGGCTCCACTCTCCTGGATTCAGATCGTGTGTGCTGAGGAAGTCTGCTTCCCAGTTGTCCACACCCGAAATGTATATTGCGGTCAGAGCGCTTACGTGCCTCTCCGCCCAGCGAAGAATCTTTGTGGCTTCTGCCATCGCCGCTCTGCTCTTTGTGCCGCCTTGGCGGTTTATGTAAGCTACTGCCGTGACGTTGTCTGACTGGATCAGGACCGGCAGGTTGTGAAGCAGATGATCTGCTTGTAGAAGGCCGTTGTAAATGGCCCTTAGTTCCAGAATGTTTATGTGAAGATGAGTCTCTTGAGCTGACCATCTTCCCTGGAAGGTCACCCCCTGAGTGACCGCCCCCCACCCCCGGAGACTTGCATCCGTGGTCACTAGGATCCAGTACTGGATCCCGAACCTGCGTCCCGCTAGGAGGTGGGAGCTGCTGAGCCACCACAGGAGTGATATCCTGGTGTTGGGAGAAAGAACTATCTTTCTGTGTATATGAAGGTGGGACCCCGACCATTGGTCCAATAGGTCCCCCAGAAAAACTCTGGCATGAAACCTCCCGAATTGGAGGGCTTCGTATGCCGCAACCATCTTCCCCAGTAATCGAATGCATTGATGAATGGAGACAGATTTTGGTCTTAGTAGGAATTTTACTAGACTCTGAAGTTCCAACGCCTTTTTCAAGGGGAGGAACACTCGCTGCTGGACAGTGTCCAGAATCATGCCCAAAAACGCTAACCGCGTTGTCGGGGTTAACTGTGACTTTGGCAGGTTTAAAAGCCAGCCGTGACGCTGCAGGATGGACAGCGACAGTGCAATGTCCAGTAGCAATTTGTCCTTGGACTTCGCCTTTATCAGGAGATCGTCCAAGTACAGGATAACTGTAACTCCTTGCTTTCTGAGGAGTACCAGCATTTCTACCAGGACCTTGGTGAAAATCCTCGGAGCCGTGGCCAGGCCAAACGGCAACGTCTGAAATTGGTAGTGAGCATCCTGAATTGCAAATCTCAGGTACTTCTGATGAAGGGGAAAAATGGGGACATGGAGGTAAGCATCCTTTATGTCCAACGATACCATAAACTCCCCCTCCTCTAGACTGGAGATCACTACTCTGAGAGACTCCATTTTGAATTTGAATTTTCTCAGGAAAAAATTCAGAGACTTCAGGTTGAGGATGTGTCTCACCGATCCGTCCGGTTTTGGTACTACAAACAGGCTTGAATAAAACCCCTCCCTGTGTTGTTTCGGGGGAACCGGTATAATGACCAGATTTTGGCTTAATTTTTGTATCGCCCCACAGACTAGAGCTCTGTCTGGGGCTGAAGCCGGCAAGGCTGATTTGAAAAAACGTCGTGGGGGGGGCGTCTAGAAATTCCAGCTTGTACCCTTGGGACACAATTTGCAACACCAAGGGTCCAGGTCCGAGCGAGCCCAAACCTGGCTGAACAACTTCAGACGTGCCCCCACCGGAGTGGTCTCCTGAAGGGGAGACTCTGCGTCATGCTGAGGATTTAGCAGAGGCCGGGGAGGACTTCTGCTCCTGGGTACCCGTGGAAACGGGCGCCCTCTTTCCTCTACCTCTGCCTCTATGGGCAAGAAAGGAATTACCACGGCCTCTCCTATATTTGTTGGGCCGAAAGGACTGCATGTTATAGTGCTGCGTTTTCTTCCGTTGCGCAGGAACATAAGGTAAATAGGTCGACTTGCCGGCGGTAGCTGCCGACACTAACTCAGTGAGACCGTCACCAAAAAGTTCACCACCCTTAAAGGGTAGTGCCTCCATATTTCTCTTGGAATCCACGTCAGCATTCCACTGGTTAGTCCAAAGGGCTCGCCTAGCTGCAATGGACATAGCATTCGCTTTAGCACACAGCAAGGTAGCGTCTCTAGCAGCCTCCTTTAAGTACGCAGCTGCATCTCTGATATAACCCAGTGTCATCTGGGCAGTATCTTTATCTATGGTATCCCAACCGGCAGATAAATCATCAGCCCACTTCTCAATGGCGCTACCCACCCACGCAGACGCAATTACTGGTTTGAATAGCGTCCCTGTAGTAGTAAAAATAGCTTTTAAAGTAGCCTCCTGCCTACGGTCAGCTGGCTCCTTAAGGGTAGTCGACTGAGCCGCAGGGAGAGCTACCTGTTTGGATAAGCGCGCCAGGGCTTTGTCAACCATGGGTGGCGTCTCCCACTTTTCCCTGTCAGCAGCGGGAAAGGGGTACGCTACAGGAATTCTTTTAGGGATCAAGAATTTCTTATCAGGGGTATTCCAAATACTCTCACACAGAGAGTTCAACTCAAAACTGGGAAGAAACGTAACAGCGCGTTTCTTCTCGCTGTACATGAGGAACCTAGTTTCAGGTGTAAACGGGTCCTCAGTAATGTTCAAAGCCTCTTTAATTGCCACAATCATATACTGAATACTCTTAGCCAACTTAGGATCTAATCTAGAATCCGCATAGTCGACATCGGCATCTGAGTCCGTGTCGGTACCAGTGTCGGCTAACTGGTCAATATTACGTTTAAGGGATGCCGCAGGGTCCTGTAATAAAGCATTCTTTAGCATCTGCATTTCTGACTGTGATTGAGCAATTGCTGACTTAATAGAGAGACATTTGCATTTAAAACACTTAATGTAGACACCCAGTCGGTAGTCGGCTGTGCCGACCACAGGACCCCAACACCGGAGGTGTCCCCAACAAGTTATCCCCCGGGGAGGAAAACTCTGCCTCAGACATATCCATAACCCCCAGACAGCTCACAACACACAGCCTGTCAGGAAAACAAAGGGAGATAGCCAGCTCACACCCCAGCGCCAAATAAGCAGGTCTAAAATATCCTTAGATACTGTAGAGCTGCAGCGCTAAGCAAATAAATAACAATGATGCCTCCCCCTGCGTGTTAGCAATCCCCTGGTACTTGCTGCTTGAAGAAGGACCCAGCGTTGCAATGTGAGCTGAGGGGACGAAGCTCCGCCCCCAAAATGGCGAAGCTCCGTCCCGCATTTTTTCATATATTTATCCTGGCGGGGGTATTGTACAGTGCCCGGGCACTGTACCCATTCATGCCAGCCAACATTTTGAGGTCCTTATTGCTCCCCAGGGCGCCCTGGGTCAGACCTGGGATTTTGGTGTAAAAGGGGTATAACAAAGCAATGAGGAAGGCTAGTCAGATACTTGGCTACATTGGGAGAGGAATCAGCAGCAGAAAGAAAAAAGTATCTTCAAAAGGATATTAATACATTAGAGACTGTACAAAGAAGGGCATCTAAAATGGCCCATGGCCTACATCACAAAACATACCCAGAAAGACTAAGACATCTCAATATGTATAGTTTGGAGCAGAGAAGGGAAAGGGGGTACATAATAGAAACTTTCAAATATATCAAGGGTTTTAACAAAGTCCAGGAGGGAAACATTCTCCAAATGAAGAGAAGCAATAGAATACAAGGACATGCACTGAGACTGGAGGGGGGGAGGTTCAGGGGAAATTTGCTGAAAAATTACTTTGCAGAAAGGGTAGTGGACAAGTGGAATAGCCTCCCATCAGAGGTGGTAGAGGCTAAGACAGTAGAGCTAGAGCAATTTAAACATGCATGGGATAGACATAAGGATATCCTTACAAAGAAATAATGATCAAATAAGGTTAGAGATAAAAAATAATGTAAAAAAAGGGGGCAGACTAGACGGGCCAAGTGGTTCTTATCTGCCGACAAATTCTATGTTTATCGTCAAGGGACCCCAATTTTCTGCTAGGCCCTACCCTAGCTAATATGTCCAGTATACCATTACATTGCATTTGGCAGGTTTCCTGGGACGTAGCCGGAATGGGTCAGGTGGTAAACCGTGCATTTCCAGAGACGTAACCAAGGTCAGGGCAGGCGGCAGACAATGTATAGTGAGGGGTGCACTGGAGGTTGATACAGGCAGCTGATACAGCAGGAACAAGATGTTTAAAGGATTACAGATGGGATGCGGTCAAGATGCCGCCATCCGGAATCCCGGCGGTCGAAATACCGACGCCGGAATCCCGACCGCCACAATCCCGACATATTCTCCCTCCGTGGGTGTCCACGACACCCATAGAGGGAGAATATAATAGTGTGCCGAGCGAAGCGAGCCCGCAAGGGGCTGCGTTCCGCTCGCCACCCCTGTCGGGAATGTGTGGTCGGGATTCCGGCGTCGGTATTTCGACCGCCGGGATTCCGGCCGGCGGCATTTAGTACTGATCCCTTACAGATGTCTCTATTTCACGCTAGTGCACGTCTAGGGTATAAGATCTGATTGCATTGGCACATTATGGTACGTTTCTCTCCATACAGGGCGTACAAATTGAATGTTCCCAAATAGCCTCTGGTCCGTGGCAGGAATTGGCTGTGTCAAAATTTCACTCATTCTATTAAATGCCTTCTTGGCATCCAATAAAGGAAACATAGCAAGAGTGTCAGATTAGGAAAGCCAAATGGGTCAAATACAAAACCTTCATGTTTTTTACCCTGGGTCTCGCTGCCTGGGAAATAAATCCCACCTTGTCGTAGTGTATAAGGGTGGCAGTAAGTTTTGCAAAATGCCCCTCAACAAGTGGCAGGGGCAAACGCTCAGGGCTGCAGGCCTAGATCTCATGGCCAGCTGCTTCTCCCATGGGCAACATTTCAAAGGGAAAACTGCATATATTGTTTTACATAGAAATTTAGTGATCAATTTGTACAATACAAAATATACATCGCAATATTAGAAGGCACTGTTGTCTTTGTAAAACTTGTTCCGCTGAGCAATAACAGACGTCCACGCAAGCAAAGCTGCAGACAAACGCCTTATTAGGTTATAAATGTATTAATTAAAAATATTCGGGTCATATTAGTTAGCCACAAGCTTGCTCACCCCGTATGTACACGCATATGCTGCACGTACGGTAGCCCTGAACACACAGATTTTTGTTTGCTGACCCATAGTTGCTTTTTGTACGTCTGTAATATCTGTGCATAATTGGGGCGAGTTGATGTGCCGTTGCTGGAGTTTCCATGCCGTTGCAGGGGCACATCACGGTGATTGAATGGATCAGTAAATGTATGTTAAACCTGAATAAAAACAGAGTGCTTCTAACCGAGTATCTCCCACATTTTGGTCATCTGTGTCCTTTACGTTTGAAATTACTATTGATAGGGCTTCCTTTTATCCTATGTGGGGCCTGTGATATGGTCCCCAATGTTTGGGGATTGGCAATGTATTATTAAATGACGTCTGCTTTTACTAGCTTGTTGAGGCATGTTACTGGAAAACATGCTGTCTGTTAATCTGTAAATGTTGGATCTACACACCATAAAATAGGTAACCATGCTGGTTTAGCCACAGAGGTGAGTCTGTACCCTCCTTCTATTCAGATATGTACTGCCACTTATATGCGGTACACTTGCCCACTGTGACATTGTCCCCCTCCTTCACCTCTGGAAAGTGTAGCCCCTACACGGGTTGGGTAGAATATTCCAGCGGCCGGGATGCCGACGGTCAGAATACAGGCCACAGCATCCCCTGCATATATTGTTGACAAAGACATTTTGTGATCAATGGGCACAATTCAATTCGATGACAGCTGTATTGAATAGCCCCGGGAGCTAACTTTAGCTCCCGGGGCTATTCAATACAGCGCCCTCTGACACCCAACGACAGGATTTCTTCTTGCACCCCTGGAAACAGCGTCGCTCAGGGTATTTAATGCCGTTTCTCCCAACAAAACACCCTGTTTAGTCCGAGAGAACGGGCATTCTTCTACTTACCGCTGCACTGTATTGAATAGCCTCGGGAGCTAATTCCCGGTGCTATTCAACGGTCATCAAATTGAATCATGCCCATTGTGCCAGTAGGATATATTTTCTGCTTCTCGTATCTGAATCACATCATATTTCTTGTTGCAGCGGCTGATTGCAGAACGCCTCGTATGTGCATACATTCATCATTTACTACATAGAATCACATCATTAATATTACAAGGCTTATGCCTAGGACCATCATGCTGACATCAGGGATTTGTCACAAGTGTTCTTCAGTCTCATGATTTATAAAGGCTATAGGAACATTGAGGTTATTATAAGTTGTCCTATAG
Organism: Pseudophryne corroboree; assembly: GCF_028390025.1. Classification (NCBI taxonomy): domain Eukaryota; kingdom Metazoa; phylum Chordata; class Amphibia; order Anura; family Myobatrachidae; genus Pseudophryne; species Pseudophryne corroboree. Next base: position 67,072,281 of record NC_086454.1, on the reverse strand, counting down.
TGTGGGTATATGTTGATTAGCTTGGGCAAATTCACACCCCAGATCAATGTAGCTGGCAATCGAAGATGCCCATCCTGGGACCTCCACAGCTGCTGACTGGATGTCTCAGATTCTCCTCAGTATAGGCGAGCACAGAATTAGGCGGGATCCGGTCTGAAGATCGACAGTGTCTAGGTCGACAATGTTTAGGTCGACCACTATGGGTCGACAGTCACTAGGTCGACATGGATGGAAGGTGGACAGGGTTTCTAGGTCGACGGGTCTAAAGGTCGACGTGAGTTTTTCACATTTTTTTTTTTTCTTTTTTTGAATTTTTTCATACTTAACGATCCACGTGGACTACGATTGGAACGGTAAAGTGTGCCGACCGAAGCGGTAGCGGAGCGAAGGCACCATGCCCGAAGCATGGCGAGCGAAGCGAGCCATGCGAGGGAACGCGGTGCACTAATTTGGGATCCCTGTCACTCTACGAAGAAAACGACACCCAAAAAAAAAATTCCTCATGTCGACCTAGCACATGTCGACCTAGAAACCCTGTCGACCTTCCATCCATGTCGACCTAGTGACTGTCGACCTAAACATTGTCGACCTAGACACTGTCGATTTGATGAACCACACCCGAATTAGGCGCCTGGTGAGAAAGTGGCTGCAGTAGGTACCATACACACTGCACATATATACATTGGCTACTCGGGCATAGAGACTAGAGTAGGGCTAAATGTCTGCCAGCAGCAGATGCTGCAACTTTAGAGTTCTGCATGGGGAATAGCCAGGAGACCCACATAGAAGAGCTACAAGTGTGGGGTGCATATCTAAAGACCATTCACAGAAATGCTGTCTTAAAAGACTGCAAAAAAAAAAAAAAAATCTGGTTATTCAGATACAATTGTTCTTGAGTTTCTAAAACCATCTATTATATATTTGTTCAAACAGCTTGGAACAAGTTGAGATCTATTTTCTTTAAATGTGTTCAATTGTCTTTTAAATTGTAGGGCTTTTAATAGTCAGAATTCATATTTTGAGTTTTTGAATAGATGGAATATTCAGTTGAAGGGTTTTGGGTTGGCCACTGCTGACACACTGAGGAGTCAATTCAGTTGTTTTGGGCGCCAACAAATCCCTTCTAAATGGGACTTTTTAGACGCCCACACAATTGTCACTGTTCAGTTGTTTAAGCGCCCATGCACATCGCACATGTTGCACCTAAACAGACCGGGTTTAGCTGTCTAAAATGGCTAAACCCATCTAAACTCCCCGCTTTGGGCATCCAAGCTCCTGTTTGGATGCCCAAAGTGCAGAGATTTCACACATTTTATCTCGCACCTCCTGAGGCTGCGAGAAGAAATGTCAGCCCCACTGCTACTGGGCGCCTAAACAGAGCAACAATTGAATTGCTCCGTTTTGTGCCCCATGGTGGTAGCTGCAGGTAAAAACAATTGAATCGGCCCCACATTCTGAAAGTTGGCTTGATAAACAGACACTTCTGCGTCTGCTGTTTGCATTTAGACAGCATTTACTGGTGCATCTTTGTAAAGTAGGTGTAGATGGCAAATGATAGCCACATTTATTTCCATGGTCTTTTGAGCAGATAAGTGTCTGAAAATATTCCTAGTTTCCAAAATATAAACCTGTCTAAATGCCACAAGTACTAGCCCTCTTTCCAGCACTTATTATTGGACCTCAACATTTAGTGCTATTTCTCTAACGTCCTAAGTGGATGCTGGGGACTCCGTAAGGACCATGGGAATAGCGGCTCCGCAGGAGACTGAGCACATCTAAAGAAAGCTTTAGGACTATCTGGTGTGCACTGGCTCCTCCCCCTATGACCCTCCTCCAAGCCTCAGTTAGATCTCTGTGCCCGAACGAGAAGGGTGCACACTAGGGGCTCTCCTGAGCTTCTTAGTGAAAGTTTTAGTTTAGGTTTTTTATTTTCAGTGAGACCTGCTGGCAACAGGCTCACTGCATCGAGGGACTAAGGGGAGAAGAAGCGAACTCAGCTGCGTGCAGAGTGGATTGGGCTTCTTAGGCTACTGGACATTAGCTCCAGAGGGACGATCACAGGCCCAGCTTGGATGGGTCCCAGAGCCGCGCCGCCGGCCCCCTTACAGAGCCAGAAGGCAGAAGAGCTCCGGAAAATCGGCAGCAGAAGACGTCCTGTCTTCAACAAGGTAGCGCACAGCACTGCAGCTGTGCGCCATTGCTCTCAGCACACTTCACACTCCGGTCACTGAGGGTGCAGGGCGCTGGGGGGGGGCGCCCTGAGACGCAATAAAAACACCTTGGATGGCAAAAAATGCATCACATATAGCTCCTGGGCTATATGGATGCATTTAACCCCTGCCAGAATACATAGAAAAACGGGAGATAGGCTCCGCCCCCTTATCGGCGGCCTTATCTCCTCAGCACACTGGCGCCATTTTCCCTCACAGCTCCGTTGGAGGGAAGCTCCCTGGCTCTCCCCTGCAGTCACTACACTACAGAAAGGGTTAAAAAAGAGAGGGGGGCACTAATTAGGCGCAGTATTAACTATACAGCAGCTATAAGGGGAAAAACACTTATATAAGGTTATCCCTGTATATATATAGCGCTCTGGTGTGTGCTGGCAAACTCTCCCTCTGTCTCCCCAAAGGGCTAGTGGGGTCCTGTCCTCTATCAGAGCATTCCCTGTGTGTGTGTGCTGTATGTCGGTACTTTTGTGTCGACATGTATGAGGAGAAAAATGATGTGGAGACGGAGCAGATTGCCTGTAATAGTGATGTCACCCCCTAGGGGGTCGACACCTGAGTGGATGAACTGTTGGAAATTACGTGACAGTGTCAGCTCTGTATAAAAGACAGTGGTTGACATGAGACAGCCGGCTACTCAGCTTGTGCCTGTCCAGACGTCTCATAGGCCGCCAGGGGCTCTAAAGCGCCCGTTACCTCAGATGGCAGATATAGACGCCGACACAGATACTGACTCCAGTGTCGACGGTGAAGAGACAAATGTGACTTCCAGTAGGGCCACACGTTACATGATTGAGGCAATGAAAAATGTTTTACACATTTCTGATAATACGAGTACCACCAAAAAGGGGTATTATGTTCGGTGAGGAAAAACTACCTGTAGTTTTCCTGAATCTGAGAAATTAAATGAGGTGTGTGATGATGCGTGGGTTTCCCCCGATAACAACTGATAATTTCTATAATGTTATTGGCATTATATCCTTTCCCGCCAGAGGTTAGGGTGCGTTGGGAAACACCCCCTAGGGTGGATAAAGCGCTCACACGCTTGTAAGGGCTCTACCCTCTCCTGAGATGGCCGCCCTTAAGGATCCTGCTGATAGAAAGGAGGAGGGTATCCTAAAATGTATTTACACACATACTGGTGTTATACTGCGACCAGCAATCGCCTCAGCCTGGATGTGCAGTGCTGGGTTGGCGTGGTCGGATTCCCTGACTGAAAATATTGATACCCTAGATAGGGACAGTATATTTTTGCCTATAGAGCATTTAAATGATGCATTTCTATACATGCGTGATGCACAGCGGAATATTTGCCGACTGGCATCAAGTCTAAGTGCGTTGTCCATTTCTACCAGTAGAGGGTTATGGACACGTCAGTGGTCAGGTGATGCGTATTCCAAACGGCATTTGGAAGTATTGCCTTATTAAGGGGAGGAGTTATTTGGGGTCGGTCTTTCAGACCTGGTGGCCACGGCAACAGCTGGGAAATCCACGTTTGTACCCCAGGTCGCCTCTCAACATGAGAAGACGCCGTATTATCAGGCGCAGTCTTTTCATGGACAAGCGGGCAAAAGGTTCCTCATTTCTGCCCCGTGACAGAGGGAGAGGAAAAAGGCTGCAGAAATCAGCCAGTTCCCAGGAACAGAAACCTTCTCCCGCCTCTGCCAAGCCCTCAGTATACGCTGGGGCTTTACAAGCAGAATCAGGCACGGTGGGGGGCCCGTCTCAATGAATTTCAGCGCGCAGTGGGCTCACTCGCAAGTAGACCCCTGGATCCTTCAGGTGATATCTCAGGGGTACAAATTAGAATTCGAGACGTCTCCCCCTCGCCGTTTCCTAAAGTCGGCTTTACCGATGTCTCCTTCTGACAGGGAGACAGTTTTGGAAGCCATTCACAAGCTGTATTCCCAGCAGGTGATAATCAAGATACCCCTCCTGCAACAGGGAACGGGGTATTATTCCACACTGTTGTGGTACCGAAGCCGGACGGCTCGGTGAGACCGATTCTAAATCTAAAATCTTTGAACACTTGCATACAGAGGTTCAAATTCAAGATTGAGTCACTCAGAGCAGTGATTGCGAACCTGGAAGAAGGGGACTACATGATGTCTCGGGACATCAGGGATGCTTACCTTCATGTCAAAATTTACCCTTCTCACCAAGGGTACCTCAGGTTTATGGTACAGAACTGTCACTATCTGTTCAGACGCTGCCGTATGGATGGTCCACGGCACCCCGGGTCTTTACCAAGGTAATGGCCGAAATAATGATATTCCTTCGAAGGAAGGGAATTTTAGTTATCCCTTACTTGGACAATTCCCTGATAAGGGTAAGATCCAGGGAACAGTTGGAGGTCGGTGTAGCACTATCTCAGGTAGTGTTGCGGCAGCACGATTGGATTCTCAATATTCCAAAATCGCAGCTGGTTCCGACGACTTATCTTCTGTTCCTAGGGATGATCCTGGACACAGTCCAGAAAAAGGTGTTTCTCCCGGAGGAGAAAGCCAGGGAGTTATCCGAGCTAGTCAGGAACCTCCTAAAACCGAGCCAAGTCTCAGTGCATCAATGCACAAGGGTTCTGGGTAAAATGGTGGCTTCCTACGAAGCAATCCCATTCGGCAGATTCCACGCAAGAACTTTCCAGTGGGACCTGCTGGACAAATAGTCCGGGTCGCATCTTCAGATGCATCAGCGGATAACCCTGTCACCAAGGACAAGGGTGTCCCTCCTGTGGTGGTTGCAGAGTGCTCATCTTCTAGAGGGCCGCAGATTCGGCATTCAGGACTGGGTCCTGGTGACCACGGATGCCAGCCTGCGAGGCTGGGGAGCAGTCACACAGGGAAGGAATATCCAGTGCTTATGGTCAAGCCTGGAGACATCACTTCACAAAAATATCCTGAAGCTAAGGGACATTTACAATGCTCTAAGCTTAGCAAGACCTCTGCTTCAAGGTCAGCCGGTGTTGATCCAGTCGGACAACATCACGGCAGTCACCCACGTAAACAGACAGGGTGGCACAAGAAGCAGGAGGGCAATGGCAGAAGCTGCAAGGATTCTTCGCTGGGCGGAAAATCATGTGATAGCACTGTCAGCAGTATTCATTCCGGGAGTGGACAACTGGGAAGCAGACTTCCTCAGCACGACCTCCACCCGGGAGAGTGGGGACTTCACCCAGAAGTCTTCCACATGTTTATAAACCGTTGGGAAAAACTCGACAGGTATTGCGCCAGGTCAAGGGACCCTCAGGCAATAGCTGTAGACGCTCTGGTAACACCGTGGGTGTACCAGTCAGTGTATGTGTTCCCTCCTCTGCCTCTCATACCCAAGGTACTGAGATTGATAAGATGGAGAGGAGTAAGCACTATATTCGTGGCTCCGGATTGGCCAAGAAGGACTTGGTAACCGGACCTTCAAGAGATGCTCACGGAGGATCCGTGGCCTCTACCTCTAAGAAGGGACCTGCTCCAGCAAGGACCCTGTCTGTTCCAAGACTTACCGCGGCTGCGTTTGACGGCATGGCGGTTGAACGCCGGATCCTGAAGGAAAAACGGCATTCCGGATGAAGTCATCCCTATCCTGATCAAAGCCAGGAAGGATGTAACCGAAAAACATTATCACCGCATTTGGCGAAAATATGTTGCGTGGTGCGAGGCCAGTAGGCCCGACGGAGGAAATTCAACTGGGTCGATTCCTACATTTCCTGCGAACAGGAGTGTCTATGGGCCTGAAATTGGGGTCCATTAAGGTTCAAATTTCGGCCCTGTCAATTTTCTTCCAAAAAGAACTAGCTTCAGTCCCTGAAGTTCAGAGGTTTGTAAAAGGGGTACTGCATATACAGCCTCCTTTTGTGCCTCCAGTGGCACTTTGGGATCTCACTGTAGTTTTGGGTTCCAAAAGTCACATTGGTTTGAACCACTTGAATCTGTGGAGTTAAAATATCTCACATGGAAAGTGGTCATGCTGTTGGCCCTGGCCTGGGCCAGGCGCGTGTCAGTATTGGCGGCTTTATCCTGAAAAAGCCCTTATCTGATTTTCCATTCGGACAGGGCGGAATTGAGGACTCGTCCTCATTTTCTCCCTAAGGTGTTTTCAGCGTTTCACCTGAACCAACCTATTTGGGGTGCCTGCGGCTACTAGGGACTTGGAGGACTCCAAGTTGCTAGACGTTGTCAGGGCCCTGAAAATATATGTTTCCAGGACGGCTGGAGTCAGGAAATCTGACTCGCTGTTTATCCTGTATGCACCCAACAAGCTGGGTGCTCCTGCTTCTAAGCAGACTATTGCTCGTTGGATTTGTAGTACAATTCAGCTTGCACATTCTGTGGCAGGCCTGCCACAGCCAAAAATCTGTAAATGCCCACTCCACAAGGAAGGTGGGCTCATCTTGGGCGGCTGCCCGAGGGGTCTCGGCTTTACAACTTTGCCGAGCAGCTACTTGGTCAGGAGCAAATACGTTTGTAAAATTCTACAAAATTGATATCCTGGCTGAGGAGGACCTGGAGTTCTCTCATTTGGTGCTGCAGAGTCATCCGCACTCTCCCGCCTGTTTGGGAGCTTTGGTATAATCCCCATGGTCCTTACGGAGTTCCCAGCATCCACTTAGGACGTTAGAGAAAATAAGAATTTACTTACCGATAATTCTATTTCTCATAGTCCGTAGTGGATGCTGGGCGCCCATCCCAAGTGCGGATTGTCTGCAATACTGGTACATAGTTATTGTTACCAAAAAATCGGGTTATTGCTGTAGTGAGCCATCTTTTCTAGAGGCTCCTCTGTTATCATGCTGTTAACTGGGTTCAGATCACAAGTTGTACGGTGTGATTGGTGTGGCTGGTATGAGTCTTACCCGGGATTCAAAATCCTTCCTTATTGTGTACGCTCGTCCGGGCACAGTATCCTAACTGAGGCTTGGAGGAGGGTCATAGGGGGAGGAGCCAGTGCACACCAGATACTCCTAAAGCTTTCTTTAGATGTGCCCAGTCTCCTGCGGAGCCGCTATTCCCATGGTCCTTACGGAGTCCCCAGCATCCACTACGGACTATGAGAAATAGAATTATCGGTAAGTAAATTCTTATTATCTTCGTACATGCCCGTTTCTATGAGAAATGAACAGCATGCAAAAATAAATTAGAAATTGAATGATAGTGCCCTGTTGAAATATATTGAGAGTATAGGACAGTGTTGTGGAGCTTTAGCACACCATTACTTCCTTATGGAAATGCTTTTGTGGTCTTCACCATCACTAGTGATATTCAGTAGGTTCCAGTGCACTGGCTTAATATGATGGTGCAAATGGTGAAAGCTCTCTGGGTACGAGCGACCTCCACCAAAGCTTATTTTAAAACTTTTCAAAATTATGTAAAACACAAAAATGCAAAGAAAGTTGAATTCAGGAAAACACTCCATTCAAAATTCAAAGAAAGTTGAATTCAGGAAACCTCTCTCATATTTGTGCATTTGCATCACTTTGCCGTTCTCTTTTTACTGGGCACATAAGCATTTGCAGGGCCTGTTAGTACTATTCCGGCTGTCCTGGATATCCTAACAGTCACAGTGTTTTGAACACTGGCTTAGCTTCTGGGTCAGACAATGGTTTACACCCAGCTATATAAGGGTCATGTTCTAGAAGGCTTCTTCCTATATGAACAAATACAATCCCATATGGTCATTTAATTTATTGTACATAGCGATAGCTTTGCAACTCAAATGTGGCACAGACTGAGAGGCCGATCCAGGTAAGTATACACACTTACTGAATGGCCGCTTGACGTGTCGTCAGGGAATCCATTCAGGATCCCGGCAGTTGAAATACCAACGCTGGAATCCCGACACTGCTTGGATTGCCGTTGCTGGCATCCCAACAAGGATCACAACCCCGGCGCCGGAATCCTGACTGCCGAGATCCAAAACGAGGGTTTGCCGGGGCTACGGACAGGTTAACCATGGGATTAGGCTGTGGGAGGTGGGGAAAGGTTAGATTTAGACATCGGAAAGGGAGGGTTAGGTGGGCATTGGGTGGAGGCAAGTATACTTACCTAGCCCCTGATGGGATTCATCACCATCAGGATGCCGTGGTCGGTCTTCTGACACCGGCATCCCAAAACATTGGCGTATCATACCCAACCCGTCGGTCAGGAAACCCAGGTGGGTGGGCATTTGAATTTGCCTGCCCAGCTGCAACGTCGCCCCCCGCAGCAAGTGTACGGGTGGTTGGTAGCCCTCCCATACACACAGTCAGATGAAGATATGTCAGCCGTCGGTTGTGCTGCACAGCCGACATGTCAGGTCTGTGAATGACGTCAATCACAGACATATCGGGGACTCGCGATTTAACGGCAGTTATGTGACCCTTACAGTTCAAGTCTTGTTGGCTCTTTCCTCTGCGATTTGGCTGTGACCACATTCTGGGACCAGTGCTGCAACAGGCTCTTCTGCACTACACCTTCCATCACACTGTCCCCACCATTCAGATTACACCGTGTTACATACTGGGCCCGCTTTACACTTTTTGTCAATTTGCATCTGTTGTTCCATTGTAGTACTTTGGAATTTGCTGCCACTGTATAGAAATACACGTCCTTTATAGTTCAACCAAATTCTAGCTCATTGATCCAGAAGATGGTAATATGAAGTTCCCTGTACAGCGGCTGCTCATTTAAAGTTGCAGAAAAATGAGTGCCTCTTATTTCTGCTGCGGGGTACACTGGGCTCCACAAGGAATGGACAATGGGGGTGTAGAGTAGGATCTTGATCCGAAGCACCAACAGGCTCAAAATATTTGACCTTCATCCCAAGATGCATAGCGCCACCTCCTATATCACCCCGCCTCCGTGCAGTGCAAGCATGTAACAGGAAGAGCTGCTCACAGCAGCTCTAGACAAAGCTTTTTCTGAGGAAAAAAGAAGACTACAAGGGCTGCAGCAGAGGCACAGATTGTGCTGGATGTCAGTAGACATCGCCTGCTGCAGCTCCATCTCTCCCCCAGCGGCGCTGTACACTCCCGCGCCCTGGTTGCCGGGTACCTACAGCGGAGGCTCCGGTTTTCTTCCAAGTTAGTCACACACGGCTGGGGCTCTCCGGGATCGCGTGGCCGCGCTTCGGGAGGTGGTAAGTGGGTCCCGCTTGCGGGACCCGGTCTCTATCGCAATCCGGCGTGGTCAGTGGGAGGCGGGCCGCGCGCGCGCGCTGGCGGTGGACACTGTAGCAGTACAGGCGATCCCACTAGATCACCAGGGCATGGGCACAGGTCAGGTTTTCTCTCTAAACCAATTATTTTATTGCCCACAGTACCCAGTGGTTTTACCAGCAGAGGGGATGAGGCTTAGACCTGAATGTGATGTTTAAGAATCAGCTGCAAATAAATATTAATGTCCTAAAGGAATCCAATCTATTTTACTGTGTTAACACAATCATTGTTATTAATTTTTTTCAGTTTTCTTGAAAAATCATTCAAAGTCTTAACTCTTCTTACAGTGAAATACTACCATCTACATATAAGTTGGTAACTTTAATTGATATTAAAGGACCAATAAGACGTAAAATATGAATATTCAGGTATGAAGCTTATAAAGGCCAAAAAGCTGATCTACCTTTCATTTGAGTTGCTGTGACATCAGTAGCCCCGCCCCTGTGTAGAAATAAACCAATCTGCACAGTGCATTTCAGCACAGCAAGTGTTGCCTGTTGGTTTAGTTAGAAAATAAAAAAAAACATAGGTTCCTAGGGACAGCACTGGGAACTAAAACCGTAATCTAAGTATTAACATTACTTATCTTGTATGGCGATTATGCAGAAGTTATAGATCAGATCACTTTTCTCCTAGTAATATTACTAATGCACAGAGTGATTTAAAAACAAATGTAACATTTATTCTTAAAAATGATACCTACACCATCGAAACCTTCATATAAAACGGGTTCTCAACACCAACTCGGGTACCATCAACAGGTCATGTTTTGTGCACTCAGTATTTATCCCACCTGCTTTTATAGACAGAAAATCCTCAAAACACGAGTATATAATTAAATCCACTCTTGAAAACGGTATCCGGATGATAGATAGACAGTGTCTAGTTAGACAGTCAATAGATAGACACCATATATTAGACAGACATTAGGTCGACAGGATCAAAAGGTCGACAAAAAAGATAGACAATATATATATTTTTTTTTAAATGTAACATGTTTTTGGACTATTTCATACCTTCTCTATCCATGTCGGCATAGAGTTGGTTATAAACCTTGTGGCGAGCGGATGCCTCTCTACAATTGGGGTCCCTGATGACAAAACTATCCACGCAAACCACAAAAATGCAATAAACATGGTGTCGACCATTTTCATGTAGACCATTTTCATGTCGACCTTTTACATGTCGACCTAATGTCTGTCTAACATATGGTGTCTATCTATTGACTGTCTAACTAGACACTTATGTAAATTACATCATAGTATAATTAAATAAAAATGAGAACATTGAGTGTGATTCCACAGCACAGTTCTCACTTCATTGCCCAAGCTAATGAAAGATTAGTCTATCCCCCTATATCTCGCACTTCTGGATGATTGTATTTAACAGTGTTGTGGCTTATACTGGCAGTCTGGCTACAATCCTTGCCTAATAAATTCAATTTCTGGGTGGCCATATCCATTGCTAAATAGTCATGCTTTTGAAATAGTCCTCCTAGTACGAAAAGCGTCAGGGCCATCCGCTTGAGAGCAAATGTGGAACATTATAACTGTACCATAAACTGGGCTGGGTAAAGAGTGACATACATCCAGTATATGGATTTCTGGCCATTACAATATGCATGCAGCCATGGTAACTCATGTCTGTTTGTTTCTAATAACTTTTTTTATCTTGTATTTTTGTGGTAGAGAACGGGATGGCAATATCCCTTTCAAGGCAGGAGCAGCTTAATTTATTCATCATTGATATTAATGATATTGTTATTTATTTTGCTGAAGAACGTTTCTCTAAAATTCCCTTAAGAAGTTTGTATACCTTTAACTATGTGATTAGTAATCTAGGCTCAGTAGGCTGAGAAAGTGTTACATTCTGAGTCTGACTTACCATCAGGGTTGGGGGGAAAAGTTGTTTTTTGTAAAAAAAAAAAAATAAACACACACACAAAAAACGCTTTTTTTATTTAAACTATTTTTTTTCCCATTAACGTTTTAAAAATAAATGGAATCCGGTTTGTTGTAACACTGAAACATTGCTATGTATTAGAAACATTGATCAATCATGTTTTAATGCTTTCTAACATTAACAATCCAAATTTATTGGGCTTTGATATGATTTATTTGAAATCTTTCAATAAAAACAATTTTAGAATAAATATAATTAAAGCATGCAGAAGTACTTTTCAGAGAAACACACAAAAAAAGGAGTTAAGCATTAGCACTGGACATCACTGGCATTAAACATTTTAAATATAAACGCTAGTTTAGATGCCTTTTCAGTTCTCTGTCTGTTTTGAAGCTTTGAATGAACTAAACCAAAAGAAGAAAAAATTATTTCTGCACTAGCTGAATGTGATTGAGCAGTCAGAAGGGGTGTAGTATGGTATGCCGGCGACCAGCATACCGGCACCGGGAGCCCGGCCGCCGGCATACCGACAGTGTGGCGAGCACAAAGGAGCCCCTTGCGGGCTCCCCACGCCCGTGGGCACGGTGGCACGCTAAGCGCGCCGCGCTATTTATTCTCCCTCCAGGGGGGTCGTGGACCCCCATGAGGGAGAATAGCTGTCGGTATGCCGGGTGTCGGGATCCCGGCACCGGTATACTGTGCGCCGGGATCCCGACATTCGGCATACTGAAGACCACCCGTCAGAAGTTGTTCAATAATGAGAAGTACATTAGGTTTTGAATTGAAGTAAACATGAAGATTAAACCATGAGGTGTTTTTATGTGTATTGCCTGTTTAATATGTTGGTGGTGTTTACTTTTTAAGACTGTGAGTGTTAACTGTTTTTTTTTTTTTTTCTGTCCTATGGGAATGTTGGGGGAGAAGCTTGATGCTAGGCAGATTTAGCACCCCTCTCATCTGATTCACCACCCTATATCTTTGTTGTGTGTGTGATTTACTGCATTGGTTCAGCTTACGTAGATGAAGACCACAAGCAACAAGAATGTGGAATAATAGCAGGGATTCCCTTACAATATGCTTTTTTTAAGAAGTCACGGTGTTGTGCCTGTAGTCACAGCATATTAAAAAAATAAACAGTGTGTTTAAAAAAAACAACAAGCATTTGGTTTAAACCAAGGTGGTTTACTCTGCTTACCATAGTACTCCCATCTCCTATATAATTGCCCAGATCTGTCACTCTGTAACTGTGGATAACGCTGGGAGTGGCTAGGAGCTCTCATTGGGTTAGCAGCAGGTCTATCACACCCAGTCCACAGCTGATTGGGGCGAGAAATGCCTTTTCCAAACAGGTTGCATCCAATGGGAGACTCTGCCTTTTGGCTGCTGTGTTCCCAGAGCAGGATTAACAATGGGGCTGATGGAGCTGCAGCTCCAGCCCCACACCCCAAAACAGGCCCACTGCATCTGCAGCAACATACCCTCCAACAATTTACACATAAAAATCAGGGCACATTTGAGAAGGGGGCGTGACCACGGGTACAGTGGCATGGCCACGTCCCTTTTCCTATACTTTCAATGGAAGTTTGTAGAGCCAAAAATCGGTACAGACCATAAAAAAAAAAGGTACTGCACCTGCCAAAAAGGTACAGCTGCAGGGTATGCCACAGCAACTAGTCTCTGTGCTGTAGCTAGAGATAAAAAACACCCTTTTACTGCAGTGTCCTATGGGGGTCATTCTGTCCTCATAGCTCGCAGTTCAACGCAGCGCAGCGATCAGGTCAAAACTGCACATGCCCAGGCACCGCAGTGCGCTGGCGCATGGCTGACGGCTGTCGTTGCCTAGCGAGCGGTCGCTGGACAGGAGGGTCAGCATGTCGGCAGCCGTTTTGTGGCCATGGTCCGGCCAAAGCGGGCATGGTCAGACCGTGAGGGGGCTGCCCACAACGACTGCGTGACGTCACACAAAGCCGCTGTGACCAGGGCAGCAACGAGTAACTCCCTGCCAGCCGCAGGAGCTGCGCTGGCTGAGAGTAAAGGTCCATACACATTAGACGATGTCGCTCTGTGAGCAACATCGTCTAATGTTTCCCCCTCCCGTGCCGGCCGGTCGGCGGGCGACTACATACTGGGCGATATGACCGCTCATATCGCTCAGTGACGTCACGCCCCCGCCAGCCCTGCATGAAGGTCGTGGACGACAGTCCACATCCTTCATGCATGCCCTACCGACAGCGACGATCATTGCCGACCTGCCGGGCCGCGCATCGGTTGTTGCTGGCGGCATACACACCTGACGATAAAATGAGCGATGTCGCTCAAGGAGGGGGGAAATGAGCGATGTCGCTCATTTTATCGTCAAGTGTGTATGGACCTTTACTCTTCAAGTACAAAAGCATTGCCGCTGTGCAATGCTTTTGTACTTGTGCGGGGGGGGGTTGGAGGGGGGCAGCCTGACATGCAGGACGGGCTAGCCCTGTGCTTGGCGTCCCCCCGCACGTCAGTGTAAGTGATCGTAGCTGTAATAAATTTAGCACAGCTACATCAGGTTGGAATGACCCCCCTATGTCCTGCTGCCAATCCGCCTGCCCCCTCCGGCATCAACAATCCCCGCTCCCTAGCCAAAGCGCAGGTGGAACAAAAGCTGCTACGGCCACCGACATAGTTGTGTATGAAAGCTGTGTCTGACAATTCCCTGTGTGTATGTAGGTGTTCAATACCTTTCATAGCCATGTCTAGGGACTCTGTGACATATGCTACTGAGATGGTTCCCTCTCAGGAGGAATTAATTTCATATACACGGAAATGTAATCACGCTGCTGAACCAGCGTCTAAATACCCTATAATGGTCACAGTCGCTAGCAAGGGACTGAATCCTCAGTACATGGACGCTAGCTGGGGACTGAATCCCCAGGCTAGCAACGGAATCCTCAGCACTCCGACGCTGGCCGGGGACTGAATCCTCCGGCTAGCGACGGAATCCTCAGGCCAGTGCATAGAAGTTGCTCGGGAAGACGCGCCATCTTCTCTGTGCGGAGCTTCTTCTCAGTGGAGTTCGTGCTCTGTCTCTGCGTCTCCCCCCTCGCGCTTTGTCTCTGTCTCTCCCCCCCCTCCTCGCGCTCTCTCTGCGCCCCCCCCCCCCCCTCGCGATCTGTCTCTGCGTCTCCCCCCCCCCCCCCCCCCTCCTCGCGCTCTGTCTCTGCGTGTCCCCCCTCTCTCGGTGTCTCCCCCCCTCGCGCGCTCTCTCGGCGTCTCTTCCCCTCGCACCCTGGGCAGCAATTTAGGACCTCTTTGGCAAAAGTTTGCATATATACAGTTGGGCACTGTATATATGTATGAGCCCCCGCCAAAAATTGTATATTAAAGCGGGACAGAAGCCTGCCGCTGAGGGGGTGGGGCTTCTTCCTCAGCACTCACTAGCGCCATTTTTTCTCCACAGCTCCGCTGAGAGGGAGCTCCCCAGGCTCTCCCCTGCAGATACACGGTAGAAGAGGGTAAAAAGAGAGGGGGGCACATAATTTGGCGCAAAAATCAATATAACAGCGGCTACTGGGTTAACATTAATGTGTTATTCCTGGATTATATAGCGCTGCGGTGTGTGCTGGCATACTCTCTCTCTGTCTCTCCAAAGGGCCTTGTGGGGGAACTGTCTTCAAAAAGAGCATTCCCTGTGTGTGTGGTGTGTCGGTACGCTTGTGTCAACATGTTTGACGAGGAAGGCTATGTGGAAACAGAGCCGGGAGCAAATGAATGTGGTGTCTCCGCCGACGGCGCCGGCACCTGATTGGATGGATATGTGGAAGGTTTTAAATGATAATGTTAATTCTTTGCATAAAAGGTTGGATAAAGCTGAAACCTTAGGACAGTCAGGGTCTCAGCCCGTGCCTGATCCTATGTCGCAGAGGCCGTCAGGGTCTCAGAAGCGCCCACTATCCCAAATTGTTGACACAGATACCGACATGGATTCTGACTCCAGTGTCGATTACGATGATGCAAAGTTACAGCCTAAATTGGCTAAATCCATCCGTTATATGATTATAGCAATTAAGGATGTGTTGCACATCACAGAGGAAACCCCAGTCCCAGACAAGAGGGTTCATATGTATGGGGAAAAAAGGCAGGTGGTGACCTTCACACGAGCTAAATGAGTTATGTGAAAAGGCTTGGGAATCTCCAGATAAAAAACTGCAGATTTCCAAACGGATGCTTATGGCGCATCCTTTCCGCCAACGGACAGGTTACGCTAGGAATCCTGCCCTAGGGTGGACAAAGCTTTAACACGCTTATCCAGGAGGGTAGCCCTGCCGTCACAGGATACGGCCACCCTAAAAGATGCTGCGGATAGAAAGCAAGAGGGTACCCTGAAGTCCATTTATACACATTCAGGTACCTTACTAAGGCCGGCAATTGCGTCGGCCTGGGTGTGTAGTGCTGTAGCAGCATGGACGGATACCTTATCTGAGGAATTTGATACCTTAGACAAGGATACTATATTAATGACCCTGGGGCAAATAAAAGACGCTGTCCTATATATGAGAGATGCTCAAAGAGACATTAGCCTACTGGGCTCTAGAATAAATGCTATGTCGATTTCTGCCAGAAGGGTCCTGTGGACTCTGCAATGGACAGGTGATGCCGACTCAAAAAGGCACATGGAGGTTTTACCTTACAAGGGTGAGGAATTGTTTGGGGAGGGTCTCTCGGACCTGGTTACCAAGCTACTGCTGGAAAGTCAAATTTTTTGCCATATGTTTCCTCACAACCTAAGAAAGCACCGTATTACCAACTGCAGTCCTTTCCATCACAGAAAGGCAAGAAAGCCTGAGGTGCGTCCTTTCTTGGCAGGAGCAGAGGAAGGAAGCTGCACAACGCAGCTAGTTCCCAGGAACAGAAGTCCTCCCCGGCTTCCACTAAATCCACCGCATGACGCTGGGGCTCCACAGGCGGAGCCAGGCCCGCTGGGGGCGCGTCTCCGAAATTTCAGCCACAAGTGTGTTCACTCCCAGTTGGATCCCTGGGCAATAGATATTGTGTCTCAGGGATACAAGCTGGAATTCGAAGAGATGCCCCCTCACCGATACCTCAAATCGGCCCTGCCAGCTTCCCCCTTAGAGAGGGAAATAGTATTAACTGCAATTCACAAATTTTATCTTCAACAGGTGGTGGTCAAGGTTCCCCTACTTCAACAAGGAAAGGGTTATTATTCGACCATTTTTGTGGTACTGAAACCGGACGGTTCGGTCAGACCCATATTGAATTTAAAATCCCTGAACATATACCTGAAAAGGTTCAGAGCGGTCATCGCAAGCCTGGAAGGTGTCTCTGGACATAAAGGATTCATACCTTTATGTCCCCATTTATCCACCTCATCAGGCCTACCTCAGATTTGTGGTACAGGATTGTCATTACCAATTTCAGACCTTGCCGTTTGGTCTCTCCACGGCACCGAGAATATTTACCAAGGTAATGGCGGAGGAGATGGTACTCCTGCGGAAGCAAGGGGTCACAATTATCCCATACTTGGACGATCTCCTCATAAAGGCGAGGTCAAGAGAGCAGTTGCTGATCAGCGTAGCACGCTCTCTGGAAGTGTTACGACAACACGGCTGGATTCTAAATATTCCAAAGTCGCAGTTGATTCCTATGACTCATCTGCCTTTCCTGGGCATGATTCTGGACACAGACCAGAAGAGGGTTTATCTCCCGATGGAGAAGGCTCAGGAACTCATGACACTGGTCGGAAACCTATTGAAATCAAAACAGGTGTCGGTGCATCACTGCACGCGAGTCATGGGAATGATGGTGGCATCATACGAGGCCATTCCCTTCGGCAGGTTCCATGCGAGGACCTTTCAATGGGATCTACTGGACAAATGGTCCGGATCACATCTTCAGATGCATCGGTTAATCACCCTATCCCCCAGGGCCAGGGTGTCTCTCCTGTGGTGGCTGCAGAGACATCCTGGAACTAAGGGCCATATACAACGCCCTACGCCAAGCAGAGTCCCTACTTCGCGACCAACCGCTTCTGATTCAGTCAGACAACATCGCCGCAGTGGCTCATGTAAACCGCCAAGGCGGCACAAGGAGCAGGGTGGCGATGGTAGAAGCCACCAGAATTCTTCGCTGGGCGGAGAATCACGTAAGCGCACTGTCGGCAGTGTTCATTCCGGGAGTGGACAACTTGGAAGCAGACTTCCTCAGCAGGCACGACCTCCACCCGGGAGAATGGGGACTTCATCAAGAAGTCTTCACGCAGGTTGCAAGTCGGTGGGAACTGCCACGGGTGGACATGATGGCATCCCGCCTCAACAAAAAGCTACAGAAGTATTGTTCCAGGTCAAGAGACCCTCAGGCGATAGCTGTGGACGCACTGGTGATGCCGTGGGTGTTCCAGTCGGTCTATGTATTTCTTTTTCATCCACTAGGGGTCACTGGAGTACTCTTGGGATATGGACGGCTTAGCAGAAACAAAGGCACTGAATATTTAAATTTAGAACTCTCCACCCCTCCATATCCCAGAGTACCTCAGTGTACGACCTCAGTGTTTTTTCCGTGCTCACAGCAATAACAAGGCTTGTGGGGACTTCCCACACTTGGTGGAAGATTTTATTAATTTTTAATTTTAACTTTTTAATTTTTACACTTAGCACATCCCTTCCCAGTCTCTGGAAAAACATGGGTCCGGGATGGTCCCGCTGCAAGGCAGCGCATGGCGTGTCGGTCCTCACAAAGAGCACCCTCACAGCCACAGGCAGCCCACTGTCTCCTGCAACAGCTGGACGGAGCTTACACATAGAAGTCCCGTCGCAGCCATGACCTGAGGAGCTGGACGGAGCTTACAGATAGAAGCCCCGTCGCAGCCATGACCGGAAAGCGTCGCAGACCTTCCTACAAAAGGTATGCTGGGGAAACGGGGCGGTCAGCGCAGGCTGCCGCCCCGCTGTGTGGGGTCCGTGGGTAAAGCCGACCACTCACTACCGTGATAGCCGCTCCAGTGCCCCGTCTGCCGCTCCGAGGCCCCACGCTCCGTCCTCCTGCCAGGCGCTCCGTCCTCCCGCCAGGCGCGCCGCCCGCCACAACCGTCAGCGGTGCTCACACAGGGAGACCCGCCGCAGCTTCGCTCCGTCAGCGGTGCTCACAGAGACAGACCCGCGCAGCTTGCCTAGCGACGTCGCGCTCCGGCCAGCCGACCTCTGCTGCTCTGGACTATGGTCCCTCGCCTCCCTGCAATGAGCTTCCCGGCTCCCCGCTGAGACACAGCGCTACAGGGAGTACAGGGAAGGGGGGGGGAGTGGGGGACCTGGCTGATTACTGCGTGGCTGCAGCTGCCAGATGCTGCAAGGGGAAAATCACAGTGTAATAGGCTGTTGAGCCTACATATATATTAACAGGCTGCCATATCTATAGAAGATATTAATATTAACAGGCTGCCATATCTATAAAAGATATTAATACATAATTAACTGCAGGCAGAGCTTATATTAAATGTGACCTGCCTGTGATTGTATTGTAACCTGCATGTGCAGTGTATACTAGACTGTGATTATCAGTGTATACTAGACTGTGATTATCAGTGGCAGCAGGTATTGTAACTTCTCCTGTAAGTCTCAGTGTAAGCATGGCATGGGGGCCATTTTAATCATGTTTCCTGTTTATTCCAGTGGTAATTCCAGAACATTCCTGCCCAACATCTTTACGCCACCGGAGGCGCAGGGGTGTTAGTGGGAATTTTGGTTCAGGTTTCACATGGGCCCATGTAAACTGTATTTAGCCATATATATATATATATATATATATATATATATATATATATATATATATATATATACGCACCTTAAGTACACATTTTACTGAGTCGTGCAAGTGTCTGTCCTTTGGCTATTGTGGTGTCTGTCTGTATAAGGGGTGAGGCTCCAACACAGACTAAATATAAGGTTTACTACAAGGTCTGTACATAAATCTACCACAGATTCAGTTGGTTTGTAGGTTTCCACTCCGGAAGCCGGGTCAGTCCCAGATCCTATGTTAAGCATTGGCAATTCAAATTAACTCCGCTCGACAGGAGCGGTAAGATCGGAGTCTCGGAAGTTACTCCGCCAGCTCTAACGAAGGAGTCTCAGTCTTTCCAAAGGTCCAATTTCCCTTTGGGTACCAGGGTGTTAATTTAACTGGTCTTATAATTTAATGCAGTCTGACAATTATATGTCAAACCTCACAGCGATACCTACGAGAAAGGTACATTAGACCAGCAGTCAGATAGTGCGGGGTTTTGACAACCATACATTGCTAATAACCAGTGAGTCAGTGTCTCAATTTTTACAGAGACTAAGTAGACTCTAACATCTAATCCGTCGAATTTAATAAACAACAGATCTTCAATGAGTTATTATTTAGAATATCTGACTAACATTTAACTCTATTTACCCGTTTCCACATCTAAATGGGACAATCCGCCATTGGTGACTTCGTCTGTGACAAACATTATAAAGACCCAAGATACATTTGGGTCACTAGACGCTCTATGTATGGAAACAATGACGATCACTGTTAATGAGAAGCTGCAGAGTATCTCTGTAAAGCTTCTGCTGACGCCTGTTACCTCGATTCTCGCTTTTCATCGTCGCTAGTTTCAGCACAACAAGGCCAGAAGTTGTTTGGTCCTAAATTTGATATTCAGGTTGCCGCCTCCGGTATCAAAACGGAAATACTTTGGTCCGACGTTTAATCCCTTTAGACTTCAGTCTTTTCAAGGCTGTGGTACAAAAACAGTCGCGACTTGTAACGCCAGGGTGCTAAAGCCAACAAGCAGTGGCTTGACGGCCTCTTAGGCCATTTCGATTTTCCAATTGTGGAAGCGCGCCTTTACACGTTACATTGGCCGGGTTTCCAGACATCCACTCATGGATGTATCCGCTATTTACATAAAAGACAAGACTGCCTCTGTCGGACGAAATTAGGCGTTTTGGCAGGTTGCCATTCAGTGTCTGCTGGTTTCAGATGTTTTTATTTCCAGGCCTGGTACACCAACAGAGTCAGGGTTACTTATTCCCCTCTGTTTGGGGTAACGAAGCCGGAGGGCTCCGTCGCAGTCTCAATCAGCAAGTCACTTACTACAGTTTGAAAATGGATTTTCTGCGGTTAGTATTTGCATATTTGGAGCCACAAGATTGCATGATTGCGCTTGATCTTCACAATGCGTATTTACCCATTCCGGTTTGGTCACCGCATCACAGGTTCTTGCGTTTTGCAATACGCCACAACCATTAACCATTTCAGGTTCTACCGTTTGGCCTCTTGTCAACGCCTCGGGTATTCACCAAAGTGATGTTGGTGATGATAGCTCATCTCAGAGCCCTGGCGGTGACAATCGTTCCATACTTAGACGATCTGCTCATAAGAACTCTGTCTCAACAGAGGTTCCTCTTACTTGCGCTACTAACGTACACCACGGTGGCAGGTCAAGTTCAAAAACAATCGCATCTAATTCCGTCTGAACGACTTCAATTCCTAGGTATGATTATAAATACGGTAAATCAAAGAGATTTACCTACTACACCAGAAAGAACAAATGTACCATCTAGTACAATTAGTGCAAAAGCCACGCACACTAGCGGTACATTGGTGTATTCGCCTATTAGGAACAATGATGTGTTTTCAAAGCGCTTTAGTTCGCCGGGTTTCACTCGCGTTTCCCACAGGGGGGCGAGGGTGTAAATACTCTGGACGAGAGTCTCAGAGGTTGAGGAGTTGTAGTTAAAAAGGTCAGCGACAGGGGTTCTAAAACGGATCACGACAGATTGCTGTCTATAAATGTACTGGAACTCCGTGCAATTTACAATGCACTACATGCTTCGCTTTCAGTCTGTCCAAGTGCAGTCAGACAACGCAACGGGAGTTGCATACACAACAACAGGGAGGACCGAGAAGCCACATGGCAATGCGGGAGGTAGCTCGAATCCTCAATTGCCCAGAACACCATTAGGTGATGTTGTCGACGGGGTTGGGTTCAGTCCGGGAGTGGACATCTGTTAGACAGATGATCTCACCCGTCGGGATTTTCATCCAGAAAACTGGGCATTAAATCCAGAGGTGTTTCACATGTGGATCCACAGGTGGGGTTACCCTCAGGTGTACATGATGGCATCTCGCCACAATTACAAACGCTCAGTATGTGTACAGAACGACAGATCACAAGGGCAGTAGCGGTGGAGGCTCTCACATTCGTGTATCTGGCTCCACCGTTTTCCGCTGCTCTCTCCGTTGCTAAAACGGATCATAAGACAGTTCGTCACAGTCATACTAGTGATATCTCATGGGTTTCAGAGAGCTTGCTTCTCGAATCTCCAAGGAATACTCGCACACGATCTTTGCCCGCTCATAATACGTCCAACCTGTTACAACAGGGACCGTTCTTTTACCACTATTTACCTATGTACCGCGGCTGCGGTTGACGGGGTGGTGGTTCAGACCGCCCTCTTAAGAAAAGACATAGGGCATTACAGTATCGGTTATACCAACCATGTTACGAGCTAGAAAGCCGCTTACGGCAGATCATTATTACAAAATTTGGTGTGCCTATATAGGTGGGTGTGAAGCTCTGAAGTTTCCGACATCATCTTTCAAGTTACCCGTATTCTGTTCTTTTACAGACGGGGTGGGATGGAGAACTGCGTTTATCTACACTAAGGGTGCAGGTATCTGTGTGGTCAATTTATTTTCAAAGACGTTTGACTCTATTGCGTCGGTACACACCTTTCTACAAGGTGTCATCAGAGTGCAGCCTCCATTTATCCCACCTACAGCGCCATGCGACTTGAAGCTGGGTTCAGATTTCTTACAGTTTTCATATTTTGAACCCTTACAACAAATGGGGATTAAGTTTCTCACTTGGAAAACGTTTTTTTCTTCTAGCCTTAGCTTCGGCAAGGGTTTTGTTTTCACATTTGGGTGCCTTGTATTCCAAGCCACCGTATTTGGGTTTCCTCATGACAGAGCGGAACTTCGGACGAATTCCGATTTCTTATTTTTCACATCAATAAACCAATAGTGTTTCCTGTGTTGACAGCACATTCTAGAATTCTGAATGTGGTACGCGCATTACGCGTTTATATGTCCCGAACGTCTACAGTTCGTAATACGGATACGTTGTTTGTTCTCTATGAGGCTGCCAACTGGGGTTAGCCAGTTTCTCAGCAGACATTATCCAGTTGGATAAAACTGACTACAAGTCAGGCTTACCTTAAGGCTAAGTTACAGTCGCCTACGTCAGTAATAGCTCATCCCACAGGTTCTGTGGGAATGTCATGACCAGCTGGTCGTGGAGCTTCTACGACGCGGCTACATAGTCTTCAGTGCACACGTTTGTGCGCGTTTACACGTTTTGAAACGTTTGCGGCATCAGCATCTAGCTTTGGCCGTCTAGTGTTACAGGTGCCAAACTGCTCTCCCGCCCAAGGGGGAAACTTTGGTACGTCCCAAGAGTACTCCAGTGACCCCTAGTGGATGAAAAAGAAAATAGGATTTTGGTACTTACCAGGTAAATCCTTTTCTTTGAATCCATAGGGGGCACTGGACGCCCACCCAGAGCAGTTTTACCTGGGTTGTATTAAGCTCAGAGGAGCTTATGGTAACACATTTTCACCGATTGGTTCAAATTATAAAGGTCTATCGGTTATGGTGTCAACTGTTTAGTTGACAGTAACGTTATGTGCCAACTTTGTTGTTGTCCGTTATGTTATAGGAATTCTCCATTGTCAACCTCTCTATAGTTCCTGTTCGCTCAGTAAAAAACACTGAGGTCGTACACTGAGGTACTCTGGGATATGGAGGGGTGGAGAGTTCTAAATTTAAATATTCAGTGCCTTTGTTTCTGCTAAGCCGTCCATATCCCAAGAGTACTCCAGTGCCCCCTATGGATTCAAAGAAAAGGATTTACCTGGTAAGTACCAAAATCCTATTTTCCTCCTCTTCCTCTCATACCCAAGGTGCTGAGAATCATAAGAAAAAGAGGAGTGAGAACAATACTCATTGTTCCGGATTGGCCAAGAAGGACTTGGTATCCAGATCTACAAGAAATGCTTACAGAGGACCTGTTGCCTCTGCCTCTAAGACAGGACTTGTTGCAACAGGGGCCCTGTCTGAGCCAAGACTTACCGCGGCTGCGTTTGACGGCATGGCAGTTGAACGCCGGATCCTAGCAGAAATAGGCATTCCGGATGAGGTCATTCCCTACGCTGGTAAAGGCTAAGAAGGACATGACGGCTCAAATATCACCGTATATGCCGAAAATATGTTGCTTGGTGTGAGGCCAGGAATGCCCCTACGGAGGAATTCAAGCTGGGCCGTTTTCCTTCACTTCCTACAGTCGGGAGTGACTTTGGGCCTAAAATTGGTTTCCATTAAGGTCCAGATTTCGTCCCTATCCATTTTCTTTCAAAAAGAACTGGCTTCGGGGGGCGTGGCCACGGCAGCTCAGGAGTAGGAAGCAGATCCCGGGAGCTCCCTGGATAAAACATCCTTATATATCATCCTGATACCCTCTGGTGTGCCAAACCACCCTGTTTCCCTTCCCTGTGCTGCAGGGCACCGGCAGGCGACTTCCCCGCTCCCCCTGAGGGCTGTACGGCCGCGGCGGCACACTTCCGGATCCAAGGCCTATACCTCCTCCGGATCCCCGGCCTCAATTTTGGCGTCTCCCGGCCGCGCTGTGTACGGAGCCTTGGAGGCGGCCTGCTGTCACCGCTGGACGCCGCGGAGAGGTGTGAAAGCAGCGGCTGGTCCCCCTCTTGATTGTGGGCTGTAATCTGTGGCCCCGAGCACCGGAGCACGCCCAGCAGCTCCTGGAAGGGGGAAGAGGACTCTGTATGTGGCAGCCGTTTCATGATCGGCTGCGTGGCCCCGGTGCTCTGGACTGCTGCTCCAGGACATAAAGGGGATATTATTCTCATTTAAACGCTGCCTGATCTGCAACTGGTGAGTGACTTTTACCTCCTGGGATCAATTTATACTTTGCCTGCATCTGCGATCTCATTTTACATACTAAAAGACTGCATCGCTCCTGATCTCCCCTAAAATCTGGGACGCTGCCAATACCTTATTTTATACTTGCCTATTACTCAGACGACCAGCTGTGGATGTATTTCTGCTTATTACAACCTTAAAAATGTATTATTGCCGTCTCCTTCTATATTTCTGACCTAAGTTTGTTACTACCTATTGCCCCCCATGGTTCGGGACGGCTAGCGCGCTGCGGCAGCGGCGGCGAAGCTGGAGAAATTTGTCAGACAACCTAATCCACCTAACATACGGGCCTCGCAGGCTGCTACGCAGGGGGCCTCTCCGTCCCACTCCTACTCCCCATCTGCATCAGCTGCTGAATCCCCTAACACACCAACAGCTCCATCCCTTCAACAAGTGCTGGAGGCAATAGCAGGGTCGGAGCAGCGTCTTTCAGATAAGATGGAGAAAGTGCAGTGTGATCTCTCACTGCTTCGGCAGGACGTCCAACGCATACGAGAGAGAGTGGGAGAGGCAGAAACCCGTGTCTCGAATCTGGAGGATATGTGCGGTCCTATGAAACAGTCCATTTCCACGGTAACCCAGCAAGTAACATCCCTTCAATCCAAGATACTAGACATGGAGGGAAGGCTGCGTAGAAATAATGTGCGTTTTGTTGGCCTGCCGGAGAAGGAGGAGGGCTCCCAGCCTGAGGCCTTCCTAGAGTCATGGCTTAAGGAATTGTATGGCGTTGAATCCTTCACGGCACAGTTTACGGTGGAGCGTGCACATCGGATACCATCTCGTTCTCTACCTCCTGGCGCCCCTCCGCGCACCTTCATCGCCAAATTTCTGCATTATAGGGATCGTGACTCGGTCCTCCGTTTGGGACGCACAAAAGGCCCTCTTGTCAGGAATGGAGTTACCGTGTCAGCTTTTCCTGATTTTGCCGCGGACGTCCAGAAGGATCGAGCCCAGTTTATGCCTATCAAGAGGCGCCTCAGAGACCTGAACCTCTCCTACTCTATGCTGTTTCCTTCCCGCCTTAGGGTGGTAGCGGACGGGGAAACCAAATTCTTCAATTCCCCCAGAGAGGCGGCCCAATGGCTGGACAGATATGCACCGGGAGCGCGCCAGCTAGCCCCGGACTGAGGCCCTGCATAGTCTAATGTTTGGGTGGGATCACCGGAGGCCTCTACCCATTGTCCAGGGAGCCCCCCCTTGGCGTTGGTGGCTCAGGATTTTTTTTTTTCTTATTCTTGCTCGCTTGATCTGGTTAAGGGCTTTGCCTGAAATTAGCATTTGAGAGTTGGGTTTGATTGTTTGGGATTTAAGTATGCCGAAGTTAGTGGTGGTATACGGGGAGGGAGGGGGAGATCAACGAACAGCTTGTTGCTGTTCCTTCTGCAAGTTTTTTTCTTTCTATAGTTTATTTTCTCTGACGTCCTAGTGGATGCTGGGAACTCCGTAAGGACCATGGGGGAATAGCGGCTCCGCAGGAGACTGGGCACAAAAAGTAAAAGCTTTAGACTAGCTGGTGTGCACTGGCTCCTCCCCCTATGACCCTCCTCCAAGCCTCAGTTAGATTTTTGTGCCCGAACGAGAAGGGTGCAAGCTAGGTGGCTCTCCTGAGCTGCTTAGAAGTAAAAGTTTAAATAGGTTTTTTATTTTCAGTGAGTCCTGCTGGCAACAGGCTCACTGCATCGTGGGACTAAGGGGAGAAGAAGCGAACTCACCTGACTGCAGAGTGGATTGGGCTTCTTGGCTACTGGACATTAGCTCCAGAGGGACGATCACAGGTTCAGCCTGGATGGGTCCCGGAGCCGCGCCGCCGGCCCCCTTACAGAGCCAGAAGAGCGAAGAGGTCCGGGGAAAGCGGCGGCAGAAGACGTTCCTGTCTTCAAATAAGGTAGCGCACAGCACTGCAGGTGTGCGCCATTGCTCTCAGCACACTTCACACTCCGGTCACTGAGGGTGCAGGGCGCTGGGGGGGAGCGCCCTGAGACGCAATAAAAACGATATGTAAACCTTATATGGCTAAAAAAAATGCATCACATATAGCTCCTGGGCTATATGGATGCATTTATCCCCTGCCAGTTTCCTGAAAAAAGCGGGAGAAAAGGCCGCCGTGAAGGGGGCGGAGCCTTTCTCCTCAGCACACAAGCGCCATTTTCTTTCACAGCTCCGCTGGAAGGACGGCTCCCTGACTCTCCCCTGCAGTCCTGCACTACAGAAACAGGGTAAAACAGAGAGGGGGGCACTATTGGCAGCTAATATAAATACAGCAGCTATAACAGGGAGTAACACTTATATAAGGTTATCCCTGTATATATATATATATATATATATAGCGCTCTGGTGTGTGCTGGCAAACTCTCCCTCTGTCTCCCCAAAGGGCTAGTGGGGTCCTGTCCTCTATCAGAGCATTCCCTGTGTGTGTGCTGGGTGTCGGTACGATTGTGTCGACATGTATGAGGAGGAAAATGATGTGGAAGCAGAGCAATTGCCTGTGTTAGTGATGTCACCCCCTAGGGAGTCGACACCTGACTGGATGGTGGTAATTAAAGAATTACGTGACAATGTCAGCACTTTGCAAAAAACTGTTGACGACATGACAGCCGACAAATCAATTAGTGCCTGTTCAGGCGTCTCAGACACCGTCAGGGGCGCTAAAACGCCCGTTACCTCAGATGGTCGACACAGACCCTGACACGGATACTGAATCCAGTGTCGACGGTGACTAGACAAACGTAATGTCCAGTAGGGCCACACGTTACATGATCACGGCAATGAAGGAGGCATTGAACATTTCTGACACTACAAGTACCACAAAAAAGGGTATTATGGGGCGTGGCCTGGATACTGAAGGCAGCAGACGTGCCTTACATGAGCTCCTGCAGTTAGCAGTATATGTACTCTATTATATAGCCCTTTGCTGTCCCTATTTTCAGCAGAGTTGACTCCGGCCCCTCCCGACCACCCAGAGGTGCCCCTGAAGGAGCCGCGGAATCGGGGAGCACCTTTAGGAGCTCCCGCGGATTGCGGCCTGCGGGCGTCTTCCGGACCGGGACCTCAATTTTTCCCCAGAGCGGAAGGCCTTCCGGAACCAGTGAAGTGGCACTGTGGTCCCCCCCCCCCCCCCATTACCTCTTGGTGACGGAGCAGCAACTACATGCTCCGCGAGGCAGCCACTGGAGACCGGCAGCCGTGCCCTGTCCCTGGCCAGCCGGAGCCGCCAGGCATGAGTCGGAGAGAAGCGGCGCCCGGCGGTCACGTGTGACGGGAGACCTGATCCGAGCTCGGAGCTTGCTCCCGCACTTGGCGCTCAGCAATACACCGCAGGCGGACCTGCGGGGACGGGTGCAGTGGAGACCTCAGAGCTGCGCTATTGAAAAGGGAGATAGTGTATCACCCCCACTCCCCTCACGAATTTAATCTGACAGGGTACCTTTACCTTTATATCACCTCCACAGTCTGAAGCCCCTGCATAACTGCTGGCCCACGCTATTCCATGCAATACGGGCCCCTCTATACTGAGATCATTCATAAGAGATAAAGTTGGCTCCTTGGACCTCAAAGGCAAACAGAACTGCCTTGCCCCAGCCACCCGGAGGATTGAGCTGTAAACTGCGTCCCCAGCACCTCACACCGACCAGCGGCCATCTTACCTCCACTGCTGCAGTCTGCTCTCAGAAGACCGGAGACGGGAGCTGCACTGTCACTGCTGCGGATCGTCGATGGTGCGGTGAGGAACTCTCCTCCTCCTGACTCCCTGTGCCCTGAACACCTTCTCCCGCTGCCTGCGGACCCGCAGGGCCATTGGTTCCCTAGCTATGTGTCTGCTTGCCTAATGTAGCCCCGAGGCCACGTGGGGGTCCTTGCACGGTGACGATCCACATGCTGCATACTGCTGAGGATATGTGAAAGTGTAATTCTATATTGCTCTACTAGAAGACCGATCTCATGGTGAGAGGGATTAAGAAAAATAAGGCCAAGACCAAGCCGGACGCGACCCCATCCCCTGCGATTCGACATTCGTCGGACCTACGTCAGTTCTTATCTACTCCAACCTCAATCCCCACTACTTCCTCAACTGTCCCGACCTCCCCGAATCTACACAGTCCGGCGGACGACATGTCATCCCCCGGGCCTCCACAGGCCCCCTCTCTGTCTGCGGAGATAAGCGAGATATTATCTCATGTGAGATCGCTCCCCACGAAGCAAGATTTCTCAGCCTTGGAGTCTCGCTTACTTTCCACCATCACTCAGGAAGTGACAGCGCTCCGACAAGATATGTCCCAAATTGCGACTCGTGTTGATGTCTTGGAACGCCATGAATCGTCTACTGTGGACTTTCTGACTAAATTTCGGGAGGCGCTATCTCAACAACGGGACGATATTTCTTTTCTAAAATCACGCATTGAGGATATGGATAATCGCGGCCGGCGAAATAATATCAGAGTCAGGGGCTTACCTGAGAGTGTCCAACAGGCTGACCTGACAACCGCCTTAACTACGATATTTGGAGAACTTATTGACCTGGATCCGAATAAGGACATTATATTTGATAGAGCTCACCGAGCCCTCCGTCCTCGCGGCTTACCCTCCGATAGACCACGAGACGTGATTTGCAGGCTCCATTATTATGTCCAAAAAGAGGAAATAATGAGGTCGGCCCGTCAGCTGGACAGCATTGACTTTCAAGGAGACAAGATTCAGATATTTCCTGACCTTGCCTGGTCGACCTTACAACAACGTCGAGCCCTGAAACCTCTTACAGACTCTCTCAGGAAACTCGAGCTAAAATACAGATGGGGCTTCCCTTTCTCCCTCCAGGTCTCTCATGGTGGCAAAGTCGCGAGTCTCTCCAGACCTACGGATTCACAGGCCTTCTTCACGATCTTAGGAATTCCTCCGGTACCGTTACCAGATTGGGACGCTTTTCACCACCTACCGGAACTGCCTGTTGTGCTCCCTCCAGACGACGCGTGGCAACAAGTTCGTTCCCCACGGAGGCGGGGAGCTAATCCTGGTCCACTTTCTTCAGAGCCTCCCTGAATGGGAAGTCTCGCTCCGAGTGGACGTAAACTTACTTGCTACCCATGCTACACACTGAGTTTTTGTTGTTGTTGTTTTTTCCTAAATAATGCCATGTGTCGCTCACACGTGAGATCGGTTTTTGTAACTTAGTAATAGTATGCAGTTGCCATGGTTTCAAAGATAAGCGATGTGGTATCGTCGACATGTTATTTCGGTTTAATTTTATACCGAATTCATTATCTTGTTGAAGATACTCACATACACAATTGACCAACCTTCATGAAACCTGGTCTGATAGTCTAAGGATTATATGTACACTTTTATATAAGCTTTATATTTTTTTATTTTTGTGTCACTTATGCCTTTGTACACACCTCAGTAATACCACACATTTGATTAGATTCTATCTTGTGGTTGGTCGCTGTCCTGGGCCCCCCGTAAGACCCCCACTATGCTGCATCCCCTGTCTCTTTGGACTGGGAGTCGGCAGGATTCCGCTCCTGTCCTTTTTGCAGCAGTCCTTCTTATAGTATTATCATCTCTGTTTATTGTCAAAGTATTTTACGGCGTGGATTCCCACGCTGCATCTTTTTTTTCTTCTTTTCTCTTCTTTCCCTTTTCTCCTATTTCTTTCCCTTGCTGCTCTTCCTTTCCCCCCCCAAATGTCTGCCGTAGGAAAGACTATTGTGAAGCAATTAGATCCGCCTGATAATGGGGGTGAACGATCTACATGTAACTACCCTTAACGTCAAAGGGTTGAATGTTCCTGAGAAAAGGTCTAAACTTCTTAAATGGCTTAGAGATGAGAAAGCTGACGTTGCTTTTATTCAGGAAACACATTTTAAGATGGGACATGTGCCGTCCCTAAAATGCCACTACTTTCCTCATGTTTTCCTGTCTAATAACTCTACTGGTAAGACATTGGGCGTAGCTATATTATTGGCTCGCCACCTGCCTGTTCTTAATGTGGCCTCCCATAGAATAGCTGAGGGTAGGGGGTTGTTGGTGAAATGCGACATACATGGTCAACGTTTCTCTTTTCTGAACATATACGCTCCTAACGCTAAACAGCCTTCCTTTATATCCTCAGTACTAGATAACGTGGAACCTCTCTTGGAGGGGGTGGTGGTGATGGGAGGTGATCTAAATTGGACCCTAGACCCCCGCCAGGACAATTCTAAAAAGAACTCTTGCAGGCCGGAGAGGGAGCATAGGGGAGTGAGACGCACCCTGCTTGACCACCAGCTGATTGACACATGGAGACTGACACATCCTACTGAGTTAGATTACTCCTTTTTCTCACACCCACATCAGACATACTCTAGAATTGATTACTTGTTTCTGAGCCACCGGCACCTACACCTCCTTTCTGATGCCTCTATAGGACAGATTGTGTGGTCAGATCATGCCCCAGTTAACCTCACATTACGCCTGCCTCCCAGTACACATCGCCAATGGTCCTGGCGCTTTAACGACACTTTTCTGCAGGACGCAGATTGTAGGTCCCGAATCGATAACGCTTTAGATTCTTATATTAGTACTAATGACTTAGATGATATTTCCAAAGTCTCAGTCTGGGAAGCTCACAAATGTGTCATTAGAGGGGTTTGTGTTCAGATAGGTTCCTTCCGCAAAAAGCAGAGGGAGAAACTTAGGGGTGATTTATTGTCTAAAATACAATCTCTCGAGCTCCTACACAAAAAATCCCAGACCACACAACATTATGCCGATCTTGATGCTGCTAGGGCAGATCTGAATAAGTTACTCTCTGATAGAATCAAGTTTTCTTATCGGAAGTGCCGTAGCAGATACTATCAATGGGGCAATAAACCTGGGAAATTACTAGCCAAAGCACTTAGGGAACAACGTGCTCTTACTTTTATTCACACGATTAAAAATAGCCACGGACAATCCCAACACCAGACACCCCACATCGCTAGGGCCTTTAGGGCATATTATTCCACCCTGTACAACCTCTCCGGCCCGACCGGAAGAATTGATAAGTTGTCTCATCAAACAGCTATAGCTGATTACTTACGGGCCTTAGACTTCCCCACACTATCCACAAAAGAAGTAGAAGATCTAGACGCCCCGTTTTCTACTGAGGAGGTTCAGAAAGCTATTGAATCCTCCCCCAACGGCAAGAGCCCCGGTCCCGATGGATACACCACTGCCTATTACAAAGCTTTTAAAGAGAAATTAGTCCCTATGCTCACGAGAGCCTTTAACACCATATCAGATCAATCGCCTTTTTCCCCACAATCTCTTGAAGCCCATATTGCAGTACTACCCAAAGAGGGTAAAGACCCCAGTCTTTGCTCCAGTTACCGGCCAATCTCACTGTTAAATATAGACATAAAACTTTTTGCTAAACTGATTGCAAACCGCCTCAAACTATTATTACCTGGTCTGATACATAGTGATCAAGCGGGATTTGTTTTAGGCCGAGAAGCTAGGGATAACACCTCTAAAGTGCTCAACATGATTCATTATGCCGGCCAGCTTTCATCCCCATCAATCATACTGTCGACCGATGCCGAAAAAGCATTCGACAGAGTGGACTGGGACTTTCTGGCTGGTATACTGAAGCATCTGGGACTTGGCAACGCCTGTCTTCACAGAATTTTATCTCTCTACACCTCCCCGTCCGCCAAAATTAGGATTAATGGCTCCCTTTCTGATTCCTTTCCAATCTCTAATGGCACGCGACAGGGCTGTCCACTATCCCCATTGCTCTTTGTCCTTTGCATGGAAACATTAGCTCGAAGCATTAGGGCGAACCCGAGTATTTCAGGCCTGTTGGTTAACGGGACAGAATACAAACTGGCATTATATGCCGACGACCTACTCGCTATAATCACAAAACCGGTCACTTCTTTGCCAAACTTGATGGAAGAATTTGATAAGTTCGGAGCCCTCTCTAACTTCAAAATAAATTATTCTAAATCTATTGCCATGAATTTAACTACTCCTCCTGATACAGTAGAGGGCTTGAAACATGCCTTCCCTTTTACTTGGCATGATCACAAATTAAAATACCTGGGGGTGTTACTGACCAACGATTTATCCAAATTATTCTCCTTGAATTTTATTCCCCTATTGGCTAAGCTCCGCCTGGACTTCCAGAAATGGAAGAAATTAAGACTGTCTTGGTTCGGCAGGATTAACGTAGTCAAAATGAATACCCTCCCTAGGATACTATTCTTTCTTCAGACACTTCCGATACACATCCCCCGGCTTTGGCTCCGAGACGTCCAGAATCTTATTCGTGCGTTTGTTTGGGGCTGTAAGACACCCAGGTTTAAACACGACATCTTATTTAGGAGAAAACACCACGGAGGGCAACAACTCCCACATATTCCTAACTACTACCACGCAGTACATTTGAATAGGATTCTGGAATGGACACGTGCTAAAGACCGCAAACAATGGGTCCTACTAGAGGAGGGCTGTTTCCCACACTATATTGAAATTGCACCTTGGCTCCCCACCCTTCCGAAGGTTTCGCACCCCACGGTCTCCCCTATGCTCAAATTATGGGCCACGCTGAGATCCCAGAGCCACATATTCTCCAAATGGTCCCCTCTAACCTCCCTTCTCTATAACTCCGAGTTTGCTCCAGGCCTTCACGGGACAGCTTTCGCTCCATGGGCGGAAGCCGGGATTTTTAGAGTCGGTCAGCTGGTGAGCTCGGGTAGGGTGCGCTCCTTCTCAGATGTTCAGTCTTCTTGGAACCTACATAGTGCTGAGTTTTGGAGGTTCCTGCAGGTTCATCATTTTATATCATCCTCTAAGAACCTCTCTGATATAACCAGGGACCTCACCGCGTTTGAAAGCCTTTGCACCTCTCCCAGCTCTCCCACACATACAATCTCACAAATCTATGTGCTTATCATGGAAAACTTTTTCCCGCAACCCCCTACCTTTCTGGCTTCCTGGGAGAAGGAACTATCAGGGCTACCTTCGCAGATTAACTGGGAATCCGTATTTAAGAACGCCCAGGCGAGTTCTCTATGCTTATCGACACTTGAGACCCTCAATAAACTTATATATAGGTGGTATAGGACTCCTCGTGTTCTCAATAAAATGTTTCCCTCTCTCTCGAACCTGTGTTGGAGATGCAAAAATGCCCCAGGAAGCTTCATACATATTTGGTGGGACTGCCCTCTCATAACCCCATTTTGGGCAGAGGTATTTAAATGCACCGAACAGATAGTGGGAGATAAGATCCCGAAAGACCCAGGTTTTTGGCTCCTCAATCACACCCCCACGGGAACACACTCCTACAAACATTCACTGTTGAGACACCTTAGCAACGCAGCAAAAGCGGTTGTTCCACTCCTTTGGAGATCCACCTCACCACCCTCGATTAAATTATGGATCTCAAAGGTCGATTACTTTTTAGATATGGAAGACCTTGTCTCCTTCTCATCCGGGAAAACCGTTAACTTTATAGCTATTTGGTTTCCCTGGTACGACTTTAAAGACACACCTCTGTATCGGTCCTATATGACGACATAACCCCCCTCATATTCATATTCATATCCATATTCATATTTCGATTATGATGTCTCTTTAATATGGCTCAAACCCTCAAATGGTGGAGATCCCCTCCCCTCCGTCCCCCAAACAACCTGTCCCCACTGTGCAGACTCTCACACCTGACTCTACCCGTCTTAATTTACCCTCTCTTTTTCTTTTTTCTTCTTCTCTTCTCTCTCTTTTTCCTCTTTCCCATTTTCCTATACTTTTTTGTTAAAATGTTTCTCATTTGTAAGTTCTGATGTTGTAAGCGAAGCAGACAAATTATTTTTCTATTCTGGGCGCTTTATGTATATTGGACTGACATATATGATATGTGAGGTTTTTGTCCCTCCTTCTTTCTTTTTGGAAAAGTATTGCTGTAATGTTTTGTCTGCTGCTTTACTTAATAAAAAACAGTTTACACAAAAAAAAAAAAAGGGTATTATGTGGGGTGTGAAAAAACTACCAGTGGTTTTTCCTGAGTCAGATGAATTAAATGAGGTGTGTGATAAAGCGTGGGTTTCCCCCGATAAAAAACTGCTGATTTCTAATAAAGTATTGGCACTATACCCTTTCCCGCCAGAGGTTAGGGCACGTTGGGAAACACCCCCTAGGGTAGATAAGGCGCTCACACGCTTATCAAAACAAGTGGCGTTACCGTCTCCTGATACGGCCGCTCTCAAGGAACCAGCTGATAGAAGGCTGGAAAATATCTTAAAAGGTATATACACACATACCGGTGTTATACTGCGACCAGCGATCGCCTCAGCCTGGATGTGCAGCGCTGGAGTGGCTTGGTCGGATTCCCTGACTGAAAATATTGATACCCTGGATAGGGACAGTATATTATTAACTATAGAGCATTTGAAGGATGCATTACTATATATGCGAGATGCACAGAGGGATATTTGCACCCTGGCATCTAGAGTAAGTGCGATGTCCATTTCTGCCAGAAGAACGTTATGGACGCGACAGTGGTCAGGTGATGCGGATTCCAAACGACATATGGAAGTATTGCCGTATAAAGGGGAGGAGTTATTTAGGGTCGGTTTATCGGACC
The DNA here is from genome assembly GCF_028390025.1 of Pseudophryne corroboree. Classification (NCBI taxonomy): domain Eukaryota; kingdom Metazoa; phylum Chordata; class Amphibia; order Anura; family Myobatrachidae; genus Pseudophryne; species Pseudophryne corroboree. The sequence continues at coordinate 67,037,348 of NC_086454.1, read as the reverse complement.
TGGTGGCCACAGCAACGGCTGGAAAATCCACCTTTTTACCCCAGGTCACCTCTCAGCAGAAAAAGACACCGTCTTTTCAAACCCAGTCCTTTCGTCCCTATAAGGGCAAGAGGGAAAAAGGCCGCTCGTTCCTGCCCCGGGGCAGAGGAAGGGGAAAAAGACTGCACCATGCAGCCTCTTCCCAGGAGCAGAAGCCCTCCCCCGCTTCTGCCAAGTCCTCAGCATGACGCTGGGGCTCTGCAAGCAGACTCGGGCACGGTGGGGGGCCGTCTCAAGAATTTCAGCGCGCAGTGGGCTCACTCGCAAGTGGACCCCTGGATCCTGCAGGTAGTATCACAGGGGTACAAATTGGAATTCGAGACGTCTCCCCCTCGCCGGTTCCTGAAGTCTGCTCTACCAACGTCTCCCTCCGACAGGGAGGCAGTATTGGAAGCTATTCACAAGCTGTATTCCCAGCAGGTGATAATCAAGGTACCCCTCCTACAACAGGGAAAGGGGTATTATTCCACGCTGTTTGTGGTACCGAAGCCGGACGGCTCGGTGAGACCAATTTTAAATCTAAAATCTTTGAACACTTACATAAAAAGGTTCAAATTCAAGATGGAGTCACTCAGAGCAGTGATAGCGAACCTGGAAGAAGGGGACTATATGGTATCTCTAGACATCAAGGATGCTTATCTCCATGTCCCAATCTACCCTTCTCACCAAGGGTACCTCAGGTTTGTGATCCAAAACTGTCATTATCAGTTTCAGACGCTGCCGTTTGGATTGTCCACGGCACCACGGGTCTTTACCAAGGTAATGGCCGAAATGATGATTCTTCTTCGAAGAAAAGGCGTATTAATTATCCCTTACTTGGACGATCTCCTGATAAGGGCAAGGTCCAGGGAACAGTTAGAGGTCGGAGTAGCACTATCTCAGGTAGTGCTACGTCAGCACGGGTGGATTCTAAATATCCCAAAATCACAGCTGATTCCAACAACACGTCTACTGTTCCTAGGGATGATTCTGGACACAGTCCAGAAAAAGGTCTTTCTCCCGGAGGAGAAGGCCAGGGAGTTATCCGAGCTAGTCAGGAACCTCCTAAAACCAGGCCAAGTATCAGTGCACGAGAGTCCTGGGAAAAATGGTGGCTTCTTACGAAGCGATTCCATTCGGAAGAATCCATGCAAGAACTTTCCAGTGGGATCTGCTGGACAAATGGACCGGATCGCATCTTCAGATGCATCAGCGGATAACCCTATCTCCAAGGACAAGGGTATCTCTCCTGTGGTGGTTACAGAAGGCTCATCTTCTAGAGGGCCGCAGATTCGGCATTCAGGATTGGATGCTGGTAACCACGGATGCCAGCCTGAGAGGGAAGAAATTTCCAGGGCTTGTGGTCAAGCATGGAAACGCCTCTTCACATAAATATCCTAGAGCTAAGGGCCATTTACAATGCCCTAAGTCAAGCAAGGCCCCTGCTTCAGGGTCAACCGGTATTGATCCAGTCGGAAGACACGACCTCCACCCGGGGGAGTGGGGACTTCATCCATAAGTCTTCCAAGTGATTGTAAACCGTTGGGAAAAACCAAAGGTGGACATGATGGCGTCCCGTCTCAACAAGAAACTGGACAGATATTGCGCCAGGTCAAGGGACCCTCAGGCAATAGCGGTGGACGCTCTGGTAACTCCGTGGGTGTTCCAGTCGGTATATGTGTTCCCTCCTCTTCCTCTCATACCAAAAGTACTGAGAATCATAAGAAGGAGAGGAGTAAGAACGATACTCGTGGCTCCGGATTGGCCAAGAAGAACTTGGTACCCGGAGCTGCAAGAGATGCTCACGGAGGACCCGTGGCCTCTACCTCTAAGGAAGGACCTGCTCCAGCAGGGACCATGTCTGTTCCAAGACTTAACGCGGCTGCGTTTGACGGCATGGCGGTTGAACGCCGGATCCTGAAGGAAAAAGGCATTCCAGATGAAGTCATCCCTACCCTGATCAAAGCCAGGAAGGATGTAACTGCAAAACATTATCATCGCATTTGGCGAAAATATGTTGCGTGGTGTGAGGCCAAGAAGGCCCTACGGAGGAATTTCAACTGGGTCGTTTCCTACATTTCCTGCAAGCAGGATTGTCTATGGGTCTAAAATTAGGATCCATTAAGGTTCAAATTTCGGCCCTGTCGATCTTCTTCCAGAAAGAACTGGCTTCAGTGCCTGAAGTTCAGACGTTTGTCAAATGGGTACTGCATATACAGCCTCCTTTTGTGTCTCCAGTGGCACCTTGGGATCTCAATGTAGTTTTAGGGTTCCTAAAATCACATTGGTTTGAACCACTTGCCACAGTGGATTTGAAATATCTCACATGGAAAGTGGTAATGCTGTTGGCCCTGGCTTCAGCCAGGCGCGTATCAGAATTGGCGGCTTTATCCTATAAAAGCCCTTACCTGATATTTCATTCGGATAGGGCGGAATTGAGGACTCGTCCTCAATTTCTCCCTAAGGTGGTTTCAGCGTTTCACATGAATCAACCTATTGTGGTACCTGTGGCTACTAGGGACTTGGAGGACTCCAAGTTGCTGGACGTAGTCAGGGCCCTGAAAATATGTTTCCAGGACGGCTGGAGTCAGAAAATCTGACTCGCTATTTATCCTGTATGCACCCAACAAGCTGGGTGCTCCTGCTTCTAAGCAGACGATTGCTTGTTGGATTTGTAGTACAATTCAACTTGCACATTCTGTGGCAGGCCTGCCACAGCCAAAATCTGTAAAAGCCCATTCCACAAGGAAGGTGGGCTCATCTTGGGCGGCTGCCCGAGGGGTCTCGGCTTTACAACTTTGCCGAGCAGCTACTTGGTCAGGGGCAAACACGTTTGCTAAATTCTACAAATTTGATACCCTGGCTGAGGAGGACCTGGAGTTCTCTCATTCGGTGCTGCAGAGTCATCCGCACTCTCCCGCCCGTTTGGGAGCTTTGGTATAATCCCCATGGTCCTTACGGAGTTCCCAGCATCCACTAGGACGTCAGAGAAAATAAGAATTTACTTACCGATAATTCTATTTCTCATAGTCCGTAGTGGATGCTGGGCGCCCATCCCAAGTGCGGATTGTCTGCAATACTTGTATATAGTTATTGTTACAAACAAATCGGGTTGTTTATTGTTGGAAGCCATCTTTTCAGAGGCTCCTACGGTTATCATACTGTTAACTGGGTTCAGATCACGAGTTGTACGGTGTGGCTGGTATGAGTCTTACCCGGGATTCAAGATCCTTCCTTATTATGTACGCTCGTCCGGGCACAGTATCTTAACTGAGGCTTGGAGGAGGGTCATAGGGGGAGGAGCCAGTGCACACCAGCTAGTCTAAAGCTTTTACTTTTTGTGCCCAGTCTCCTGCGGAGCCGCTATTCCCCCATGGTCCTTACGGAGTTCCCAGCATCCACTACGGACTATGAGAAATAGAATTATCGGTAAGTAAATTCTTATTTTTCTCATGCTTCAATTTGTTTTTGAGTATGTTTTTTTTGATGTGGGAAGTATGTTTGATGCATTGGACACTGTCGTATAAGTTTCAGGGTTTGAGTATTATAGCACTGTTCCTGCTCGTACTAGCGATTTCCAGGAACACTCCCTGGGTTGTTCCTCTAGGTTACTACATAGCATACTACCAGGTCTATGGCTAATTTGAAATTTCTGACATGGAATGTTCGAGGTTTAAATAATAAGATAAAACGTTCCTTAGTTTTGACTACACTTCGGAAATATGGCCCGGATATTGCGTGTCTCTGCGAGACTCACTTGGAAGGGAATAGGTTACTGTCACTTAGAAGACCCTGGGTGGGCTGGGCCTATCACGCTTCTCACTCCTCTTCCTCCAGGGGAGTGTCAATCCTGATAAGGAAATCGGTCCAATTTGAGTTGGTGTCGGTCAAAACTGATCAGTACTGTCGTTTTGTGTTCCTTGACTGTAGATTAAGTTCCCAACCCTACTACATACTGGCGGTTTATATCCCCCCCCCCCCCCCTTCTCGTACGATGTGCTACAGCAGGCTGCTTCATTCATAGCCTCCTCCCCGGACACCCCGGTGGTCTGCTTGGGTGACTTTAACAATGTTACTAATTTAGCTTTAGACAGATGGCGCTCTCCGCAGGCTGCTGGGGTGCGCTCTAGTCCTACTAAATTTGCTGATTTTCTGAATAATTTGCAGTGGGTGGATGTGTGGAGAGTTCGACACCCTACTACTAGCCAGTTTTCATGCTTTTCTGGCACGCATGGTTCGTTCTCCAGAATCGACCTGACCCTGCTGTCCCCCGTTCTTCTCCCCAGGGTGGTTGACGTCCAGTATGAGGCCCGGGGTATTTCTGATCACTCCCCTATGGTGTTGACTCTCGCTGTGGAGAGACAGAGGGGACATTCATATTGGAAACTTCATCCTTCCTGGCTGTTACAAATGGGTGACTGCTCTGACCAGGTGACTCAGTGGGAGGGCTATTTTAATGACAATGTGGGCTCGGCCTCGGGAACAGTGGTCTGGGATTCGTTTAAGGCCTTCCTGAGGGGTACGTATATTAGACGCATTTCTGCCCTTAAAACGTCCTGCAGGGAAAGAGAGCGAACCCTTGAGAGTGACGCCAGAAATTTGGAATCTAGATACTTGGTAGATGGCACCCCTGCACTGAAGATACGCTGGCTGGCGGCCCAGTCGGCTTGGGTGGCTCATCTGTCTGATAAAAACTCGCGCTCGCTTCTATTCCAGGCTACTAATATTTATATGCAGGGCGATAGGCCAGGTGGCCTGCTGGCCCGCTTGGTGCACAGTGACCGCCCAGGATCTACCATTGCCCAGATGACCGGTAGCGATGGCTCCCTTGTGAACACCACGCCGGACATTGCGCAGCTATTCCGCTCTTACTATGCTGAGGTCTACAGTTCACAACTGGTAGACTCGGCATCAGACATCTCCGCTTATTTAAGAAATATTCCCCTACCCACACTCTCCTCGGAGGCCTCTGAGGTGTTGGAGGCACCCCTGACTCTGGATGAGGTAACAGCAGCTATTGGCTTGTCTCCCAACGGCAAGGCACCGGGCTATGATGGCATCCCCTCAGAGGTATACAAGACCCACATTGATTTCTTTGGTCCTCGGCTTCACGCCCTATATTCAGATATTTTTGTTAATGATCAACTTCCCCCCTCTATGGCGGAGGTGGTTATTATAGTAATCCCGAAGCCCGGAAAGGACCCTAAATCCCCAGAATCCTATAGACCGATATCATTGATTCCCACCGACGCTAAGATCCTGGCCAAGATTTTAGCTGTTCGACTTAACACAGTAATCACCTCCATTATCCACTCCGACCAGACTGGCTTTATGCCAGGGATGTCCACTTCTATTAACCTACGTAGATTATATACCATTTTACAAGTCCCGCATGACTTTCCCTCCGACTCGGTAGTGGTCTCACTGGATGCCGCTAAGGCATTTGACAGTATTGAGTGGTCCTATCTATGGGAAGTCATGACATGTATGGGATTCGGACCTAATTTTATAAGATGGGTTAAATTACTTTATCAACACCCGACCGCCAGGATCTCGGTGAACGGCTATGTATCTCCCTCGTTCCGCTTGTATCGCGGGACCAGACAGGGATGCCCTCTGTCCCCAACCCTGTTTGCCCTGGCCATCGAGCCTTTAGCCTGTCTAATAAGGTCCCATCCGGGTATAGTGGGCATTCATACTGGCCCTCGGGAGGACAGGATTGCCCTCTACGCTGATGACATGCTGCTGTTCTTGCAGGATTGCACCAAGTCTATGCCTATATTGTTGCAATTGATTGAGGAGTTCGGTGAATATTCAGGCCTTCATATTAACTGGTCTAAATCCTCCATTATGCCTGTGATTGCCCCCCCCCCCCCCCCCCCCTGCTGTTCCTAAAGTCTCCCTACCGCTATGTTGGACGGCGAAATTTAAATATCTTGGGATTCAGGTAACCAATGACCCCTCTGACTTTACACCTTTGAACCTTGATCCGATCATGCAACAGGCTGCTCGTAAATCTAAGACTTGGTGTAAGCTTCCATTGACTGTATCTGGCAGGGTCAGCCTCGTGAAAATGATATTGCTACCTAAGATTCTATATGTGATTCTTCAATCCCCTGTATATATTCATCCATCCTTCTTTAGAAAACTGAATAGTGTCCTCTCCTCTTTAATTTGGGCTAACAAACGTCCTAGAATACAGCTGAACACGCTCACCAGGTTGCGCTGCGACGGAGGTCTGGCTTTGCCAGACTTTCAGATGTACTACTATGCCGCTCAGCTGACACATATTAGTGCATGGGTGCAGGATACTGGCGTCACTTCTCTCCATTGGGTATTTATACAATGCTACTTCCCCGGTTTGTCTCCCCTGCAGGTGTTACTGAGTGGGAGCCTGGCCCGGTTCTTCCCCCCTCTTCTATATCAGGCCATGAAGGTGTGGCAGGCACTAAGAATTCTTTTGAAATTTGATGGATTGGACCCGGACACCCCCGTCTGGTACTCTAAGTGGCTCCCTGAACTATATGCGCTCGAGGGACGGGAGGTTTGGGCCCCTAAATTAGTAGTTTCCATAAATCATCTCTATACGGCTAATACACTTAAATCCTTCCAACAACTAAAAGACGAGTTTGATCTACCTAACTCCTATTTTTTTAGATACCTCCAACTCAGGCATGCTTTGCAGTCCCAATTCGCCACTTCCCCCCCCCTAAGATCATACCATTTCCCATTAAGACCTTTATAAGTATGCTGGGTCGGGTTAAGATGATTTCCCATGCTTATGGTTATCTACTCGCCAAACTGCATACTGACCCTTTGACGCGTCTCCGTGTCAAATGGGAAGAGGATTTGGGCCCCATAGATGAGGAAAACTGGGCCCTAGCTTTGGAAACTCCGAGCAGGGTTACCAAATCCATCAGGTTTCAACAAATACAATACTTCCTTTTGCACAGAATATATATGACCCCGGCAAGACTGGCTAGACTCGGGACGGGCCGTGCGGGTGACTGCCCTAAATGTGGGATGACTGCAGGTACTTTTTGGCATCTTATTTGGGACTGCCCGAAGTTGCGGGCTTTCTGGTCGGGGGTCGGGTCGATTCTGGTGAACACGGGGATGGACGAGGCCATGCTTACCCCGCAATTTTGTATCCTGGGAATGGGAGGATCTGATTGTGTATCTAGTCCAGAGGGCCTCTATGCTCGCAACATGTGTGCAATGGCGAAGGTGAGCATCGCGAGGCTATGGATGGCCCCCAAGGGCCCTACACTCCTCGCTTTTAAGGCACTAATAAACGACACAGTCTTCAAGGAACTATACATTTACATGAAACATAATGCTTCCACTAAATTTTATAGAATTTGGTCTCCATGGCTGGAATCCATATACTCCTTGCCAGACCCTAAAACTTAGTGGCACCAGGGTTGCTAACGAGTCCTGGAATTGCTAATATATGATTTCTATAGGGCTACAAGCTTCCCTCTCACCCAATGGGTAGTGTATGAGAGGATGGCTCAACGCCCAGCTAGACAGGGTAGGATTTAGAGTGCTAATATCCCCCAATGTGTCTTCTTCCCCCTAGTTATTTTTTTGTTTTGTTTTTCTCGTTTCTTCCTTTTTTGGAGCTTTCGGTGTTTGGTTTCTGTTTGATATCCCTTTTTTTTTTTGAGGAGACTTACTCGGACAAGTTGTCCGTAAGAGTTTTAAATGGGAGAAAAACCAAAACTAAGTATAGTGAGAGTTCTTGAACACTAGAGCACACGGATTAGATAAGATATTGGTATAAATAATTGCACATATACCTAGGCACCTATGAACGTATGACATATTATCATAATAAGCCGAAAATGAATGATGTTACCCGATGTTGTCATGTCATTATGTGTATGGTATGTTCCTGATATGCAATGTCTATGTGCAAACTAATCCCCTTCGAAATAAAAATACTTTATTTAAAAAAAAAAAAGAACTGGCTTCTCTTCCTGAAGTTCAGACGTTTGTAAATGGAGTGCTGCATATTCAGCCCCCTTTTGTGCCTCCAGTGGCACCTTGGGATCTTTAACGTGGTGTTGAGTTTCCTGAAATCACACTGGTTTGAACCACTCAAGTCGGTGGAATTGAAATATCTCACGTGGAAGGTGGTCATGCTACTGGCCTTGACTTAGGCTAGACATGTCTCAGAATTGGCGGCTTTGTCACATAAAAAGCCCTTATCTGGTTTTCTATGCGGATAGAGCAGAATTGCGGACCCGCCCACAATTTCTGCCGAAAGTGGTTTCATCCTTTCATATGAACCAACCTATTGTGGTGCCTGTGGCTACTACTGACTTGGAGGATTCCGAGTTACTGGATGTGGTCAGGGCTTTGAAGGTTTATGTAGCCGGAACGGCTAGGGTCAGGAAAACAGAATCTTTGTTTATCCTGTATGCTTCCAACAAGCTTGGGGCGCCTGCTTCAAAGCAGACTATTGCTCGCTGGATCTGTAACACGATTCAGCAGGCTCATTCTGCGGCTGGATTGCCGCTGCCTAAATCAGTTAAGGCCCATTCCACAAGGAAGGTGGGCTCTTCTTGGGCGGCTGCCCGAGGGGTCTCGGCATTACAACTTTGCCGAGCGGCTACTTGGTCAGGTTCAAACACCGTTGCAAGGTTCTACAAGTTTGATACCCTGGCTGAGGAGGACCTTGTGTTTGCTCAATCGGTGCTGCAGAGTCATCCGCACTCTCCCGCCCGTTTGGGAGCTTTGGTATAATCCCCATGGTCCTTACGGAGTCCCCAGCATCCACTAGGACGTTAGAGAAAATAAGATTTTACTTACCGGTAAATCTATTTCTCGTAGTCCGTAGTGGATGCTGGGCGCCCGTCCCAAGTGCGTACTTTTTCTGCAATGCTTGTATATAGTTATTGCTTAAATAAGGGTTATGTTATAGTTGCATCAGGGTTGATCTGATGCTCTGTTGTTCATACTGTTAACTGGGTAAGTTTATCACAAGTTATACGGTGTGATTGGTGTGGCTGGTATGAGTCTTGCCCTGGATTTCCAAAATCCTTTCCATGTACTGTCAGCTCTTCCAGGCACAGTTTCTCTAACTGATGTCTGGAGGAGGGACATAGTGGGAGGAGCCAGAGCACACCAGAACCTAAATTCTTTCTTAAAGTGCCCATGTCTCCTGCGGAGCCCGTCTATTCCCCATGGTCCTTACGGAGTCCCCAGCATCCACTACGGACTACGAGAAATAGATTTACCGGTAAGTAAAATCTTATTTTCTCGTAGTCCGTAGAGGATGCTGGGCGCCCGACCAGCGCTTCGTTTTCCTGCATTGGTTTTATAGTTCAGTACTGCCTGTTCCTAGGTAAGTTCTGCATTCTTTACTGTTTCAGCTGTTGCTAAGTTTTCCGGCATGTTAGCCGGATTTGCCTGTTGTGTGAGCTGGTAGGAATCTCGCCACTATCTGTGTAATTCCTTCTCTCGAAGTATGTCGTCTCCTCGGGCACAGTTTCTAGACCGAGTCTGGTAGGAGGGGCATAGAGGGAGGAGCCAGCCCACACTGTTAAACTCCTAAAGTGCCAATGGTTCCTGGTAGACCCGTCTATACCCCATGGTACTAATATGGACCCCAGCATCCTCTGCAGACTATGAGAAAAGGATTTACCGGTAGGTAATTAAAATCCTATTATTTTTTTTGCTTTGTTTTAGTCTAGATTTAGTCCTTAAAATTATTACTTTGAGTCAAACTTTTTGTCAACAAAATTAACACTGGTTCTTCAGTCTCCTATACTATATGCTCTTCATTCTTATTATATGGAATTTTCCACGTTTGTTGCATGATTGTTTGATTTCAGTCATTAATGGCGGCTTTCTCTTCCTAGGAGTCCGAATTTGCTGCGGAGCAGGTGGACCTGTATGACGATGTACTGGCAGTGGCGTCTCTTGGCTCCTCTCACAGTGATGGGAAGGGTAATGACCTAGAGCCGACCTTCCCTGTACAGTCTATCTCCGCCAAGTCTAACAACAGGACCCCAGCTATCTTGTACACATACAGTAATTTGCGCAAAAAAGCATCTGTATATATTGGTAACTTTTCATGGGTGAGTACTGTATCAAACTGTTTATTTCTGTACATCGAGCTAGTGGTGTAAAGAGGAAGCAGAATTTAGGCTAATACCCATAAACAGAATAGTCAGCCTTTCCCTCCCTGAAACAATGTCATGGAGAAAAGGAGCCACAGATCATTAGAGCTTGCCTGGTTATTAGTCCCAATACAGTAGCGCAGTTGTGTTTCGTTATAGTTTGTCGCTAAGCTTTAACAGATTTCCTCTTTCATTTGCCAGTGGACGACGGATAAGCAGCTCCTCTCTGTCATACGATCTACCGGTGTCCGGGACCCCGTGGAAGTGAAGTTTGCAGAAAACCGAGCAAATGGCCAGTCAAAAGGGTGAGGAAGGGGCAGGTGTCGGATTATTTAAGTAAATTTTGTTTTGAGATATTATAATAAAAAAAGTACATTTTGTAACATTCACAAATAAGTTTCAATACCTTAATATTTTTAAAGGGTCCATGGCCCAAAACATACTCCCTTTAGAACAGTGTCAAGCTAATGCAGTTGTTATAATGGCTCTTTCAGTAAGCTGCTGAATTTTAGAAAGTTGACCACAGATCACACAGTTGTGTAGAGTCTGTCCAATTTGTCTTGTTGACACCATTGACGTATATCAGAACAGTCCTTTTTCCTGGTCACGTTTGTATTGTTGGTATAGCTAGTTGGGGAAAAGAGTGCGACTCTCTCATGTATGGAATTTAAAAGAATGTCTACTTGTAGGTGGTTTAAGTATTCTAATCTGCTGAGTGTATAATATATGTGCTTATATGAACTCGTATTACCATATGAGAAACATAGGCACCTTACCCGATCCTCACACTCTGTAGAGTACGTCGCAATCTAGATTCACTATTTAATCTGGGAAACATTAACCTGAATTACAGAATTGTCATATAAAATGAGCCTTCCATAAAAGCAATGAGTGTTTCAATATAACTTCCTGGACTGGATTAATGAAATTACCTAATGATTGAAAGTAGTATTCAGTAGATCTCTGATCATGAGGCGTCTCTGCCCGGTTTGTTTCCAGTTACTTATAAGCACAGTAATACAGGGGGTACCGGCTGTTGTACTTTGTGTACCGAAGTGACTGCTCTGTCACTGGTTGGATGAAGTGTGAGTTTGTAGTGCATTACCGGGCCGTGTTACCATGTTGATTTGGTAATTCTTCACTTGCTAAGGAAACAGAACTTGGAAGTATACTCACTACTGCTCTGGGCCCTTTCATTTTCTTTATATTTACTAGCATTTTCAACCCTTTATTTTCTTTTCTTCCACCTTGGCTGATACAGGCCCCTTCATGTTAAAACCGACCATATAAAATTATAAAACATTACCCTGCCAACTTTGAGAGAACGGAAACAGCTGCCAGTCAGTAAGCGCTCAGATTGCAGGACTGATGGCGTAAATAGTGTGTTACTTTAAATGACTTTAAGCTTCCAACTTCAATATGGAGGTTTAATTGAAGTGTTTTCATTTTTGTGTTTAGTTGTACATTTAAGGCAGTTGAACACAGGGGAAGCAATGTTCCTTTATCCTCTCAAGCAGGAATCTATGAATAAAGTGCCTATAGCCATTGAGGAGTGCAAAGGAAATCCTTTCCCCAACCCTCCCTTCGGTCTGGAAGCCACACAGAATTTCATATTTCTTAAGTCCGTCCGAGGTATGGAAACGCCAACATATACGTTTGTGAATGTTACCAAATGCTTTTCATACAGGACTAATACAGTTTTGTGAGGTTTTACCATGTTTGCGCTATTGCTAATGGTCCCTGTAACACAGGTATGCAGAGGTGGTGGTCTCATCAGAAACGTCTCTGAATCTGGTTCTGGAACAGTTGCCGCTAAAGAGGATCAATGGGGAGAAACTTGATGTTCGACCGGCCAACCGCCAGAACCTCTCTTTTTTTGAGGCATTAGCACGAAAAAGTAAGACCGCCCGGCACCCACCAGTAATATGTTCTGATCCCTAGCTTTGACCTCGGGTATAATGGTTACAGAGCTCATAAACATACTACAAGACTCTGCTACCATTGGTAACTTGTCAATAAGGCATACTGTGTTCCATCTGTGTGTGCTTGCCTATAAGGGAAGGTTCAATAGCTTCCATCACCTTTCAGCCAGACGGGCAATAACAGTCTGAGTAAAGTGATCAAGATGACTAACTTTGTGTTCCAGCTGATCTGTATCCAACGTCATTGTAATGATACCCACCATGGACCGCTACGTCACATGTACTTTCTCTTGCGTCCTAGAGGATGCTGGGTTCCACATTAGTACCATGGGGTGTAGACTGGTCAACTAGGAGCCATGGGCACTTTAAGAGTTTGAGAGTGTGGGCTGGCTCCTCCCTCTATGCCCCTCCTACCAGACTCTGTTTAGAAGATGTGCCCGGAGGAGCTGGTCACAGGTAGGGGAGCTCCATAGGAGTTTCTTTAGTTTTATTTTTTTTCAATAGAGTTTAGGCACAGGGAGGCTTCTGCCGACAGCCTCCCTACTTCGTGGGACTAAGGGGGGGGGGGGGGGGGAGTATTGTCCACCCTAAGGGGTCTGAGCCACTATCTCCGCTGACAGGACACTAAGCTCCTGAGGGGATCAAACGTTCGCTCACCCCAGCAGCATGCTGCCAACCCCCTTACAGATCCAGAAGACTTCCGTGGCGAGGTAGTCACCAGCCCCCCTGGCAAGCGGGGAGCCGGTGTGAAGATGGCGGCAACAGGGTAGGGAGCGCAGTACTAACTGCGCTTCAGGGCTCAGCGGTACTTGGTGCGGTGCTGTGCAGGGCGCCCTGAGCCAGCGCCTACACCCTACAATGGTCGGCAAGCCTGTCAGGGACCCCAGATCACTGCCAGCACATACCTCAGGCCAGTATAAATTCAAACCAGAGCGGGAATCAGCGCCGTGAAAGGGGGCGGAGCTTCTCCTCAGAGCGGATCCAGCAGCGTTCAGCGCAATCTTTCCTGCATGCAGAGACGCTGACAGGGTAGAGCTGTCCCTCCACATCAACTCCAGCTGTCTTGTACGGTACCAGGGGGTTGTAGAAAGGGAGGAGGCTGTTTAATAGACTGGGTAACCTATTAAGGTACACAGTTAGCACTGGTAAGGAGTGTCCTCTATCTTAAAAAGCGCTGTGTGTGGGTTGGCTCCAAACTCTGTGTCTGTTTTGGCATTCTTAGGGCGAAACTCTGTCTGACATTTCCCTGTGTGTTTGGGGGTGGGGGGTGCTTGTTGTCTCACAAAGCGCCATGTCCAGGCACTCTGTGTTGTCATATGCTGCAGAGGATATGTCCTCTCAGGATGATCCCATTCCATGTAATTAGGATTGCTCTGTTTTAGCACAGATTCCAATAAGAGAACCTGAGTGGTTAACCTCTATTAAGGGTATGATCTCTCTGATTTCTACTAGGGTAGCACAGAATGAAACTGCAACTCAGGTTTTACAGAACTCTATGGCTGTTTGGTCCGGGTCGGCACCTTCAGGGCCCCCTGGCACTCACTCTCTCAAAAACGTGCTCTTGCCCAGATTATGCAAGATGACACGGATACCGACTCTGACACGGTAGACGGTGATGGGGGCGGCATCTCTTGCAAAAGGGGTGCAGTTGATGACTGAAGCCATTAGAGATGTGTTAAATATTGCTGATGCAATACCTGAGCAGGTTGAGGAGGCTTTCTTCACGGGTAATAAGAAAGTCTCGCTAACCTTTCCTGTGTCTAAGGAGTTAAATGCTATATTTGAAAAGTCCTGGGAGAACCCAGAGAAAAAATTCCAGGTCCCAAGTAAAGTTCTGGTTGCATTCACCTTCCCTGAGGAGGATGGAAAGAAATGGGAAAACCCACTCTCAGTTGACGCATCTGTATCCAGACTGTCAAAGAAGGTGGTTTTACCTGTCCCGGGATCTGCCGTGTTGAAAGAAACGGCTGATCACAAGCTTGACACTACGCTCAAATCCATATACACGGCTTCGGGGGTGCGATACTATTGCCTACCATTGCCTGTGCATGGATTTCTAAAGCTATAGTAAAGTGGTCTGGCACGTTACTTGAGGAATTGGATACAGTGGATAAAAGTGACGTTGAATTGTTCTTACGTAACATACAGGATTCTGCAGGATTTACAGTGGAATCCATGAAAGACCTGGGCTTGATATCTGCAGGGATATCTTACATGTCTGTCTCAGCTCGTAGAGGACTCTGGCTGCGCCAATGGTCTGCCGACACTGAATCCAGGAAAGGCGTGGAGATCCTACCCTACACAGGTCAGGCTCTATTTGGGGTAGCACTAGATGCGTAGATTTCCACGGCAACTGCGGGTAAGTCACCTTTTCTTCCTTCTGCTGCGCCTGCTACGAAGAAACCCTTTTCTTCAGCTACGTCACAGTCCTATCGGACTCCTATATCAAGAAAGAGCAAACCACATAACACCTTCTTTAGAGGAGGGCGGGCAAAATCAAAAAAACGCTACTGCAGGCTCCCAGGACCAGAAGCCTGCTTCTGGTACATCAAAATCCTCAGCATAACGGTGGACTGCACTGCCTGGAGGAAGGACCGGTGGGGGCGAGGCTCAGAAGGTTCAGTCACGTTTGGGTGGCGTCGGGCCTCGACCTCCTGGGTGCAAGATATTGTGTACAGGCTTGTGTATTGGGTACAGGCTGGAATTCCAAGAGCTCCCGCCTCACCGTTTCTTCAAATCGGGCTTACCAGCTTTGCTGGCAGACAGGGCTATCCTACTGGAAGCCATCCAAAAATTGGAAGGGTCACAGGTCATTGTCCCAGTCCCACCTGATATGCACAACAAGGGTTACTATTCGAACCTTTTCGTGGTACCGAAACCGGATGGTTCGCTCAGGCAAGTTTTGAATTTGAAATCATTAAACCCCTATCTGAGGGAGTTCAAATTCAAAATGGAATCTCTGAGCGCAGTGATCTCCTGTCTGGAGGAGGGGGAGTTTCTGTTATCCCTGGATGTCAAGGATGCGTACCTCCCACATTCCGATTTGGCCGCCACATCAGGCTTATCTTCGATTTGCACTGTTAGACTGTCACTATCCGTTCCAGGCACTGCCATTCGGCCTCTCCGCGGCACCGTAGGTGTTCACCAAGGTGATGGCAGAGATGATGGTTCTCCGCAAGCATGGAGTGAACATAATTCCATACCTGAACGATCTGCTGATAAAGGCAGTGTCCAGGGAGAAGTTGTTGCAGTCCATTGCTCTCACGACTCGACTGCTCAGGGATCACGGCTTCCAAAGTCACAATTGGAACCAACAAGGACATTCTTTCCTGGGGATGATCCTCGACATGGAAGTGCCAAGGGTATTCCTCCCAGTGGAGAAAAGCGTTGGTGATACAATAAATGGTCCGGGATGTCTTGAAGCCTGCCCGGGTATCGGTTCATCAGTGCATTCGCCTTCTGGGGAAGATGGATGCCTCCTACGAGGCATTCCATGCGTGACCCTTCCAGCTGGATCTTCTAGACAAATGGTCAGGATCTCATCTGCACATGCACCTGCAATTACATCTCTCACCAAAGGCAAGGATTTCGCTCCTCTGTTGGCTGCAAATGCCTCACCTTCTGGAGGGCTGCAGGTTCGGAGTTCAGGACTGGATCCTTCTAACCACGGATTAGTGTCAGAAGTTGGGTGCGGTCACCCAAGGAGAAATCTTCCAAGGAAGATGGTCAACTCGGGAAGCCGTTCTTCGAATAAACATTCTGGAATTAAGAGCCGTGTACAACGGTCTTCTCCAGGCGGCACATCTACAAGATCAGGCCATTCAAGTTCAGTTGGACAATGTAACGACGGTGGCCTACATGAACCAACAGGGAGGAACAAAGAGTAGAGCTGCAATGTCAGAGGTGACAAGAATCCTCCTCTGGGCAGAAAGGAACGCGTTGGCGCTGTCAGTGATCTTCCTTCCAGGAGTGGACAACTGGGAAGCGGACTTCCTCAGCAGACACGATCTCCATACAGGATAATGAGGCCTTATCCGGAGGTGTTCACGGACGTGACCAGTCATTGGGGCGTGCCTCAAATAGACATGATGGCCTCAAGTCTTAACAAGAAACTTCGGAGGTACTGTTCCAGGTCGAGAGACCCACAAGCAGTGGCCCACCGCCACTGCTTGTGGGTCTCTCGACCTGGAAACTCCGTGGGTGTTGAATTCAGTATATGTGTTCCCTCCACTTCCACTCATTACAAGAATTCTAGAGCTCATAAAGAGAAGAAAGGTTCAGGCAATTCTCATTCCTCCGGACTGGCAAAGGCGAGCTTGGTACGCCGATCTTCTGGACTTACTGCTGGAATATCCGAGGCTTCTTCCTCTTTGCGAGGTCCTTCTGCAACAGGGGCTGTTCGCTTATCAAGACTTACCGCGGCTACGTTTGACGGCATGGAGGTTGAACGCCAGATATTGGCTCGGAATGGCATTCTGAACAAAGTCATTCCTACCCTCATACAGACTAGGAAAGGAGTAACGTCTAAACATTACCATCGCATTTGGAAAAAGTATGTATCTTGGTGTGAATCCAAGAAGTTTCCTACGGTGGAGTTTCAACTGGGATGGTTTCTCCTCTTCCTGCAAGCAGGTGTGGATTTGGGCCTGAGGTTGGGATCCGTTAAGGTCCAGATTTCGGTCTTATCCATTTTCTTCCAGAAATAGTTGGCTGCCCTCCCTGAAGTTCAGACTTTTTTAAAAGGGGTTCTGCACATCCAGCCTCTCTTTGTACCGCCTATGGCGCCCTGGGAGCTTAACGTGATGTTACAGTTCCTCCAATTGGATTGGTTTGAGCCTCTACAGGAGGTTGAGGTCAAGTTTCTCATGTGGAAGGCTGTCACTTTGTTGGCCTTAGCTTCTGCTAGACGTGTGTCGTTGGGGGCTTTGTCTTGCAAAAGTCCCTACTTGATCTTCCATGAAGATTGAGCTGAGCTCCGGATATGTCAGCAGTTCCTTCCAAAGGTTGTGTCGGCTTTTCATATCAACCAACCTATTGTGGTGCCAGTTGCTACTGACTCCTCAATTACTTTGAAGTCCTTGGATGTTGTAAGGGCTCTGAAAATCTATGTGAAGGGGACTGCTCATCACAGAAAATTGGATTCTCTGTTTGTCCTGTATGATCCCAAGAAATTGGGTGTCCTGCTTCTAAGCAGGCGATCTCTCGCTGGATCAGGTTCACTATCCAGTATGCGTATTCGACTGCAGGATTGCCGTGTGCAAAATCTGTCAAGGCCCACTCTACTTGTAAGGTGGGTTCTTCCTGGGCGGCTGCCCGGGGTGTCTGTGCTTTACAACTTTGCCGAGCGGCTACTTGGTCTGGGTCGAAAACGTTTGCAAAGTTCTGCAAGTTTGATACTTTGGCCTCTGAGGACCTAAAGTTTGGTCAGTCAGTTCTGCAGGAGCCTCCGTGCTCTCCCTCCCGTTCTGGCAGCTTTGGTACATCCCCATGGTCCTAATGTGGACCCCAGCATCCTCTAGGACGTAAGAGAAAATAGGATTTTAATTACCTACTGGTAAATCCTTTTCTCGTAGTCCGTAGAGGATGCTGGGCGCCCGCCAGCGCTTTGTTACCCTGCAGTGGTTATCTGGTTTAGTACGACTTTCTTAGTTAAGTAATGCCTTGTTACTTGGTTAAGTAATGTTTTTCAGCCGTTGCGGAGTTCAAGCTACTTAGCTTGGTTTGCCTTGTATGTGTGAGCTGGTGTGAATCTAGCCACTATCTGTGTTAAATCCTTCTCTCGAAGTATGTCCGTCTCCTCGGGCACAGTTTCTAGACTGAATCTGGTAGGAGGGGCATAGAGGGAGGAGCCAGCCCACTCTCTCAAACTCTTAAAGTGCCAATGGCTCCTAGTGGACCCGTCTATACCCCGTGGTACTAATGTGGACCCCAGCATCCTATACGGACTACGAGAAAAGGATTCACCGGTAGGCAATTAAAATCCTATTTTTGCGTTGTCCCAGCATATGAGAGGATTGTAGATTCATAGTGCAGCCAGTTTGAAGTGAAGCAGGCCAAGTGCTATAATTAGATGGTGGGTCAGCTAATCCTTTATAAATGGTTTTGTTTTATGTTGCGGCAAAATCGCCTTCAAAATCCCAGCTCGGGCTACTGATTCTGACTATGCATCTGATGTTCTATGTGATTAGCATTGCATTATCTCCTATCTCTATTGCTGCAGGCGCTCTATCTTTAGTCATCTTTTATTTTCTGTTTTTTTGCAGAAATACCCCCAAGAGCGAATTCAAAGGGTTCCGTGGACTCTGCAGATGGCTCTCCCACCCCAATTGATACTGCTGTGTCCTCACCGCTTCCAGAGACTCCTAAAACCATAATGCCGTACTTTGTACGGCCGCCGTTCATGGAAAATCCTTCCCGAATCCCCGTCATGTCTCTCCCTCGACCCCCAATGTCCCTTCCCCCACCACCGTCTCCCACAATGCAAGTTGCATACAGAGCTCCCCCAATACCGCCAATGCACTATCCCCACCTAATGCCACCACCGTCAAGATTGCCGCCTCCATTAGGCATGCCACCCCCAAGTGGTGTGCCACCAGCCCTTCATCTAAACCCTGCGTTCTTTCCCCCTCCAAATTCCTTGATGGCACCTACACATGATCAATTCAAGATGCTTGCCAACCCCTATGTAAGAGCACGGTAAGTGGAAAGACTTGCGGTGATGGGTGATATTTACTCTCTCTTTTATACATAAAGCTTAAGTGATTATCTTGTTTGTGTTATGGTGTGTTAGGTACTTTTTGTTTAACAATATTAATTTCTAAATGCAGCTCTTGATTAAAGGTATTATCTCACTGAGGAGCAGGCTCCACTACTGACTGTATACGTAGAAGCATCCTCAATATAGCAGTTACAACGCACTTTATTTGGCAGCCATTGTAACAACATACATTTTGGTTTTCTAGGGACATGAAAATGCCGCTTTCTGTCAGTGAAGCAGAATTTGAAGAGTTAATGAACAGAAATAGAGCAATTTCTAGGAGTGCGCTTTCCAATGCAGTCTGCGGGGCAACATCAGGTTCTGATTTTTATAGTTCTTCCCCAGACGACCTTGACCCCCTCTTCCCTTTCTGACAAAAACCATTTTGCATAGTGTCTGGCTTTTAACAATGTTCTTTCCACACAGGGGATTATGGGACTGCAATAAAAACACTTGAAACAGCGATTGCTGTTATTAAGGAGTCTCGCGTGGCCAATGACGAACGCTGTCGTGTCCTCCTGACCTCTCTGCGAGATTGCCTGCATGGAATACAGGATAAGGCCAACTCTTCCAGGTACTGATCACCCCCAGTAGCAATGCTGTCATATTAGTGAGGCAGTGTCTGTATGTATAGGTAGTGATGACATCACACTAACAGAGATAACGGTTACATTCCGCTTTTCTCCTGATAGCAGGAAGCGCCACCGATCCCGAGACAGGTCCCCTAGCCGATCACGAGAAGGCAGCAGCCGACGCCACAGAGATCCACATGAAGATCGATCGGATGAATATTACTATGACCGTCACCGCGAGAAGGACAGACATCGCTAACAGGTGATTTTGCAAAGCGACATGCAGATTGCTCCATCACTATCCGATCTGGAATTCCAAAGATAACAAATATTAATGGAATTGTTGGTCGGACGCCTACTATGTACATATGATTTTTATGAATTGCAAAAACACATACTGGTGGGCCATATCATTGTCGTCTTATGGCACAATCAGAACAAAGCTGCAGTAACTCAAGGAAATCAAATATACATGGCACAGTAAGGCTGACATTGACAAAATGTGGAAGCAAATTATAAGATGACCATTCTGATTGACAGATGTTTTCATAATGGTCACCGCCCCCAATTGTACTGTTTGCAATTATGATGGAGAAGGGCTTCATAACACAATTGTAAGATCTCTGAAAGGATCTAGGATTTTCTCCTCTTGTTTTATTGATGTTCATTTTACATCTTCTAAGATTCAAACTCTATGGTCCTATTTACTACTAGCTACGTATGTTGTAAAAAGTCTTGTAAGATAAACAACCATTTTTCTTTTTAGTCGTTTCTATCTATTTATCCCGGTAGCACAGGGTGGTGTCATTTGTAACATACAAAAATGTAAAAAGAAGTGCAAGTTGTCAGATATTTATTTAATAAAATATAATCTATACAAATGAATGAACAAAATAGATCACTGTCCAGTTCAATCAGTATGTAATACAATAATAAAATATTAAAACAATCCGTAAAATGAATTGGTCAGTTGTCCGTGCACAGGAATATATTTCCACATGCAGCGGTCTTCATGTTAGTAGAAGACGAAGGGGCAGCTGTACCAAGCATTGGAGAGAGAGTACCAACCAATCAGCTCCTCACAGGCATTTTTTAAACGCAGCCTGCAACATGGTAATTAGGAGCTGATTGGCTGGTACTTTATCTCTCTTCACTGTATCACTCTCCAAGGCTTAGTACATCTGGCCAAAAGTACAAAGTTCTACTTACTGACCCACTTAATTTCCGTTACTGACCAGGCAATAGAAATGTTAGTATTGGTTAATGGTTAGTATTGGTTAATGAGCCAGTATTAGTATACCAGTCCTTTAACCACTTGCCTGGCATGGTCGCATTAGATGCGACCACACCAGCAAGTCAAGTGCTTTATCTGACTTGGTCACACAAGATGTTAGCAGCTGCAAGGAAGGGAAACCTCCCTCTTCTGCCACTCTCGGAGGGACTGGAAGGTCCCGCTGCATCCCCGCACCCTCCCCTCAGTGTTGCCGATCATTGCTGATCGGTCAGCATGCCCATCCCCCCCCCCCCTTTCCCGTTCTTGGCTGATGTCTTGGGTTGTAAAAACTAACGTCGCGATGTTACCAATCTTTGACTGATGTTCCAATGTTTGAGAATACATTTTTTTTTTTTACTAAAATCATTTTGGATAAGGTTAAATTCATGTTCTTCACATAATTCACACATTAAAAAAAAAAGTCGTCAGTTAAGTGGTTAATGTCCTTTACATGAAGAGTAGTAGCAGAGAAACCATGGTCCTCCAAGCTGCTGGTGAAGTCTCTATGATGCAGCCTTTAAGGAGGTAATAGATTCCAATCTGCTGCAAGCCTCATCAATATAGGACCATTGATTAGCAGCTGGTGGCTAGTGCACTCTTTGTTTGCCTCTTAAGGCGTTTCCCCGCTTCCTCATAAGGCTTCTCCGCTATTATGTAAAGGGCCTTAAAGGACTGGTATACTAATGCTGGCTCATAAATCCACATCGCCTTGCCTGGAATATACATTAATCAAGAGGACTGATAAGTAGAACTTTGTCTTCTACTAACATGAAGATGACCACTACATGTGGAAATTTAGTTCACTAACCAAGTGGTAGTTTATATTATATTCTAACACACGAGTCTTCAACCTCGGCCTCCAGCAGCTGTGAAACTACACATCCCAGTATGCCCTGCCACAGTTTTGCAATTAAGGCATGCTAAAACTGAGACAGGGCATGCTGAGATGTTTAGTTCCACAGCACCAGGCCTAGAGTGCCGCGGTTGAGCACCCATGTTCTAACACTTTCCTGTGCATGGACCATTAACCTTATATCACCAATTGATTTTCTGGATAGTTTGAAGTTAGTGTTTTATTATTGTATTTTTTTTTTTATAAATCTGTTTATTTTGATTTTCATAGAGTATAAGGTCAAACAGGAACAAATCGGTAGCATTTGATGAAGTAAACAATTATATCATGTAGGTAGGTACATCAAACTGTATCGAAAAGAAAACATACAATCTTATCTGAGCATGGGAATAAAAGTAGTGAAAAAGGCATATGTTCCCGTGTTTCAGGTATGCACTATTTGTACCATAAAACCCTCAGGAAGATGTTCCTTAAAGCTAACCATTAAAACATCATTCAAAAATCAATTTGTTTTCACATGAAGATGAGAAAAAAGTACAGAGAGAGAAGAAAGAAGATGGGGTAGGGAAATACATTAGGGTAAATGGGGAAGGAGGGAAAGATGCTCCTGACAATTGATTCGAGGAAAAATAGCAGTGAATATATCAATCTCCTGGCAGGGTCTGGAGGAGGTCAACCCTAGGACTGAGTAGCCTAAACGGCATGGATGGTTATGAGGTAGATTCTTCTAATAGTTTCCTATGGAGAAACCATTCAGTTTGTTCAAAGACTTTAAATATCTGGGCTTGTGTGGACTGATCTCGTGACTCTATATAAAGACCCCACTTTTTGTAAAAAGTTTTAACCCCCACCTCTATATTGGCTTGGACCGATTTCCTATCATAGTATAGTATCTGTAGAAGTTTACCATGAACTTCCCCGAGTGTAGGGGGAGAGGGTGACAACCAGTGTGATAAAATAATTTTCTTTGAGACTGTTACCAAAATTGTGAGAAATGGTATAGTTCGCCGTTTCTCAGGTCCTAAATGCCATTCGGAGAAATTTGCACACAAACAAGATAGGGGTGTTGCTGTTACATGTATATTCAAAAGCTTATTAATGTAAGCCAGAAGTTTGTTCCAGAAACGTTTAATCCGACCACATTCCCAGAACATATGATAGAAGGAAGCCGTACGTATATGACATTTGGGACATTCCCCAGTTTCCGTGGGGTGAAACTTAGCATGTTGGCTCGGGGAAATATAGGCTCTCTGTAACGTACGGAGGTGGACCTCCTGTAAGTAAGGTGAGGCCAGGGCTTTCAAGCTAGAAACATAATGATCACTGAGTTGGTGATGGGCAGTCAGAGTAGGTATATCTTTACTCCATTGGTGAATTAGTCTTTCCCATCTACAGTCTGTTGTGCTAGATGTCAGAATAGAGTATATTTGTCTAATGCGTGTCGGGCCTATTCTATGTGTTTTAAGCGAAAGCTGTAGTGGGTTAGTAGATAAGGGAGTTTCTTGTGAGGTAGTACTCCTGTGGGTAGCCAAGCCTAGATAGTGTCGTGTCTGTAGATACATGAAAAAATGAGAGTGGGGTAGGCTATATTTCTCTTGGAGCGATGTGAAGGGGTACATGGATCCTCCCGGGTCAAATACTTTGGAAGAGTTTGAGAGTCCTTTCTCTTTCCAGAGTCGGTAATTTGAGTTAAGGAGGGACGGGGGAAAAGCTGGATTACCCCATAGCGGGATGCATATAGATTCCTCAGGATTGCATTTAAATTTCTTGTGTAAAGCGCGCCAGTTATAATAGATATCCCTAAAAAGGGGGTTAGCAAGGATGTGGGTCGGGATCAGTGAGGGTTTAGATAGGAGTAATGCCCCCGGGGAGTAAGGAGTGAATAGTGCCTCATCTAGAGCGGAGTCTGTATAGAGTTCCCTGTCAAACAGCCAGTCAGCAGCACATCTAAATAGGGATGCCATTGAGTAGGATGCGTAATCTGGAACACCAAATCCGCCTGCGGACTTGGGTGCCATCAGTTTATCCAAAGTAATGAACGCCTTCTTGCCTTTCCATAAAAACCTTGACATAATTTTCCGTAGATATTGAATATCATGTTTAGTAAGGCGGACTGGGAGCATCTGCATGAGGTAAAATATCTTTGGGAAAACAATACTTTGTAACACCGCTATTCTCCCTATCAAGGATAGAGGTAACAATTTCCAACCATCCAGTAGTGCGGTAATACGTGCAAGAACAGGGGTAAAATTTTCTTCATAAAGCCTGGAGAGGTTTGCTGGGATTTGAATCCCTAGGTATGTGATCTTAGTGAGGGCTATTTTGAATGAGAGATCTGGGAGTAGTGTGGAAACAGTACGTGAGGAGGGACCTAATGGTAAAAGTTCTGATTTGGCCACATTGACCCTATACCCCGCCCTAACTCCGAATGCCTGTATCATTCCAAGGATCTCTGGGATAGAGGTCGATGGATCTGAAACAAATAGTAGCATATCATCGGCAAAGAGGGCAAGGCGAAGGTCAATATCTCCTATTTGAATTCCTTTAATTACACTCGATTGGCGTAGGGCAATCGCCAGGGGTTCCAATGCTACTGCAAACAGTAAGGGTGACAGTGGGCACCCCTGCCTGGTACCTCTCTGAATCTCAAAGGGAGAAGAGAGAACTCCATTGCAGGATATCTGTGTTTGTGGGGCCGTGTAGAGAAGTTTTAGAAGATTTACAAAATCTACTGGGAAGCCAAATTGTAGGAGTGTGGAAAAAAGATGATCCCAGTTCACCATATCAAACGCTTTTTCCGCGTCGAGTGATAGAATAACTGGAAGGGAGGAAGGGGTATTTGAAGAGGAGGAGGAGACATAAATGGCAGAAAGAACTCTCCTTATATTGATCTCCGAGTGTCTGCCCCAAATAAACCCAGTTTGATCTTTATGTATGATATGAGGGAGTAATAATTTAATCCGGTTAGCTAAGATTTTAGTAAGTAGTTTGTAATCAAGATTTAAGAGTGAAATTGGGCGATATGACCCTGGTTGGGATAAGTCTCTACCAGGTTTAGGGAGGACTTTGAGGATGGCAGTGTTAAAGTGTTTAGGAAGAGTATCAGAAGACAGAATCGCATTGAGGACGGACACCAGTGTGTCCCCTATTCGGGGTAAAAGAATTTTATAAAAGTCAGCACTAAAGCCATCAGGGCCCGGTGCCTTATCTCTGCCAAACTGTCCAATGACACTCCGGACTTCTTCCAATGAGATGGGCGCCAGCAATGGTGATGTCATGGAAGCCTGAAGCTGGGGAGCAGAAAGGTTATCCCAAAAGTTCTTGGGCCATGGTGACTGGGTGGGAGGAGTAGAAGGGGTGGAGTTTGAGGAAGAGGAATATAGATCCTCGTAAAATGTTTTCATAACATCAGAAATCTCCTGATTATTAGTAGTTAATGTGCCAGCAGGGGTATACAAAGGGTGAGTGACCATGGGAGGGCGGGAGCCCATGAGGAGTGTCGTCAGCAATTTGCCCGTTTTATTACCAAATTTGTAGAACCGATAGTTCACCGAGAATGAATATCTATTACCCATGGAGGACATGAATTCATCAAAGTGGGCTTTGGCTTCGATGTATATAAGGCGATTTTGAGGGGTCGGAAAGGATTTGTATTGCTGATAGGCTGTCGACAAGGGTCTCTGGAACTCCAAATATTGAGAGGCATATTTTTTATTGGTAGCTGAGACATAGGATATAATGTCTCCCCGGAGAACTGATTTTGCAGTCATCCAAAATAGAATTGGATTTTCCTCTAAATGTGACGCGTTGTTAGTTTTAAAGGCCTCCCAAGAGGATTCCAACCTTTGTTGGAATTTCAGGGAGTGAGCGAGATAGGAGGGGAATCTCCACAATCTGGGAGAGTGCGGTATGTCTGGGAAGTGGAGCGTTGCAGTGACTAGGGCATGGTCCGATAAGGAGATTGTCTCAATTTGTGAATCTGATACGTTCGGTAGTAGAGCATGGGACAGTAAAATATAGTCTATCCTAGATAGCGTGTGATGGGCCGCTGAGAGACGTGTATTCCTTCTCTGTGGGATGTAAAGCTCCCCAGATATCTACCGTCTGTAGGCTGTCGGCTAATAGAGGGACCCCGAGTTTGGGTAGTGAAAGAGGTTTTGTTGGTGTGTGGGATCGGTCCAAATAGGGGGAAGAGATAAGGTTCAGATCGCCACAGAGTATTAAGGGGTCTGTGAGAAGGGGGGTTAGTTTGGCGATTAAAGACTGAAAGAAATTTTTGGAATAAATGTTGGGTGCATATACGTTACATAGTGTGTAAACTCTACCATTAAGCTTAACAGATAGTATCACATAACGACCTTCAGGATCAGTGACTGTGGTCAGGATTTCAGTGGTCACAGAACGTTTCGCCAATATGACAACCCCTCTGGCTTTGGAATTGTAAGAGCTGAAACCTAAAACCCGCCAGTTCAGGGCATTCAATTTTGCCGTTTCCTCTGGAGTTAGGTGCGTTTCTTGTAGGAATGCCATGTCTATGTGCTGTTTATCTAAATATAGGAGTATTTTCCGTCTCTTTGCTGGGGAGTTAAAGCCCCCGACATTCCAAGATCCCACTATCCGGTTAGGCATAATTCAGAGGAAAGGGCAAAACAGAGGACCTGTAAACCATTCACATAAGGGGAATGAGCATCATCACCTGCCTGAGGACGGGGGGTGGGGAGGAGGGGGGAGGGAAGAGACAAAACAGGTGGGGAAAAGAGGAGATAGAAATAGAAAGTAGTATTATATAACAGGCCATACAATTGAAAAGAGGATACTGTGATAAATAGCCAATATTTCTGTGACCAGTGACCTCCGGTCAACGAGCATGGGCGACTACCAGTGGTGGCAATCTCAAACCCCGGCATTAAGCGGTGTGTACCAGCAGGAAAGGAGGAGCCCCTCCCCACCGCGATATACATAAACAAATCCCACCCAGAGACCCCTAGTAACTGAGCTATATAACCAAATGCTCCAAGAAGCAATATAATATTATGATATAATATATGCAATATGCAGTGAGCGGTATATAGTGTACAACCTGTGGCTAATGTAGTGGAGACGGCTGTATAACATGAAAATGCAGCATAATGGGATATGTCCCGACCAACATAGCGCTTTTTCAATTTGTATCTGTAAAGTATGCGCTTAGGTTAGAATATTTCAAAAGAAAAAAGCAGAGAATCGGTCAAAACAACATCTAAGAGCAGTTAAAGTAATTGTGGAGTAGCGATAGCTACCATAGTGCCTGTGAGTCATTGTTGCTCTAACAAAATAAATCAAGGCAGTCTATGCCTAATGAGCTACTAAACTGCAGGTGAACATTCAGCAGGAAATGATCAATTTGTCGCTGAAGGGAGATCAGAAATGTCCGCGCTGTCTTCTCTGGATATATTACGGAGGTAGGCCGCTGCGTCAGCAGGTGTTAAGAAATCTTTGTGGGAGGTACCTTCGTAAATGCGCAGGCGAGCGGGATATAACAGGCCAAACTTGCGGCCCTCTGAGACAAGTTGAGTGCAAATAGGGGAAAAAGCTTTGCGGGCCCGGGTCAGTTCCACTGAATAGTCCTGGAATATGAAGAGCTTGTTACCCTCCCACTGGATATCCCTCATTTTGCGAGACGCGGACCAGAATGCTACTTTATGAAGGTAGTTCAGACAGCGGAACAGAGTTACACGTGGGCGCGGTTTATTGGGGGTGGGCATAGGACCCACACGGTGAATTCTTTCAATTACTAAATCATTGCATTCCCGTTCTATATTCAAAATTGCGGGAAGGGTGACTCGGGCAAAATGAGCCAGTGCCGTGCCTTTAAGTGATTCCGGCAGTCCCACAATTCTGATATTTCTTCTTGCGCGATTTTCCATATCATCTAATTTATTCCATATCTGATAGTTCTCTGTTGTTAGAGATTTCACTGAGTGGTGCAGCCCTTCTATGTCATGTGTGGCAGCATGCAGTTGAGATTCAGTGTGTGTGACCCTCTGCTGTAAGTGCTGCAGCTGTGTTGTTATATCACTGGCAGCCTGTGAAAGCAGGGGGGCCATAGTGGCTTTTATTGCTGCCACAACGTCTCCATATGTTACCGGAGCCTCCGGATCTCTGCATACCTGTGAGCCTGCATATTCAGTCCCCTCCGCCGCGGCTTTCTTAGAGGCAGGAGAGGTGACTTCAGGTCCGGCGCCAGGCGCCATGTTGCTTCCCGCGCGGCGCTTCTCCAGTCTCGTGGGTGCGCCAGCGGGGGCCTGTGTAGCCGCGGTTACGGGTGTCACGAAACGATCCATCGTGATCACGGGTCTCACCAGGGGTAATCTGGGCGGTGTGGAGGCTGTAGCAGCCTTGAAAAGGTTCAGTGCGGCGGGCTGTAGGACGGAGCTCCGGCGATGAGAGACTCACTCCATGGGTCCCGGAACCGGAAGTCCTTATTATTGTATTTTATATTGACTGCACTGGCCAGTGATCTATATTGTTTATTACATTTTATGTATTGTGTTAAATATCTGGATACCATTTGCTTCTTTTTACATTTTTTTTATTTTGTACACTTTTTTAAGCGTTGATTAGCCCCTTAAGTAGGAGCTGCGTGCTTTCAGATTAATTGCATCTTTGTGATTTTAGCTCCAGGTATCTCATTTGTAACTTATCCCACATGTACTTAAATGTAGAAATGAGGGTTGTTGCTTTACATTACAGAATCCGTGAGACTGTTGGAACAAATATGTAACCAGTGGTCTTTTCTCTGCAGGTCTCCAGAATGCTGCACAGATGCATATTCTTTGTTTTCGTTTTCTTTTTAAAGTAAGAGACTCACATTTTGTTGTCGTGACCTAGAGAAGATGCCCGGCCCTCCAACAAGAAGTGACATCTGTTATTGCAGTCCCTCTGGGATTTATTCCATTTCATGCAAGGACCAACTAGAGCACAGGTCTCAACCAACCGTTCCCAACCAACAGTCTCGCCTGGACTATCTCAGAAGCCGCACACTCTCTCTCCACACCGCAGACCCAAAGTGATAACTTTTTTTGGAACATCTGTGCATCTCCCCCATTATAAGCAGAGTCTATAGATCACTCTTTCCTTGCATTCTTCCCAGTGTTTTAGTCTTGTTGCATTTTGTTCATGTTAAGGGGTTACCTATATAAAGTGAAATTAACTTCTATACAGTGACGTATGTAACTTTCATGTCTGTCTGTAAGTGCCCGGAGTTAGTATGGCTGATCTTATTTTTTTTATCTTTTTGTTCTGGTCGGTAGACTGGGGTGAGAATATGTTTGCAATCACTGCTGAATGCGGTGTTGGGGTGACTAGATACTGTGTGGATGGGGAATGGAGATCCCTGTACTATCCATTTATAATCACATTATTTGGGTTATATGGAGGAGACTTCCTTTAGCAGGTTTGCTACGGACTGCAATTCGGAGGGGTGAGTTCAGTGCTCAGTCTAAAAAGCTGTTTTATTTTTGTTTGTTTTTTGTTAACATATTAAGAGAAAAAAATCATCAGGATTTTTAGTTGCTCACCTTTATTGAGGGGCTTTGTACTAGCTTATGGGCCACCATTCAGGATCTCTGCCCCCCCCCCCCCCCCTCCACCCTTCCCAGCTGCAAGGAATTCACCCCTCCCATAAATATTCATTCTCTCCACCTGGAAATTGTGAATAAACTTGATAACGTTGTCAATCTTTTACATGAGTAGTCTGATTTTACTTTTACTTTTATTTATGGAAGCATGTTTTTGGTTATTGTTATAATGAATATTATGCAATACACATCTGTTTTGGTTTTAATGAGGAAAATTAAAGAAGTAGATTATGAAATTTATATTTACCATATTTCATTATATAGCCACCACCAAGCTAAATTTTTTATTACCATCCTTTATTTATATGGTGACACAAGGGTTCCGCAGTGCCTAACAAAGTACAATAATGATCAAAACAAGAACACAGTGACTTATAGTACAAGACGAGTGTACATGGCTTATAAACATTGCTGCATCAGCAGTCACAACACTCAAGCAGCGGGGTGGCAGACACCAAGGGTTGTGTGCTATTGTAGGGAGTATGGAATAGCTCATAGTATAAGTAAGGGCAAAGCACATGAGGGAAGAAGGCTTACATTTCTTTGTCATCCACAAGGGGTCACTGGAGTACTCTTGGGATATGGACGGGGCGTTAGCAGGATAGGCACAATTTAAATATTTAAATTAGTAACTCTCCTCCATACTCCCATAGTACCTCAGTGTTTTTTCTGTGCTCATCCAGGATAGAGCACACGTGGAGAAATCTACGTTATTTTTATTTTTACCATTTTTTATTTTACTTTTTACTCACAATCCCTTCCCAGCTTAGAAAGAAGCTTGGGTCCGGGATTGTGGAAGCTGCTACAGGCAGCTATATTGGCTTGTCGGCGCTCACCAGAGGAGCACCGCCATAGACCATACGCAGCTCAGCTATTTTACTGAGACTGCAGGAGGGAGCTGGTCGGAGCTTACCAAGAAGCCCCATCATAGCCTCAAACATCATCCTACGGTAAGGGGCACTGCTCCTTTTATGTATATTGCTGGGGGTAGGGCCCGCCATGTGGGGTCTTAAAAGTTGTTGTTTTTTATTATTTAATAAGCACCCTACACCGCTGCTACCACGGTCACCCCCAGCCGCCCGCCACCGCCGGCCACTACCCAGCTGGGCGCTCTCCACCACTCGGCTCCCTGCGCCACTGCCCCCCCTCCCGCCTCAGAGCTCCGGGGCCGCGAACGCCGGCTGGCGCGGCTCTGTCTGTTGGGGGGAGGAGAGGGGAGGCTGACCGCGGACAGCGCTCACTGCTGCCGCAGTCCGTCTGTGAGGGGGAGGTCACGGGGGAGAGGGGAGGATGGTGCCCGCATAGCAGCCGGAGGCCCCATAAACTAAGCTGCATTTTAATGCAGCAGCACATTATATGCACAGCTTTCAGGCTTTTAAGCCTGTGTTGCATATAGGTCTGAATAGATGTATACATATATATTTGTGTGTATATGTATGTGTGTATATATATATATATATATATATATATATATATATATAGAGAGAGAGAGAGACACACTTGGTCTGACGAAAGCTGAAATACAGCTGAAACGTTACCTACAACTCTGGGCGCAGTCTCTGCCATTATTTCGATTGTAGAAGGTCCCCAAGAGAGCCTCCCATTTGCACATATATTTCGGCACACAGCCAGGGAAGGCACCGGGGCAGTTGAATATCCAAGCTGAGTGCCGGTCGTGTGGAGGATTAGAGATATATATATATATATATATATATGTATATATGTAGATCTGCTTTGTTATATTAAGCACATGGCTGGGGGTCATTTTAACTCTACTTCCTGCTTCTTCCAGGAAGTTTGCTGTCCTACAACACTCAGCCACTGGATGGAGCAGGGGTGTTACTAGGAATTTTGGACAGATCAGGTTTCATATAGTGTGGCCACGTGTACTGCACATCTGCCGTATACACACTTTAGTAACATTTTTACTGAGTCGTGGGACTTGTCTGTCTTTGTCTACTTGTCTGTCTCTGTACATAATGAGTAAGGCTAATGCTAAAACTGTGTTACCTGAGGGATCTACCACATGCACAGTATGTTTTGTAAATACAACGAACCCTTACCCTCCGCCTCCTTGGCAAGGCTGGAGGATGTAATAACTGGTTTACAATCGGAGATGGCCGCTGCACGTAAGGAACGTGAGACGGCGAGATCTGAGGCTAGGGGTCACAAAAGTCTAACTCAATTCCGAAAGATAGTTATCATTTGTCTTACAACTTACCAGTTTCAGCTATGTTGCATTATGACGATTCAATGCCAGACCTCTCATCGCAACAACAATATGTGAGGTGGGCCAGAGACTGAAGAACCTCTTTCAAATGATGAAGTGTTATTTGCTAAACGACAGAGATATCCAGTGTGTTTTCCTTATTCAGATTCTCTTAATAAGCAGTTAACAGAGGCATGGAAGAATCCGGACAAACGGTTTTCTGTACCTCGCCGGTTTCTGTCTAGATACCCGTTTCCAGAGTCTGACGTCGAAATGGGAAAATCCACCAGCTGTGGATTCGTCAGTGTCAAAACTTTCTAAGAAGTTAACCATTCCAGTA
Organism: Pseudophryne corroboree; assembly: GCF_028390025.1. Lineage (NCBI taxonomy): Eukaryota > Metazoa > Chordata > Amphibia > Anura > Myobatrachidae > Pseudophryne > Pseudophryne corroboree. The sequence continues at coordinate 67,005,655 of NC_086454.1, read as the reverse complement.
CCAGCTGTTAGTACGCTTAAAGACCCGTCAGAGCGTAAGCTAGAAGCTATGCTAAAGTCAATGTATACAGCAGTAGGGGTGTTGCTTAGACCTGCTTTAGTGGGAATTTGGGTGAATAAGGCTGTAATTGCGTGGATAACGCAGCTGGAGTCAGCCCTACAGGAAGACCACCTTATACTTCTCGCTGATCACATCGGTGAATCTGCTGAGTATCTTTGTACGCCTTCTGTGGACGTCGGCCAGGTTTGTTCTCGCCTTTCAGCTTCACTAGTTGCGGCACGACGTGCCCTCTGGCTGCGTTCTTGGCAGGCGGAGGCAGAGGCCAAACGAGGAATAGAAGCGTTACCTTGCGCTGGCGAGAAGTTGTTTGGTCCTGAATTGGACAAATGGATTTCTGAGGCCACGGGGGGAAAGTCTGTTTTTCTACCATTGCCTACACAGGTACCTAGACTGAAATACTCTGGACCAGCGTTCAAATCCTTTAGACCTCAGCCCTTTCGAGGCCGTGGTAGAGGAACAACCACACACGATAGACGTGGTAGAGGATGTGGTTTTCAACAAACCACTAACCATCGTCAGGACGCTAAGACCGCCGACAAGGCAGTGGCAGGGCGGCATTCCAGGCCATCTCGGATCTTCAGTGGTGGGAGCACGCCCTCAGACGTTTCACTGGGCGTGGTTTCAGACATCCACAGATGGGTGGATCCGCAAGTTAGTGTTCAATGGTTACAAAATAGAGTTCGATCCAATGTGATTTTTCAAGACAGGTCTGCCTGTGTCAGAAGATAAAAAGGCGATCCTGCAGACCGCGAATCAGTCTCTCGTAGATTCAGCAGTTTTGATTCCAGTTCACCAACCGGGTCAAGGTTACTATTCCAGTCTTTTTGTAGTAGCAAAGCTGGATGGCTCAATCAGTACGTCACTTACTACAGATTCGAGATGGAATCCCTGCGGTCAGTGATTGCAGGTTTAGAGCCACAGGAATTCATGATTTCAATGGATCTCAAGGATGCGTACTTATACACAGGGGTGTATCTACCCATTGGCCAGGATGGCACTCACCAGGGGCGCCGGCCGGCAGTGCCACCCTCGACCAACAGGTGGAATCATTTAGTAGTGGCATCGCCTGGGCTGGAGGATCTCGCAGTAGGCAGGAACAGACGCCGGTGTTCGGCACCACAATGCACTAGTGAAGAATGTGAAAGTAAACTACAGTTCCCAGCAGCCCTTGCTGTCGGGAGCTCCTGGCAGCAAGGGTTGCTGGGAGCTGTAGTTTACTTTTACTTTCTTCACGAAGTTTGGTACGGTGCCAAAGTGTGGTGTTCCTGCCTACTGTGCAATCCTCCATCCCAGGCGATGCCCAGCTCATCACACTAGGTACTGCAACATATTGATATGTGCTTTGAGGGGGAAAGACTATATGCAGGGAGGGGAAAGGACTGTGGGGGTAATTCAGACCTAATCGCTCGCTAGCTGTTTTTTGCAGTCCTGCGTTCACATAGTTGCCGCCCACCAGGGAGTATAGTTTAGCAGAGCAAGTGTGCGATAGCATGTGCAGCCGGGCGGTACAAAAAGATTTTGTGCAGTTTCTGAGTAGCCCAGGACTTACCCAGCCACTGCGATCACTTCAGCCTGTCCTGCACCTGGTGGTGCCACCCTTGGCCAGGGAGTGGAATCACTTAGTAGTGGTAGTGCCTGGGCTGGTGGTTCGCACAGCAGCCAGGAGCTGGCGTCGGTGTTCGGCACCACAATGAAGAAACTCAAAATAAACTACTAGAATGCTATTCTTAATATATCACTACATCACCAATACTAGGTAGTGCACAGAGATACCTTTACACTTCCATTACTATTTAATTATACCCCCTGACTGCGGGTGGCATCGCTGGGCAGTGCCCCTCCTTGGCCGCGTCACGCACTGCTGATTTCTCCACAATGTGACAAGGATTACTGTGTGGGCATGATATGTAAGGGGCACTAGTGTGTGACATAATGTGTATAAGGGGTACTACTGTCTAACGTAATTTGAATTGGGAGTACTATTGTGTGGTCATGCCCCTTTCCCAGAAGATCATGAACCTTTTTTGCACATGCACAGTCCCTATTTCAAATATGAAGGGGGGAGGGGGGCGCCGGTCCCCTAGATACACCCCTGCTTATACATTCCAATTTGGCAGCCGCATCAGGCGTACTTAAGGTTTGCAGTACAACAAAACCATTATCAGTTTCAAGCACTACGTTTGGCCTCTCATCAGTGCCTCGGGTATTCACAAAACTGATGTCTGTGATGATGATAGTTCATCTCAGATCCTTGGGAGTGATAATACTTCTGTACTTAGACCAGGCTTTTTCAACCAGTGTGCCGTGGCACACTAGTGTGCCGCGACCAGTTGCAAGGTGTGCCGCGGAGCCAGAGCAGCTTCCTGCACCTTCAGAGTGAACTGTTGGCACGGGTTCTTCTTAGAGGATCAGTCATGCTCTGCCCATGACCTATGCCTTGGAAATTATGTGATATCATAGGTCACAGCCGCCGCGTCTCACCAGCCAGCCCACCCGCCTGCATACACATCTTTCAGTTCCTGCCTGCATCCACAGCTTTCCTTGCCCACCCACATACACACCTGCCCGACCGCCTGCTGCTCAGTATTCGCAGCAATCCACTATGAACAACCCCCGCCACTGAGGGACAGGGAGGAGGACAGCTGATAATATTTGTTATTTTATTTCTCCTGTGGGGACCAATAGGATTTATGTGGGGAGAATAAGAATTTATGGACTTATGGGGGGAACAATGTGAATAATTCATGTGGGGAGAAATGTGATTGATTTATGTGTGGTGCAATGTGATTGTTTTTTCTGTGTGGATTTTTTTTTTTTTTTTACTGTGAGGGCCAATGTGTGTTTTGCTTTTTTCTGTGGGGACCTGATGGTGTGCCTTGACAATTTTAAAATTATTATTTGGTGTGCCGCGAGTAAAAAAAGGTTGAAAATCACTGACTTAGACGATCTGCTCATCAAAGTTCCGTCTCAGCAGACACTCCTTCGACATTCCTTACGAACGTACAATGTATTAGTTCAGCACGGTTGGATTGTCAACTTCAAGAAATCAAGCATGATTCCATCTCAAAGAATTAAATTCCTAGGAATGATTCTCGATACGGTGGTTCAACAAATTTACCTGCCAGAACAGAAAGCACAAAGTATTCATCATCTGGCACAGTTAGTGCTCAAGCCATGCACAGTCTCGGTGCATTCGACTATTGGGAAAGATGGTGGCGTCTTTCGAAGCGCTCCAGTTTGGAATATTTCACTCACGTCCTTTTCAACTGGATGTTCTCGCACAGTGGTCAGGCTCGCATCTACAAATTCACCAGATGGTGCGGTTGTCTCCACGGGCCAGAGTATCACTACTCTGGTGGCTCCAAGTACACAATCTCACCGCAGGGAGGAGGTTAGGCGTCTGGAATTGGATAATTCTAACGACGGACGCGAGTCTCAGAGGTTGGGGAGCTGTGGTCCAAAATTGTCAGCTTCAGGGTCTCTGGTTAGATCACGAAAGATTGCTGTCAATAAATGTCCTGGAACTCAGGGCAATTTACAACGCGCTGCGACAAGCAGTGCACATGCTCCGGTCTCAGACTGTCCAGGTACCAGTTAGACAACGCGACGGCAGTCGCGTACATCAAAAAATGAGGAACTCAAAGCTGCATGGCCATGCATGCTCGAATCCTCAATTGGGCCGAGCATCACCAAGTGATATTTTCGGCAATGTTCATTACGGGAGTGGAAAACTGGGAAGCAGATTATCTCAGCTGTCAGGATTTTCATCCAGGAGAATGGGCATTAAATCCAGAAGTGTTCACATGTTGGTCCTGTGGTGGGGTTACCCACAGGTGGGTCTGATGGCATCTCGCCAAAATCATCAAACACCCCAGTATGTGTCCAGCGCACGAGATCCAAAGGCAGTGGCAGTGGATGCTCTAACGATCGCGTGGCCGTACAGCCTCATGTATCTGCTTCTGCTGTTTCCTCTGTTGCTAAAGCGGATCAAACGAGAGTCCACCACAGTCCTACTAGTGGCGCCTCATTGGCCTCGGAGAGCATGGTTCTCGCATCTCCGTGGACTACTCTCAGACGATCCTTGGACGCTCCCGCTATGTCTGGACTTGTTAAGGGTCCGTTCCTTTACCCCGATTTTAGCGCGACTGCGTTTGACGGGGTGGCTGTTGAAATTGCCGTCTTAAGAAGAGAGGGCATTCCGGAATCTTATACCAACGATGTTACGTGCTAGGAAGCCAGTTACGGCAGCTCATTATCACAGAATTTGGCGTGCCTATATAGGTTGGTGTGATGCTCGGAAGTTTCTGACATCTTTCAAGTTATCCAAACTTTTGCTGTTTTTACAGACTGGGTTAGATGGAGGACTATGTTTATCTACACTAAAGGTGCAGGTCTCTGCCTTGTCAATTTACTTTCAAAGGTGGTTAGCCCTTTTGCCAACAGTACACACTTTCCTACAAGGTGTCCTTAGAGTACAACATACCACCTACAGCGCCATGGGACTTTAATCTGGTTTTAGATTTTTTACAGTCTTCAACTTTTGAACCCTTACAACAAATGGATGTTAAGTTTCTCACTTTGAAAACCAGTTTTTCTGCTAGCCTTAGCTTTGGCAAGGCGTGTTTCCGAATTGGGTGCCTTGTCATGCAAGCCACCGTATTTGGTGTTTCATGATGATAGAGTGGAACTTCGGACGAATCCCGCTTTCCTACCAAAGGTAGTATCATCCTTTCACATCAATCAACCAATCGTGGTTCCTGTGTTATCAGAAAGTGCAGGAACTCCAGCTATTTTGGATGTGGTACGTGCACTACGTGTTTATGTAGCCCGAACGTCTACAGTACTTAAAACAGATATATTGTTTGTTCTTTATGATGCAGTCAAGATGGGTTGGCCAGCTTCCAAGCAGACCTTGTCCAGATGGATTAAGCTGACCATACGTCAGGCTTACCTTCATGCTAGGCTACAGCCGTCTGCATCAGTTTCAGCTCATTCCACACGTTCTGTGGGAACTTCATGGGCAGCTGGTTGTGGGGCTTCTACGACGCAGCTTTGCCGTGTGGCTACATGGTCATCAGTGCACACGTTTTGTGCGCTTTTATAAGTTTGATACGTTTGCGGCTTCAGCATCTAGCTTTGACCGTGCCAAACAGCTCTCCCGCCCAAGGGGAAGACTTTGGTACGTCCCAAGAGTACTCCAGTGACCCCTAGTGGATGAAGAAGAAAAAAGGATTTTGGTACTTACCAGATAAATCCTTTTCTTTGAATCCACAGGGGGCACTGGACGCCCACCCAGAGCAGTTTTTACCTGTCTTGTGGTAAGTTCAGTGGATCTTTATGGTAACACATTCTCACCGACTTGTTCAATGTCAGGTTATATCGATTATTGTGGCAACTGTTTAGTTGTCCGTTACGTTATCTGTCAACTTCATTGTTTTCCGTTATAATGTTATATATAACTCTCCATTGTTCATCTTCTCTATCGCTCCTGTTCGGCTCAGTAAAAAACACTGAGGTACTATGGCAGTATGGAGGAGGGAGGAGAGTTACTAATTTAAATATTTAAATTGTGCCTATCCGCTAACGCCTTGTCCATATCCCAAGAGTACTCCAGTGCCCCCTGTGGATTCAAAGAAAAGGATTTGTCTGGTAAGTACCAAAATCCTATTTTTTAAAGGGGGAGGGGGTGACACAGATTTAGGAGAATGTGAGCATGGGGCAGTGGGTTAGGATGAGAGATGGCTGGGTTTGATTAAGTAGGTCTTGACGTTTTCTGGAGAGTCTGAGATGAAGAGAATTCCAGAGGAGGGGAGTAGCGTAGGCAAAATCTTGGAGACTGGAGAAAGTTACAGTAGTCCAATCTGGAGATGACCAGTGAATGGATGAGTGTCTTAGTAGCATCCAGGGAGAGAGAGGGTCTGATACTGGACATAGTTTTGAGATTGAAAACGGCAGGACTGCAAAAGGTAACGAATGTGTGGTTTGAAGGAGGAGGAGAAGTCGAGGTTAACTCCAAGATAGCTCACGTGGGGCCTAGACAAGATGGTTGTGCTATCAATAGATAATGACTTTGTGGGAAGTTATGTTATGTGGGAGGGTGGGCAGATGATCAGTTCAGTCTTGGACAGTTTAGGAAAGCGCTGGGACATTCAGGAAAAGATAGCAGAGGGACAGTTAGAAATATGAGTAAGCGGAGAGGTCAGGAAAGGTAGATCCGAGTATCATCAGAATAGAGATAATACTGGAGTTTCAAAGAGCTGATCACCTAAAGAGAATGCATAGTGGGAGAATAGGGGAGGTCCAAGAACAGAACATTTTAGAACACCAACTGTTAGTGGAAGAGGGTAGTGGAGTCATGAAAGGCGATAGATGGAATGGTCAACCACAGGATAACAATGGGATATGATGGAGCGACAGCGGATTTGTACCAAACGATCACAAGCTTTCAGGCCTCCCAGGATGCAACGGGCTCGTCCATATATCCCCGCCCACTAGCTCAGTCAAATCAGTTTTTTATTTGGTACAGCAGGAGCCAGACCATGGTCACAGGGCTGTTGTGTTTGGCAGCCCTAAGCTTTTTTTTTTTTTTTTTTTTTAGTCTTACTACATTGTTTTTGAGTGATCTTTCCTAACAGCGTCTTACACGCATATTGGAAAGAGTCGCTCCAGCAGCTTTCCGCCGGGTCGCAACAACGCTTACCTACAGTACAAGTGCTGTCTCGAAAGGCGTCTGTGTCGGATATACTAGCAGGTCCAGCAGATGTTACCAGGCAGTGGCCGGAGCACGGGGAGAAGGTAAGGCATCGGTTCCGCTTAGAAGGGGAATACGGACACAGCCGCACTGTTTTGGGAGGAGACTACCAAACAGTAGCTGGCGCGCTGCCACCACGGGTGCTCGAACGCTAGGCCTTAGGGATCAAAAGGCACCAGGATTAGTTTGAGGCTGCGATCCCTAGGGTTGATGTCAGCGGTGGGGAGTCAGACGCTCTCCTGGTTGTCCCTCCCCCCAGTTCATGACCAGTTTCCCTGCGTCTCCTGCCGTGAACTGATTGCCTCACTTCCGTCTTAGACGCTGCCACAAGGGGTCTCGGTCGCAGCATAGGCTGCTGCGTCTGTGTACACCAAGGTTACCGCTAGGAGATCGGGTCGCAGATGGGTGCATGCACTGGTGTTCACTGAGCGTCTGTGTCCACTAAAAAGTTACTAGAGCAGCAATGTACACTAGTAGCGTCTGGATCCACTCAGCGTTCGCGAACATATTGATCGATCCTGGAAGTGGGGTTAGTCTCCCTGTATCCCACTCTACGGAGTAAGGGTTATACAGCACTAAATTTCTATCTACTTTTGTTAGTATGAATAGTTAACTTTAGTGCCTATTGCATATGAGTCTGTGTACATTACTGTGGTTTTATTCGCAATGCGTCTGAATACGTTGAATAACTGTATAGAACAGAATTGCGTAAATGTACTCCTACATACTTCAAATGTGTTCATAGTTAATAATATGCTCATATGAGTAATATATAACATGTGACTACTAGTGTGATTGCTGACTTTATATATGTTTGTCAGTGTCTCTACTGAACCTCAATGCTGGTGCTTGGGTTGGGGTCAGATTGATATCACTTTAATACAGTAAAGTGATTACAGTTACAGATTGTGTAGTATACTGTGTAAAGCTGGTTATTTATCATGTCTAAGAGCGGCAAAGGTGACAAGGTAACATTAACAGTAACACCAACACTTAAAACATGTTTATCCTGTAAGGTGGGGTTATCAGCTCAGCATCTGGCACATGATGGGTTATGTGCAAATTCTTTTGCGTTTCAGCAGATTGCAAAGCAGATCCCTGTTCAACGACAAATAGATCCACCTTGGGCTATGTTTGCACAAACCTTATCCAGTATAGCTGACAGGTTTGTCCCTACAGCTTCAACCTCAGGAATAGGGTATACTATTAACCCATACATGCAGCTCCCGTCGTATGGTATAGCCCCAACAGCTTCTACAAATCAACAAGCTGATAAACCAGGCTACACAGGATGATACATAAGATGAGGATAGCTCCTTTTACTCTACTTCACCATATGAAGAACAGGTAGAAGGTTTCAGCTCAGAGGATATAGCTGAGTTAATTGTAGCAATGAAGGCTATTCTGTCTCTAGAGGATGCAGCAGAGCCAATAATAAAAACTAAAGCACCTGTCTTTAAATGTCCCAAAACAGTTAGGGTTGAGTTTCCAGGGTCAGAAGAACTGACGGAAATTATACAGGAAGCCTGGGCTACACCCAATAGGAAATATAGAATTCCAAAAAAAATGGGATTACTATTACCCTTTTCCAACTGGGGACTGTTTAAACAAAGAAGTGCCTCCTAAGGTAGATACGCATGTCTTTCGATTAGTGTGAAAATCTATTTCTCCTTCGTCCTAGAGCAGGCCTGGCCAACCTGTGGCTCTCCAGCTGTTGTAAAACTACAAGTCCCATCATGCTTTGCCACAGTTTTGGTGTTAGGGAATGCTAAAACTGTGGCAAGGCATGCTGGTATGTGTAGTTTCACAACATCTGGAGAGCCACAGGTTGGCCAGGCCTGTCCTAGAGGATGCTGGGGACTCCAAAAGGACCATGGGGGGGTATAGACGGGATCCGCAGGAGACATGGGCACTTTAAGACTTTAAATGGGCGTGAACTGGCTCCTCCCTCTATGCCCCTCCTCCAGACCTCAGTTAGATTCTGTGCCCAGAGGAGACTGGTCACACACTAGGGGAGCTCTACAGGGTTTCTCTTATAAGACTTTTGTTAGGTTTTTTATTTTCAGGAAGCACTGCTGGCAACAGGCTCCCTGCTTCGTGGGACTGATGGGAGAGAACCAGACCTACTTCTGTGAGTTGAAAGGCTCTGCTTCTTAGGCTACTGGACACCATTAGCTCCAGAGGGTCTGATCACTTGGGTCACCTAGCTGCTCGTTCCCGTAGCCGAGCCGCCGTCCCCCTCACAGAGCCAGAAGTAAGAAGACAGGTGAGTAACCGAAGCAAAGAAGACTTCAGTCTTCCTGAGGTACCGCGCAGCGGTCGTGGTGCGCGCCATTGCTCCCACACACACAGGCACTGCATGGGTGCAGGGCGCAGGGGGGGCGCCCTGGGCAGCAATAAAAACCTCATAATTTGTGACTGGCAGGTATATGGAGTGCGGAGGCACTATCAGGGGACCCCCGCCAGTGTAAAAAATTGCTGGACGGTAGCGCGCCATGTAGGGGGCGGGGCTTCGTCCTCCAGCTCTAACCAGCACCATTTTCTCTCCACAGCTTGCTGCAGAGACGCTGCTCCTGGCCCTTCACTGCTGGCACAAGTAACAGGGTGCTGAAAACGAGGGGGGGGGGCACTAAAATTGGTGTTGGTTATTATTATTATTAATATATAACAGCGCTTGTAGGTCTGGGGCATTGTTTCATTCTTCAGACCGGTGGGGCGCTGGGTGTGAGCTGGCAATCTCTCTCTGTCTCTCTGAAAGGCCTTACTGTGGGTCTGTCCCCTTTAGCCCAGTGTGTTTGGGGGTGTCGGTACGCGTGTGTCGGCATGTCTGAGGCTGAATGCTCTTCCCAGGAGGAGGCTCGTGTGGCGGCTGAACAGAATGAGGGAGTGACTCCGTCGGCACCACCGACTGCTGATTGGGTTGAGATGTGGAGTGTTTTAAATAAAAGTGTGGCTTTGTTGCATAAGAGGTTGGACAAATCCGAATCTCAGAACCAAGCATGGAGGCAATCCATGGGAGAGTTAGTGCCACACACTCAGACCCCTTCGGGGTCCCAAAAACGTTATTTTACCCAGATATCAGACACTGATACCGACACGGATTCCGACTCCAGTGTCGACTATAATGATGCAAAGTTGCATCCTAAGGCGGCTAAGAGTATTCAATACATGATTGTGGCAATAAAAGACGTGTTACATATCACGGAAGACCCCGCTGTCCCTGAGACAAGGGTCTGTATGTTTAAGGGGAAGAAGCCGGAGGTAACGTTTCCTCCCTCGCATGAACTGAATGCTCTCTTTGAAAGGACCTGGGAAACTCCGTACAAACGGTGGCAGATTCCCAGGAGAATTGCTATGGCATACCCGTTTCCTTCTCAGGATAGGGTTAGGTGGGTGTCAACACCCACGGTGGACAAAGCTCTAGCACAATTGTCCAAGAAGGTGGCGCTACCGTCTCCTGAGATGGCGGCCCTTAAGGATCCGACTGATCGTAGGCAGGAAGCTACCCTGAAATATATTTGTCATGACAGGTACGCTGCTCAGGCCGACCGTGGCAGCGGCATGGGTGAGTAACGCTATTGAAACGTGGGCAGATACCTTGTCAGCTGAAATGGACACCCTGGATAGAGAGAGTGTGCTGTTGACACTGGGTCATATCAGGGACGCTGTAGTCTATCTAAAGGAGACTGCGAGAGATATTGGCCTCTTGGGATCAAGGGCCAATGCCATGGCGATCTCGGCTAGGAGGGCGTTGTGGACTCGTCAGTGGAATGGGGATGCTGATTCTAAGATGGCTATGGAGGCTGCCCTATAAGGGTGGAGTTTTGTTTGGTGAAGGCCTCGCGGACCTGGTTTCTACAGCTACCGCGGGTAAGTCCTCTTTTCTGCCTTTTGTCCCTCCACAGCAAAAGAAAACGCCTCAATACCAGATGCAGTCCTTTCGGTCGCAAAAATTCTGGAAAGGACGTGGGTCATCCTTCCTTGCGGCAAGAGGTAAGGGAAAAGATCGCCGGCTGTGGCAGGCTCCCAGGAGCAGAAGTCCTCCCCGGCTCCTGCCAAATCCACCGCATGACGCTGGGGCTCCCCTACGGGAGTCCGCACCGGTGGGGGCACATCTTCAGCTCTTCAGTCAGGTCAGGGTTCTCTCAGGCCTGGATCCTTGGGTGCTGAAAATTGTGTCCCAAGGATACAAACTGGAGTTTCAAGACGTGCCTCCACACCGATTTTTCAAATCGGCCTTGCCAGCTGCTCTTCCGGAAAGAGAGGTAGTGTGTGCGGCAATACAAAAGCTGTGTCAGCAGCGAGTCATTGTCGCGGTACCCCCGTCACAACGGGGAGAAGGGTTTTATTCAAGCCTGTTTGTGGTCCCGAAGCCGGATGGCTTGGTCAGACCGATTCTGAACTTAAAATCCCTCAATCTGTATTTGAAAAGTTTCAAATTCAAGATGGAGTCTCTCCAAGCAGTGATCTCCAGTCTGGAGGGGAGGGATTTTATGGTGTCTGTCAACAGAAAGGATGCTTACCTACATGTTCCCATATATCCTCCTCATCAGGCGTACCTGAGGTTCGCTGTTCAGGATAGTCACTACCAATTTCAGACGTTGCCGTTTGGTCTTTCCACGGCCCCGAGGATTTTCACCAAGGTTATGGCGGAAATGATGGTGCTCCTGCACAAGCAAGGGGTCACGATTATCCCATACTTGGACAATCTCCTGATAAAGGCGAGATCACAGGAGCAGTTACTAAAAAACGTTGCGCTCTCCCTGACAGTTCTGCAGCAACATGGCTGGCTCCTAAATTTGCCAAAGTCACAGTTGGTTCCGACAACACGGCTGTCGTTCTTGGGCATGATTCTGGACACGGATCTACAGAGGGTTTTTCTTCCGTTGGAAAAACCTCTGGAAATCCAGAACATGGTCAAATATCTTCTGAAACCGGCAAGAGTGTCGATTCATCAATGCACTCGAGTGCTGGCGAAAATGGTGGCGGCCTACGAGGCCATTTCGTTTGGCAGGTTTCATGCCAGAACTTTTCAGTGGGACCTGTTGGACAAGTGGTCCGGGTCCCATCTACACATGCACCGGAGGATAAGCCTGTCCCCCAGGGCCAGGATTTCTCTCCTGTGGTGGTTCCACAGTTCTCACCTTCTAGAGGGTCGCAGGTTCGGGATCCAGGATTGGGTCCTGGTAACCACGGATGCGAGTCTCCGAGGTTGGGGAGCAGTCACGCAGGGGGAAAATTTCCAAGGAAAATGGTCCAGGCAAGAAGCTTGTCTGCACATAAACATTCTGGAATTAAGGGCCATTTACAACGGCCTTCTACAAGCAGCATATCTCCTTCGCGGCCTATCCGTCCTGATTCAGTCGAACAACATAACAGCGGTGCCGCACATAAACCGCCAGGGCGGAACAAGGAGCAGAGCGGAGACCACAAGGATTCTTCGCTGGGGGGAAAAGCATGCAAACGCTCTGTCAGCGGTCTTCATTCCAGGCGTGGACAACTGGGAATCAGACTTCCTCAGCAGACACGATCTCCATCCAGGAGAGTGGGGTCTTCATCAAGAGATCTTTGCAGAAGTGACCGGTCGTTGGGGACTTCCTCAAATAGACATGATGGCGTCTCGCCTCAACAAGAAGCTTTAGACATATTGTTCCAGGTCGAGGGACCCTCAAGCAATAGCAGTGGACGCACTAGTGACACCGTGGGTGTTTCAGTCGTTCTATGTGTACCCTCCACTTCCACTCATCCCAAAGGTGTTAAGGATCATAAGAAGAACAAGGGTTCAGGTGATGCTCGTTGTTCCAGATTGGCCATGGAGGGCCTGGTATCCGGATCTTCAGGAATTACTCATAGGAGATCCCTGGCCTCTTCCTCTGAGAGAGGATCTATTACAGCAAGGACCGTGCGTGTTCCAAGACTTACCGCGGTTGCGTTTGACGGCATGGCTGTTGAACGCCAAATCCTAGCTGGAAAGGGTATTCCCGGAGAGGTCATTCCGACTCTACTGAAAGCTAGGAAGGAGGTAACGGCGAAGCATTACCACCGTATTTGGAGAAAATATGTGTCTTGGTGCGAATCCAAGAAGGCGCCTACGGAAGAATTTCAGCTGGGTCGTTTTCTCAATTTTTTGCAAACAGGTGTGGATGCGGGCCTAAATTTAGGCTCCATTAAAGTGCAGATTTCGGCCTTATCTATTTTCTTTCAAAAGGAATTTGCCTCGCTTCCAGAAGTACAGACTTTCGTGAAAGGGGTACTGCACATCCAACCTCCATTTGTGCGTCCGGTGGCTCCATGGGACCTTAACGTGGTGTTACGGTTCCTGACGTCACATTGGTTTGAACCTTTACAAAAGGTTGAGTTGAAATTTCTCACTTGGAAAGTGGTCATGCTATTGGCCTTGGCGTCCGCAAGGCGGGTGTCAGAGTTGGCGGCTTTGTCTCACAAAAGCCCCTACTTGGTTTTCCATGTTGATAGAGCGGAATTGAGGACTCGTCAACAATTTCTCCCAAAGGTGGTTTCTTCGTTTCACATGAACCAACCTATTGTGGTACCTGTGGCTACTGAAGCCTTGGCTGATTCTAAGTCGCTTGATGTGGTCAGAGCTTTGAAAATGTATGTAGCCAGAACGGCTCGTATTAGGAAAACAGGGGCGCTGTTTGTCCTGTATGCTTCCAACAAGGTTGGGGCTCCTGCTTCTAAGCCGTTACCGTTGATTGCCGTTACCGAATTCGGTGAAGGCCCATTCCACTAGGAAGGTGGGCTCGTCTTGGGCGGCTGCCCGGGGTGTCTCTGCATTACAACTTTGCCGAGCAGCTACTTGGTCGGGTTCAAACACTTTTGCAAAATTCTACAAGTTTGATACCCTGGCTGATGAGGACCTCATGTTTGCTCAATCGGTGCTGCAGAGTCATCCGCACTCTCCCGCCCAGTCTGGAGCTTTGGTATAAACTCCATGGTTCTTTTGGAGTCCCCAGCATCCTCTAGGATGAAGGAGAAAATAGGATTTTAATACCTACCGGTAAATCTTTTTCTCTTAGTCCGTAGAGGATGCTGGGCGCCCGTCCCAGTGTGGGCTCTATTTGCAGTACTTGTTAATGGTTATTGCTTATGTTACACAAAGGTTGTGTTTGGTTAAGGTCAGCCTGTTGCTGATCCCTTTGGTTCACGCTGTTAACTGGTTGTAGTACAGGCCATGTTGTACGGTGTGTGGTGGTGTGAGCTGGTATGTATCTCACCCTTAGTTTAAGAAAATCCTCTTCCTCGAAATGTCCGTCTCCTCTGGGAACAGTTCCTATAACTGAGGTCTGGAGGAGGGGCATAGAGGGAGGAGCCAGATCACGCCCATTTAAAGTCTTAAAGTGCCCATGTCTCATGCGGATCCCGTCTATACCCCCCCCCATGGTCCTTTTGGAGTCCCCAGCATCCTCTACTGACTAAGAGAAAAGGATTTACCGGTAGGTATTAAAATCCTATTTTTGCCTTTACCATCAACATCATTAAACGATGTCACAGACAGAAGAGTGGATGGGTTTTTGAAAAACATTTTTTCTCTGTCCTGGGTAGTCATAAGGCCAGCTATGGCCTCGGCCTGGATGGCAAAGGCGGTAGCTGAATGGGCTGACGAACTGGAAAACGGGTTTTCAGCACCTACTAGGGAGCAGGAATCCCATATAGCTCATATGAAACAAGCTGCGCTATTTTTAGAAGAAGCAGCAATGGATATGGGTACAATTGCTTCTAAAGCATCAGCCTTAACGGTAGCTGCTCGCAAAGCAATTTGACTGCGTACGCGGAAAGCTGATTCAGAATACAAGAAGGTTCTGGAAGCTTTGCCTTTTGTTGGGAACATTCTCTTTGGTAAGGAATTGACAGATATTCTGGAGTCAGAAGCAGAGTCCAGGAAGGTCAGGTTTCCTGCCAGTTATAACCCTAGGCCTAGGGGTTCGGTGTTTTGGCCATTTCGGTGGCAAGGTAAAACAAAGGCAAAAATAATTCTAAGCAGACCCAGTACAATAAGTCTCGTAAAGCAAAGAAGCAATGGGCCACCAGAGGGCCAGCTTCCAAACCAGAACAGAAACCATCAGCCTGATGGTGCGGGCCTCCACCTGGGGGACCCCAAGGTAGGGGGCCGACTTCTTCAGTTTGCACACATATGGCAATTGTCGACGACAGATGTTTGGGTGCAAGAAGTGGTATCTCTGGGTTATGTTTTCCCTTTCAAGAAGCAGCCTCCTCGAAGGTTTTTTTGCACCAGCCCGTCTCATATAGAGAGGAAGGCCATAGCACTGCAAGAAGCAGTTCAGAAATTGCTTCAGTCCGGGGTAATTATTCCAGTACCCCCGGCATAACGGGGGAAGGGGTTTTACTCCAACCTATTTTTGGTTCAGAAGCCAAATGGGTTATTCCGGCCAATTCTCAATCTCAAAATGTTAAACATTTGGGTCCCAAGGTTCCACATGGAGACGTTACGCTCCATAGTTTTAGCCATGGAACTAGGGGATTACATGGTATCTCTGGATAAGCAGGATACTTACCTGAATGTGCCTATAGCATTGTCCCATCAGTGTTACCTCAGGTTCTCCATCCTCCAGCAACATTTTCAGTTCCAGGCCTTACCCTTTGGGTTAGCCACAGCCCCCAGAGTATTTACCAAGATCATGGTGGTTATGGCAGCTTATCTCCGCAAGCAGGGGATAAGGATTTTTTCCATACCTCAACGATCTTTTAATTCTGGCACAATCCCAGGAACTGCTCTTGAGCCATCTCCAACAGACAATACATTGTCTACAGAAACACAGATGGCTCATAAATTGGGCAAAGTCGTCTCTGATTCTGTCACAACGGATGATTCACTTGGGGGCTGTATTGGATTCAAGTAAGAAAGACTGTTGTATCCTGTGCTCTGCTCCTACAGGTATAAGCTGTGGCAGCAAGTTTGCAAGGGAGGCTTAACCCACAAACCTCAAGAAATAAAGTAAATACAGAAATGAATTCTTGCAACTGCGCCTGAAATGATGCGTCAATTAAACGTATGGAGTAAAAATCTGAAAATTTATTGTGTTAACAATCCACCTTGGGATCTCTGATTTTAATATAAATTAGCACACTTAAGAAAAACGGGAAGTGTAAAGACACAGAAAAAATTCCAAATAAAATATAAGAAAAGAGCAAGGGGAAAAAGGGAAAAGAAAAAAACAGGCGGGGGGAAGGGGTAGAAAATATCTGGAAAAAAATAATAATATATATGTGTCTATATATAAGCGTCAAAAGTCTAGTGCATTGGAGCGTGGCGTCCCACCTCCTAAATGCACTTTAGGGTAGTAGTGTAACTAGTCCTGTAAACTGACCATAGAGTCCCAGATTTGCATACAACTCAAAGTTTGGGTGGAGGAGATGCCTTGGTTCAAATGTCTGTTTATACGAAGTTGATGCAATGATGTTAACTTTGCAAAGGATGATGGATTTCAGCAGTGCACTGCAGTGAATAGGGTACCCTTAGTGGATGCACGGGGGGAAAGGTAAACACAAGGAGATCGGTGTCTGCTTGCTCCGGACTGGCCGCTCGTTCCCTAAATCCGGAGTCACGAAAAGCGCCTGTTACTACAGACGCTACCCGCCGACCAGATTGAGGGGAAGCGGTCCTGTCTCTTTGGGGAAAGTGGCGTTCGCTTCGAGACCCGAATGAGGCTCTCCGCTACGTCCTTCCCCCTGAACAGAGCTGCTTACCTGCGTCTCCTGTGTTATTTCCCAGCGCCCGTCTCCACTTCGTCTGGTTGTCCGTACTGCGGCTTCTGATTCAACCTACTTCCTGGTTAACAGGCTTGCGGTCACGTGATACTTGTCCACCGGTCCTTGTTCCTCCTCACCTCCGGGGCCGCTGTCTGTCAACACTTGTGCTGGGCTACGTGTCAGTTTGTTTGTTGAGTTTGCAAAAAGTGGTAATATAATTACACACTAATTGTCAAGTAATAACAGGTAATGTTCTCCTACGCGTATCGACCCGTGTGGGTCTTCGTCAGGGAGTCCAAGGACCCGGAGGTGAGGAGGAACAAGGACCGGTGGACAAGTATCACGTCACCGCACGCCTGTGAACCAGGAAGTAGGTTGAATCAGAAGCCGCAGGACGGACAACCAGACGAAGTGGAGACGGGCGCTGGGAAATAACACAGGAGACGCAGGTAAGCAGCTCTGTTCAGGGGAAGGACGTAGCGGAGAGTCTCATTCGGGTCTCGAAGCGAACGCCACTTTCCCCGTAGAGACAGGACCGCTTCCCCTCGATCTGGTCGGCGGGTAGCGTCTGTAGTAACAGGCGCTTTTCGTGACTCCGGATTTAGGGAACGAGCGGCCAGTCCGGAGCAAGCAGACACCGATCTCCTTGTGTTTACCTTTCCCCCCGTGCATCCACTAAGGGTACCCTATTCACTGCAGTGCACTGCTGAAATCCATCATCCTTTGCAAAGTTAACATCATTGCATCAACTTCGTATAAACAGACATTTGAACCAAGGCATCTCCTCCACCCAAACTTTGAGTTGTATGCAAATCTGGGACTCTATGGTCAGTTTACAGGACTAGTTACACTACTACCCTAAAGTGCATTTAGGAGGTGGGACGCCACGCTCCAATGCACTAGACTTTTGATGCTTATATATAGACACATATATATATTATTATTTTTTTCCAGATATTTTCTACCCCTTCCCCCTGCCTGTTTTTTTCTTTTCCCTTTTTCCCCTTGCTCTTTTCTTATATTTTATTTGGAATTTTTTCTGTGTCTTTACACTTCCCGTTTTCTCTAACGTCCTAGTGGATGCTGGGGACTCCGTAAGGACCATGGGGAATAGACGGGCTCCGCAGGAGACAGGGCACTTTAAGAAAGAATTTGGATACTGGTGTGCTCTGGCTCCTCCCTCTATGTCCCTCCTCCAGACCTCAGTTTGAATCTGTGCCCGGATGAGCTGGGTGCTACTTAGTGAGCTCTCCTGAGCTTGCTAAAAAGAAAGTATTTTGTTAGGTTTTTTATTTTCAGAGAGATCTGCTGGCAACAGACTCTCTGCTACATGGGACTGAGGGGAGAGAAGCAGCCCTACTCACTGAAGATAGGTAGTGCTTCTTAGGCTACTGGACACCATTAGCTCCAGAGGGATCGTACACAGGATCACACCCTTGGTCGTCCGATCCCGGAGCCGCGCCGCCGTCCCCCTCGCAGAGCCAGAAGACAGAAGCCGGCAGACAGAAGCAAGAAGACTTCGAAATCGGCGGCAGAAGACTCCAGTCTTCATATGAGGTAGCGCACAGCACTGCAGCTGTGCGCCATTGCTCCCACACTAAACCCACATACTCCGGTCACTGTAGGGTGCAGGGCGCAGGGGGGGGCAGGGCCGTCTTTTCGTATGGGCTCAATGGGCTCTTGCCCAAGGGCCCCAGGAGTATAAGGGCCCTAAGCTGATAGCTGAGGGTCCCCTCTTTCCAGGGGTACCAGATTTTTGAAAATCGGACCAGGGGAACTGGAGATATCCGACTTGAAAGCAGTGGTCCCAATCCAAACCTGTTAATTGCTCCTCCCAGCCACATATCTCGGGTTCTGTCTGACTTAGAGTTTTTCTGAGGGTATACTCCAAAAGCCGAGACTCTCCACTTTCTGTGGACACTGGCAGCTTGTCTCTATTATGGCCAGAACCAGAGATATCAGCCTTCAAGCAGCTGGTCCCTGCTCCAGCTCCAGATGCCAAATATGCAGTTTTAGATATTCATTGGTGGATTGCTCTGGTTCCTGAACTCTGATCCCCAAGTCCTCAGAACCTTCTGAAAGGTGGAACTCTCTAGTTTTTTAAACCCATTCAAAGCTAAGAAATACATTTTCAGGAACTTGAGATATCTGCAGCCAGGCAAGCTGCTCTCCAACCAGAAAATTATAAATATTAAGCCCACTCCACTATTAACCCCTCCCCTACGTATTAAACACCCCCTACAACCCTGGAAGTCATGTACCGGAGCTTCTTCATTCAGCCCAATGCCCCCTTTTACAGTTTAGCCCCATCTGTGCAGTAAAGGAGTAATTAGCAGAAATTACTGTTCCAGGTCCTGCATGCTGAGCGGAAGATAGAACACCCACTACGGCCCGCGGGACATCAAAGCTGCCGCTGCTAGCACCCCCCACCCCTACTGCTGGAGGATGGGTAGGGGGCCCAGTGCATTGCTGTTAAGACGGCCCTGGGGGGCGCCCTGGGCAACAATTAGAGACCTCTTTGGCAAAAGTTTGCATAATATACAGTTGGGCACTGTATATCTGTATGAGCCCCCGCCAAAATTGTACATGAAAACAGGACAGAAGCCCGCCGTCGAGGGGGCGGGGCTTCTTCCTCAGCACTCACCAGCGCCATGTTTTTTCTCCACAGCACCGCTGAGAGGAAGCTCCCCAGTCTCTCCCCTGCAGTTACACGGTAGAAGAGGGTAAAAAGAGAGGTGGGGCACAAAATTAGGCGCAAAAAGCAATATAAACAGCAGCTACTGGGTTAACATTAAGTTACTGTGTTATTCCTGGGTTAATAGCGCTGGGGTGTGTGTTGGCATACTCTCTCTCTGTCTCTCCAAAGGGCCTTATGGGGGAATTGTCTTCAGATCAGCATTCCCTGAGTGTGTGGTGTGTCGGTACGTGTGTGTCGAAATGTCTGAGGTAAAAGGAGGAGATGGAGCAAATATGTGTGTGAGAAGGTGTCTCCGTCGACCACGCCGACACCTGTTTGGATATGTGTAATTAAGTGCTAAGGTGAATTTATTGCACAAAAGATTAGAGAACAGACAGGAAATCTACCCATGTCTGTCCCTATGTCGCAGAGACCTTTAGAGTCTCTCAATGCTCACTATCCAAAATAATAGACACTGATATCGACACGGAGTTTGACTCCAGTGTCGACTACGATAATGCAAAGTTACAGCCAAAATGGCTGAAAAGTATTCAATATATGATTATTGTAATAAAAGATGATTTGCATATCACTGATGACTCATCTGTCCCTGACACAAGGGTACACATGTTTAAGGGGAAGAAAGCTGAGGTAAATTTCCCTCCTCTCATGAAGAAAAAGAGCGGGAATCTCCAGACAAGAGACTGCAGTTTCCCACAAAGAATTCTCAGGCAGTATCCTTTCCCCACTAGGGCCAGGATACGATGGGAATCTTCCCCTAGGGTGTCACGTTTGCCCAAAAGGTAGCCCTGACGTAACAGCTATTCTCAGGGATCCTGCAGATAGCGTGCACATTCTGGTACACTACTTCAGACCGGCGATTGTGTCGGCATGGGTTTATAGCGCTGTGGCAGCGTGGACAGGTACCTTATCAGCAGAGATTGAGACCCTAGTATGTATATAGATATATATATATGTATATAAAGAGATATATATATATTAAAAATGCTGTCTTAAGAGCTATGTATATATAAAACATGCCCAAAGAGACATGAGTATACTGGGTCCTAGAGTCAAAGCTATGTCGATTTCTGCTTGACGTGTCCTGTAGAATATGCAATGGACAGATGATGCCGACTTAAGAGGCATATGGAAGGCTGAGGATTGTGTGGAGAAGGGTTCTCGGACCTGGTCTCCACAGCTATAGCTGGTAATTCTGATTTCTCTAACGTCCTAGTGGATGCTGGGACTCCGTCAGGACCATGGGGAATAGCGGGCTCCGCAGGAGACAGGGCACATCTAAAAAAGCTTTTAGGTCACATGGTGCGTACTGGCTCCTCCCCCTATGACCCTCCTCCAAGCCTCAGTTAGGTTTTTGTGCCCGTCCGAGAGGGTGCAATCTAGGTGGCTCTCCTAAAGAGCTGTTTAGAAAAGTTTTTTTTTAGGTTTCAATCTCAGTGATTCCTGCTGGCAACAGGATCACTGCATCGAGGGACTTAGGGGAGAGATTTCCAACTCACCTGCGTGCAGGATGGATTGGAGTCTTAGGCTACTGGACACTTAGCTCCAGAGGGAGTCGGAACACAGGTCAGCCTGGGGTTCGTCCCGGAGCCGCGCCGCCGATCCCCCTTACAGACGCTGAAGAGACGGCAGAACGGAGGTCCGGAAAGCAGGCGGCAGAAGACTCCTCAGTCTTCTTGAAGGTAGCGCACAGCACGGCAGCTGTGCGCCATTGTTGTCACACGGCTCACTGACTCAGTCATGGAGGGTGCAGGGCGCTGCTGGGGGCGCCCTGGGCAGCAATATAATTACCTTTAGTGGCAAAATAAATACATCACATATAGCCATTAAGGCTATATGTATGTATTTTAACCCAGGCCAGTTTCTTAAAAACCGGGGAAAAGCCAGCCGAAAAAGGGGCGGAGCTTATTCTCCTCAGCACTCAGCGCCATTTTCCTGCTCAGCTCCGCTGGTGAGGAAGGCTCCCAGGTCTCTCCCCTGCACTGCACTACAGAAACAGGGTAACAAAGAGAAGGGGGGCATAAATTGGCGATATTTATATATTAAGAGCGCATATATAGTAAACAACACCTTCTAGGGTTGTTTATATACATTTATAGCGCTTTTGGTGTGTGCTGGCAAACTCTCCCTCTGTCTCCCCAAAGGGCTAGGGGGTCCTGTCTTCGATTAGAGCATTCCCTGTGTGGCTGCTGTGTGTCGGTACGTGTGTGTCGACATGTATGAGGACGATGTTGGTGTGGAGGCAGAGCAATTGCCGATGATGGTAATGTCACCCCCTAGGGAGTCGACACCGGAATGGATGGCTTTAGTTATGGAATTACGTGATAATGTCAGCACATTACAAAAGTCAGTTGACGAAATAAGACGCCCGGCAAACCAGTTAGTACCGGTTCAGGCGTCTCAGACACCGTCAGGGGCTGTAAAACGTCCTTTACCTCAGTCAGTCGACACGGGTACCGACACAGATGAATCTAGTGTCGACGGTGAAGAAACAAACGTATTTTCCAATAGGGCCACACGTTATATGATCACGGCAATGAAGGAGGCTTTGCAGATCTCTGATACTGCTGGTACCTCAAAAAGGGGTATTATGTGGGGGGTGAAAAAACTACCTGTATTTTTTCCAGAATCAGAGGAATTGAATGACGTGTGTGATGAAGCGTGGGTTAACCCCGATAGAAAACTGCTAATTTCCAAGAAGTTATTGGCATTATACCCTTTCCCACCAGAGGTTAGGGCGCGCTGGGAAACACCCCCTAGGGTGGATAAGGCGCTCACACGTTTATCAAAGCAAGTGGCGTTGCCGTCTCCTGATACGGCCGCCCTCAAGGATCCAGCAGATAGGAGGCTGGAAACTACACTGAAGAGTATATACACACATACTGGTGTTATACTGCGACCGGCAATAGCCTCAGCCTGGATGTGCAGTGCTGGGGTAGTGTGGTTGGATTCTCTGACTGAAAATATTGATACCCTGGATAGGGACAGTATTTTATTGACTCTAGAGCAATTAAAGGATGCTTTCCTTTATATGCGAGATGCTCAGAGGGATGTTTGTACTCTAGCATCAAGAGTAAGCGCGATGTCCATATCTGCCAGAAGAAGTTTATGGACGCGACAGTGGTCAGGTGATGCGGATTCCAAGAGGCATATGGAAGTATTGCCATATAAAGGAGAGGAATTGTTTGGGGTCGGTCTTTCGGACCTGGTGGCCACGGCAACTGCCGGCAAATCCACTTTTTTACCTCAGACCCCCTCCCAACAGAAAAAGACACCGTCTTTTCAGCCGCAGTCCTTTCGCTCCTATAAAAAGCGACCAAAAGGACAGTCTTATCTGCCGCGAGGCAGAGGAAAGGGTAAGAAAGGGCAGCAAGCAGCCCCTGCCCAGGAACAGAAGCCCGCCCCGGCTTCTACAAAGCCATCAGCATGACGCTGGGGCTTTACAAGCGGACTCAGGAACGGTGGGGGGTCGACTCAAGATTTTCAGCAATCAATGGGTTCACTCACAAGTGGACCCGTGGGTCCTGCAGATAGTATCTCAGGGTTACATGCTGGAGTTCGAAAGGTCTCCCCCTCGCCGGTTCCTAAAGTCTGCTTTACCAACGTCTCCCTCAGAAAGGACGTCGGTTTTGGAAGCCATTCACAAGCTGTATTCTCAGCAGGTGATAGTCAAGGTACCCCTCCTACAACAGGGAAAGGGGTATTATTCCACACTATTTGTGGTACCGAAACCGGACGGTTCGGTAAGGCCTATTCTAAATCTGAAATCCTTGAACCTGTACATAAAGAAATTCAAGTTCAAGATGGAGTCACTCAGAGCAGTGATAGCGAATCTGGAAGAAGGAGACTTCATGGTGTCCTTGGACATAAAAGATGCTTATCTACATGTCCCGATTTACCCCTCACACCAAGGGTATCTCAGGTTCGTGATACAAGACTGTCATTATCAGTTTCAAACGCTGCCGTTTGGGTTGTCCACGGCCCCTCGGGTCTTTACCAAGGTAATGACCGAAATGATGGTTCTTCTACGAAGAAAAGGCGTATTAATTATCCCTTACTTGGACGATCTCCTGATAAGGGCAAAGTCCAGAGAACAGCTGGAAGTCGGTGTAGCGCTAACACAAGTAGTGCTTCAGCAACACGGGTGGATTCTAAATCTTCCAAAATCTCAATTGACCCCGACAACACATCTGCTGTTCCTGGGCATGATTCTGGACACGGTTCAGAAAAAGGTATTTCTCCCGGAAGAGAAAGCAAGGGAGTTATCCGAACTTGTCAAGAACCTCCTAAAACCAGGAACTGTGTCAGTACATCAATGCACAAGAGTCCTGGGAAAGATGGTGGCTTCGTACGAAGCGATTCCATTCGGCAGATTCCATGCACGAACATTTCAGTGGGATCTGCTGGACAAATGGTCCGGATCGCATCTGCACATGCATCAGCGGATAACACTGTCACCGAGAACAAGGTTGTCTCTCCTGTGGTGGTTGCAGACTGCCCATCTGTTAGTGGGCCGCAGATTCGGCATACAGGACTGGGTCCTGGTGACTACGGATGCCAGCCTACGAGGTTGAGGAGCAGTCACAAAGGGAAGAAACTTCCAGGGCGTGTGGTCAAACCTGGAGACGTCTCTTCACATAAATATACTGGAGCTAAGAGCGATCTACAATGCTCTAAGCCTGGCAAAATCGCTGCTTCAGGGTCAGCCGGTGTTGATCCAGTCCGACAACATCACGGCAGTCGCCCACGTAAACCGACAAGGCGGCACGAGAAGCAGGAGTGCAATGGCAGAAGCTGCAAGGATTCTGCGCTGGGCGGAGAATCATGTCGTAGCACTGTCAGCAGTGTTCATCCCGGGAGTGGACAACTGGGAAGCAGATTTCCTCAGCAGACACGACCTTCACCCGGGAGAGTGGGGACTTCATCCAGAAGTTTTCCACATGATTGTGAACCGTTGGGAAAAACCAAAGGTGGACATGATGGCGTCTCGCCTCAACAAAAAATTGGACAGGTATTGCGCCAGGTCAAGAGACCCTCAGGCAATAGCTGTGGACGCTCTGGTAACACCGTGGGTGTACCAGTCAGTGTATGTGTTCCCTCCTCTGCCTCTCATACCAAAGGTACTGAGAATTATACGGAAAAGAGGAGTAAGAACAATACTGGTAGCTCCGGACTGGCCAAGAAGAACTTGGTATCCGGAACTTCAAGAGATGCTCACGGAAGATCCGTGGCCTCTACCTCTAAGAAGGGATCTGCTTCAGCAGGGACCTTGTATGTTCCAAGACTTACCGCGGCTGCGTTTGACGGCATGGCGGTTGAACGCCGGATTCTAAAAGAGAAGGGCATTCCTGAGGAAGTTATTCCTACTTTAATTAAAGCCAGGAAAGAAGTGACCGCACAACATTATCACCGCATTTGGAGAAAATATGTTGCGTGGTGTGAGGCCAAGAAGGCTCCAACGGAAGAATTTCAATTGGGTCGATTCTTACATTTCCTGCAAGCAGGATTGTCTATGGGCCTCAAATTGGGGTCCATTAAAGTTCAAATTTCGGCCTTATCAATTTTCTTCCAGAAGGAATTGGCGTCAGTGCCTGAAGTACAAACTTTTGTCAAAGGTGTACTACATATACAACCCCCAATAGTGCCTCCAGTGGCACCATGGGATTTGAACGTGATTCTAAATTTTCTCAAATCTCATTGGTTTGAGCCTTTAAAATCGGTAGATTTAAAATACCTTACATGGAAGGTAACCATGCTGTTGGCCCTGGCTTCAGCCAGGAGAGTTTCGGAGTTGGCAGCTTTGTCATACAAAAGCCCATATCTGATATTCCATTCGGACAGGGCAGAATTGAGGACACGTCCTCAATTTCTCCCTAAGGTGGTTTCGGCATTTCACTTGAACCAGCCTATTGTGGTGCCTGCGGCTACTAGCGACTTGGAGGACTCCAAGTTACTGGACGTTGTCAGAGCATTAAAAATATATATTTCAAGGACAGCTGGAGTCAGAAAATCTGACTCGTTGTTTACATTGTATGCACCCAACAAGTTGGGTGCTCCTGCGTCTAAACAGACGATTGCACGTTGGATATGTAGTACAATCCAACTTGCACATTCTGTGGCAGGCCTGCCACAGCCTAAATCTGTAAAGGCCCATTCCACAAGGAAAGTGGGCTCATCCTGGGCGGCTGCCCGAGGAGTCTCGGCATTACAACTTTGCCGAGCAGCTACGTGGTCAGGGGAGAACACGTTTGTAAAATTTTACAAATTTGATACTCTGGCTAAAGAGGACCTGGAGTTCTCTCATTCGGTGCTGCAGAGTCATCCGCACTCTCCCGCCCGTTTGGGAGCTTTGGTATAATCCCCATGGTCCTGACGGAGTCCCAGCATCCACTAGGACGTTAGAGAAAATAAGAATTTACTTACCGATAATTCTATTTCTCATAGTCCGTAGTGGATGCTGGGCGCCCATCCCAAGTGCGGATTGTCTGCAATGCTTGTACATAGTTATTGTTACAAAAATCGGGTTATTACTGTTGTTGTGAGCCATCTGTTCAGAGGCTACTTCGTTTGTGTTATCATACTGTTAACTGGGTTCAGATCACAAGTTGTACGGTGTGATTGGTGTGGCTGGTATGAGTCTTACCCGGGATTCAAGATCCTTCCTTATTGTGTACGCTCGTCCGGGCACAGTACCTAACTGAGGCTTGGAGGAGGGTCATAGGGGGAGGAGCCAGTACGCACCATGTGACCTAAAAGCTTTTTTAGATGTGCCCTGTCTCCTGCGGAGCCCGCTATTCCCCATGGTCCTGACGGAGTCCCAGCATCCACTACGGACTATGAGAAATAGAATTATCGGTAAGTAAATTCTTATTATTTTGCCTTATATTTCTGCACAGCCTAGGAAAGCACGACATTATCAAATGCAGCCTTTCGAATAAAGAAACAAGAAAGTCCAAGGTGCATCCTTTCTTGCCAGAGGCGGGGGCAGAGGAAAGAAGCTGCACAACACAGCTAGTTCCCAGGAACAGAAGTCCTCCCCGGCCTCTACAAAAATCCACCACATGTCGCTGGGGCTCCACAGGCGGAGCTAGGCCCGGTGGGGGCACGCCTTCGTAAGTTCAGCCACAAGTGGGTTCACTCCCTGGTAGATCCCTGGGCAATAGATATTGTGTCTCAGGGATACAAGCTGGACTTTGGGAAGATGCCCTCTCACCGACGGCCCTGCCGGCTTCCCCCCACGAGAGGGAAACAGTGTTAACTGCAATTCACAATTGTATCTTCAACAGGTGGTATCAAGGTTCCCCTCCTTCAACAAGGAGGGGGTTATTTTTCGACCATGTTGTAGTCCCGAAACCAGACGGTTCGGTCAGACCCATATTGAATTTAAAATCCCTGAACATATACCTGAAAGGGTTCAAGTTCAAGATGGAATCGCTAAGAGCGGTCATTGCAAACCTGAAAGGGGGAGATTTTATGGTGACTCGGGACATAAAGGATGCATACCTTCATGTCCCCATTTATCCACCTCATCAGGCGTACCTCAGAATTGCGGTACGGGATTGTCATTACCAATTTCAGACGTTGCCGTTTGGTCTCTCCACGGCCTTGAGAATATTCACCAAGGTAATGGCGGAAATGATGGTACTCCTGCGGAAGCTAGGTGTCACTATTATCACGTACTTCGACGATCTCCTCATAAAAGCGAGATCAAGAGAGCAGTTGCTGAACAGCGTATCACTTTCTCTGGAAGTGTAACCGCAACACGGCTGGATTCTATATATTCCAAAGTCGCAGTTGGTTCCTACAGCTCATCTGCCTCTCCTAGGCATGATCCTAGACACAGACCAGAAAAGGGTTTATCTCCCGATAGAGAGAGCTCAGGAGCTCGTGACACTGGTCAGGAATCTATTAAAACCAAAACAGGTGTCAGTGCATCACTGCACTCGAGTCCTGGGAAGGAGGGTAGCATCATACGAGGCCATTCCCTTCGGCAGGTTCCATGCGAGGACCTTCCAATGGGACTTACTGGACAAGTGGTCTGGATCACATCTTCAGATTAATCACCCTATCCCCCAGGGCCAGGGTGTCTCTCCTGTGGTAGAGAAAGAATTAGCTGCGCCTACAGTGTTGTTAGTATATCAAAATTCATGGAGAGCTGACAACCAAGAATTATATAAAATATATTTATTAAAATGATAACACACCAATGGAAAACTAATTATACAAATATATATAAACATTCTAGCTTTGTATAAACTCTGAAAACCGTCGTTGTATCTAGTAAGCAGTATCCACAGATTAAAATTGTTAGAGCAATGTGTTAGATATTAACTCAGTGCAGATAAAAGTTTGTAACACTGTTTAACATTTGTAACTTTATACATCCATGCTTAATGAATTGTATCACTTAAAGGCAGTAGCTCAATAACAAAGATTAGCTACAGGTGCAGAGGCAACATGCACACTCCAGCTTATAGGGACATATGAGTCCCGAGAATATGATAGCAATTAGTGCCGTGTGATTAATTGTCCTGGGGCTTGTAGACACCGAGCGTCCTTGGTAAGGTCCGCCACAGCTCACTGATAGTTTAACAGTAAAGGAGAGAATTGAGCTAAAAGGTCTAGCAGAGGCTGCTGTATATTTACCGGCGTCTTTAAGATGGTTTTGGCCAGGAACTTCAGATAATCTCCCGAGGGCTAAGGAAAATCCTTTGATATCCACTTGTAGATGGTAACCAGTGTTGCTAGTCAGAAGTGCTGTTGACTAGATAAGATAAGCCGTGCAGTGGCTGTAGTCGGGAGAAGTCGTGTGCTGACTGTCTACACGGAGAGGCCTCTTGCAGCTGTGGGCACCGTGATGCAGCGCTGACCACAGTCGTCCTTAATTGCCGGGAGAGCCCTCTACTTGCTGTAGGCGCCGTGCAGTGGCTCTCCTGTGGTGGCTGCAGAGTGCTCACCTTCTCGAAGGTCGCAGATTCGGCATTCAGGACTGGGTCCTGGTGACCACGGATGCAAGCCTCCGAGGGTGGGGGGCAGTCACACAGGGAAGAAATTTCCAAGGACTGTGGTCAAGGCAGGAGACTTGCCTTCACATCAATATCCTGGAACTAAGGGCCATATACAACGCCCTAAGTCAAGTGGAGACCCTGCTTCGCGACCAACCGGTTATGATTCAGTCAGACAATATCACCGCAGTGGCTCATGTAAACCGCCAAGGCGGCACAAGGAGCAGGGTGGCGATGGTAGAAGCCACCAGAATTCTTCGCTGGGCGGAGAATCATGTAAGCGCACTGTCAGCAGTGTTCATTCCGGGAGTGGACAACTGGGAAGCAGACTTCCTCAGCAAACACGACCTCCACCCGGGAGAGTGGGGAATTCATCAAGAAGTCTTCATGCAGATTGCAAGTCGGTGGGAACTGCCACAGGTGGACATGATGGCATCCCGCCTCAACAAAAAGCTGCAGAGATATTGCGCCAGGTCAAGAGACCCTCAGGCGATAGCTGTGGACACACTGGTGACACCGTGGGTGTTCCCGTCGGTATATGTATTTCCTCCTCTTCCTCTCATACCCAAGGTGCTGAGAATCATAAGGAAAAGAGGAGTGAGAACAATACTATTTGTTCCAGATTGGCCAAGAAGGACTTGGTATCCAGATCTGCAAGAAATGCTCACAGAGGATCCGTGGCCTCTGCCTCTAAGACAGGACTTGTGCAACAGGGGCCCTGTCTGTTCCTAGACTTACCGCGGCTGCGTTTGACGGCATGGCGGTTGAACGCCGGATCCTAGCAGAAAAAGGCATTCCGGATGAAGTCATTCCTACGCTGATAGAGGCTAGGAAGGATGTGACGGCTCAAAATTATCACCGTATATGGCGAAAATATGTTGCTTGGTGTGAGGCCAGGAATGCCCCTACGGAGGAATTCCAGCTGGGCCGTTTTCCTTCACTTCCTACAGTCGGGAGTGACTTTGGGCCTAAAATTGGGTTCCATTAAGGTCCAGATTTCGGTCCTATCCATTTTCTTTCAAAAAGAACTGGCTTCTCTTCCTGAAGTTCAGACGTTGTAAAGGGAGTGCTGCATATTCAGCCCCTTTTGTGCCTCCAGTGGCACCTTGGGATCTTAACGTGGTGTTGAGTTTCCTGAAGTCACACTGGTTTGAGCCACTCAAAACCGTGGAGTTAAAATTAGTGATGTGCACCGGAAATTTTTCGGGTTTTGGTTTTGGATTCGGTTCCGCGGCCGTGTTTTGGATTCGGACGCATTTTGGCAAAACCTCACCGAAATTTTTTTGTCGGATTCAGGTGTGTTTTGGATTCGGGTGTTTTTTTTCAAAAACCCCTAAAAAACAGCTTAAATCATAGAATTCGGGGGTCATTTTGATCCCATAGTATTATTAACCTCAATTACCATAATTTCCACTCATTTCCAGTCTATTCTGAACACCTCACACCTCACAATATTATTTTTAGTCCTAAAATTTGCACCGAGGTCGCTGGATGACTAAGCTAAGCGACCCAAGTGGCCGACACAAACACCTGGCCCATCTAGGAGTGGCACTGCAGTGTCAGACAGGATGGCCGATTTAAAAAATAGTCCCCAAACAGCACATGATGCAAAGAAAAAAAGAGGCGCACCAAGGTGGCTGTTTGACTAAGCTAAGCGACACAAGTGGCCGACACAAACACCTGGCCCATCTAGGAGTGGCACTGCAGTGTCAATCAAGACAGGATGGCACTTCCAAAAAATTGTCCCCAAACAGCACATGATGCAAAGAAAAAAAGAGGTGCACCAAGGTGGCTGTGTGACTAAGCTAAGCGACACAAGTGGCCGACACAAACACCTGGCCCATCTAGGAGTGGCACTGCAGTGTCAATCAAGACAGGATGGCACTTCCAAAAAAATTGTCCCCAAACAGCACATGATGCAAAGAAAAAAAGAGGCGCACCAAGGTGGCTGTGTGACTAAGCTAAGCGACACAAGTGGCCGACACAAACACCTAGCCCATCTCGGAGTGGCACTGCAGTATCAATCAAGACAGGATGGCACTTCCAAAAAATTGTCCCCAAACAGCACATGATGCAAAGAAAAAAGAGGTGCAAGATGGAATTGTCCTTGGGCCCTCCCACCCACCCTTATGTTGTATAAACAGGACATGCACACTTTAACGAACCCATCATTTCAGCGACAGGGTCTGCCACACGACTGTGACTGAAATGACTGGTTGGTTTGTGCCCCCACCAAAAAAGAAGCAATCAATCTCTCCTTGCACAAACTGGCTCTACAGAGGCAAGATGTCCACCTCATCATCATCCTCCGATTCCTCACCCCTTTCACTGTGTACATCCCCCTCCTCACAGATTATTAATTCGTCCCCACTGGAATCCACCATCTCAGGTCCCCGTGTACTTTCTGGAGGCAATTGCTCCTGGTGAATGTCTCCACGGAGGAATTGATTATAATTCATTTTGATGAACATCATCTTCTCCACATTTTCTGGAAGTAACCTCGTACGCCGATTGCTGACAAGGTGAGCGGCTGCACTAAACACTCTTTCGGAGTACACACTGGAGGGAGGGCAACTTAGGTAGAATAAAAGCCAGTTTGTGCAAGGGCCTCCAAATTGCCTCTTTTTCCTGCCAGTATACGTACGGACTGTCTGACGTGCCTACTTGGATGCGGTCACTCATATAATCCTCCACCATTCTTTCCATGGTGAGAGAATCATATGCAGTGACAGTAGACGACATGTCAGTAATCATTGGCAGGTCCTTCAGTCCGGACCAGATGTCAGCACTCGCTCCAGACTTGCCCTGCATCACCGCCAGCGGGTGGACTAGGAATTCTTAGCCTTTTCCTCGCACCCCCAGTTGCGGGAGAATGTGAAGGAGGAGATGTTGACGGGTCACGTTCTGCTTGACTTGACAATTTTCTCACCAGCAGGTCTTTGAACCTCTGCAGACTTGTGTCTGCCGGAAAGAGAGATACAACGTAGGTTTTAAATCTAGGATCGAGCACGGTGGCCAAAATGTAGTGCTCTGATTTCAACAGATTGACCACCCGTGAATCCTGGTTAAGCGAATTAAGGGCTCCATCCACAAGTCCCACATGCCTAGCGGAATCGCTCTGTTTTAGCTCCTCCTTCAATGTCTCCAGCTTCTTCTGCAAAAGCCTGATGAGGGGAATGACCTGACTCAGGCTGGCAGTGTCTGAACTGACTTCACGTGTGGCAAGTTCAAAGGGTTGCAGAATCTTGCACAACGTTGAAATCATTCTCCACTGCGCTTGAGTCAGGTGCATTTCCCCTCCTTTGCCTATATCGTGGGCAGATGTATAGGCTTGAATGGCCTTTTGCTGCTCCTCCATCCTCTGAAGCATATAGAGGGTTGAATTCCACCTCGTTACCACCTCTTGCTTCAGATGATGGCAGGGCAGGTTCAGGAATGTTTGGTGGTGCTCCAGTCTTCTGTACGCGGTGCCGGAATGCCGAAAGTGTCGGGCCACCGACAGCATCTCTTGCACGCCCCTGTCGTTTTTTAAATAATTCTGCACCACCAAATTCAATGTATGTGCAAAACATGGGACGTGCTGGAATTTGCCCAGATGTAATGCACGCACAATATTGCTGGCGTTGTCCGATGTCACAAATCCCCAGGAGAGTCCAATTGGGGTAAGCCATTCTGCGATGATCTTCCTCAGTTGCCGTAAGAGGTTTTCAGCTGTGTGCCTATTCTGGAAAGCGGTGATACAAAGTGTAGCCTGCCTAGGAACGAGTTGGCGTTTGCGAGATGCTGCTACTGGTGCCGCCGCTGCTGTTCTTGCTGCGGTAGGCAATACATCTACCTAGTGGGCTGTCACAGTCATATAGTCCTCAGTCTGCCCTGCTCCACTTGTCCACATGTCCGTGGTTAAGTGGACATTGGGTACAACTGCATTTTTTAGGACACTGGTGAGTCTTTTTCTGAGGTCTGTGTACATTTTCGGTATCGCCTGCCTAGAGAAATGGAACCTAGATGGTATTTGGTACCGGGGACACAGTACCTCAATCAAGTCTATAGTTGCCTCTGAATTAACGATGGATACCGGAACCACGTTTCTCACCGCCCAGGCTGCCAAGGCCTGAGTTATCTGCTTTGCAGCAGGATGACTGCTGTGCTATTTCATCTTCCTCGCAAAGGACTGTTGGACAGTCAATTGCTTACTGGAAGTAGTACAAGTGGTCTTCCGACTTCCCCTCTTGGATGACGATCGACTCCCAGCAGCAACAACAGCAGCGCCAGCAGCAGTAGGCGTTACACTCAAGGATGCATCGGAGGAATCCCAGGTAGGAGAGGACTCGTCAGACTTGACAGTGACATGGCCTGCAGGACTATTGGCTTTCCTGGGTAAGGAGGAAATTGACACTGAGGGAGTTGGTGGTGTGGTTTGCAGGAGCTTGGTTACAAGAGGAAGGGATTTAGTGGTCAGTGGACTGCTTCCGCTGTCACCCAAAGTTTTTGAACTTGTCACTGACTTATGATGAATGCGCTGCAGGTGACGTATAAGGGAGGATGTTCCAAGGTGGTTAACGTCCTTACCCCTACTTATTACAGCTTGACAAAGGCAACACACGGCTTGACACCTGTTGTCCGCATTTGTGTTGAAATAATTCCATACCGAAGAGCTGATTTTTTTTGTATTTTGACCAGGCATGTCAATGGCCATACTCCTCCCACGGACAACAGGTGTCTCCCCGGGTGCCTGACTAAAACAAACCACCTCACCATCAGAATCCTCCTTGTCAATTTCCTCCCCAGCGCCAGCAACACCCATATCCTCATCCTGGTGTACTTCAACAGTGACATCTTCAATTTGACTATCAGGAACTGGACTGCGGGTGCTCCTTCCAGCACTTGCAGGGGGCGTGCAAATGGTGGAAGGCGCAAGCTCTTCCCGTCCAGTGTTGGGAAGGTCAGGCATCGCAACCGACACAATTGGACTCTCCTTGGGGATTTGTGATTTTGAAGAACGCACAGTTCTTTGCTGTGCTTTTGCCAGCTTAAGTCTTTTCTTTTTTCTAGCGAGAGGATGAGTGCTTCCATCCTCATGTGAAGCTGAACCACTAGCCATGAACATAGGCCAGGGCCTCAGCCGTTCCTTGCCACTCCGTGTCGTAAATGGCATATTGGCAAGTTTACGCTTCTCCTCAGACGCTTTTAATTTTGATTTTTGGGTCATTTTACTGAACTTTTGTGTTTTGGATTTTACATGCTCTCTACTATGACATTGGGCATCGGCCTTGGCAGACGACGTTGATGGCATTTCATCGTCTCGGCCATGACTAGTGGCAGCAGCTTCAGCACGAGGTGGAAGTGGATCTTGATCTTTCCCTTTAACCTCCACATTTTTGTTCTCCAATTTTTAATGTGTGGAATTATATGCCAGTATCAATAGCAATGGCCTACTACTATATTTACTGCGCAAAACTAAAATGCACCACAGGTATAGAATGTAGATGGATAGTATACTTAATGGATGACGAATGACGACACAGAGGTAGGTACAGCAGTGGCCTACCGTACTGCTATAAGTATATATATAGTATACTGGTGGACACTGTCAGCAAACTGCAAAACTGTCTAAAATGCACCACAGGTATAGAATGTAGATGGATAGTATACTTAATGGATGACGAGTGACGACACAGAGGTAGGTACAGTAGTGGCCTACCATACTGCTATAAGTATATATATATAGTATACTGGTGGACACTGTCAGCAAACTGCAAAACTATCTAAAATGCACCACAGGTATAGAATGTAGATGGATAGTATACTTAATGGATGACGAGTGACGACACAGAGGTAGGTACAGCAGTGGCCTACCGTACTGCTATAAGTATATATATAGTATACTGGTGAACACTGTCAGCAAACTGCAAAACTGTCTAAAATGCACCACAGGTATAGAATGTAGATGGATAGTATACTTAATGGATGACGAGTGATGACACAGAGGTAGGTACAGCAGTGGCCTACCGTACTGCTATAAGTATATATATATATATATATATATAGTATACTGGTGGACACTGTCAGCAAACTGCAAAACTGTCTAAAATGCACCACAGGTATAGAATGTAGATGGATAGTGTACTTAATGGATGACGAGTGACGACACAGAGGTAGGTACAGCAGTGGCCTACCGTACTGCTATAAGTATATATATAGTATACTGGTGGACACTGTCAGCAAACTGCAAAACTGTCTAAAATGCACCACAGGTATAGAATGTAGATGGATAGTATACTTAATGGATGACGAGTGACGACACAGAGGTAGGTACAGCAGTGGCCTACCGTACTGCTATAAGTATATATATAATAAACTGGTGGACACTGTCAGCAAACTGCAAAACTGTCTAAAATGCACCACAGGTATAGAATGTAGATGGATAGTATACTTAATGGATGACGAGTGACGACACAGAGGTAGGTACAGCAGTGGCCTACCGTACTGCTATAAGTATATATAGTATACTGGTGGACACTGTCAGCAAACTGCAAAACTGTCTAAAATGCACCACAGGTATAGAATGTAGATGGATAGTATACTTAATGGATGACGAGTGACGACACAGAGGTAGGTACAGCAGTGGCCTACCGTACTGCTATAAGTATATATATATAGTATACTGGTGGACACTGTCAGCAAACTGCAAAACTGTCTAAAATGCACCACAGGTATAGATTGTAGATGAATAGTATACTTAATGGATGACGAGTAACGACACAGAGGTAGGTACAGCAGTGGCCTACCGTACTGCTATAAGTATATATATAATAAACTGGTGGACACTGTCCGCAAACTGCAAAACTGTCTAAAATGCACCACAGGTATAGAATGTAGATGGATAGTATACTTAATGGATGATGAGTGACGACACAGAGGTAGGTACAGCAGTGGCCTACCGTACTGCTATAAGTATATATATATAGTATACTGGTGGACACTGTCAGCAAACTGCAAAACTGTCTAAAATGCACCACAGGTATAGAATGTAGATGGATAGTATACTTAATGGATGACGAGTGATGACACAGAGGTAGGTACAGCAGTGGTCTACCGTACTGCTATAAGTATATATATAGTATACTGGTGGACACTGTCAGCAAACTTCAAAACTGTCTAAAATGCACCACAGGTATAGAATGTAGATGGATAGTATACTTAATGGATGACGAGTGACGACACAGAGGTAGGTACAGCAGTGGCCTACCGTACTGCTATAAGTATATATATAGTATACTGGTGGACACTGTCAGCAAACTGCAAAACTGTCTAAAATGCACCACAGGTATAGAATGTAGATGGATAGTATACTTAATGGATGACGAGTGATGACACAGAGGTAGGTACAGCAGTGGCCTACCGTACTGCTATAAGTATATATATATATATATATAGTATACTGGTGGACACTGTCAGCAAACTGCAAAACTGTCTAAAATGCACCACAGGTATAGAATGTAGATGGATAGTGTACTTAATGGATGACGAGTGACGACACAGAGGTAGGTACAGCAGTGGCCTACCGTACTGCTATAAGTATATATATAGTATACTGGTGGACACTGTCAGCAAACTGCAAAACTGTCTAAAATGCACCACAGGTATAGAATGTAGATGGATAGTATACTTAATGGATGACGAGTGACGACACAGAGGTAGGTACAGCAGTGGCCTACCGTACTGCTATAGTATATATAGTATACTGGTGGACACTGTGTCAGCAAACTGCAAAACTGTCTAAAATGCACCACAGGTATAGAATGTAGATGGATAGTATACTTAATGGATGACGAGTTGACGACACAGAGGTAGGTACAGCAGTGCACTCTGCACTGTACTCCTCCTATATAATATTAATTATACTGGTGGTCCCCAGTCCCCACACAATAAAGCAGCACACTGAGAGCACAGATATGGAGTGTTTTTCAGGCAGACAACGTATACTGGTGGTCACTGTCAGCAAAACTCTGCACTGTACTCCTGCTATAGCTGCTCCCCAGTCCTCACAATTAAGCAGTGTGAGCACTCAGCACAGATATATTATGCAGCACACTGAGCACAGATATGGTATGGAGCGTTTTTTTCAGGCAGAGAACGGATAAAAACTGGTGGTCACTTATCAGCAAAACTCTGCACTGTACTCCTCCTAACAGCTGCTCCCCAATCCTCCCCACAAATAAGAAATAAAGTAAACCAATCAACTTCTACAATAAACGGAGAGGACGCCAGCCACGTCCTCTCCCTATCATCTCCAATGCACAAGTGAAAATGGCGGCGACGCGCGGCTGCTTATATAGAATCCGAATCTCGCGAGAATCCGACAGCGGGATGATGACGTTCGGGCGCGCTCGGGTTAGCCGAGCAAGGCGGGAAGGTTCTAACCTGCCTCGGACCCGTGTGAAAAAGGTGAAGTTCGGGGGGGTTCGGTTTCTGAGAAACCGAACCCGCTCATCACTAGTTAAAATTTCTCACGTGGAAGGTGGTCATGCTATTAGCCTTGGCTTCAGCTAGGCGTGTGTCAGAATTAGCGGCTTTGTCACATAAAAGCCCCTATCTGGTTTTCCATATGGACAGGGCAGAATTGCGGACCCGTCCACAATTTCTGCCAAAAGTGGTGTCATCTTTTCATATGAACCAACCTATTGTGGTGCCTGTGGCTACTCGTGACTTGGAGGATTCCGAGTTGCTGGATGTGGTCAGGGCTTTGAAGGTTTATGTAGCCAGAACGGCTAGAGTCAGGAAAACTGAGTCGTTGTTTATCCTGTATGCATCCAACAAGCTGGGTGCTCCTGCTTCAAAGCAAACTATTGCTCGCTGGATCTGTAACACGATTCAGCAGGCTCATTCTGCGGCTGGTTTGCCGCTTCCAAAATCAGTAAAAGCCCACTCCACAAGGAAGGTGGGCTCTTCTTGGGCGGCTGCCCGAGGGGTCTCGGCATTACAGCTTTGCCGAGCAGCTACTTGGTCAGGTTCGAACACTTTTGCAAAGTTTTACAAGTTTGATACCCTGGCTGAGGAGGACCTTGTGTTTGCTCATTCGGTGCTGCAGAGTCATCCGCACTCTCCCGCCCGTTTGGGAGCTTTGGTATAATCCCCATGGTCCTTACGGAGTCCCCAGCATCCACTAGGACGTTAGAGAAAATAAGATTTTACTCACCGGTAAATCTATTTCTCGTAGTCCGTAGTGGATGCTGGGCGCCCGTCCCAAGTGCGGATTTCTTCTGCAATACTTGTATATAGTTATTGCTTAAATAAGGGTTATGTTGTGGTTGCATCAGGGTTGATCTGATGCTCCGTTGTTGTTCATACTGTTAACTGGGTAAGTTTATCACAAGTTATACGGTGTGATTGGTGTGACTGGTATGAGTCTTGCCCTGGATTCCAAAATCCTTTCCTTGTACTGTCAGCTCTTCCGGGCACAGTTTCTCTAACTGAGGTCTGGAGGAGGGACATAGAGGGAGGAGCCAGAGCACACCAGTATCCAAATTCTTTCTTAAAGTGCCCTGTCTCCTGCGGATCCCGTCTATTCCCCATGGTCCTTACGGAGTCCCCAGCATCCACTACGGACTACGAGAAATAGATTTACCGGTAAGTAAAATCTTATTTTTCTTAAGTGTGCTAATTTATATTAAAATCAGAGATCCCAAGGTGGATTGTTAACACAATAAATTTTCAGATTTTTACTCCATACGTTTAATTGACGCATCATTTCAGGCGCAGTTGCAAGAATTCATTTCTGTATTGGATTCAAGTCTGCAGAAAATATTTTTACCTCAGGAAAAGATATCAAAGGGGCAGTTAATGACTCAGGAATTAATACACAGTCAGAAAATATCAATCCACACAGCAATGCGAGTGATGTGGTTGATGGTGTCAACATTCGACAAGGTGGAATATGCGTAATTCCACTCAAGACCTCTGCAGCATCTGATTCTGACCAGATGGAATGGAATACATCAGACAATAAAGAAACAAATGATGGTACTTCCAGTAAAGGTAAAAAGGATCATTAGCCTGGTGGCTACAGACATCCCATCTAGACAAGGGAAGACCCTTTTGGATATCAGATTGGGAGGTCCTAACAACGGATGCTAGTCTACGGGACTGGGGAGCAGTGTCCGGAAGATTATGGAATGGACCATAGAAGAAAGTCGCCTGCCAATAAACATGTTGGAACTCCGGGCCATATACATGGCACTGATTCAGGCAAAGGACATTCTGCAAGGAAAACCAGTCCAGATCCGTTCAGACAATGCAACGGCAGTAGTGTACCTCAACCATCAGGGAGGAACTCGCAGCCAAAAAGCTATAAAGGAGGTAAGTCACATACTAAGGTGGGCAGAACTCCATCTTCCAGCATTGTCCGCAATGTTCGTTCCAGGAGTCCTAAACTGGGAAGCGGACTTTCTCAGTCGAAACACCATTCAAGCAAGTGAATGGGCTCTACACCCGGAGGTATTTCAGACTCTAGTAGACAAGTGGGGGTTGCCAGAGATAGACCTCATGGCATCCCATCTGAACAACAAAGTTCCGGCATACGGGTCAAGAACAAAGGACCCCGGAGCGATCTTTGTGGACCCACTGTCAGTAAAATGGGACTTTCATCTGGCATATCTGTTTCCTCCAATCTCCCTGCTACCCAGGGTGGTGAGGAAAATAAAGCAAGAAAAGGGTGCCGTGATTCTGATAGCTTCGGCTTGGCCCAGAAGGCATTGGTACATAGATCTGCAGAGGATGTCGTTGGATGTTCCAATTCTGATCCCTCAACGTCCAGATCTACTGATGCAGGGTCCTTGTTATCACAGGCAACTGAATCGGCTGTCTTTGACGGCGTGGCTGTTGAAACCTCTATCCTGAAGTCAAGAGGATTCTCACAACAGGTAATTCAAACTATGCTCAGAGCAAGGCAACCCTCCTCAGCTCGCATTTATCACCGAATATGGCAAGCTTATATTCATTGGTGCAGTGAAAGATGTATGGATCCAAAATCTTTCAGAGTATCCAGAATCTTAGAATTCCTACAGGCAAGAATGGATAAGGGTTTGAAGGTGGCTTCCATGAGAGTTTAAGTATCAGCATTGACTGTATGGTTCCAAAAGAAAATTGCTACTTTACAGGATGTGCGTACCTTTTTCCATGGAGTGCTGCGCATTCAACCACCCTTTGTTCCTCCTGCAGTACCTTGGGATTTAAGTCTGGTCTTCAAAGCCCTTCAGGGTGCTCTGTTTGAACCACTTAATAAAGTGGATCTTAAATGGTTGACAGCTAAAGTAATCTTTCTACTATGACATCAGCTAGAAGATTTAGGAGCGCTGTCATGTAAGTCTCCTTTTCTGATTTTTTTATCCAGATAAAGCGGTTCTCAGAATTAGGTCTGGTTATCTTCCTAAGGTGGTCTCTAAGTTTCACCTTAACGAAGAAATTGTAGTCCCGGCTTTTCAGGTGTCAGGACTTTCTGCGGGAGAAGCGTCGCTGGACGTAGTCCGTGCATTAAGAATCTACGTGGATCATGCCAGTGCCATCGGAAAGGCAGATTCTCTTTTCATTCTCTACGGATTTCACAGGAGGGGAAGGCCTGCTACTTAACAGAAGCTAGCAAGATGGCTTTGAATTACTATTTCAGAAGCATATTTTGAGCTGATCTCCCTGTTCCGGCTAATGTCTCTGCTCACTCTACACGTAAGGTAGGTCCTTCATGGGCAGCACAACATGGTGCTTCAGCAGAACAGATATGTAAGGCAGCCACATGGTCTTCTATTAACACATTCATTAGACATTATGCCTTGGATACTTTTGCCTCTCATGATGCTGAATTCGGGCAAAGGGTTCTCCTGTCTAATCAGGAGCATCCCCACCATTAAAAATTGCTTTGGGAAATCCCATTGTTATCCTGTGGATAACCTGTGGACCCAGCCAGAGAAATATACGTTATGGTAAGAACTTACCGCTGATAGCGGTATTTCTCCTATGTCCACAGGGATCCTACCCTGACGCACCTGATTTGAGAATCTTTATACTCACTAACCTCTTCCCTCTTGCATGGAAGGGTGTGCATGTGTGTTTTTCTCGCCTGAATAGGGTTCTGCATAATGCTCCTGCCTAAATGCTTTGGAATACAACTGATTTGACTAAGCCAGTGGGTGGGAATATATGGACGAGCCCGTTGCATCCTGGGAGACCTGAAAGCTTGTGATCATTTGGTACCAATCCGCTGTCGCTCCATCATATCCCATTGTTATCCTGTGGAAACCTGTGGACATAGGAGAAATTCCGTTATCAATGGTAAGTTCTTACCATAACGTATATATTGCTGACATTCGTTAGGGCAGTTTCAGTGGAGATAATGGAAGTCAGACTGAAATGGGTCAAGCAGTGGGTGCAAAGAAAGGTGGTAAGACATTTGTAGACAATGCGCTTAAAGAGCTTTGAGGCAATAGGGAGGAGATAGATTGATCAGTAGTCAGAGAGGGTATTATGATCAAGGGTAGGCTTTTAAGAATGGGGGAGACAAGTGCATGTTTGAATGCAGAGAGAACAATGCCTGATGAGAGGGAAAGAATGAAGAAGTGGGCAAGATGGGAACAGGCAGAAAGAGCGGTAGTAGAAGGGGGGTGCATGACTATCTCCAAATACAAGGGAGTAAAAATTTCAGTTGGTAAGATGGATGGGAAGGGTAGGCTGGGAAAGGACACAACTGGATGCCGAGAGTCTACTGGGATGTTATGTCCTGACTTACTGAGTTCATTTTAGTGCAGTACATGGCAAAGTCAAGGGTAGAGTGAGGAAGGGGTGGGCAGAAGAGCGAGTTGAAAGAGGCAAAGAAATGCTGGGGGTTTGAGAACTGGAAGGACATGAGGTTCTTTAAATATGACTGTTTAGAGAGGGAAAGGGCAGCACTGTAGGATGAGAGCATACATTTGAAATGTGATTTCTGCTGCGGGGTACACTGGGCTCCACAAGGGTAGACATTGGGGTGTAGAGTAGGATCTTGATCCGAAGCACCAACAGGCTCAAAAGCTTTGACCTTCTTCCCAAGATGCATAGCGCCGCCTCTTATATCACCCCGCCTCCGTGCACAGGAGCTCAGTTTTGTAGTTGGTGCTTGCAGTGCAAGCATGTAACAGGAAGAGCTGCTCACAGCAGCTCTAGAAAAAGCTTTTTCTGAGGAAAAAAGAAGACTACAAGGGCTGCAGCAGAGGCACAGATTGTGCTGGATGTCAGTAGACATTGCCTGCTGCAGCTCCATCTCTCCCCCAGCGGCGCTGTACACTCCCGCGCCCTGGTTGCCGGGTACCTACAGCAGGAGGCTCCGGTTTTCTTCCAAGTTAGTCACACACGGCTGGGGCTCTCCGGGATCACGTGGCCGCACTTCGGGAGAAGGTAAGTGGGTCCCGCTCACGGGACTTGCACTTTATCGCGATCCGGCACGGCCGGTGGGAGGTGGGCCGCGCGCGCTGGCGGTGGACATTGTGGCAGTACAGGCGATCCCACTAGATCACCAGGGCACGGGTG
Source organism: Pseudophryne corroboree (assembly GCF_028390025.1). Lineage (NCBI taxonomy): Eukaryota > Metazoa > Chordata > Amphibia > Anura > Myobatrachidae > Pseudophryne > Pseudophryne corroboree. The sequence continues at coordinate 66,963,858 of NC_086454.1, read as the reverse complement.
CAGGTCAGGTTTTCTCTCTAAACCTTTTTACAAGTAGCCCGCAGTACCAGGTGGTTTTGCCAGCAGAGGGGATAAGGCTTAAACCTGGAGCCCCTCCCCCAGCCCCAGGGCGCCATTTACAGTAAATGTTCCCGCCCTGGAGCTGCTTATCTGTCTCTCCCTCACTCCCTGACAGTGTTTGGGCGCCATTTCCCCAGCTACACTGTTCCTGGGACTGCTTGGGTAAATCCTACTTTATAAAGCCGCCTGATACTCAGCGCTGTGCCTTTACAAGACACTTAAGTATTCTACATGTCGTTTAGACAGTGTTAGTTAAGAAAAAGTGCATTTAGTAAGGGCTATCTGGTACAAGTACCCTGTGATATACATCCAGTCTTTACTGTGCAGTGTTATATCTATTGATTACATAGCTATATATAAGCTAGTCCAGTGCAGTATTATTGTTTGTAATAACCTCTGCATGGTACAACTGTGACTATATGTGTGTGCATTGGCTTGCTGTGTGACCTCCATTTCGTGTCTCTCACTCAGCTTGCCATCCCTATATTCTATAACCTGAGGGGGCTAGGTGCGTCAGGTTTATAATACTGTAATATAGGATATTCACAAGATATACTGTAATTGTATTTTTCTCTGTGATTTTAGTCACCATATCTCTCCTGAATCCCTGTTTGTGCTGACAACACTGTGCAGGGGTTTGGGTCAGGTATTGTGCTGCTGACAAATTGTACTATGGAGGTCATTCCGAGTTGTTCGCTCGTTGCCGATTTTCGCAACGGAGCGATTAAGGCGAAAATGCGCATGGTACGCAGTGCGCATGCGCTAAGTATTTTAGCTCAAAACTTAGCAGATTTACACACGTCCGAACGAAGAATTTTCATCGTTGAAGTGATCGGAGTGTGATTGACAGGAAGTGGGTGTTTCTGGGCGGAAACTGACCGTTTTCAGGGAGTGTGCGGAAAAACGCAGGCGTGCCAGGATAAAACGCGGGAGTGTCTGGAGAAACGGGGGAGTGGCTGTCCGAACGCAGGGCGTGTTTGTGACGTCAAACCAGGAACGAAACGGCCTGAGCTGATCGCAGTGTAGGAGTAAGTCTCGAGCTACTCAGAAACTGCTAAGAAGTTTCTATTCGCAATTCTGCTAATCTTTCGTTCGCAATTCTGCTAAGCGAAGATACACTCCCTGGGGGCGGCGGTCTAGCGTGTGCAATGCTGCTAAAATCTGCTAGCGAGCGAACAACTCGGAATGAGGGCCTATGTTACCTTATACGGCAAGTTATAACATGTCTGCTTATGAGGGTAACGGTTCTGGGGCTGAACACACTGGTAGTGGTGCTGAGGCCACAGATACTTTTGAGGAAATTACAGCAGCTGAGGGCTGGTTCTAGGAGTTCTTTGCCCCCAAGTGGGACTATAGCAACGGGGGTCCAGAATGACCCACCGTGGGCTACCATCTCTACGCTACTGAATACGCTAGTTACTAAACTAACGCCCCCTATGGGACCTCCTATGCCGGTTCAACCGTATATGGTCCCCGCGGCAGATTGTTCACTCAGTTATGAACCAGTCCCTGACTACTAAAAAGTCTAACCCTCGCCCGCTTAAGACCAAGGAGTCCTCTAAGCGGGCCATTACTTCCTCACAATCCACTGCTGTCACTGACACCTCGTCTGATGAGGATGGCGTTTACACTGACCCCACAGATTCTGACACTGATAATACTGATGGGGATAGTAGTTCACAAGTGGATGTTCCTGATTTATTGGAGGCTATTACGGTTGATCCCAAGCCATCCGTTCCTCCTAAGAAACCAGATAGATTCAAGCATCAGAAGGTGGTTAAACAAGTTTTACCTCACTCTGATCACCTGGTTGATATACGTCAGGAATCCTGGTAAAAATCCAGGTAAGAAGTTTCAGCCTCACAAGAAGCTGCTTGCTCGCTATCCCCTCGCGCCAGAGCTGTCTAAAAATTGGGAAACGCCTCCTCCAGTGGACTCGCATGTGGCTAGGATGGTGGTTTCCTCAGCTCTACCTGTCATTACCGTCACGTCTTTGAAAGAGCCTACGGATAAACGTGTGGAGGGTTGTCTGAAAGCGATTTACACCCTCACGGGTGCTGCACAAAGACCCGCTATTGCAGCAACATGGGCTACAGAGGCTATTGAAGCGTGGGCCCTAGAGTTGGAAGCTGAAATCTCTTCTGACCATGCTAGACAGTGCTTGTCACAGCTTCTCACTATACTAAAGAGGCGGCTTCTGATGCCGGTATTCTAGCAGCCAAGGCCTATACTACGTCAGTCCTGGCTCGCCGAATATGGTGGCTGAAATCCTGGTCCATGGATCTGGATTCTAGAAAAACCCTGGAGGTACTCCCTTTCAAGGGAGATATTCTGTTTGGGGAGGACTTAAATAAGATAGTGGCTGATTTGGCTACTGCCAAAACTGCCTGTCTGCCAAGTACCGCACCTTCTGTGTCGAAGGCTAAAGGTACTTCCTTTCGTCCTTCAGGTATAGCAAAAGGTCAGGCGTACCACAAGCAGGCCCGCACTTCCAAACCTGGTAAGCCATAGCCCAAAAGAGCCTGGGCTGCCCGTCAGCCAGCTTCCAAGACCGATAAGCCTGCCGCATGACGGGGCAGGCCTCCCCCTGGGGGATTCCAGGGTGGGGGGCCGGCTTCTAGGGTATACCCAGGAATGGTTGAAGACCACTTCAGATGCCTGGGTACGGGAAGTCGTCACTCGAGGTTACGCCATAGCCTTCAAAAACCGTCCCCTGCATCGATTTTGCCTGACAAACATCCCTTTGGACCAGACAAAGGCAAAAACTCTACATTCGGTGGTACAGACCCTCCTGGACACAGGAGTGGTAGTACAGGTGCCTCTTGCTCAGAGAGGCTGGGGGTAATATTCTCTGCTATTTCTAGTCCCGAAACCGAAGGGGTCCTCCCGGCCCATTCTCAACTTCAAGGCATTGAACAAGTTTGTGAAAGTCTCCAAACCCTTCGCTCTATAGTTCTGGCCTTGGAACCTGGGGATTATATGGTCTCCCTGGATATACAGGATGCTTACCTGCACATTCCTATAGCAGTGTCACATCAGTAATACCTGAGGTTTGCGATTGGCAACCTCCATTACCAGTTTCGGGCGTTACCTTTTGGTTTAACTACGGCTCCGCAAGTCTTCACCAAAGTTATGGCGGTGATGACGATGGTACTCCGCCGTCAAGGGGTCAGGATCCTACCATATCTGGACGACTTGTTGATCCTGGTAAATTCCTCAGAACTTCTCCTACGTCATCTAGATCTGACTGTCCGGTTTCTGCAAGCCCACGGGTGGCTCATCAACTGGAAGAAATCCTCCCTGGTCCCTGCTCAGAGCATGGTGCACCTGGGAGCGCTATTGGACACGCACAACCAGCGGTTGTTCTTGTCTCAGGAGAAGGTCCTGAAGCTTCAGGACAGGATTCGTTGCTTCCTTTCTCGTCCGCAAGTGTCGATACATTCGGCGATGCAGGTGCTGGGCCACATGGTGTCAGCATTCGACATGGTGGAGTATGCTCAATTCCATTCTCGCCCCCTCCAGAGGCTGATTCTGGCCAAGTGGGACGGCCTGCCTCACCGGATCAGGTCTCACATGATCTCACTGACTCCGAAGGTACGTCTGTCGCTGTACTGGTGGCTCCAGGCCCAACGATTGTGCAGGGGCCGTCCCTTCTGGATTTCCGACTGGGTCCTGTCGACGACAGATGCCAGTCTAAGTGGTTGGGGCGCGGTGCTGGAGCAACACTCTCTTCAGGGTCGGTGGACCAAGGAGGAGTCTCTCCTCCCGATCGACATTCTGAAATTGCGGGCGGTCTTCAACTCATTGAACCTGGCCCAGCATTTAATTCAGAACCGTCGTGTTCAAGTACAGTCAGACAAGGCCACCACAGTGGCTTACATAAATCATCAAGGCGGCACTCGAAGCCTTTTGCCAATTAAGGAAGTCTCACGGATTCTGCAATGGGCGGTACGCCATCTACCGGCCATATCGGCAATATTCATTCCGGGAGTCCTGAATTGGGAAGCGGACTTTCTCAGTCGTCAGGACATAAACACCGGAGAGTGGGGCCTCCATCCAGAAGTCTCGACACAATCACAAGGTTCCGGTCTTCGGAGCAAGGACAAGGGATCCTCAAGCAGCATTCATGGATGCGCTGGCGGTGCCGTGTAGGTTTCGGCTGCCGTACAAGTTCCCTCCGGTGTCACTCCTGCCCAGGGTAATTCGGAAGTTCAAGCAAGAAAGAGGAATCCTGCTTCTCATAGCTCCAGCGTAGCCCAGACGGCACTGGTTCTCAGACCTGCAGGGCCTATCGTCAGAGCGTCCAATCTTACTTCCACAACGCCCAGACCTCCTCGTTCAGGGCCCCTGTGTCTACTAGGACCTAGCCCGGCTGTCTTTGACGGCGTGGCTCTTGAAGCTTCCATCTTGAGGGCTAAAGGGTTTTCTGAGGCGGTCATTCGAACTATGTTGCGGGCCCGGAAACCGGCTTCTGCTCGGATTTACCATAGGGTCTGGCATTCTTACTTTGTTTGGTGCACATCGTTAACAATTATGACGCTTCCAAGTTTAGTACAGCCAAGTTGTTGGCTTTTCTTCAGCAGGGCCTGGACTTAGGCCTGTGTCTGGCCTCCCTCAAGGTTCAAATTTCTGCCTTGTCGGTGTGGTTTCAGAGAAAGATTGCGGCCATTACCTGATGTGCATACCTTACTCAGAGTGTGTTGCGTATCCAACCTCCCTATGTCCCGCCTGTGGCTCCTTGGGACTTGTTGGTGGTTTTGGAGGCGTTACAAGAGTCTCCGTTTGAACCTCTTGGTTCAGCTGATCTTAAGTGGCTTTCCCTTAAGGTGGTGCTTCTACTGGCTATTGGCTCAGCTAGCAGAGTGCCAGATTTGGGTGCCTTGTCTTGTAGTTCCCCATACCGGGCGGTTCTTAGGACTCGTCCCGGTTATTTGCCTAAGGTGGTTTCTTCGTTCCACCTTGTCTCTCCTGGTCTGTCGCCCAAAGAGCGGTCTTTGGATGTGGTACGGGCTCTCCATATCTATGTGGAGAAAACTGCTTCTATCCCTCTCTTTATTCTGTTTGCATTTCACAAATGGGGCTGGCCTGCTCACAAACAGACTTTGACTAGATGGATTAGAATGGTGATTGCACATGCTTATGTGAGGGCTGGTCTGTCGGCTCCTTCTCACATTACGGCCCATTCTACTCGGTCAGTTGGACCTTCCTGGGCGGCCCGCCGTGGTGCGACCCTTGAACAATTGTGCAAGGCGGCTACGTGGTCCTCAGTGAACATGTTCATAAGGGTCTATGCCTTCGATACTGCCGCTTCCCAGGATGCTTCCTTTGAACACCGAGTTCTTGTGCCCGCTACAGTGCGTCCGCTCCCATATGGAACTGCTTTAGGACATCCCCAATGTCTATCCTTGTGGAGCCCAGTGTACCCCGCAGCAGAAAATGAGTTTTATGGTAAGAACTTACCTTTGTTAAAACTCTTTCTGCGAGGTACACTGGGCTCCACAAGGTGCCCACCCTGACGCACTTAGCTCTTTGGGTTGGTGTGGCTATAGCGGCTGACACTTTCTCCTGTCGGGAGAGTGTGGTGCTTGTGGCAACTTGCAGTTGTCGTCTCTTTTATCTGCATTGGGCTAGTTAACAAAACTGAGCTCCTGTGCACGGAGGCGGGGTGATATAGGAGGCGGCGCTATGCATCTTGGGAAGAAGGTCAAAGCTTTTGAGCCTGTTGGTGCTTTGGATCAAGATCCTACTCTACACCCCAATGTCTACCCTTGTGGAGCCATGTACCTCGCAGAAAGAGTTTTAACAAAGGTAAGTTCTTACCATAAAACTCGTTTTCCTCCACTGTCGCTCTGCGGTTCATAAACACATTTGCAAGTATCTGGTGAATTTAGAATTCCATGGTTAAGTTGTAAAAGGAGGCATTGTAAATGGAAGTCACTTGTTCTGGGTAGAAAAGGGGGAAAAAAGTGGGTCAAGCAGGGGGGATAAGGGTTCGGTGTCCGTAGACTCAAAGTTGCTTAATGGTGTTGGTCAAATAGACGGCATTGGTGTAATCAAAGATAAAAAAGACATGACACCCCCAGAGCATGAAACACCTGGCAATGAGCATGACACCCAGAGCATGGAAGTCCTGGCAACGAGCATGACGCCCAGCGCATAAAACCCCTGGTAACAAGCATTACACGCTTGGCATGAATCCCCTGGCAACGAGCATGGAACCCAAAGCATGAAACCCCTGGCAATGAGCAGGTAATTTAAAAGTAATTAGAATCCTTACTGTGGGGCATAATGCATCAGGGGCATTGCGATATGTGGCATAATGTATCATGGGCATTGCGATATGTGGCATAATGTATCATGGGCATTGCGGTATGTGGCATAATGTGTTTGGGGCATTGTGTGTGGCATGTGTCGGGTATTATGTTGTGTCACAGACATTATGGGGGGGGCATACTGTATCACGGGCATTGTGATGTGTGGCATAATGTGTCAGGGGCATTGTGGTGTGTTGTATAATGTATCCGGGGGATTTTGGCAATACAGACACATTAAGTTGCAGGCAGGGCCGGCAAAAGAAATGTAGGGACCCATCACACTAATGTTTATGTGGAAGCCCATTCATCCCCAGTACTGTATGTACAAGCTAGTCATCGGCCATCCCCCTGTCCATTCTCCAGACCCTTTCCCCCTCTTCATCTCTCTAGCCCATCCCACTCTCAGTTTCTCCACCCCTTTTCCATCTCCTGCTTTCTGGCCTCATTCACCTCTCTGGTTTGAGCCTCATCCCAATCTCTGGCACCAGCCTCAACCCTCTCTTCATCCATCCTCATCCCCCACTCTGGCTTCATCCTCATCTCCCTCCTCGACATCAGCCGCATCCCCCTCTACTGCTCCAGCCTCATCCCACTCTCTGGCTCCAGACTAATCTCTGGCTCCATCCCCATCTGAATCTTCGGCTCCAGACCCATCTCCCTTTCTGGCTCCAGCCCCAGCTCTTTATTCAGCTCCAGCCTATCCCCCTTTCCGGCTCGAGCCCTAGCCCCCTCTCCGGCTCTAGCCTCATCTCCCTAACCTGCTCCAGCCCTATCCCATGATGGGTGGAGCCACAAGAGAAATTCTGTCTAGTCTTCCAGTCTAATTAAGTGTATGATCTTGGAGCCAGGGTAAACCCAGCATGATGTATTTATTGCCCTTTGGTGGAGAGTGGCCCGGTGGTGATCCCAAAAGGAAAAAGACTTGTGCTGGCGTTAGGGTCAACTGCTGCTGTTAGTGAAATCAAGCTAATCAGAAACGTATGGAAAATAAACAGTGTCAGGTATAATAACTCCTTAATTATAGGTACTGTATGTTGGATTATTCAGCCGTGAAGAAGGGAATTTGTTTATATCAATTCAATTTAGATATATATATATATATATATATATATATAAACAATACTTAGATTGTCTTTAGATGCTATAATACAGCTTGGTGCATCTTGTAATGCAACTATCAGTCGCACCTCCAACCCCACACCAGGTGCAGAGTCTGCGTCAGAGTGCGCAATTCAATGTAAATGATTGTGCGTCTTGAGTTCTCAATCAGCAACACGGCTAGGACCCTCCCATAACATGCCGATAACACAAATCATCTCTGTGGGTTTTGAATAGCCACCGCCCAGGACCACCCAGCACATTTCTAATGCTTAGAGTCTCTATGGCAGCTGTGCATCTGTCCATACCACGTGACACAGGCGTTGTGCGACTTTTTACCTAATTAGACGCAAGTGCAATAGAAAAAAAAACGAACTCCGTGAGCATCAGCGTATTGTGCAATGCAGGATCAGGCCATTAAGTCTAACAACGCTCTGACGTCAATAGCTGTAGCAGCAAAATAATTTCTAATGTGCTTTTCAGTTTGATTTGAAGCAATATGTTTGTGCTGATATGGCAACAATTAAGTAACGAATGTGTATCAATGTAGCAGCAAATATAGTATACAGGGTCTGACTCAGAGGTGGCTGCTAATCCTGGCATGACTGTCCTTTTATGCAGTGCAGCTGTGAATTTATGCGCCTCTAATCCACCAATACGGTTGCTCAGGATGTTCAATGAAATTGCTGCAACTGCGAAACAAACGGAGATCAATAACTGTATTGTTTGTTCTTATCTAGTTCAAGTGGGGGAATGAAGGCGGTGAATCCATGTGGTACAGTAAGTCCCGATTCTTTGCTCTCAGGCAGTAGTGAACGATGCGAGCTGCTTAAAGCTATGAGATGTTCCCTAAGGGGAGCAGTGTATAGCAGCGCCTCCATAAAAGAATAGTTAAAGCTACAGGCATAGCCAGATTAAGGAGTGGGCGCAGGGCATACGGTACCTCATGCCCCCTCTGTCAGGGCCCCCCTCCCCTGACCGGAACACACTTACATCATTAGCATGTGCAGCAGCAGAATCAGTTAGGCAGAATGTGAGCAGGACAGTATGCCTTGCAGACAGAGACACAGGAGTATCCGGTTTCATGATCTACTAATCGAGCTTCCTGACCAAAGTATAGGTAGGAAGGGAGAGAGCTGTAAGTGACCCAGGGATCCCAGCTTCTCCTCCCTGTCTGGGTATCTGGGTTAACTGTAGCCTGTTATTGAGAGCAATCTGGGCTAGAGAAAGAGAGACAGAGAGTCCTCCTGAGTCCTGTTCCAGTGTGTAAGTAGTACAGAGGCTGCTGCCATTGCATTTTTGGAAGATTAATGATATATTTTAAGGTTGTTTAAGTTATCTTTGTTCTACTACAAGAAACCCTTATAAAATAATTGTCTTTCAATTAGGTGGAGCTATAAACAGTACTCAGGCATTATTAAACTATTAGTTTAAATCTAATATACACAATACATACCTCCTACCATGACCCATTCCAGGAGGGACAAAGTGCTCTCTACCTAGACTTCCTTCATAAATTATGATTGCAATCACCTGTGTTGAAACACCTTTCTTATCAATTAAATGGTTCAATACAAGTGAAGCCAATCATATGTTAAGAAGAAAGTCCAGGTAGAGTGCATTTTGCCCCTTCTGGAATGGGTCTTGTTGGGAGGTATGCACAATTGAATATACACCCTCGTTCCCCTGGTACCTGTCTTAAGTGCCCCGGGCGCCCCCAGGGCTTAATCCAGCCCCTGCTGCATGGTCTCATTAGAGATCGGTCGGCATCCCACACCTCTGGCAATCTCGGACTCCATTACATCCTGCTGTAATTGTTTAGTACTGTTGCATTAGACTGAGTGATGGCAAAGAAGAAAAATAGCTGAGTTGACCAAAAGCAAAAGCTAACTCAGTGCACTAGTAGTGTAATTCTGTGGTAGGAGATCTGGTGACCGTCTCGGTTCAAGTCCTCAATCAACCATCATTTTACTGCCGGATTTATGCCAATAACAACCTACCCCTCACCCCCCCCCCCCCTCTTTTACATAGAGCACAATGGCTCAGTATACAGCAGGTGTTTACTGATAGCAACTAAAGGTCCTTCACATCTAAACCCCGATTGCCTGACCCAACTGGCGATTTTTTTTGTTATTAAAGCAAATTACATCAGCAAAGCAAATACCACCAATTGTTTACAATCAAGTTAATAGAAAATGAACAACATGATAAGCAAGGTGCAACATCATCAATCACTACTGCAGAAAGAGGCGAGTTTACCGAATATGTAACACCTGAACATGAATCGTGGCGTCACTATAGGTAATGATATGGTGGGAAATGTTTTCTATTTGTGAAACACTGATTTCTGTGTATATTTAGTGAAACGTCCTTAATTGGCACTTGACAAGGCTGCAATAAATAAGAGCCCTGGTATTAATAACCTATAGCTGAGCAATAACTTATATCTGGTTTATTTATCTGCCCAGCACTACGAAACCATACTGGTAGGTTAATTGGATTCTGACTAGAGTGTATGATCGGGGACCGATGGATATTATCTATACACACTGTGTAATATGTTGTCACTATGATGAATGAGTAATAATAATCATCATCATCATCTGTGGAAAGCATTATACAGACTGTCTCTACGTATAATAGATCTTTCTTGTGCACATGTAACTGTGCAGTAAGGATGCTATTGCCCATAGCAACCAATCATGTATGCACCTTCATCCTCTAGTGGTGGGCAATAAATGGCTCTTCAGCTGCTGATGAACTACACATTCCAGCATGACTTGCCACAGTTTTTGCATGCCCTGACAGCAAAACTATGGCAGGGCATGCTGTGAAGTGTAGTCCCACAGCAGTTGGAGGGCCGCTTAAAATAATTATTATTTAATGGTTTGTACGGTACACAGTAAAGTGCATGGTGGCTTCAGTCATGCCCCTCCCCATTTACAGAGTATCTGGTAGGCTGAGTGGTTTCCTCAGTAATGTTTCTTGAGAACCTGAAAATTACTAAATTCTGCTTGTTTCAATTGTCTGTTCCATGAGTACATTGCAGTGCCTATGAAGAACAGCAGGTGGCAGTAACAGGTATTTTTTTCTGTTACTTGGAAACTGATTTGTTGATGGAGTACTGTCAGCACAGTAACTCAGGGACAAGTGCACCAGAGATATGAAGAGTGCTGGCAAAAAAGTAAAAGTGCAAAAGACCATAAAAAAAGACCTTAAGAACACTGAGGACACTGAGAGCCAAACAGAGCAAACAGGTGAGAGCAACAAAGCTGATGATAATTACCTGTTGTTGTGGTTGTGGCTATCAGGTCCTTCACACACACATTGTAAACTGTTGTAGAGGCTATGAGGTATCAAACATCGGAGAGAGATAAAGTACCAACCAATTTGCTTCTGTTGTTTTTCTAGAACAGCCTGTAAAATGGCAGAAGTTGGTTGGTTGGTTGGTTGGTTGGTTGGTTGGTTGGTACTTTAGCTCTCTCCACATTATTTTCTCCCCAGGTTTGATAAATCTCACAAAGTACAAAGAGGGGGGAAATACATGGGCATACATACGTATATTTAAATGGTAGATGGTACAATGTGCCCATAAACACATTTCAACTACTTTGTTTCTTTCATTTTCCAAATGTAAGGGATACTTAGGTGACGACAGAAACAAATGCGTGGCAATGGGTTACAGAACACTGCTGCACGTTGCGCCATTGTATTGAAAACTTTAATGTTGCCTTTGTGCAAAATAACTACAATATTAGCTGAATAATTTCATAGACTAGGTTCTCAAACTCGTTCATGGTCTCCAGGCAGGGGCGTCGCGGGCCACCTCCTCTCCGGCAGCAGTAGACTCTGGCATAATGACAGAGTCTACTGCACATGTGCAGGTCTCCGGGAACATGGCGCCCGAGCCTTGTTCCCGGGAACATATCCAGCGCGCATGCGCAAATCACACGGATATGGCCGCGGCAGCCATTTTCCGATTGATTTCTGTCCGCAGTGCAGGGCCACCATTGCGGGACTCCAGAGGGGTACGTATAATATATAGGTGCGGTGTGGGCCTCTCTGCACCGCGCACACTGCACTCATTATAGAAATGCCTATGTTTCCAAGTCACCTAGCAGGGGCACTGGTGTATGCCTTACTCCCTGACACAGATAGAGCTAATTATATCACTTCTGATTCTGTGGGGAGGCCTGGAAACATGCCCTGTGTAGGGTCCTGATATACAGGGGTGGGGAACCTTTTTTCTACCCAGGGCCATTTGGATATTTATAAAATCCTTCGTGGGCCATACAAAAATGAACAGTGAGCTCCTACCTCCTGCTGCTACTGAGGGTAAGAAGCCAGGCACCCACTAGTAACAAAATCTCAGCGGGCGCCCGGCTAGGTAAGCCTGGCCGGGCCGGATCAAGTGGCTCTGCGGGCCTTATACGGGCACACTTATTAGCAGGGCAGCTTTCTATAGAAAACCACTAATAATGTCTGGCGCTATTGTATATATATATATATATGTATTTGCGAATGGGTGCCTGTATGCACAATCACACCCACTCCGCACAGGTATCAAGGATATAATCCAATATTCTTATCTCTTATACCTCGTAAAATCTATCCAGCAGCAACAAAGGTGAAATGGCCTGTGGATATGGCCAACACAATCCACCCAATTTTAAAAAACCGGGTGTATACTAAAACAAACAGAAAAACCCCTTGCGCTATTTAGACTCAATTAGAGGCAACAAGGCATGAATGAACTCAAGAAGATTATAATTACAAGATAATTTTATTATCTATAAAATTGATCAAATGTGAACATTTGATCAATTTTATAGATAATAAAATTATCTTGTAATTATAATCTTCTTGAGTTCATTCATGCCTTGTTGCCTCTAATTGAGTCTAAATAGCGCAAGGGGTTTTTCTGTTAGCTTTCTATAGAACTTCAATTCCCAGAATTCTGAGCACACAGTAATCTGTTATGAGATAATGCTATTTATACAAGACGCCTCATGCGCATTAACATATATTATCACAGCCGCTGCATACAAAGACGCGTGATCTGCGTACATCTCTGAATACAGCCCAGTGGACATTATTGTCCATTACTGTGCATATTGTAACATCTATCAAAGAAATGCTCCAGTAAGTGACGCTGGTTGTCAGGGGCGGGCTGTCACGATTAATGTTGATATGTTATAGTGTTTCTTTTTAGCCAGTGCAGGATACTAATAATAATAATAATAATTATTATTATTATTATTTTATTTACTTAGTGGGGTTCAGTAAGGCATACCAGTGGCAAACGCAGGATTTCTAGAGGGGGGTTTTCAAATGCAATCCACAATCTCCCACTCTGCGGAACATTGGAGCAAGTGCTGGAGTCTGGTGGAGCGGTAGAAGAACCCAGAAATAACCCTACACATTAATGTAAACAATGGTATTTTTATCCACTGGAAACTGTATTGAATACAGTATTAATAATTAACACTATAGATTGTCTATAGTATAGGCTGTATCAAACATATTTAAATCATATACAGTAAATAAGATAAGTGGTCCGGAAGAGATGAAACATATAATAAATAAATACACCAACATAATAGAACCAGTACTGCACTTTCTAATCACACATTCTCCCACCTCATGGTAAGGCTCCTCTCTCTTCTTTCTGGTAGCCACTCTCTAGTCCAGTGCACTGTTTGAGGACTCAGGTTCACACACTCAGCAAACTTGGTAGAGGAAGCTGCTACCACTGGGCATGTGCAGCAGCTCTGCTCTGTCCTTTAAACTGCATGATTTGCTGGCAGTTCTAGTAATCGTATTATACACCATTGCTATTGTTATCATAATTTGAGCCACTTGCCAAGATCAGGGGAGTTTCCGGGCGTGGACCACCACCCGAATGGGGATTCTAGGCGTCGGTATCCTGACCGCTGGGATCTCAGCAGCTTAATTGCCTCCCAACAAAATAACCCACCCAAATCTAACTCTCTCTACACATGTTGCATTTGCACCCCACCTGCAATGCACATGGTTTTGCCCATTAGTGAAAGATTTTGCTTTTGCACCCATGTTCCAAATCCCGGGACTTTGGTGTAAAAGAGTTATTAAATAGCTGTTATGGAGGGGCGTGGCCACGGCGGTGAGCGGGTAGGAAGCAGGTTGGTGGAGCTCCCTGGACGGATAGATCCTGAACCCATCCTGGGGCCCCTTCTGAGGCTCAAACCCGGCCTGGAATAGTGTACTGTCTGTGGGGAGGCAGCGGGCATTCTCTACGGACCTTTGCCGGAGCTCCCAGCCTGCGCCAGCGGCCGCCCGACTCTTGGGCCTAGGCCGCCAGAGGATCCCCAGGCTCAATTTACACTGCACTGCCGCGGGCGCGCGCGCACGGACGGACCCGCGGCGATCGCCGGAATTTGGCTTCCCCTGCGACTGGGGTGAGCGGCGCCCCTCACCTGTGCCCCCTGGTTGATTCTCCCGGCCACTTCTGCCCCCCTGGAGCCAGGAATCGTGCTCCTTGCACAGGGAAGGGAGAGACTGCAAAATCCGGCGGCCATCTTTGCTGCAGCTTTCTCCACATATCCTGCCTGTGTGTCTCTATGCACTCGTGGGGACTACAGGGCTGAGGGATTTGCTCTGGGCACGGACTGTCCTGTCTCTGGTTGAACACTACATATTATATATTATCATATCACCCCAGGCCCCCTCTGCCCCCCCCCCTTTGCTGTACTTTCCTATTGGATGCCCTGGAGTGCTGCTGCCATTATACCTCCTCCCCTCTGCTGTGCTTTCTGACACTGAATATAGGGACCCTGAGTGCTGCCTGAGCCTTGCCACCATGGTGAAGGGTGGCCAGAGTGCGGCGGCGGCTAAATTGGAGAAGTTTGCCCGTCAACCGGCTGCTCAGCCGACTCCCCCGGCTGGGGCCGACTCGGGCGCGGACGTGCAGCCACCTCCTCCTTCCATTCAGCAGGTCCTGGAGGCCATAGCGGCCAGTGAACAGCGCCTGTCGGACAAAATGGAGAGGGTGCAGTGTGACCTTATTACGCCAGGATGTTCAGCGGGTCCGGGAGAGAGTGGGAGAAACCGAGACGCGGGTCTCTAATTTGGAAGACCTCAGCGGCCCCCTTCAACGGTCTGTTTCGGCGGTTATACAGCAAGTCTCTACACTGCAAACTAAACTCCTGGATATGGAGGGATTTCCGGATTTTGCTGCGGATGTCCAAAAAGACCGGGCCCAGTTTCTGCCTGTCAAGCGACGACTTCGCGACCTAAATCTCCCCTATTCAATGCTGTTCCCCTCTCGGCTGCGTGTGGTGGCGGACGGGGAAACTAAGTTCTTCAACTCTCCGAGGGAGGCGGCAGCCTGGCTGGACAGATATGCTCCGGGTGCCCGACAGCTGGCTCCGGACTGACGCCCAGCTACCTTTCTCCATGGGCCTACAATTCGCAAGTATACGTCCGGGGAGCTTCCGCTGGTCATGGTTGTTCTGGACATTGTTGAGCAGGGACGTTACATACAGTATTAAGGGTTTTCTTTCCCTTTGGGTCTGTTTGCTGCGTATAGCGTTGTCGTAGGCTTTCTTGGACTACCAGGGTTGGTGGTTTGTTAGGGATATGTGTATGCCACAGTTCGGGGAGGTATACGGGGAGGGGGGATGTTGTGGGGATGCTGTTTATTTCTCTGATATGTTTTTATTTCTGTTTTGTATTGTTTTTTTTGTTTTTCATATGATGGCCTATTCTTATTTGAGGTGAGGTTGTGCTATTTAAGGGGTCATGAGTTCCGGGGGAGCGCTCTGCAGGGGCGGATTGGAGCCCAGACAGTGCTGCTGCTTGGGTTTTCACAGGGCGCTGCGTCTCAGAATATGTATGGTACGACATGTCTGCTTTAAAGATTTTGGCATGGAAAGTCCGGGGGATTAATAATAAAGTAAAGCGGTCCCTGGTATTCAAAATGATTAAGAAATATGGCCCGGACGTCATCTGTTTGAGCAAAACTCATTTGGAGGGAAATAGGCTGTTGTCGCTCCGTAGGCCTTGGGTGGGCTGGGCGTATCATTCCTCTCATTCCTCCTCTTCCAGGCGAGTGTCGGTTATGATACGGAGAACCGTACAGTTTGAATTAATCACGATAAATACTGATCCATATGGCAGGTTTGTGTTTATGGAATTTTAAGCTGAACTCCCGAGCTTTGCTCATTTTGTCTGTCTACAGCCCCCCCCCCCCCCGTTTTCGTATGATGTCCTGCAGAAAGCTGCCCCGTTTATTGCTTAATCCCCCCATATTCCTGTTATATGTCTGGGGGATTCTAATAATGTGCTGGATGTCTCCCTGGATAGATGGAGGTCCTCTCGAGGTCCGGGGGCGGGAGGTGGCCAGTCAACTTCTCACTCTAAGTTTGCGGATGTTATAGATAGTATGCAGTGGGTGGATGTTTGGAGGGTTCGGCACCCTACACTTAGGCAGTACTCATTGCTTCTCTGGTACGCATGGCACATTCCCCAGAATCGACCTGGCCCTGTTCTCGCCCGAGCTTCTACCTAGTGTCACGGATGTTCATTATGAAGCGCGAGGGGTATCTGACCACTCGCCCATGTTGTTGTCTCTCGATGTGGAGTGCCGGAGGGGACAGTCTTACTGGAGGTTGCATCCATCCTGGTTGATTCAGTTAGGAGAATGCCCGGATTTAAAGTCCAGGTGGGAGGGCTTTTTTGCGGATAATGTGGGCTCGGCCCCGGTACATATTGTCTGGGACACATTCAAAGCATATCTGCGTGGTACACTGATTGGTAAAATTGCTACCCGCAAGTTAGAGTACAGAGCGACGGAGCGACAGCTTGAGTATGATTATAGGGATCTAGAGACCAGATACTTGGCGGTAGGCACCTCCGCTCTAAAGGTACGGTGGTTGTTAGCTAAGGAGGCTTGGCTGGCTCACCTCTCAGACCAAAATGCACGCTCCCTCTTGTTCAGGGCAACTAATATATATATGCAGGCAGACAGGCCAGGTAGTTTATTAGCTCATTTGGTGCACTATGACCGTTCTGGGAATGTGATAGTGCAGATGTCTGGCCCTGACGGCTCCATAGTGAGCAATACCCCTGACATGGTACAGCTGTTCCTTTCGTACTTTAGGGAGATCTATGACTCTCAGATGACGTGCTCCAAAGGGGACTTAGATTTATACTTGTCCAATATACCCCTTCCAAGGCTTCCCCCTGAGGCTAGGGATTCTCTAGATGCGCCCTTGACTTTAGAAGAAGTGACTGCGGCGATAGGAATGTGTCCCGGTGGTAAGTCTCCAGGAAGTGATGGTATTCCCACCGAGCTGTACAAACTGTATGTGCAGTTCTTTGGCCCAAAACTGCTTGAGATGTACACGGATATATTTTGCTCCAATCAACTTCCTCCCTCAATGTCCGAGGCCATTATTATAGTACTGCCAAAGCCCGGCAAGGACCCCAAGTTGATGGAGTCCTATAGACCCATCTCCCTTATCCCTACCGATGCCAAGATCCTGGCAAAAATCCTCGCGGTTCGGCTCAACCTGGTTATCCAAACTGTAATACATCGGGATCAATCTGGCTTCATGCCGGGGAAATCCACGTCCATTAATTTGCGCAGGCTCTATACTATATTACAGGCTCCACATGATTTCCCCCCGGACGCGGTTGTAGTCTCGCTGGATGCGGCTAAGGCCTTCAACAGCATTGAATGGTCCTATCTGTGGGGAGTCATGAAATATATGGCCTTTGGTCCTAATTTCATACAATGGATCAAACTACTCTATCAAAATCCACGTGCCAGGATCTTGGTCAACGGCTATATATCCTCCTCCTTCACCTTGACTCGGGGCACCAGACAGGGATGCCCCCTTTCCCCCGCCTTATTTGCCATAGCCATCGAGCCCTTGGCTTTTCTGGTTAGATCGCACTCGGACA
This sequence comes from Pseudophryne corroboree, assembly GCF_028390025.1. Taxonomy (NCBI): domain Eukaryota; kingdom Metazoa; phylum Chordata; class Amphibia; order Anura; family Myobatrachidae; genus Pseudophryne; species Pseudophryne corroboree. The sequence continues at coordinate 66,946,441 of NC_086454.1, read as the reverse complement.
TTGGGGGAGTTGTTACGGGTCCCTGCATTGATAAAATAGCCCTTTATGCGGATGACCTGTTGCTGTTTTTACATGAATATGCCGTGGATATGCCTGTAGTGCTGCAGGTCATAGAGACCTTTGGCAGCTTCTCAGGTCTCCGTATAAATTGGTCCAAATCATTTATAATGCCCATCATGGGTTCTCCTCCCCAGGTCCCGAAGATACCCCTGCCGTTGTGCTGGACAAGCCAGTTTAAATACCTGGGGATCCAGGTTACTAATGACCCCTCGGACTTTATACCCTTGAACCTTGACCCTCTTGTACACATGATTGTATGTAAGTCAAGGGCCTGGTGTAAACTCCCGCTGACAATGACGGGTAGGGTTAGTCTTATTAAAATGATAGTTTTGCCCAAGCTACTGTATGTTTTTTCGCAATCCCCTGTGTACGTCTTTCCGGCCTTCTTTAAGAAATGAAACAGTATATTAACATCACTGATATGGGCCAATAAAAGGCCTAGAATAAAGTTGACTACCCTTACTAGACAAAGAGCTGACAGGGGCTTGACCTTGCCTCACTTCCAATTGTACTACTATGCGGCCCAGCTAGCTCACATTGGCATTTGGATACGGGGAGGAGGGGAGGAGAGGAGGCTGATTTATGTTGGGCGTTTCTCAGATGCTATTACCCGGACCTTTCCCCGGCGCAGATATTGGTGGGAGGGAGCGCTTCCCGGCTGTCTCCTCCTATTGTTTTTCAGGCCATGAAGATTTGGCTGGCCTTGACAGGCATGTTTGGGTATGATGGTGTGGACCCGGATACTCCTCTTTGGCACTCCGCATCGCTTCGTGAGATGGGGTCTTTGGAGGGAGCGGGGGTATGGGCCCCATACTCGGTGACTTCCATATCCCAGCTGTATAGCGACGGTGCTCTGAAATCCTTTCAGCACCTAAAAGAGGAGTTTGGTCTCCCGAACTCTTACTTTTACAGATATTTGCAGCTCCGGCACGCCTTACAATCACAGTTCGGGGATTCCCCCCCGGCGCTCCTCCCCTTCCCCATTAAGACCTTTTTTTATGTGCATTGGGTCGGGTCAAGGTGATTTCCTTCACCTACTCGTACCTTCTTGCAACAATTCATGCAGACCCGCTCTCGACCCTTCAGATACATTGGGAGCATGATTTTGGCCCTATAGATGAGGAGAAGTGGGGGGTCGCACTGGGGAACTCGAGCCAGGTCACCAAATCACTGCGGTTCCAACAAATTCAGCTCTTTATACTACCTAGATCGTATATGACGCCGAGCAGGTTGGCCAGATTCGGGGCTGGTAGTGCTGCCACTTGTCCTAATTGCGGGACTGCTGGCGGATCATTCTGGCATCTAGTGTGGGAGTGTCCGTCCTTGCAGGTGTTTTGGGCTGGGGTTGGGTCGATTCTGGAACATACGGGGATACCGAGAGGCATGCTGACTCCGGGATTCTGCATTTTGGGGGTGGGAGGGCCTGACTCTGGGCCTCGGTGGGAGGGCTTGTATGCTCGTAGCATTTGCGCCCTTGCTAAGGTATGCATAGCGCGGACATGGATGGCCCCACATTCTCCGACGATGTCTGCATTTAAAGCCCTGGTGAATGACACCGTATTGAAAGATCGGTATGTTTATATGAAAAACAATGCTCTCTCTAAATACGGGAAAATATGGTCCTTCTGGATCAATTCTATATTCTCCTCCCCTGCCCTCAAGCTTTGAGACGTATTGTGCCTTAATGATGGCCTGGTTGTCTGGGACTTGTGTAAACGACCTGGGCCCCTCCCCCCGTATTGGTATTTATATTTTGCGGATTTTGTACCTCACCTCACACGACTACGAGACTATAGGCTTGATGATATTGATTTGTTTTATTCTACTTATGTTTTTTGTTTATTATTGTTTATTTTATTTTATCTATTTTTTGATAATTATTGTTATTTTAGGCACTTTTGTTTGGTGCACTAGGCCATATTTGGCCTTATTGTTGGGGGGTTCATTGAGCTAGTTTGGGGAGAAATTTGAAAATGTTTTACGAATGTGTTGACATTTACTTTCAGACTTCAGAAAAACTATTTTTGTGGGTTGTTATTAGATAGCCTTCTGTCTGCCGGTCATGCTTAAACCTGTGTGTATATGGTGTGGCGGGGCTATGTAAACTATAAATGTTATATAACATCACCCGGATTTCCCGGTATACACTGAAATGTCTGTAATTCTTCCATTTCGTTGAATAAAAATACTCTATTAAAAAAAAAAAAAAAAATAGCTGTTATGACAGGTTGTGTTATGGTTGATGGTCCATGTGCAATAGATTAGTTTGGTCAGTTTTGTGTCAGCCCATATTGTACTTCATTTGTGTTCTCTCTTAGAACTAGCGAGTCCTGCGGAAGCAGTAAATGAAGTAAGTTGCCTTGCTCTAGACACAGAATACAGCTCTCAGCAAACACTGCATATTCTAATGGTGTTCCACTGTCCATCAGGACCCAGCAGTGTTTGAGGGTCTCTGTGAACGAATGCTGTCGGCTCTATGTCTTCTGCAGACCAGCGTATCTGAGGTAAGAACACTTCATGGAAAAACAGGTTCAGAAGGTTAGTATTAGTGGCATCTGTGAAGTTACTGTCCAGGAGGCAGGCGCTGCGGGTTAGAGGCCATGCTGTGTTTTTTTTTTATCTTTAGGTTCTGGATGTGAAGGATGAGATGATACTGCAGAATGTGCCAAGCTCCGTGCAGGCTCAGCTCTCTCTCTCCACGTCAAGGCTTTTTAGAAGGTGATTAATATCAATTAGACGGTATTCTTGTGTGTTTGTGTTGCACAATATTTTATTATTTTATTCGTTCTTGCAATTCTGTCATATCTCCATTGTCCTTCAGCTTGACAGATCTGTACGTCCCCAGCACTGAACTTGTACGCATGGTCCGAGTGTTTGGACCTCAGTGGGAACAGAAACGTCTAATCCTGGAACAGCTTCAAGGAGAACATGAAAGGTGATAGGACAATGGGGTGCAGAGGTTTAGTATGGTGTATGTGACTAGAGATATCAAATGGAAATGGTAGGGATGCCTAAGCGGCACTCTGGAGAAAAATCCATGGCGCAGGGTAGCCCTAAACGGGTGTAGTATGGTATGCCGGCGGCCGCGCTCCCGGCGACCAGCATACCGGCATCGGGAGCCTGACTGCCGGCATACCGACAGCATGGCGAGCGCAAAGGAGCCCATTGCGGGCTCGCTGCGCTCGCCACGCTATTTATTCTCCCTCCAGGGGGGGTCGTGGACCCCCACGAGGGAGAATATCTGTCGGTATGCCGGGTGTCGGGATTCCGGCGCCTGTATACTGTGCGCCGGGATCCCGACATTCGGCATACTGAAGACCACCCCCCTAAACAGCAGATTGTCATTTAGAAGTAATATTGTGCAAGATGCAAGCAAGCAGGGCGAGATAAATGTTGTAGTGTGCATGTCCTTCTTTGTCCAAATTTTTTTTGCATGTTATTCCCCAACAGACTCCAACGGCTCCTGTCTTTGTCTCTCCGACGGGTGCAACATTTGGAGGCTCAGGTACCTATGACTTTGAACTATGAACAAACTTCTCTGTGACAACAAAACAGGGGGGCAATGACCTCAGAGACAGCATCTTGTTTTTCACCGGCAGGGTCCACAGGTTATCCACAGGAGCGACAGCGGATTGGCACCAACCGATCAAAGCTTTCTGGCCTCCCAGGATGCAATGGGCCTGTCCATATATCTCCACCCTCTGGCTCAGGCAAATCAGTTTTTTGTTTGGCGTGGCAGAGCCGGACCATGGTCAGAGGGCTGCTGTTTTATTTAGCAGCCCTAAGCTTTCTTATGTTATTTTTATAGTCTTACTAGTTTTTTTGAGTGATCTTTCCAAACAGCATCTTATACGCTTAGAAAGAGTCGCTCCAACAACTCTCCGCTGGGTCGCGACGCTTACCCACGAGTACAGTGCGGTTTCGGCGGGTGTCTGTGTCGGATATACTAGCAGGTCCAGCAGACATTACCAGGCTGTGGTCGGAGCACGGGGAGAAGGTAAGGCATCGGTTCCGCTAAGTAGATGGAATACGGACACAGCCGCACTGTATTGGGAGGAGACTACCAAACAGTAGATGACGCGGCTGCCACCACGGGTACACCAGCGCTAGGCCTTAGGGATCTTAGGCACCAGGAATAGCATGAGGCTGCGATCCCTAGGGTTGATGTCAGCAGGGGGAGTCAGACGCTCTCCTGGTCGCCCCTTCCCCCCGGTTCATGACCAGTTTCCGCCGAGTCTCCCGCCATGAACTGTTTCCTTGCTTCCGTCCCAGACGCTACCACGAGGGGACCCGGTCGCAACATAGGTGGCTGCGTGACCGGTGCATCTGTGTGCACTGAGCGTCTGTGTTCACTATAGGTTCATGGAGCGGCAGCGTACACTTGTAGCGTCTGGATCCACTCAGCGTTTGCTAACGTATTGATCGATCCTGTAAGCGAGGGGAGTCTCCCTGTATCCCACTCTACTGAGTACGGGCTATACATCACTAAATCTCTATCTACCTTTTGAGTACGAATAGTTAGAAAAGTGCCTATTGCATATGAGTCTGTATACATTTACTGTGGTTTCTTTCGCATTGCGTCTGAATATGTTAGATCTGTTTAAACATGAATCAGTAATATGTTCTCCTACATACTTAAAAATGTGTTTGTAGTTGATGATGTGCTCATATGACTAATATATAACATGTGACTGACTGCTAGTGTGATTGCTGACTTTACTATATGTTTGTCGGTTGTTTTTTCTGATCCTCAATGCTGGTGCATGGGTAGGGTCAGATTGTATATCACTTTAGAAGGTTTAAAGTGATTATAGTCACAAATTGTGTAGTACATGGTAAAAGTGCTGATTATTTATCATGTCTAAGAGCGGCAAAGGTGACGAAGGTACACTTACAGTAATACCAACACTCATATCATGTTTGTCTTGCAAAACTATATTATTCTCTCAGGATCTGGTTCAGGATGGTTTATGTGCAAATTGTTTTGCTATTCAGCAGAATACAAGGCAGATCCCTGTACAACGTCAGGTATAGATGGATCCACTTTGGGCTATGTTTGCACAGACCTTGTCCAGTATAGCTGAACGGATAATTCCTACAGCTTCTGTACCTGGAATGGGGTACACTATTAACCCATACATGCAGCTCCCTACCTACGGTATATCATTTTCCCAGTAGCTTCTCAAATGAAACAAGCTGATAAACCGGTGGTAAGTAAATTTTCACCTTCACAGGCTACACATGAGGATTCATCGGAAGATGAAAGCTCAATTTACTCTACTTCGGCATACGAAGAGGAGGTAGAAGGTCTCAGCTCAGTGGATATAGCGGAGTTAATTAGAGCAATGAAAGCCATTCTATCCTTAGAAGAATCAGCAGAGCCTGTGTTAAAAACATAGGCACCTGTGTTTAAATGTCCCAAAACAGTTAAGACTGAGTTTCCAGGGTCAGATCAGCTGACGGAAATCATGGAAGAGGCTTGGGCTACACCCAATAAAAAATATAGAATTCATAAAAAATGGGATTTCAGTTATCCTTTTCCAGGTGGGGATTTTTTAAAAAGGGAGGTGGCTCCTAAAGTAGATACGCATATGATTCGATTAGTGCGAAAATCTATATTGCCTTTGCTGTCAACATCATTAAATGATGTCACGGATAAGAGAGTGGCTGGTTTTCTAAAAAACATATTTTCTCTGTCTGGAGCAGTCATAAGGCCAGCCATGGCTTCAGCTTGGATGGCAAAGGCAGCGGCTGCCTGGGCTGATGCATTGGAGGGGATTTTTCATTAGCTTCTAGAGAGCAAAAATTCCATATAGCTCATATTAAACAGGCTGCAGTATTGTTGGAAGAAGCAGCATTAGATATGGGTACTATTGTTTATAGGGCATCATCCTCAATAATAGCTGCTCGCAGAGCAGCTTGGTTACGTACGTGGAAAGCTGATTCAGAATCTAAGAAGGTTTTGGAATCTTTGCCTTTTTCTGGAAATATTATTTTTGGTAAAGAATTGACAGATATTTTGGAGTCAGAAGCAGACTCCAAGAATGTCAAGTTTCCTTCCACATATAACTCCAACCCTAAGGCACCGATTTTCCGGCCCTTTCGGTCTCAAGGAAAAGCAAAGGGAAAAAGTGATCGCAAGCAGCCCCAATACAATAAGTTTGGTAAGTCAAAAAAGCATTGGGCTAACAGAGGGCCGGCTTCCAAACCAGAAGACAAGCCATCGGCCTGATGGTGCGGGCCTCCACCTGGGTGCCAACTTCTTCTTCAGTTTGCACAGATCTGGCAGCAGTCTACAACAGATGCCTGGGTGCAGGAAGCGGTATCTCTAGGTTATGTTTTTGCCTTCAAGAAGCATCCTCCTCAAAGGTTTTTCTGCACCAGCCCATCTCGGATAGAGACAAAGGCCAGGGCTTTTCAAGAATCAGTTCAGAAATTGCTTCAGTCAGGAGTAGTCATTCCAGTACCCCGTGCACAACGAGGACAGGGTTTTTTCTCCAACCTGTTTTTGGTTCAGAAGCCAAATGGGTCATTTTGGCCCATTCCCAATCTCAAAATGCTAAACAAATACATTTGGGTACCGCGGTTTCACATGGAGATGTTACGTTCCATAGTTTTGGGCATGGAGCCAGGAGATTATATGGTATCCCTGGATATTCAGGATGCTTACCTACATGTTCCTATAGCACTGTCCCATCGGTGTTATCTCCGGTTCGCTATCCTCCAACAGAATTTTCAGTTCCAGGCCCTACCTTTTGTGTTAGCCACAGCCCCCAGAGTATTTACCAAGATTATGGTGGTTATGGCAGCTTATCTTCGCAAACAGGGGATAAGAATTTTTCCATACCTCGACGATCTTTTAATCCTGGTACAGTCACAGGAATTGCTCCTGTGTCATCTCCAACAGACAATAACATGTCTGCAGAGGCACGGGTGGCTCATAAATTGGGCAAAATCATCGCTAGTTCCGTCACAACGGAGGACTCACTTGGGGGCTGTATTGGATTCAGTTCTGCAGAGAGTATTTTTACCTTGGAACAAGATATCCAAGGTACAGTCAAGGATTCAGGATTTGTTACACAGTCAAACGGTATCCATTCATGCAGCAATGCGAGTGATGGGTTTGATGGTGTCAACATTCCACATGGTGGAGTATGCACAATTCCACTCAAGACTTCTGCAGTGTCTGATTCTTGCCAAATGGAATGGAGTATATCAGACAATAAAAAGAAACAGACTGTGGTACTTTCGGTAAAAGTAAGAAAGTCAGTAGCCTGGTAGCTACAAATATCCCATCTAGACAAGGGGAGACCCTTTTGGATATCTGATATTTTGGATATCAGATTGGGAGCTCCTGACAACAGATGCCAGTCTTCAAGGCTGGGGAGCAGTGTCCGGAAAAGTTGCCTGTCAATAAATCTGTTGGAACTTCGGGCCATATACATGGCACTGATTCAGGCAAAGGACATTCTTCAAGGAAAATCAGTCCAGAGCCGCTCGGACAATGCGACGGCAGTAGCATACCTCAACCATGAGGGAGGAACTCGCAGCCAAAAAGCAATTAAAAAGAGGAGGTAAGTCACATACTAAAGTGGGCAGAACTCCATCATCCAGCCTTGTCCGCAGTGTTCGTTCCGGGAGTCCTAAACTGGAAAGCGGATTTTCTCAGTCGACACACCATTCAAGCAAGCGAATGGGCTCTACACCCAGAGGTCTTTCAGACTCTAGTAGACAAATGGGGGTTGCCAGAGATAGATCTCATGGCGTCCAGTCTGAACAACAAAGTGCCCGCACACGGGTCAAGAACAAAGGATCCCAGGGCGATCTTTGTGGACGCCTTGGCTGTGAGATGGGACTTTCATCTGGCGTATCTGTTTCCTTCAATCACCCTATTACCCAGGGTGGTAAGGAAAATAAAGCAAGCAAAGGGTGCCGTGATTCTAATAGCTCCAGCTTGGCCCAGAAGACATTGGTACAAAGATGGATGCTCCATTTCTGCTCCCTCAACGTCCAGACTGTACTGACGCAGGGTCCTTGTTATCGCAGGCATCTGAATTGGCCGTCTTTGACAGCGTGGCTCTTGAAACCGCTATCCTGAAGTCAAGAAGATTCTCACAACAGGTAATTCAAACAATGCTCAGAGCAAGGAAACCTTCCTCAGTTCGTATTTATCACCGAATATGGCAAGCCTATATTCATTGGTGCAGTAAAAGAAGTGTGGACCAGAAATCTTTCAGTTTCCAGGGTCTTAGCATTCCTTCAGGCAGGAATGGATAAAGGTTTGAAGGTGGCTTTCTTGAGAGTGCAAGTATCGGCATTGACTGTATGGTTCCAAAAGAAAATTGCCAATTTACAGGATGTGCGTACTTTTTTCCAGGGAATGCTGCGCATTCAACCTCCTTTTGTCCCGCCTACAGTACCGTGGGACTTATATTTAGTCCTGCAAGCCCTTCAAGTTGCCCCATTTGAACCACTTAATAGAGTGGATCTTAAATGGTTGACAGCTAAAGTGCTCTTTCTACTGACTATGGCATCAGCTAGAAGAGTATCAAATTTAGGAGCGCTGTCATGTCGTTCCCCATTTCTGATTTTTTATCCAGATAAAGCAGTTCTCAGAATTAGGTCTGGGTATCTTCCTACGGTGGTGTGTAAATTCCACCTTAATGAAGAAATTGTAGTCCCAGCTTTTCAGGTATCGGGACTTTCTGCGGGAGATGCGTGCATTAAGGATCTACGTGGATCGTACCAGTGCCATCAGGAAGATTCTCTCTTCATTCTCTACGGATTTCACAAGATAGGATGGCCTGCTACTAAACAGACACTGGCAAGATGGCTTCGAATGACGATTTCAGAAGCATATTCTCAAGCTGATCTCCCTGTTCCGGCTAATGTCTCTGCTCACTCTACTCTTAAGGTAGGTCCTTCATGGGCAGCACAACATGGTGCTTCAGCAGAACAGATATGTAAGGCAGCCACATAGTCTTCCATTAACACATTCTTTAGATATTATGCCTTGGATACTTTTGCCTCTCATGACGCTGATTTCAGGCATAAGGTTCTCCTGTCCAATCAGGAGCGTCCCCACCACTTAATTGCTTTGGGAAATCCCATTGTTATCCTATGGATAACCTATGGACCCTGCCGGAGGAATATAAGTTATGGTAAGAACTTACCGTCGATAATGGTATTTCTCCTTAGTCCATAGGTTCCACAGGAATCCCACCCTGCCGCACCTGATTTGAGGATTCTTCTACTCACTAACCTCTTCCTTCTTGTACGGAAGGGTGTGCATCTGTGTTCTTATCGTCTGAGTAGGGTTCTACATGATGCTCCTGCCTTGTGCTTTGGAATACAACTGATTTGCCTGAGCCAGTGGGCGGGGATATATGGATGGGCCCGTTGCATCCTGGGAGGCCAGAAAGCTTTGATCGATTGGTGCCAATCCGCTGTTGCTCCATCATATCCCATTGTTATCCTGTGGAACCTGTGGACTTAGGAGAAATACCGTTATCAACGGTAAGTTCTTACCATAACATATATTTCTCTCCTCAGGTACAGCGGGATGCTCAGTCCCAACAATACAGGAACTGGGAGAAGCTCTTTGTTAGGCTAATGGTGAGCAGATATGTTAGCCCCTTGTCACCTTGCTCGTAATAAGACCAGACACCATTAATTTATTATTAAACAGTATATCAAAGTTTTGCAATATAAATACTTACTCATTGACTTTTTTTTTCCTATCTGCTGCCTCAATCATTTTTGCAGATGGTCCCTCCATAAAGCCTGTGGCAATTTATGCAAATGAGAGGGAATAGGCAGACTCAGCAAGCATCCTAGTATCTGAGAGAGTGCATTTCTACCACACAGTAAAATGGTGAAATGTTTTTTTGTAATTTTAAAGACAATATAGTACTATGTATTAACGACTGATTCCCATTATTGGACTAAACATTAGCAGATTTGTTAAACATTAAAGTATAATAGAGCATTAAGTAACAGTGAAGGCAGCCTTATGAATATGCATGTATTTGCTGTTTGGTTTACTGCAAATGAAAACATATGTATTATATGGAACAATGCGCTCCCCATTGTTATACAGAAAGGATAAAAAAATGACTTGTATAGAAGCTCTTGGCCAGGCGGTGGATTTTCTAAGGAGCGTGTTGTCAAAGTCGTTGATCATCAGTTTAAAACGTCAATAGAAATGAACGGTAAGTAGCTCTACGGTTATTTCTATTGCTGTTTTATAACTAAAGTTTTATATCAGTGATATGAGATCAATGATTGGCAGCTTTGACAATCCGCTCATTAGACCCCTTGGCCTTTATAGGTCTAATACAGTACTTAGCCTCGGAATCCAAAGGCTACAGTGTATATAAGATATTATATACCACCAACAATTACAATCAGGCATCTTTAATGCATAAAAGTTGTATATTCTGACACAGAGGGTTTAATTACACTTTGTTGTTTTTACACAGCGGGTAAATCCAAATGAACCATCTCATGAAACTCATAAAGACTGGGACACTACAAGGTAGATGACTCATTTCCTACCCAGATATTAATAATGTAAAACTCTACAGCTCAGACCAACATCAGTGCTACCTGTCCACACTAGCCCTGAAAAGTATTTGGGCATCCTTCTTATTTTACTTTTTGGTATACTGTAAGTCAGACTTAGGCAACCTATAACAGCCACCTGCTGGGAATTGTAGTTCCCCTGCAGCTGGAGAGCCACATGTCGCTTTCTCCGAGCTTCCATACGCTAGCTGCTGTGTTTCCAGTGTTAGAGGTCTGTATTTGTACTTTAAATAGTATTCAGTTTGTACAGTATTATACATGTTATATACAAGTATGGTGTTTCGGTATAATTAGAAAAGTGTTCTGTTTACTTTTGGTTTTATTTAGTTCAATATTCAACTACTGTGCTATGACATGCTTTAGTCCTTGAACCACCCTCCAGGACTAGTGTGAAATTCTGCTAAGTATCTGAAGGTAATTACGCTGATGACCCGGGGACCAACACTTGTGTCTTTTTTCGCTAGTTCATTCGGTTTTGCAGACACATAAAATGTGACGTGGATAAAACTGGAATGAGCCACTGAAAGTGATAAACTCCAGAACAACTCAGGAAGCCGCCATTCACCTGTGAACATTAAGACAACTTAAAGAATCTCTGCCTTTGCAACGCAGCAAGTACATGAAGCTGGAATTTAAACTGTTAAATCCTTAACCAAGATTTGTCTTGTTATTGGCTGAGTGTACAGAAACCAGTGACGTGTCCAATATAATGAATAATGACACTCACAAAATAAAATGAAAAAATTATTTTTATTTCTGCTAAGTCACAGAAAAGAATATTCACACACACACATGCACACGCACACGCACACGCAACCCCACTCAAACACACGTGGCTTGAGGCTGCTATTCAGTGATTCAATCAAGTTATTTTCCAGCAGTAGGGAGCCACTTTACAGCACTGAATAGTAGCCTGGATAGGAGCCCGGGGCTCCTGCGATTTGCACAGCAAACAGAGATGGAACATTCAGGAAGTAAGAGTCATCCTGGTATGGGCCTGGTCGTACTCAGTAACTTGGGTCTCTACAGAAAGGAACAAAAAAGTACAAATGTTCACAATATATTTTATATTATAGGACTGGTGTTGACCGCAAAATCTGATTGCCTCTCTGCCCCCACCCATGCGTTGTGCCTCAATTTCAGCATAGATGGAACAGTACTTGCTATAGAACAGTTGACTATGAAAATTCACCAATAATACAGAAGAATTAGAATATTCATGAAACTATAGTCTCACTCTTTTGCATCCAATCAGATCCAGGCGACTAGTACTCTAGACACTGGTAACACTCTATGGTAGAGTTTCCCAAACTCTGGCATTACAGTCCATGTTTTAAGGCTATCCATGCTCGAGTCCAGATTTCTATATCAAATTTCATCACCTGTACTCAAGGATGAATTGGGGCAGATGTATTAAGCTTAGAGACGGCATAAGGAAGTGATAAACCAGTGATCAGTGCAAGGTGATAACTCACCAGCCAATCAGCTCCTAACTGTTCATTTACATTTTGGAGCTGATTGGCTGTGCGTTTATCACCCTGCACTTATCACTGGTTTATCACTTCCTTATGCCTTCTCCAGGCTAATACATATGCCCCAATATCCTTAAAATCTGACCTGTAATGGCAGAATTTGGGAAACTCTGCTATAGGGGTATTCAATTAGCAGCGATGTTCACGTGGTACTAGCGCTCTGACAGTTTTCACCAACACAGTATATTTTTCCACCCACCCTACAGCGGTGTACAGAAATTCTGCTATATCGATGTGTCATAATAAGTGGTGTGCCGCTAGCTGCATTGCCCTGTATAAATCAATACCTATGTAGCAATATGAGGAATGGTTTGTTAAGTGCTTTTTCTCTGGCTGGACACGCGATGCGATACAAACTTGTAATAAGCAGAAACCTCACACCTGCTAGGTGGACAGGGAGGGGATCTTAATGGACATGGGTGTATAGACTGGTAATTAATGTTACGGTAAGGGTGGGGTTATTTAATAAATGGTGAGTGGACGGTAATAATGTATTTGTTGGGCTATTTATTTGATGGTAAGGCATACCTCCCAACTTTGGTGGGCGTCAAGGAGGGACATCGGCGTGGCATAGCCGCGGCCGCCGGGAAAAGGGGGCATGGCTTCGCGGGAGTGCCCGCAATCGCGAGCCACGCCCCCGGTTTTCGTCACTATGGGGGCATGCCCAGTGCTCTGTGAACCGCTGGCATGCCCCCTCTCCCTCTGCCTCTAGTTAATAGACGCTGTGCGCTAAGCAGAGCAGCGAGTGCAGGAGACTCCCAACTGCCCCCCCCCCCCCACCGCGGGACACTGTGGCCTGCGGGTGGGACAGCGGGACAGTCCCAGAAAAATGGGACTGTCCCGAGAAAATCGGGACAGTTGGGAGGTATGGGTAAGGACTATTCAATGAATAGCTTAAGTCAGGCATGTCCAAACTGCGGCCCTCCAGCTGTTGAGAAACTACACATCCCAGCATGCCCTGACAAAGTTTTAGCATTCTCTGACAGCAAAACTGTGTCAGGGCATGCTGGGATATGTAGTTTCACAACAGCCGGAGGGCCGCAGTTTGGACATGCCTGGCTTAAGTGGAGTGATGGGAGGGCTGTGTATTGAATGTGAATACTGATTATTTAATAAAGGGCTGTTTGAGGAGAACCAAGTCTATTTGTTTAATGTGCGTACTAGGACTGGTTGCAGGGAAATGCACAATAATTAAACGTGGGTGCTATTGATTTAACAGCAATGCTGGTTGGTGGGGCTACAGAAGTCTGAAGGGTTTATTCATTTCCATACTTTCCAAATTTCACATACCTATTCTTTTTCCAAACAGGGCCCCAACATCTCAGGGTCCATACAACTTCCTTGATTCTGGTGGGGCAGCCCTGACTTTGGGTGATTGTCCGACTCCGTCAGGACAGTTGAGATATATGCCCTACTTCATACTGCTTTGCTCATAAAGAGAGACCTAACTGTAGAGCGCACTGAACTGCCCATGTGTTTGAAGTGGATGTGAAGGGGTTGTACAGCATCCTAACTATGACTGAAAGGATAGCCCCCTGTATGGTGGTCACGCCCGGGCTGGTGGTATGGCATAGAAACCCCATGTCCCTGATAGATGCATAATTAGGCATTACCTGCAAAATGTGATGAGAGCAGCACAACTCAGAATGGTCTCTAAGCCATAGAACAGCAGGAGGATGCAGCTCAACACGGTCTCAAGCCGTAATGCATACGTTTGAAGAAACAGGAAGTACAGCGCAAGCAATGCAGCTGGAATGGTTAGACCAACACTGACCACCAGAGGGAGTTTGCGCTCACACTGGTTACCACGGCAACCTAGCAAACAAAGATAAACAAAAACTGAGTTGATCAACTGCAAAAATGTTTGAATAACACAATTTAGTGGGTAACAGGAAAATTGCTGAACCAAGTCACCCTATTCAATATTAATGAAAATGCAGTTTAGCAGTTCTCCTATAGGCAGCATCCATGATTACTAGTCAAAGGGGTGTATTTATCATGTGTGCAGAATGTGCGCTGCACACAGGGCCGTGGGGCACTGCGCTACACACTCTCAAACCAGGACCGAAGACTGTGGCTGCCTTTGCATCAAACCCCCTAACTCAATATATTTGCCCGGCTGTACTAGTCATATATCTGGGAAAATGATTTTGCACACAAGCTAGCAATGACTCCGGTACTGTGCTAGAGTCTTTGCTCTCTTCTGCACATGGTCCACCTTTCTGTGTACTATAAGGAAGATGGCGGCACCAGTGACAGGTATGGGAGGGGCCTGCTGAATGCTAGTGGTGGTGGTGGGGCGTCCTCAACTTGGGAATTACTCTTCTATAGCGTATTGCATTGGCTGATCAGCCACAGGAAATAACATCAAAGTAATTATCAGCATTTGATGAGGGGTTTATTCCAAACCCCATCCCAGTCAGTGGGGTAGAGGTATCAATCCTTGGAGAGAGATAAAGTACTAAACCAATCAGCTTCTAACTTTCATTTTTCAAACACTGCCTATAATATGGCAGGTAGGAGCTGACTGGCTGATACTTTCTCTCTCTCCCCTTTATCACTCTCCAAGGCTTGATACATCTTCCCCTGTGTGCTTTAAGGCACCCTGACAGTCCAGGTTTTAAGTGTATCCATATACGCACAAATGGTTAAATCAAATTGACTCAGGCACTAACTAAGCCACCTGTGCCTAAGCATGGATATCCTGAACACCTGACCTGTTAGGGTGCCTTGAGGCCTGAGTTTGAGAACCAATGCACTAGTATATTTGGGTTCAAGACAGAGAAAGATACTGGCGCCGGCTGAATCTCAAAAACAAAAGAACGGAAACAAATGTATCAATTAAAACATAGATTAAACATTTATTAAATAATATAAATTATTAAAAATAAATAAAATATATGGCTGATATGTTATCAAGAGGGTAATTAAAATATATATAATTGAGAGTCACTCAAATTATCCTATGACCACTTATATTTTCATTACGGCAGTAAGCACTGGTATTTTGGCTAGAACTCAGTCCTCCAAGGTATCCTCATATAAATTCAAGTATGGATATTACCATGGTCTCAGATGAAAGTCCCCTTGGTTCTCAATAGCTATAGAGGTCCAGTAGCAGCAGGGGAATGAATAGAGACGTCAAATGGAAAATGATGATATGGATCCTGGAGGATTTTGGAGTCCAAAAAGTTGCCAGATAATTCCAGATGATGGATAAAGTGCCAGTGGTCAGGAAGGAATGGAGCTCCATTCCTTCCTGACCACTGGCACTTTATCCATCATCTGGAATTATCTGGCAACTTTTTGGACTCCAAAATCCTCCAGGATCCATATCATCATTTTCCATTTGACGTCTCTATTCATTCCCCTGCTGCTACTGGACCTCTATTGCTATTGAGAACCAAGGGGACTTTCATCTGAGACCATGGTAATATCCATACTTGAATTTATATGAGGATACCTTGGAGGACTGAGTTCTAGCCAAAATACCAGTGCTTACTGCCGTAATGAAAATATAAGTGGTCATAGGATAATTTGAGTGACTCTCAATTATATATATTTTAATTACCCTCTTGATAACATATCAGCCATATATTTTATTTATTTTTAATAATTTATATTATTTAATAAATGTTTAATTTATGTTTTAATTGATACATTTGTTTCCGTTCTTTTGTTTTTGAGATTCAGCCGGCGCCAGTATCTTTCTCTGTCTTGTATTTACTATTTAGGGACCAACCACCCCTATACCGGCTGCCGCTGACAGCGCACTCACTAAATTGTATTTTATATTTGGGTTCAGTATGATTTACCGACTGACACAATACCGACGGTCATAATCCCGACAGCCATTGACCTACAGTCAAAATATAGACACAGTCAAAATACAGACATTCATTATGCCGACATGTTTAAAATGTTGACACTCACAATACCGACATTTGAAATGCCGACATGTCAAAATACCGACATGATTTTTTTCTGGGTTTTTTTTTTCAATGTATTCAATAACTGTCGGAAGCTGCTGTCTTGTTGGAAAGACTGCAGCTTCCGACAGATTTAGGTAGGAAGGGGTTCCGACCTATTCAATAGGGGGCTGTTTTTTCCGACAAGTCGGGAATCTGTCGGAATACACGCGGATCAGTGGCTTCAGCCGCCGAGCCGCGTGTACTGTCGGAAGCGCGGCCAAACCCGACAGGTTTTACACCCGTTTCCGACAATGTCAATCCGACTTTTAAAAAAGTCGGATTGGCAGTGTCGGAACGGGCCAAACCTGAATACTGACCTGTCGGATCCTTTCCGTCAGAAAGAATCCAACAGGTATTGACTATACGCCATAAGTCAACATGGACGCCGTCTAAGTGTACCGTGTCACCATGCTTCAGGCACGGTGCCTCGCTGCGCTCGGCACACTATTATATTCCTCCTCCGGGTCCACTGGGATGGTAAAGTATGAACAAGTCGGTTTTGGGGCAAAAATTATTTTTTAAACACGTCGGCATTTTGACATGTCGACATTTTTAATGTTGGCATTCTCACTATGTCGGCATAATGAATGTCGGTATTTTGACTATTGGGATTATGACCATCTGTATTGTATCTGTCGGTAAATCAACTGCTACCCGCATATTTATCTGTAATGAAAGTTACAGTGGTACTATCCATCCATTTTAGGATTTTTCCATTTAAAGTAAAATAAACTGGTTATGATCGCTAAGAGGATCTAATCCATTTACTAGTAATGAAGAGTTGAAGAAAATAATAAGCACAGTAAGGATCCTCAGACAACGCCATAATACAGTATTTCTGGCAGTGTGGAAAGTGTAATAAATGAATAATGTCTTAGCTAGAGATGTTCTAAACCTTTCATCACGATGAGAACTAGTAGGACTGATAGTGGAATCAGGTGACAACAGGCACACATGAAATGTTAATGCCCACATCAGAAAGTTGTTCATTTAACACTTCCTCAGTGTCCCAGCAAACTGCGTTGCAACCTTTCCCTGCCTCAACCTCATCCAGGACCTGATATGTCTAACACGATCCAACAGTCAGTCTCCAGAAGCGTGTGTTCTCAGACCATATCACAATATAATGATACAGGTTGAGTATCCCTTATCCAAAATGCTTGGGACCAGAGGTATTTTGGATATGGGATTTTTCCGTATTTTGGAATAATTGCATACCATAATGAGATATCATGGTGATGGGACCCAAATCTAAGCACAGAATGTATTTATGTTTCATATACACCTTATACACACAGCCTGAAGGTCATTTTAGCCAATATTTTTTATAACTTTGTGCATTAAACAAAGTGTGTCTACATTCACACAATTCATTTATGTTTCATATACACCTTATACACACAGCCTGAAGGTCATTTAATACAATATGTTTAATAACTGTGTATTAAACAAAGTTTGTGTACATTGAACCATCAAAAAAATAAGATTTTACTTACCGATAAATCTATTTCTCATAGTCCGTAGTGGATGCTGGGGACTCCGTCAGGACCATGGGGAATAGCGGCTCCGCAGGAGACAGGGCACAAAAGCAAGCTTTTAGGATCACATGGTGTGTACTGGCTCCTCCCCCTATGACCCTCCTCCAAGCCTCAGTTAGGTACTGTGCCCGGACGAGCGTACACAATAAGGAAGGATCCTGAATCCCGGGTAAGACTCATACCAGCCACACCAATCACACCGTACAACTTGTGATTTGAACCCAGTTAACAGTATGATAACAATGAAGTAGCCTCTAAAAAAGATGGCTCACAACAATAATAACCCGATTTTTTTGTAACAATAACTATGTACAAGTAATGTAGACAATCCGCACTTGGGATGGGCGCCCAGCATCCACTACGGACTATGAGAAATAGATTTATCGGTAAGTAAAATCTTATTTTCTCTAACGTCCTAGTGGATGCTGGGGACTCCGTCAGGACCATGGGGATTATACCAAAGCTCCCAAACGGGCGGGAGAGTGCGGATGACTCTGCAGCACCGAATGAGAGAACTCCAGGTCCTCCTCAGCCAGGGTATCAAATTTGTAGAATTTAGCAAACGTGTTTGCCCCTGACCAAGTTGCAGCTCGGCAAAGTTGTAAAGCCGAGACCCCTCGGGCAGCCGCCCAAGATGAGCCCACCTTATTTGTGGAATGGGCATTTACAGATTTTGGCTGTGGCAGGCCTGCCACAGAATGTGCAAGCTGAATTGTACTACAAATCCAACGAGCAATAGTCTGCTTAGAAGCAGGAGCACCCAGCTTTTTGGGTGCCTACAATATAAACAGCAAGTCAGACTTTCTGACTCCAGCCGTCCTGGAATTATATATATATATATATATATATATATATATATATATATATATATATATATATATATATTTTCAGGGCCCTGACAACGTCTAGCAACTTGGAGTCCTCCAAGTCCCAAGTAGCCGCAGGCACCACAATAGGTTGTTTCAGGTGAAACGCTGACACCACCTTAGGAAGAAACTGGGGACGAGTCCGCAGTTCTGCCCTGTCCCGAATGGAAAATCAAATATGGGCTTTTGTAAGACAAAGCCGCCAATTTTGACAATCGCCTGGCCGAGGCCAGGGCCAACAGCATGGTCACTTTCCATGTGAGATATTTCAAATCCACAGATTTGAGTGGTTCAAACCAATATGATTTGAGGAATCCCAACACTACGTTGAGATCCCACGGTGCCACTGGAGGCACACAAGGGCTGTATATGCAATACTCCCTTGACAAACGTCTGGACTTCAGGAACTGAAGCCAATTCTTTCTGGAAGAAAATCTATAGGGCCGAAACTTGAACCTTAATGGACCCCAATTTGAGGCTCATAGACACTCCTGTTTGCAGGAAGTGCAGAAATCGACCTAGTTGAAATTTTTTCGTGGGGCCTTCCTGGCCTCACCCACGCAACATATTTTTACCACATGTGGTGATAACGTTGTGCGGTCACCTCCTTCCTGGCTTTGACCAGGGTAGGTATGACCTCTTCCGGAATGCCTTTTCCCTTAGGATCCGGCGTTCAAACCGCCATGCCGTCAAACGCAGTCGCGGTAAGTCTTGGAACAGACAAGGTCCCTGCTGGAGCAGGTCCTTTCTTAAAGGCCGATGCCACGGTTCCTCTTGGAACAGACATGGTACTTGCTGAAAGCAAATCCCTTCTTAGCTCCCGAGGCCATTAGTCCTCTGTGAGCATCTCTTGAAGTTCCGGTTACCAAGTCCCTCTTGGCCAATCCGGAGCCACGAGTATAGTTCTTACTCCTCTATGTCTTATAATTCTCAATACCTTGGTTATGAGAAGCAGAGGAGGGAACACATACACCGACTGTTACACCCACGGTGTTACCAGGACGTCCACAGCTATCGCCTGAAGGTCTCGTGACCTGGCGCAATACCTGTCCCATTTTTTGTTCGGGCGGGACGCCATCATGTCCACCTTTGGTCTTTCCCAACGGTTCACAATCATGCGGAAAACTTCCCGATGAAGTTCCCACTCTCCCGGGTGGAGGTCGTGCCTGCTGAGGAAGTCTGCTTCCCAGTCGTCCACTCCCGGAATGAACACTGCTGACAGTGCTATCACATGATTTTCCGCCTAGCGAAAAATCCTTGCAGTTTTGCCTCTGCCCTCCTGCTTCTTGTGCCGCCCTTTCTGTTTACGTGGGCGACTGCCGTGATGTTATCCCACTGGATCAATACCGGCTGACCTTGAAGCAGAGGTCTTGCTAAGCTTAGAGCATTATAAATTTGCTCTTAGCTCCAGTATATTTATGTGGAGAGAATTCTCCAGACTTGATCACACTCCTTGTGTGACTGCTCCCCAGCCTCTCAGGCTGGCCTCCGTGGTCACGAGCATCCAATCCTGAATGCCGAATCTGCGGCCCTCTAGAAGATGAGCACTCTGTAATCACCACAGGAGAGACACCCTTGTCCTTGGATATAGGGTTATCCGCTGATGCATCTGAAGATGCGATCCGGACCATTTGTCCAGCAGATCCCACTGAAGAGTTCTTGCGTGAAATCTGCCGAATGGAAGCGCTTCGTAATAAGCCACCATTTTTACCAGGACTCTTGTGCAATGATGCACTGACACTTTTCCTGGTTTTAGGAGGATCCCGATTAGCTCGGATAACTCCCTGGCTTTCTCCTCTGGGAGAAACACCTTTTCCTGGACTGTGTCCAGAATCATCCCTAGGACCAGCAGACGTGTCGTCGGAACAACTGCGGTTTTGGAATATTTAGAATCCACCCGTGCTGTCGTAGAACTACTTGAGATAGTGCTACTCCGACCTCCAACTGTTCTCTGGACCTTGTTCTTATCAGGAGGTCGTCCATTTTCTTTGAAGACGAATCCTCCTTTCGGTCATTACCTTGGTAAGGACCCGGGGTGCCTTGGACAATCCAACGGCATCGTCTTGAAACTGATAGTGACAGTTCTGTACCACGAACCTGAGGTACCCTTGGTGAGAAAAGGCAAATTTTGGGACATGGAGGTAAGCATCCCTGATGTCCCGGGACACCATATAGTCCCCTTGTTCTTTGCTATCACTGCTCTGAGTGACTCCATCTGGATTTGAACCCTTGTAAGTGTTCAAATTTTTCAGATTTAGAATAGGTCTCACCTAGCCTTCAGTACCACCATATAGTGTGGAGTAATACCCCTTTCCTTGTTGTCGGAGGGGTAATTTTATTATCACCTGCTGGGAATACAGCTTGTGAATTGTTCTCAATACTGCCTCCCTGTCGGAGGGAGACATTGGTACAGCAGACTACAGGAACCTGCGAGGGGGAAACCTCTCGACATTCCAATCTGTACCCCTTGGATACTACTTGTAGGATCCAGGGGTCCTGTACGGTCCCAGCGTCATGCTGAGAACTTGGTAGAAGCGGTGGAGGGCTTCTGTTCCTGGGAATGGGCTGCCTGCTGCAGTCTTCTTCCCTTTCCTCTATCCCTGGGCAGATATGACTCTTATAGGGACGAAAGGACTGAGGCTGAAAAGACGGTGTCTTTTTCTGCAGAGATGTGACTTAGGGTAAAAAACGGTGGATTTTCCAGCAGTTGCCCTGGCCACCAGGTCCCATGGACCGACCCCAAATAACTCCTCCCCTTTATACGGCAATACATCTTTGTGCCGTTTGGAATCTGCATCACCTGACCACTGTCGTGTCCATAAACATCTTCTTGCAGATATGGACATCGCATTTACTCTTGATGCCAGAGTGCAAATATCCCTCTGCGCATCTCGCATATATAGAAATGCATCCTTTAAATGCTCTATAGTCAATAAAATACTGTCCCTGTCAAAGGTATCAATATTTTTAGTCAGGGAATCCGACCAAGCCACCTCAGCTCTGCACATCCAGGCTGAGGCGATCGCTGGTCGCAGTATAACACCAGCATGTGTGTGTATACTTTTTAGGATATTTTTCAGCCTCCTATCAGCTGGCTCCTTAAGTACGGCCCTATCCGTAGATGGTACCGCCACTTGTTCTGATAAGCGTGTGAGCGCCTTATCCACCCTGAGGGGTGTTTCCCACCGCGCCTTAACTTCTGGCGGGAAAAGGTATACCGCCAATAATTTTCTATCGGGGGAAACCCACGCATCATCACACACTTCATTTAATTTATCTGATTCAGGAAAAACTACAGGTAGTTTTTTCACCTCACATATAATACCCTTTTTTGTGGTACTTGGAGTATCAGAAATATGTAACACCTCCTTCATTGCCCTTAACGTGTGGCCCTAAAAGAAAATACGTTTGTTTCTTCACCGTCGACACTGAAATCAGTGTCCGTGTCTGGGTCTGTGTCGACCGACTGAGGTAAATGGGCATTTTACAGCCCCTGACGGTGTTTGAGACGCCTGGACAGATACTAATTTGTTCGCCGGCCCTCTCATGTCGTCAACCGGCTTGCAGCGTGTTGACATTGTCACGTAATTTCCATAAATAAGCCATCCATTCCGGTGTCGACTCCCTAGAGAGTGACATCACCATTACAGGCAATTTGCTCCGCCTCCTCACCAATATTTTCCTCATACATGTCGACACACACGTACCGACATACAGCACACACATAGGGAATGCTCTGATAGAGGACAGGACCCACTAGCCCTTTGGGGAGACAGAGGGAGAGTTTGCCAGCACACACCAAAACGCTATAATTATCCAGGGACAACCTTTATATAAGTGTTCCTCCCTTATAGCATTTTAATATATATACATATCGCCAAATCAGTGCCCCCCCTCTCTGTTTTAACCCTGTTTCTGTAGTGCAGTGCAGGGGAGAGCATGGAAGCCTTCCCACCAGCCTTTCTGTGAGGGAAAATGGCACTGTGTGCTGAGAATAGGCCCCGCCCCCTTTTCGGCGGGCTTCTTCTCCGGAGTTTTAGATATCTGGCAGGGGTTAAATACATCCATATAGCCTCAAGGGCTATATGTGATGTATTTTTCGCCATACAGGTATTATACATTGCTGCCCAGGGCGCCCCCCCCCCAGCGCCCTGCACCCTCCGTGACCGCTGTGTGAAGTGTGCTGACAACAATGGCGCACAGCTGCAGTGCTGTGCGCTACCTGATGAAGACTGAGAGTCTTCTGCCGCCTGGTTCCGGACCTCTTCATCTTCAGCGTCTGCAAGGGGGGTCGGCGGCGCGGCTACGGGACGAACCCCAGGGCGAGCCCTGTGTTCCGACTCCCTCTGGAGCTATGTCCAGTAGCCTAAGAATCCAATCCATCCTGCACGCAGGTGAGTTGAAAATCTCTCCCCTAAGTCCCTCGATGCAGTGAGCCTGTTGCCAGCAGGACTCACTGAAAATAAAGAACCTAAAAACTTTTTCTAAGTAACTCTTTAAGAGAGCCACCTAGATTGCACCCTTCTCGGCCGGGCACAAAAACCTAACTGAGGCTTGGAGGAGGGTCATAGGGGGAGGAGCCAGTACACACCATGTGATCCTAAAAGCTTGCTTTTGTGCCCTGTCTCCTGCGGAGCCGCTATTCCCCATGGTCCTGACGGAGTCCCCAGCATCCACTAGGACGTTAGAGAAACAAAAGTTTCACTATCCCACTCTCACTCAAAAAAGTCCGTATTTCGGAATATTCCGTATTTCGGATATTTGGATATGGGATACTCAACCTGTAACAGAAAAGGCTTTGACTGTATATAAACTGTGTATAAGCTAATCCGGTCTGAAGACCTAACACACAAAAGTAATGCATTGCTGACTTCCTGGCACTGATCCCTATAGATATGAAATACACAAACTACTCACCGAGAAACAGTCGTGTGACTTCAATGCCGAGGTACAAGAAAAGCATCACTGCTTCCAATATGATGTTAGATGTAGGGTAAGGTAGGATCAGACCTATGGCCATGAAACGAAAGATGATTGATCAAACCCAACACGCCCCATTATGTCTCATTCATATTCTCAGTGTGGTTGTTGCATTTACATGTTTCCAATTATTCAGCATGAAAGGAAACACATTGTATAGTGTTAATCAGTAATATGATTGTACCAGTAACTGAACTGTGTGTGATTTATGGCTAACATTGGGGGGAATTCAGACTTGATTGTAGATGTGCGAAATTTAGCACATCTACGATCACTTTCACAGACATGCGGGGGGACGCCACACCCAGCACAGGGTTAGTCCACCCCGCATGTCTGGCTCTGCCCCCCCACCCCCACCCCTCAGCACATGTACAAAAGCATTGCACGGTGGCGATGCATTTGTACCTGAAGAGTAACCCATCGCTCTCCGGGTCACAGCAGCTGCATGCGATGTCATGCAGCTACCGCGGCCCGCCCCACCGTATGGTCCGGGCACGCCTGCGTTGCCTGGACCGTGCCCCCAAAACCGCAACCCAACACCGCCGGCCCGCTCCCTCCTGCCTCTGCCTGATTGACAGCTGAGATGCCGATAGCATCTCTGGCATGCGCCGGCTGCGCAGTTCAGACCTGATTGCCCGCTGTGCAAAAACACACAGCAGCGATCAGGCCTGAAGTAGCCCCTTTGTCCTATACATCTAATGGTCTGTGGTGAGGACAAGCAGAATCACACGGGAGGCAGGAAAGATTCTACTAAATAATCCACAGAACAGGCGATGACAGGCTTGTAGTTATATAGTAGACAAAAAGATTATTCTTCCATAGTAACAGTGGATAATTAGATCCCTTCAGCTGTCACTATGCATTAAATTGGAAGAATACACTTTTAACAAGTTATCTACAAGCGAAGCGGTTACAATAGCGCTAGTCGGGAACCCGGCTGTCAGTATACCAACAGCGGGATCCCAACTGAAATGCCGACGCCGGAATCCCGTCGCCACATGCTTTTCTCCCTCTATGGGTGTCCACGACGCTCGCCCTGGTGGTCGGGATCCCGCAGTCGGTATACTGACGGCCGAGATCCCGGACGCTGGTTTTACATACCGATCCCTGAATTACTGGGCTGGGTGTGGTACAAAATGTAAATATTCAAAATGGCAACATGGTCTGACTGTCGACACATGATCATCATGTTGACAGTCGGCATGATGTTTTTGCAGTATTTAATCCTTAACTGCAGCCTAACCCTAACATTTACTGCTGACATTCACAATGTCAGCATAATGACCATGTATACATGATTTGACATTGCAGACTGAGATGACGTGGCACATGCCTAGGCCCTTTATTAGCATTTTAAGGATTCGGTCAGGATGCCGGCAGTTGAAATCCCGGTGCCGGAATCTCAACACCTGACCAGAAGATGGGTGCCAGAATCCGGACATCAGTCAAAATGGCAATGCTGGAATCCCAACAGCTGGCATCCTAATCGTAAATATGCCGGGGACTGTTAGGGTTCAGCAGTGGGGGAGGGGGGAGGGTTAGGATTAGGGAAGTGTGTGTGTACTTACTGAATACCTGTCTGGAGTCTCACCATCGGGACTGCCACGTGTACACGTGTATGTATTCCGTATTATATTTTATATATTTATACTGCTAGTGTAGCCCGGCATTCCACAGATAAAGCAACGCGGCTCCGGTGCACTCCGTAAAAATTCTGAATAACCCATACAGAAGACAACAGCGGCGCTCGGAGACTTGGGTAAATATAATATTGTATTGTTACAAAAACCATCCCAACGTTTCAGGGCGCTGACCTTGATAAAGAGGCGTCGGCACCCTGAAATGTTGGGATGATCTTTATAACAATATAATACTCACCTAAGTCTTCGATTGCCGCTGCTATCGTCTATATCGGTTATATACTTACAGTCTTACTAAAGAATTGATAATAACAGTATCCGGGGCAACACTGCTTCCATTATACGTCTTGTAAGCTCCTGCCTTTTGTCTGATTTCTAGTATAGTCAGCCATGTTACAGAATTACATGTGAATATAAGGAAGCGGTACCTGATGCTCACCTTTATATATGAATATGAGAGTCTCAATAAGGAAGTAGGAAGCGCAGTACCATCCATTGAGGAAGAAAAGCACTTCCAGAGGAGTGGAGGAAAGCTATTTTTGTTAAGGAAATATCTTTAAAATGTAGTTGTAGATAGTATTTCACACATCTAGCAGGAAAGCATGCTGGACTAACGTTCACAGGACTAATTAGTAATTAGCTCTAATCTTAAAACGGCTTCTAATGAAACATATGTCTTTCTATAGCAGGGGTCCCAAAACTTTTTGATTTGTGACACACAAATGTTAAAAATAAGAATTTACTTACCGATAATTCTATTTCTCATAGTCCGTAGTGGATGCTGGGAACTCCGTAAGGACCATGGGGAATAGCGGCTCCGCAGGAGACTGGGCACAAAAAGTAAAAGCTTTAGACTAGCTGGTGTGCACTGGCTCCTCCCCCTATGACCCTCCTCCAAGCCTCAGTTAAGATACTGTGCCCGGACGAGCGTACATAATAAGGAAGGATCTTGAATCCCGGGTAAGACTCATACCAGCCACACCAATCACACCGTACAACTCGTGATCTGAACCCAGTTAACAGTATGATAACCGTAGGAGCCTCTGAAAAGATGGCTTCCAACAATAAACAACCCGATTTGTTTGTAACAATAACTATATACAAGTATTGCAGACAATCCGCACTTGGGATGGGCGCCCAGCATCCACTACGGACTATGAGAAATAGAATTATCGGTAAGTAAATTCTTATTTTCTCTGACGTCCTAGTGGATGCTGGGAACTCCGTAAGGACCATGGGGATTATACCAAAGCTCCCAAACGGGCGGGAGAGTGCGGATGACTCTGCAGCACCGAATGAGAGAACTCCAGGTCCTCCTCAGCCAGGGTATCAAATTTGTAGAATTTAGCAAACGTGTTTGCCCCTGACCAAGTAGCTGCTCGGCAAAGTTGTAAAGCCGAGACCCCTCGGGCAGCCGCCCAAGATGAGCCCACCTTCCGTGTGGAATGGGCTTTTACAGATTTTGGCTGTGGCAGGCCTGCCACAGAATGTGCAAGTTGAATTGTACTACAAATCCAACGAGCAATCGTCTGCTTAGAAGCAGGAGCACCCAGCTTGTTGGGTGCATACAGTATAAACAGCGAGTCAGATTTTCTGACTCCAGCCGTCCTGGAAACATATATTTTCAGGGCCCTGACTACGTCCAGCAACTTGGAGTCCTCCAAGTCCCTAGTAGCCACAGGTACCACAATAGGTTGATTCATGTGAAACGCTGAAACCACCTTAGGGAGAAATTGAGGACGAGTCCTCAATTCCGCCCTATCCGAATGAAATATCAGGTAAGGGCTTTTATAGGATAAAGCCGCCAATTCTGATACGCGCCTGGCTGAAGCCAGGGCCAACAGCATTACCACTTTCCATGTGAGATATTTCAAATCCACTGTGGCAAGTGGTTCAAACCAATGTGATTTTAGGAACCCTAAAACTACATTGAGATCCCAAGGTGCCACTGGAGGCACAAAAGGAGGCTGTATATGCAGTACCCCTTTGACAAACGTCTGAACTTCAGGCACTGAAGCCAGTTCTTTCTGGAAGAAGATCGACAGGGCCGAAATTTGAACCTTAATGGATCCTAATTTTAGACCCATAGACAATCCTGCTTGCAGGAAATGTAGGAAACGACCCAGTTGAAATTCCTCCGTAGGGGCCTTCTTGGCCTCACACCACGCAACATATTTTCGCCAAATGCGATGATAATGTTTTGCAGTTACATCCTTCCTGGCCTTGATCAGGGTAGGGATGACTTCATCTGGAATGCCTTTTTCCTTCAGGATCCGGCGTTCAACCGCCATGCCGTCAAACGCAGCCGCGGTAAGTCTTGGAACAGACAAGGTCCCTGCTGGAGCAGGTCCTTCCTTAGAGGTAGAGGCCACGGGTCTTCCGTGAGCATCTCTTGCAGCTCCGGGTACCAAGTTCTTCTTGGCCAATCCGGAGCCACGAGTATCGTTCTTACTCCTCTCCTTCTTATGATTCTCAGTACTTTTGGTATGAGAGGAAGAGGAGGGAACACATATACCGACTGGAACACCCACGGAGTTACCAGAGCGTCCACCGCTATTGCCTGAGGGTCCCTTGACCTGGCGCAATATCTGTCCAGTTTCTTGTTGAGACGGGACGCCATCATGTCCACCTTTGGTTTTTCCCAACGGTTTACAATCACTTGGAAGACTTCTGGATGAAGTCCCCACTCCCCCGGGTGGAGGTCGTGTCTGCTGAGGAAGTCTGCTTCCCAGTTGTCCACTCCCGGAATGAACACTGCTGACAGTGCTATCACATGATTTTCCGCCCAGCGGAGAATCCTTGCAGCTTCTGCCATTGCCCTCCTGCTTCTTGTGCCGCCCTGTCTGTTTACGTGGGCGACAGCCGTGATGTTGTCCGACTGGATCAATACCGGTTGACCCTGAAGCAGAGGCCTTGCTTGACTTAGGGCATTGTAAATGGCCCTTAGCTCTAGGATATTTATGTGAAGAGACGTTTCCATGCTTGACCACAAGCCCTGGAAATTTCTTCCCTGTGTGACTGCTCCCCAGCCTCTCAGGCTGGCATCCGTGGTTACCAGCATCCAATCCTGAATGCCGAATCTGCGGCCCTCTAGAAGATGAGCCTTCTGTAACCACCACAGGAGAGATACCCTTGTCCTTGGAGATAGGGTTATCCGCTGATGCATCTGAAGATGCGATTCGGACCATTTGTCCAGCAGATCCCACTGAAAAGTTCTTGCATGGAATCTTCCGAATGGAATCGCTTCGTAAGAAGCCACCATTTTTCCCAGGACTCTCGTGCACTGATGCACTGACACTTGTCCTGGTTTTAGGAGGTTCCTGACTAGCTCGGATAACTCCCTGGCCTTCTCCTCCGGGAGAAACACCTTTTTCTGGACTGTGTCCAGAATCATCCCTAGGAACAGTAGACGTGTTGTTGGAATCAGCTGTGATTTTGGGATATTTAGAATCCACCCGTGCTGACGTAGCACTACCTGAGATAGTGCTACTCCGACCTCTAACTGTTCCCTGGACCTTGCCCTTATCAGGAGATCGTCCAAGTAAGGGATAATTAATACGCCTTTTCTTCGAAGAAGAATCATCATTACGGCCAT
The DNA here is from genome assembly GCF_028390025.1 of Pseudophryne corroboree. Lineage (NCBI taxonomy): Eukaryota > Metazoa > Chordata > Amphibia > Anura > Myobatrachidae > Pseudophryne > Pseudophryne corroboree. The sequence goes on along the minus strand of NC_086454.1, from coordinate 66,917,675 downwards.
TACCTTGGTAAAGACCTGTGGTGCCGTGGACAATCCAAACGGCAGCGTCTGAAACTGATAATGACAGTTTTGTATCACAAACCTGAGGTACCCTTGGTGAGAAGGGTAGATTGGGACATGGAGATAAGCATCTTTGATGTCTAGAGATACCATATAGTCCCCTTCTTCCAGGTTCGCTATCACTGCTCTGAGTGACTCCATCTTCAATTTGAACCTTTTTATGTAAGTGTTCAAAGATTTTAGATTTAAAATTGGTCTCACCGAGCCGTCCGGCTTCGGTACCACAAACAGCGTGGAATAATACCCCTTTCCCTGTTGTAGGAGGGGTACCTTGATTATCACCTGCTGGGAATACAGCTTGTGAATAGCTTCCAATACTGCCTCCCTGTCGGAGGGAGACGTTGGTAGAGCAGACTTCAGGAACCGGCGAGGGGGGAGACGTCTCGAATTCCAATTTGTACCCCTGTGATACTACCTGCAGGATCCAGGGGTCCACTTGCGAGTGAGCCCACTGCGCGCTGAAATTCTTGAGACGGCCCCCCACCGTGCCCGAGTCTGCTTGCAGAGCCCCAGCGTCATGCTGAGGACTTGGCAGAAGCGGGGGAGGGCTTCTGCTCCTGGGAAGAGGCTGCATGGTGCAGTCTTTTTCCCCTTCCTCTGCCCCGGGGCAGGAACGAGCGGCCTTTTTCCCTCTTGCCCTTATAGGGACGAAAGGACTGGGTTTGAAAAGACGGTGTCTTTTTCTGCTGAGAGGTGACCTGGGGTAAAAAGGTGGATTTTCCAGCCGTTGCTGTGGCCACCAGGTCCGATAGACCGACCCCAAATAACTCCTCCCCTTTATACGGCAATACTTCCATATGTCGTTTGGAATCCGCATCACCTGACCACTGTCGCGTCCATAACGTTCTTCTGGCAGAAATGGACATCGCACTTACTCTAGATGCCAGGGTGCAAATATCCCTCTGTGCATCTCGCATATATAGTAATGCATCCTTTAAATGCTCTATAGTTAACAATATACTGTCCCTATCCAGGGTATCAATATTTTCAGTCAGGGAATCCGACCAAGCCACTCCAGCGCTGCACATCCAGGCTGAGGCGATCGCTGGTCGCAGTATAACACCGGTATGTGTGTATATACCTTTTAAGATATTTTCCAGCCTTCTATCAGCTGGTTCCTTGAGAGCGGCCGTATCAGGAGACGGTAACGCCACTTGTTTTGATAAGCGTGTGAGCGCCTTATCTACCCTAGGGGGTGTTTCCCAACGTGCCCTAACCTCTGGCGGGAAAGGGTATAGTGCCAATAATTTATTAGAAATCAGCAGTTTTTTATCGGGGGAAACCCACGCTTTATCACACACCTCATTTAATTCATCTGACTCAGGAAAAACCACTGGTAGTTTTTTCACACCCCACATAATACCCTTTTTTGTGGTACTTGTAGTGTCAGAAATGTGCAATGCCTCCTTCATTGCCGTGATCATGTAACGTGTGGCCCTACTGGACATTACGTTTGTCTCGTCACCGTCGACACTGGATTCAGTATCCGTGTCAGGGTCTGTGTCGACCATCTGAGGTAACGGGCGTTTTAGCGCCCCTGACGGTGTCTGAGACGCCTGAACAGGCACTAATTGATTTGTCGGCTGTCTCATGTCGTCAACAGTTTTTTGCAAAGTGCTGACATTGTCACGTAATTCTTTAATTACTACCATCCAGTCAGGTGTCGACTCCCTAGGGGGTGACATCACTAACACAGGCAATTGCTCTGCTTCCACATCATTTTCCTCCTCATACATGTCGACACAATCGTACCGACACCCAGCACACACACAGGGAATGCTCTGATAGAGGACAGGACCCCACTAGCCCTTTGGGGAGACAGAGGGAGAGTTTGCCAGCACACACCAGAGCGCTATATATATATACAGGGATAACCTTATATAAGTGTTACTCCCTGTTATAGCTGCTGTATTTATATATTAGCTGCCAATAGTGCCCCCCTCTCTGTTTTACCCTGTTTCTGTAGTGCAGGACTGCAGGGGAGAGTCAGGGAGCCGTCCTTCCAGCGGAGCTGTGAAAGAAAATAAGATTTTACTTACCGATAAATCTATTTCTCGTAGTCCGTAGTGGATGCTGGGGACTCCGTCAGGACCATGGGGATATAGCGGCTCCGCAGGAGACAGGGCACAATAATAAAAGCTTTAGGATCAGGTGGTGTGCACTGGCTCCTCCCCCTATGACCCTCCTCCAAGCCTCAGTTAGGATACTGTGCCCGGACGAGCGTGCATAATAAGGAAGGATATTGAATCCCGGGTAAGACTCATACCAGCCACACCAATCACACCGTACAACCTGTGATCTGAACCCAGTTAACAGTATGATAACAACGAAGGAGCCTCTGAAAAGATGGCTCACAACAAGAATAACCCGATTTTTGTAACAATAACTATGTACAAGTATTGCAGACAATCCGCACTTGGGATGGGCGCCCAGCATCCACTACGGACTACGAGAAATAGATTTATCGGTAAGTAAAATCTTATTTTCTCTGACGTCCTAGTGGATGCTGGGGACTCCGTCAGGACCATGGGGATTATACCAAAGCTCCCAAACGGGCGGGAGAGTGCGGATGACCCTGCAGCACCGAATGAGAGAACTCCATGTCCTCCTCAGCCAGGGTATCAAATTTGTAGAATTTAGCAAACGTGTTTTCCCCTGACCAAGTAACTGCTCGGCAAAGTTGTAAAGCCGAGACCCCTCGGGCAGTCGCCCAAGATGAGCCCCCTTCCTTTTGGAATGGGCTTTTACCGATTTTGGCTGTGGCAGGCCTGCCACAGAATGTGTAAACTGAATTGTATTACAAATCCAGCGAGCAATCGTCTGCTTAGAAGCAGGAGCACCCATCTTGTTGGGTGCATACAGGCTAAACAGCGAGTCAGATTTTCTGACTCCAGCCTTCCTGGAAACATATTTTTCAGGGCCCTGACAACGTCAAGTAACTTGGAGTCCTCCAAGTCCCTAGTACCCGCAGGTACCACAATAGGTTGGTTCATGTGAAAAACAGAAAACACCTTAAGGAGAAATTGAGGACGAGTCCTCAATTCTGCCCTGTCAGAATGAAAAATTAAGTAAGGGCTTTATATATGATAAAGCCGCCAATTCTGACACACGCCTGGCTGAAGCCAGGGCTAATAGCATCGTCACCTTCCATGTGAGATATTTTAAGTCCACAGTGGTGAGTGGTTCAAACCAATGTGACTTTAGGAAACTCAAAACAACATTGAGATCCCAAGGTGCCACTGGGGCACAAAAGGAGGCTGTATATGCAGTACCCCTTTTACAAACATCTGAACGTCAGGCACTAAAGCCAGTTCTTTCTGGAAGAAATTCGACAGGGCCGAAATTTGAACCTTAATGGACCCTAATTTTAGGCCCATAGACAGTCCTGTTTTCAGGAAATGTAGGAAACGACCCAGTTGGAATTCCTCTGTAGGGGCCTTCTTGGCCTCACACCACGCAACATATCTTCGCCAAATGCGGTGAAAATGTTTTGCGGTTACATCCTTCCTGTCTTCGACCAGGGTAGGGATGACTTCATCTGGAATGCCCTTTCAGGATCCGGCGTTCAACCGCCATGCCGTCAAACGCGGCCGCGGTAAGTCTTGGAACAGACAAGGCCCCTGCTGGAGCAGGTCCTTTCTTAAAGGTAGAGGCCACGGGTCTTCCGTGAACATCTCTTGAAGTTTCGGGTACCAAGTCCTTCTTGGCCAATCCGGAACCACGAGTATCATTCTTACTCATCTCCCTCTTATGATTCTCAGTACTTTTTGTATGAGAGGCATAGGAGGGAACACATACTCTGACTGGTACATCCACAGTGTTACCAGAGCGTCCACCGCTATTGCCTGAGGGTCCCTTGACCTGGCGCAATATCTAGTTTTTTGTTCAGGCGGGACGCCATCATGTCCACCTTTGGTTTTTCACAACGGTTTACAATCATGTGGAAGACTTCCCGATGAAGTCCCCACTCTCCCGGGTGGAGGTCATGCCTGCTGAGGAAGTCTGCTTCCCAGTTTTCCACTCCCGGAATGAACACTGCTGAGAGTGTTATCACATGATTTTTCGCCCAGCGAAGAATCCTTGCAGTTTCTGCCATTTCCCTCCTGCTTCTTGTGCCGCCCTGTCTGTTTACGTGGGCGACTGCCGTGATGTTGTCCCACTGGATCAATACCGGCTGACCTTGAAGCAGAGGTCTTGCTAAGCTTAGAGCATTGTAAATTGCCCTTAGCTCCAGTATATTTATGTGGAGAGAAGTCTCCAGACTCGATCACACTCTCTGGAAATTTTTTCCTTGTGTGACTGCTCCCCAGCCACTCAGGCTGGCATCCGTGGTCACCAGGACCCAGTCCTGAATGCCGAATCTGCGGCCCTTTCATAGATGAGCACTCTGCAGCCACCGCAGAAGAAACACCCTTGTCCTTGGAGACAGGGTTATCCGCTGATGCATCTGAAGATGCGATCCGGACCATTTTTCCAGCAGATCCCACGTAAAGGTTCTTGCGTGAAATCTACCGAATGGGATCGCTTTGTAAGAAACCACCATTTTTCACAGGATCCTTGTGCAATGATGCACTGATACTTTTCCTGGTTTTAGGAGGTTCCTGACTAGCTCAGATAACTCCCTCGCTTTCTTCTCCGGGAGAAAACATCCTTTTCTGGACTGTGACCAGAATCATCCCTAGGAACAGTAGACGTGTCGTCAGAAAAAAATGCGATTTTGGAATATTTAGAATCCACTCGTGCTGTCGTAGAACTACTTAAGATAGTGCTACTCCGACCTCCAACTGTTCTCTGGACCTTGCCCTTATCAGGAAAGCGTCCATATTTCTTTTAAGAAGAATCATCATTTCGGCCATTACCTTGGTAAAGACCCGGGGTGCCGTGGACAATCCAAACGGCAGCGTCTGAACTGATAGTGACAGTTCTGTACCACGAACCTGAGGTACCCTTGGTGAGAAGGGCAAATTTGGACATGTAGGTAAGCGTCCCTGATATCCAGTGACACCATATCGTCCCCTTCTTCCTGGTTCGCTATCACTGCTCTGAGTGACTCCATCTTGATTTGAACGCTTGTATGTAAGTGTTCAAATATTTCAGATCTCACCTAGCCGTCTGGCTTCAGTACCACAATATAGTGTGGAATAATACCCCTTCCCTTGTTGTAGAAGGGGTACTTTGATTATCACCTGCTGGGAATACAGCCTGTGAATTGTTCCCAATACTGCCTCCCTGTCGGAGGGAGACGTTGGTAAAGCAGACTTCAGGAACTTGTGAGGGGGAGACGTCTCGAATTTCCAATGTACACCTGGGATACTACGTGTAGGATCCAGGAGTCCACTTGTGAGTGAGCCCACTGCGTGCTGAAACTCTTGAGATGACCCCCTACCGCACCTGAGTCCGCTTGTACGGCCCCAGCGTCATGCTGCGGACTTGGCAGAAGCTGTGGAGGGCTTCTGTTCCTGGTGATGGGCTGCCTGCTGCAGTCTTCTTCCCTTTCCTCTACCCCTGGGCAGATATGACTGGCCCTTTTGCCCGCCTGCCCTTATGGGGACGAAAGGACTGAGACTGAAAAGACTGTGTCCTTTTCTGCTGAGATGTGACTTGGGGTAACAAAAGGTGGATTTTTCAGCTGTTGCCATGGCCACCAGGTCCGATGGACCGCCCCTTTATACGGCAATACTTCCATGTGCCGTCTGGAATCTGCATCACCTGACCACTGTCGTCTGGCAGATATGGACATCACATTTACTCTTGATGCCAGAATGCAAATATCCCTCTGCGCATCTCGCATATATAGAAATGCATCCTTAAAATGCTCTATAGTCAATAAAATCTTGTCCCTGTCAAGGGTATCAATATTTTCAGTCAGGAAATCCGACCAAGCCCCCTCAGCGCTGCACATCCAGGCTGAGGCGATTGCTGGTCGTAGTATAACACCAGTATATGTGTATATACTTTTAGGATATTTTTCAGCTTCCTATCAGCTGGCTCCTTGAGGGCTGCCGTATCTGGAGACGGTAACGCCACTTGTTTTTATAAGCGTGTGAGCGCCTTATTCACCCTAAGGTGTGTTTCCCAACTCGCCCTAACTTCTGGCGGGAAAGGGTATACCGCCAATAATTTTCTATCGGAGGAAACCCACGTATCATCACACACTTCATTTAATTTATCTGATTCAGGAAAAACTACAAGTAGTTTATTCACACCCTACATAATACCCTTATTTGTGGTACTTGTAGTATCAGAAATATGTAACACCTCCTTCATTGCCCTTAACATGAAACGTGTGGCCCTAAAGGAAAATACGTTTGTTTCTTCACCGTCGACACTGGAGTCAGTGTCCGTGTCTGTGTCGACCGACTGAGGTAAATGGGCGTTTTTACAAGCCCCTGACGGTGTCTGAGACGCCTGGACAGGTACTAATTTGTTTGCCGGCCGTCTCATGTCGTCAACCGACCTTGCAGCGTGTTGACATTATCACGTAATTCCTAAATAAGCCATCCATTCCAGTGTCGACTCCCTAGAGAGTGACATCACCAATACAGGCAATTTGCTCCGCCTCCTCACCAACATCGTCCTCCTACATGTCGACACACACGTACCGACACACAGCACACACACAGGGAATGCTCTGACAGAGGACAGGACCCCACTAGCCCTTTGGGGAGACAGAGGGAGAGTTTGCCAGCACACACCAAAAACGCTATAATTATACAGGGACAACCCCTTATACAAGTGTTTTCCCTTATAGCATTTTTATATATGTAATCATATCGCCAAATAAGTGCCCCCCCTCTCTGTTTTGACCCTGTTTCTGTAGTGCAGTGCAGGGGAGAGCCTGGGAGCCTTCCTCACAGCAGAGCTGAGCAGGAAAATGGCGCCGTGTGCTGAGGAGAATAGGCCCCGCCCCCTTTTCGGCGGGCTCTTCTCCCGGAGTTTGTGAGATCTGGCAGGGGTTAAATACCTCCATATAGCCTCAAGGGCTATATGTGATGTATTTTAGCCATAAAAAGGTATTATACATTGCTGCCCAGGGCGCCCCCCCCAGCGCCCTGCACCCTCAGTGACAGTTGGTGACTGTTGGTGAAGTGTGCTGACAACAATGGCGCACAGCTGCAGTGCTGTGCGCTACCTTATGAAGACTGAAAGTCTTCTGCCGCCTGTTTCTGGACCTCTTCAACTTCGGCATCTGTAAGGGGGGTCGGCGGCACGGCTCCGGGACGAACCCCAGGGTGAGACCTGTGTTCCGACTCCCTCTGGAGCTAATGGTGTCCAGTAGCCTAAGAAGCAAATCCATCCTGCACGCAGGTGAGTTTTCTTCTCTCCCCTAAGTCCCTCGTAGCAGTGAGCCTGTTGCCAGCAGGACTCACTGAAAATAAAAAACCTAACTTAAACTTTTATTCTAAGCAGCTCAGGAGAGCCACCTAGATTGCACCCTTCTCGTCGGGCACAAAAATCTAACTGAGGCTTGGAGGAGGGTCATAGGGGGAGGAGCCAGTGCACACCACCTGATCCTAAAGCTTTTATTATTGTGCCCTGTCTCCTGCGGAGCCGCTATATCCCCATGGTCCTGACGGAGTCCCCAGCATCCACTAGGACGTCAGAGAAAATGGCGCTTGTGTGCTGAGGAGAAAGGCTCCGCCCCCTTCACGGCGGCCTTTTCTCCCGCTTTTTTCAGGAAACTGGCAGGGGATAAATGCATCCATATAGCCCAGGAGCTATATGTGATGCATTTTATTTAGCCATATAAGGTTTTTATCTCATTTTTATTGCGTCTCAGGGCGCTCCCCCCCAGCGCCCTGCACCCTCAGTGACCGGAGTGTGAAGTGTGCTGAGAGCAATGGCGCACAGCTGCAGTGCTGTGCGCTACCTTATTTGAAGACAGGAACGTCTTCTGCCGCCGCTTTCTCCGGACCTCTTCGCTCTTCTGGCTCTGTAAGGGGGCCGGCGGCGCGGCTCCGGGACCCATCCAGGCTGAACCTGTGATCGTCCCTCTGGAGCTAATGTCCAGTAGCCAAGAAGCCCAATCCACTCTGCAGTCAGGTGAGTTCGCTTCTTCTCCCCTTAGTCCCACGATGCAGTGAGCCTGTTGCCAGCAGGACTCACTGAAAATAAAAAACCTATTTAAACTTTTACTTCTAAGCAGCTCAGGAGAGCCACCTAGCTTGCACCCTTCTCGTTCGGGCACAAAAATCTAACCGAGGCTTGGAGGAGGGTCATAGGGGGAGGAGCCAGTGCACACCAGCTAGTCTAAAGCTTTTACTTTTTGTGCCCAGTCTCCTGCGGAGCCGCTATTCCCCATGGTCCTTACGGAGTTCCCAGCATCCACTAGGACGTCAGAGAAATATTAAAAGAAATAGAATTTAAACTGCATATACCACAATAATACTGAAAATCAAACAAATTATAAGTTACAGGTTCCATCTTCTTTTGAGGTAAAGTTCACATACTGTATAATTTCAATTTCATGTTCTTGACGTATTTTAAAGGGCCTTCCCACATACTCATGCACCAGCTTGTTGGGACCACAACCAATACTGCAAGCCTGGCTAACCTGTGGCTCTCCAGATGTTGTGAAACTACACATCCCAACATGCCCTGCAACAGTTCTAGCATACATTAAGAGCAAAACTGTGGCAGGGCATGCTGGGACTTGTAGTTTCACAGCAGCTGGAGAGCCACAGGTTGGCCAGGCCTGCAATACTGGATCGCAGTGTGAAACGGATAGCTATGAGATATACCAGCTGTCAACACCTCCTGGTCAATAAGTATATGTTACAGCAATAATTCCATGAAACAAAATCCCTCATTAATTATGTATGATTCTGGGCTACCATGGTAACCACAGTACCATGACACATACTGTAAGCAAGCAGTGAAGCTTCGGAATACCCCACTGAGCTCTGCCTGCACTGTAACATCCTTTTTCAGAATCAGTATTTACTGGTGGGTGGGAGGCCGGCTGTCCATATCACGACAGCGGCATCCCGCCTGCCAGAATACCGGCAGCGGGGTGAGTGCAAAGAGTGTCCTTGCAGGCTTGGTTGCTCGCCACAGAATCTATTCCCACTCTATGGGTGTCGTGGACACCCACAAGTGGGAATAGTCTTGTTTAGCCGGGATTCCGGCTGGCGTCATTGTCGGCTGTCAGGATCCCGGCGTCGGTATCCTGACTGCCGGAATCCCAACAGCCGGCAAATCGAACGGATCCCCCTTTTTCTCCCATCGCAATACATGCTGTGACTAGCGAGCCTGTGTCTGTATAGTTAGGCGTGCCATAATATCCCTTAAATCTGGGATACCCATGATTTAAACAAATTCAATGCCACATTTCATCTGGTTTTAATTAGCCACACACCCTGGGTAAATCATAGGTGTCCCGAATTAAAAGGATATCATGGCAAGCCTATGGCTAGTAGACACACGGTCTGGCAGTCATTTGTGTGTTGCTAACTACAGAGAACTGAAAAAGAATATAATGGCTTGTAGAATAGCCAAAGGAAAAACGACAAGCAGACACATACTCAAAAGGCACTAAACAGTTAACACTGCTACAGCCACTCAGGAGCCCTCTTTTCTACAATCAATAAGCACCATGAGAACACAATGATGGCAAGTAGTCAGTAACCCATGTCTCTCTATGGGGGCCTATTCATTAACATGAACAGTTTGATTATACATGCTGAAACAGAATTTCCACATGTATTAAGTAACGGTCACATTCATCAGTTTTCTGAGTCTGATTGCGGGAAGGGAGGCCATCTTCAGATGATGTTAGATCTCAGAGCCAGCTCCTATCTATTGGAAGGAGTTCCAGAGTGCAGAGAGGGATCCCTCCGCCCCTCTCTGTGTGTGTAATCAGGTCACGCATGTGCACTTACACTGCCAGTTTGTGTAAACATGTGCCGCTACTTATTAGCGTGGAAGGGTGCAGTGGTAGGTAATGCGTGACAGGTGCGGTCGGAGCAATGCTGAATTTTCACCAAATTTTTGTATCCACCTCCACAAGTTGTACAAGATACAAAATTAATAGGAGGGATGGTGGGGTCTTGTTAATAAATAGGCCTTTATGGGGGAGCTGAACCTATTCTTATAAAGGGGAAAGGGGAGAAGATACTCCTAGCAGCCAATCAGCCTCTAGCTACCAGTTTATAGCATGCACTTGATAAATGATAGCCAGACACTGCTTGGTTGCTATAGGCAACACCTCCACTTGTCCTCTTTAGAAGGATGGATACATCTCCCCCTATCTGCTGGGTAACCACAAGTCCCAGCTCACAGTGACAGTATGCACACCATGTAGAGAGACACAGACTGCCTACGCCTGGTGCAGATCAGTGATGCTCAGCTGATAATCCCTCTGCACTCCGCGTCCCAGCAGATGGAGAAGGATACAACTCCGCGTCTTCTCCCTGATAAACAAAGCACAGTGAGACGGGGAGGTTACAGGGAGTACACGGACAGAGAGGGGTCGGGATGCTGTATGAGGCTGATAGCGGTCACCGGGTCATTATTACTACACCGCCGCTTTCCGAGCGCGGTATAATACTATTATATACTCACCTCTGGACGCCATCTTGGTGCTCTAAGGACGCGTGTGACGTCACTTCCTGGATACAGTCAGTAGTCCCGCCCCCTCTTTTATGGTTCTGTTTTATGATTATCTGGACAGAACAATAGAAGCCAGGGGTGATGTGTATGGGCCTGTTGTAGCTTCTTATCTCATAGGACATATAATTAAAGGGGAAAATAGCAAAAAAAAAAAAATATATAATAAAAAAGTACTTCATAAAAATGTGTTTGTATAATAATGTAACCCCATTTATATCACAATTTTACAATCTGGTAACTTCAAAGCGGTCTATTTACTAACCAATGGATAGTGATAAAGTGGAGAATGTACCAGCCAATCAGCTCCTGACTGCCATGTTAAATGCTGTGTCTGAAAAATGACAGGAGCTGTTTGGTTGGTACTTTATCTCTGTCCACTTTATCTCTCTTCAAGGGACCCATTTATCAAACAACATATGCAGCTATTTCCCTGAAAACACCCGTTTTCGGGGGTTAGCTGCAAATAATAAGTATCTCCTGAATGTATGTAGGAGGGACCACACAGATATCTCTGATACCTGCTGTGATCCCTCCATTCCCGCAGACAGCTGCATCCCCTATAGGTTTCTATGGGGGATGCAATGCTACCAGATTTACCAATGTCTGGAGATGGCCTCCGCAGCTACCGCCATGTGAAGATGGCAGTAGCCCATTGTAGCTGTGGCCGGAGAGACCCACCAGCCACACGTGTAATGGTGGCCGCTGCACTGAAGGGGTTAATCCTCAGCTGCCAGGCACTATTTGGACAATAGGCGCTTGGCGTCACTGTTAAACGTACTTACGGCGCTGGGCGCGGACTGTTTAAAAATATGTTTAATGATGTGTTTTAACGTCATATGTAGTGCTCTGTGCACAATTATAGGATTGCATGTTTAAATGTATTTATATTCAAGATGTGGTCACCAGTATTTGAATAAGCATCTCCTATCCTATGGGAATAGGAAGTGGCATGCTAATCGCCTCTGCTAGCAGAGAGGTGTGTATGACAATACCTTTTGATGTTGGACAGTGCACAGCAGGTAAAGGCTGGGTGTGAAAAGAAGACTGGATGTGTTTCCAGTCTTTCCTGTTGTAATCCCAAACACTGGGTTTGCATGCAGGGCCGGATTAAGCCTTGAGGGTGCCCGGGGCACTTAAGACAAGGGGGCCCCCAGTGGAAGGCAGGGGAGTGTATTTTAGATTGTACATACCCCCCAACATGACCCATTCCAGTAGGGATAAAATGCTGTTTACCTGGACTTCCTTTTTAATATATGATTGATGTCACCTGTGTTGAACTATTTCATAGATATGAAAGGTGTTTCAACACACGTGATTGCAATCATAACTTAATATACAGTAGCATGTTATCCCTCCAGGACGGAGTGATGTTAGGATGTATGTATTGTGTATATTAAATTTAATCCAATGGGGTATATTAGATATAAACTAATAGTTGAATAATGCCGGGTTACATAGGACCCAGACACCCAGGCAGGGAGAAGGAGAAGATGGTATTCCTATGTCACTTACAGCTCTCTCCACCCTCCTATCTCTCCTCTAGTCGGAAAGCTCAATCGGTAGCTCATAAGACCTGATACTCTGCCTGCAATGCATACTGCCCTCCTCGCATTCTGGCTATCTGGTTCTGCTACTGCGTGAGCGGGAAAGCTAGCGATGTCGGTGGGCTCTGTATTGGGGGCCCCCTAACAAAGGGGGGCCCGGGGTACTGTATGCCCTGCGACCCCCCCTTAATTTGGCTATGTTTGCATGGAGATGTGAATGGGACAGGAACATGTCAATCATATTGTGTTTTATGAATGCAAACTAGTGGGTTTCAGTTAACAACAGTTTGATCTAACATTTCCTAGGCTGCATTATCTAGGATGCAGATTTGGTTAAATTACAAGAACTTTGTGTGTGACAGGAAGAAGGAAAATGCTTTTTTTTGCACCTATATCCTTTTGAAATGTAATTTATTTATTTGTATTTTGTAAGATATCCTGATTGGATGGAAAGGACTCAGGGGGGACATGACCCCCTGTTGTACTGTGTGGAAAATTGGCATAAAAAGGAGGACAGCGAGCATCCAGAGTGTATTATACCAGTTTCATTCTGCTGTAACATCTTGCTGTATTGCTGAGCCCTTTTGAAGGCTGTATTTGGTATTAAACATCAACTGCCTCAAGAAGATTGCTTCATCTTGTGACCTGCAGGGCTATGCGAAACCTAGCTCCGTTCACCGGCAGTCCAGGGTGAACCAGCGTCTCCGAGTTCTGCCTTCCGCCAGCTACCGGTAGAGGCCTAGTCAAGCGACTAGTGGGGATTCGTCAACCCCACACAGACGTGGTAAGGCAGCGTGTCGGCACATACAGAGCACAACCATGCTTCCAAACGCCACGGCAGGTTAGGAGTTTAGTGGTGGCAGCATAAACCCGCCGACGGTGCAGTGGGTGTAGTCAGTAAGAGGCGGTTACTGACGGTAGGCGGGGATCCCCTATGTGGCCAGGTCTCGTAAGACCTAAACATCTATTCTGTGTACTGGGGACGAGACGCAAAAGCGGTGAGGGCTTTCGTACGGGACCGTCCGGTCACAGTAGCCTACAGGTTAAACTTCGTATTTACAGCCAGCAGATGGTTCCCCAGGAATGGCCACTGTGCATATGCGGTCAGCGGGACCGTGCATGCGCAGAAGCCCCGGCACCACACTCAGCATATCATAGGGACGGGATCCTTTTCGGAGCCCCTGTCCCTGCGGGTGCAGGATGTTACATCCCACTGATGTGATCACATTCTGCAATGTGATCTTGGGCGCTAATATCACGCCCAGATTGCATTTCAAATGTGATCAATGATAAATGGGTCCCTATGGCTTAAATAGTAAATAGATCCCTATGAGTACAGAATATCCCAAGGACCCAGAGACAAAGATAACTGCAAGTAAGCTGCATCAGGGTCAAAGAGAATAGGTTACAAATTCTCGTGGGAGCTGGGAAGAGAAAAGGGACAAAGTTGACCAAATTGGATATATTTACTTTAAATATGCGTGGGCCATGTCAAAGCAAGGGGGGCTGAGCTGACCCATTCCTCCCCTCACGTGTATCTTTGCTGCAATATATCCCTTGTAGCATACAATATATCAGCCAGCAATTGGTCATTATTATCATTGGTATATTAATATATGGAGAGACCCGTTCAGACCTAGGCTTACCATACCAGCTCTTTAAACGGGTGTGGTATTGAAAGTCGACAGTAACTAGGTCAACAATGTCTAGGTCGACCACTATTGGTCGACAGTAACTAGGTCGACAGGGTATTTAGGTCGACATGTTCTAGGTCAACAGGTCAAAAGGTTGACATGAGTTTTTAATGTTATTTTGGTGTAGTTTTGTTCGTAGAGTGACCGGGAACCCCAATTAGTGCACCGCGTCCCCTCGCATGGCTCGCTTCGCTCACCATGCTTCGGGCATGGTGCCTTCGCTCCGCTACCGCTTCGCTCGGCACAGATTACCGTTCCAATCGTAGTCCACGAGGATCGTTAAGTATGAAAAGGTTAAAAAAAAGAAAAAAATTGTGAAAAACTCTCATGTCGACCTTTTGACCTGTCGACCTAGAACATGTCGACCTAAAGACCCTGTTGACCTAGACACCCTGTCGACCTAGTCACTGTTGACCAATAGTGGTCGACCTAGACATTGTCGACCTAGTTACTGTCGACTTTCAGTCTGGATCCCCTTTAAACTAGGATGTTCATGGATTACACAGGTTCTGAGGCTGATTAAATTCAGCAATTGACCATTTGCTCTCAAACACTGGAAAACAGACACAAATGGATATTCATACAAATTGGTTAAATTAATTTAATTTATCCAAACAACTATTTTTGCCAATTTTCCGGCTTTTGAGAGCAAATGGTTGATTGTCATTTGCTCCCATCCATTACCAGATATTTGCTTCAACCAGAAATATTCTACAGATAATCTTAAAGTGTGTATCCATCTATACAGTGTGGCTAGTATATGTGGGAGCAGGATAGGTTCTAGTAAATAAATGAGTCTTAGGGGTATATTTAATAACTGTCGGAAGCTGCCGTCTTGCTCTCCAGCTGCTGCCCCCACAGCCGCAGACATCTCTCCCACGGCAGCCGCTGACAGCACCCCACCCCCACCGGTGCCGCAGACAGCTCCCCCGCCGCTGCTGTGAGTGCACTCGGCAGCTGCTGACAGCAGCATCAGGACAAGACACCGGGAGCGGCCAAATCCGACAGTCGGATTTGGCCGCTCTTTTGAATAGGAGTTGTCGGGTCCATTCCGACAACTGCATTTCGGAATGGACCCCACTCTTATTGAATATACCCCTTAGAGAATGTTGCAATACTATAATAAGAAATGTGGAAAACCCGTACTTCATACCTCCCAAATGTCCTGCTGTATCACCCGTGAGCCGCAGTTTGCTGTAGTTATGGGAAATTGAGGGGAGCAGTGCCCAGCATCTATTCATAGAGCAGGGACACTAATGGGGAGGCACAGCATCTTGGAGAGTGCTGGGCACGCCCCCACAGGGAGGCTAATGAGGTGGGCTGCAAGGCTACACCCCCATGTCAGGAATGAGCAGAGGTTCCGAATTACCATACACCAAAGTTGGAGGTATGGTATTGATTCCTCCCAAACAGGGTTGTCCAGAGTGGGGCATTTAAAAATTCATGGGCCTGGACTGCTCTGGAAGCACTATTACCCCCTGTGAGGGTATATTGTTTGGCAAAGGGAGGATTAAGGCGTATAACGTGTGGCAGAGAGAGGTGAGAGGGGCATACCATAAGTCATAACCACTGTGGCGTCTTTATCCTGGTCATCTAGCATCCTGAGCTCCCAGTATCTGTCCTGCCCTATTGACACAGTAGAAGTGGCATAGCAAGCAGCAAAATATGTGCCATTGGTTTAGAAGATGGCAGCAGGTATCTAGTATCTGGTTGCTCTGGGCTACAGCACCTTTTGTAGTTGCCTTTACCTAAGCCACCTACCAACCAACATAACAGGTTATGGGGTTGATGTTTAAAGCAGTGAAAACAGTAGAGAAGTGGACCAATACATGATTAATCCTCAAAGCTGGTTGGTTGCGGTGGGGAACTTCTCCACTGGTCCATTTCTCCACTCTTTCCACCGCTTGATATATCAACCCCCTACGGTATGTTTCACATCCACATTTCTACAAAAGTATGTATACTAAAGCAGTCTCCCTTTGAATATCTTACTGGCAAACTCATCACCATCTATATATTTAATTCTCCTGTTCTCCGGCAGGTGAATTCTGAAATTCAGGGTTTATTCATGTGCTCACATGTAATTGTGCTCATGTGCTCAGTGATTGACAGTAATTGCTACTGTTTGGGGGTGGGGAGGTTGGTGACACCATCCATTCCCCTAAATGGAGGAGAGTCGCCGCTGTTGTGGAGGAGTGGCAAGGCCAGGATTTCCGTCGGAAGATGGAGATTTTCTGGAGTCTTTGCTGGATCTGTGGTGGATGACTTATGTGACCCCCATGCCACTTGTGTCGCAGATGATCCTGATGTTTTGTCCTAAGACACAGCTCAGATCACTAAAGCAAGGACATTTGGACAGTAGCTTGCCTTTGTGACGCAGGCGCCCACTAAGAAGGGATTTTTCAAAAATCCACCCACATAGGGGTTAAAAGGGGTGAGAAATTTGGGATCCGGTCTGAAGATCGACAGTGTCTAGGTCGACAATGTTTAGGTCGACCACTATAGATTGACAGTCACTTGGTCGACAGGGACAGAAGGTCGACATGTTCTAGGTCGACAGGCCAAAAGGTGACATGAGTTTTTAATGTTATTTTGGTGTTGTTTTGTTCGTAGAGTGACTGGGAATCCCAATTAGTGCACCGCGTCCCCTCGCATGGCTCGCTTCGCTCACCATGCTTCGGGCATGGTGCCTTCGCTCCGCTACCGCTTCGCTCGGCACAGATTACCGTTCCAATCGTAGTCCACGAGGATCGTTAAGTATGAAAAGGTTAAAAAAAAAGAAAAAAATTGTGAAAAACTCATGTCGACCTTTTGACCTGTCGACCTAGAACATGTCGACCTAAAGACCCTGTTGACCTAGACACCCTGTCGACCTAGTTACTGTCGACCAATAGTGGTCGACCTAGATATTGTCGACCTAGTTACTGTCGACTTTCAGTCCGGATCCCCTTTAAACTAGGATGTTCATGGATTACACAGGTTCTGAGGCTGATTAAATTCAGCAATTGACCATTTGCTCTCAAACACTGGAAAACAGACACAAATGGACATTCATACAAATTGGTTAAATTTATTTAATTTATCCAAACAACTATTTTTGCCAATTTTCCGGCTTTTGAGAGCAAATGGTTGATTGTCATTTGCTCCCATCCATTACCAGATATTTGCTTCAACCAGAAATATTCTACAGATAATCTTAAAGTGTGTATCCATCTATACAGTGTGGCTAGTATATGTGGGAGCAGGATAGGTTCTAGTAAATAAATGAGTCTTAGGGGTATATTTAATAACTGTCGGAAGCTGCCGTCTTGCTCTCCCACTGCTGCCCTCACAGCCGCAGACATCTCTCCCACGGCAGCCGCTGACAGCACCCCACCCCCACCGGTGCCGCAGACAGCTCCCCCGCCGCTGCTGTGAGTGCACTCGGTAGCTGCTGACAGCAGCATCAGGACAAGACACCGGGAGCGGCCAAATCCGACAGTCGGATTTGGCCGCTCTTTTGAATAGGGGTTGTCGGGTCCATTCCGACAACTGCATGTCGGAATGGACCCCACTCTTATTGAATATACCCCTTAGAGAATGTTGCAATACTATAATAAGAAATGTGGAAAACCCGTACTTCATACCTCCCAAATGTCCTGCTGTATCACCCGTGAGCCGCAGTTTGCTGTAGTTATGGGAAATTGAGGGGAGCAGTGCCCAGCATCTATTCATAGAGCAGGGACAGTAATGGGGAGGCACAGCATCTTGGAGAGTGCTGGGCACGCCCCCACAGGGAGGCTAATGAGGTGGGCTGCAAGGCTACACCCCCTTGTCAGGAATGAGCAGAGGTTCCGAATTACCATACACCAAAGTTGGAGGTATGGTATTGATTCCTCCCAAACAGGGTTGTCCAGAGTGGGGCATTTAAAAATTCATGGGCCTGGACTGCTCTGGAAGCACTATTACCCCCTGTGAGGGTATATTGTTTGGCAAAGGGAGGATTAAGGCGTATAACGTGTGGCAGAGAGAGGTGAGAGGGGCATACCATAAGTCATAACCACTGTGGCGTCTTTATCCTGGTCATCTAGCATCCTGGGCTCCCAGTATCTGTCCTGCCCTATTGACACAGTAGAAGTGGCATAGCAAGCAGCAAAATATGTGCCATTGGTTTAGAAGATGGCAGCAGGTATCTAGTATCTGGTTGCTCTGGGCTACAGCACCTTTTGTAGTTGCCTCTACCTAAGCCACCTACCAACCAACATAACAGGGTTGATGTTTAAAGCAGTGAAAACAGTAGAGAAGTGGACCAATACATGATTAATCCTCAAAGCTGGTTGGTTGCGGTGGGGAACTTCTCCACTGGTCCATTTCTCCACTCTTTCCACCGCTTGATATATCAACCCCCTACGGTATGTTTCACATCCACATTTCTACAAAAGTATGTATACTAAAGCAGTCTCCCTTTGAATATCTTACTGGCAAACTCATCACCATCTATATATTTAATTCTTCTGTTCTCCGGCAGGTGAATTCTGAAATTCAGGGTTTATTCATGTGCTCACATGTAATTGTGCTCATGTGCTCAGTGATTGACAGTAATTGCTACTGTTTGGGGGTGGGGAGGTTGGTGACACCATCCGTTCCCCTAAATGGAGGAGAGTCGCCGCTGTTGTGGAGGAGTGGCAAGGCCAGGATTTCCGTAGGAAGATGGAGATTTCCAGGAGTCTTTGCTGGATCTGTGGTGGATGACTTATGTGACCCCCATGCCACTTGTGTCGCAGATGATCCTGATGTTTTGTCCTAAGACACAGCTCAGATCACTAAAGCAAGGACATTTGGACAGTAGCTTGCCTTTGTGACGCAGGCGCCCACTAAGAAGGGATTTTTCAAAAATCCACCCACATAGGGGTTAAAAGGGGTGAGAAATTTGGGATCCGGTCTGAAGATCGACAGTGTCTAGGTCGACAATGTTTAGGTCGACCACTATAGATTGACAGTCACTTGGTCGACAGGGACAGAAGGTCGACATGTTCTAGGTCGACAGGCCAAAAGGTCGACATGAGTTTTTAATGTTATTTTGGTGTCGTTTTGTTCGTAGAGTGACCGGGAACCCCAATTAGTGCACCGCGTCCCCTCGCATGGCTCTCTTCGCTCACCATGCTTCGGGCATGGTGCCTTCGCTCCGCTACCGCTTCGCTCGGCAC
Organism: Pseudophryne corroboree; assembly: GCF_028390025.1. Classification (NCBI taxonomy): domain Eukaryota; kingdom Metazoa; phylum Chordata; class Amphibia; order Anura; family Myobatrachidae; genus Pseudophryne; species Pseudophryne corroboree. The sequence goes on along the minus strand of NC_086454.1, from coordinate 66,898,580 downwards.
AGATTACCGTTCCAATCGTAGTCCACAAGGATCGTTAAGTATGAAAAGGTTAAAAAAAAGAAAAAAATTGTGAAAAACTCATGTCGACCTTTTGACCTGTCGACCTAAAGACCCTGTTGACCTAGACACCCTGTCGACCTAGTCACTGTCGACCAATAGTGGTCGACCTAGACATTGTCGACCTAGTTACTGTCGACTTTCAGTCCGGATCCCCTTTAAACTAGGATGTTCATGGATTACACAGGTTCTGAGGCTGATTAAATTCAGCAATTGACCATTTGCTCTCAAACACTGGAAAACAGACACAAATGGACATTCATACAAATTGGTTAAATTTATTTAATTTATCCAAACAACTATTTTTGCCAATTTTCCGGCTTTTGAGAGCAAATGGTTGATTGTCATTTGCTCCCATCCATTACCAGATATTTGCTTCAACCAGAAATATTCTACAGATAATCTTAAAGTGTGTATCCATCTATACAGTGTGGCTAGTATATGTGGGAGCAGGATAGGTTCTAGTAAATAAATGAGTCTTAGGGGTATATTTAATAACTGTCGGAAGCTGCCGTCTTGCTCTCCCACTGCTGCCCTCACAGCCGCAGACATCTCTCCCACGGCAGCCGCTGACAGCACCCCACCCCCACCGGTGCCGCAGACAGCTCCCCCGCCGCTGCTGTGAGTGCACTCGGCAGCTGCTGACAGCAGCATCAGGACAAGACACCGGGAGCGGCCAAATCCGTCAGTCGGATTTGGCCGCTCTTTTGAATAGGGGTTGTCGGGTCCATTCCGACAACTGCATGTCGGAATGGACCCCACTCTTATTGAATATACCCCTTAGAGAATGTTGCAATACTATAATAAGAAATGTGGAAAACCCGTAATTCATACCTCCCAAATGTCCTGCTGTATCACCCGTGAGCCGCAGTTTGCTGTAGTTATGGGAAATTGAGGGGAGCAGTGCCCAGCATCTATTCATAGAGCAGGGACAGTAATGGGGAGGCACAGCATCTTGGAGAGTGCTGGGCACGCCCCCACAGGGAGGCTAATGAGGTGGGCTGCAAGGCTACACCCCCATGTCAGGAATGAGCAGAGGTTCCGAATTACCATACACCAAAGTTGGAGGTATGGTATTGATTCCTCCCAAACAGGGTTGTCCAGAGTGGGGCATTTAAAAATTCATGGGCCTGGACTGCTCTGGAAGCACTATTACCCCCTGTGAGGGTATATTGTTTGGCAAAGGGAGGATTAAGGCATATAACGTGTGGCAGAGAGAGGTGAGAGGGGCATACCATAAGTCATAACCACTGTGGCGTCTTTATCCTGGTCATCTAGCATCCTGAGCTCCCAGTATCTGTCCTGCCCTATTGACACAGTAGAAGTGGCATAGCAAGCAGCAAAATATGTGCCATTGGTTTAGAAGATGGCAGCAGGTATCTAGTATCTGGTTGCTCTGGGCTACAGCACCTTTTGTAGTTGCCTCTACCTAAGCCACCTACCAACCAACATAACAGGGTTGATGTTTAAAGCAGTGAAAACAGTAGAGAAGTGGACCAATACATGATTAATCCTCAAAGCTGGTTGGTTGCGGTGGGGAACTTCTCCACTGGTCCATTTCTCCACTCTTTCCACCGCTTGATATATCAACCCCCTACGGTATGTTTCACATCCACATTTCTACAAAAGTATGTATACTAAAGCAGTCTCCCTTTGAATATCTTACTGGCAAACTCATCACCATCTATATATTTAATTCTTCTGTTCTCCGGCAGGTGAATTCTGAAATTCAGGGTTTATTCATGTGCTCACATGTAATTGTGCTCATGTGCTCAGTGATTGACAGTAATTGCTACTGTTTGGGGGTGGGGAGGTTGGTGACACCATCCGTTCCCCTAAATGGAGGAGAGTCGCCGCTGTTGTGGAGGAGTGGCAAGGCCAGGATTTCCGTAGGAAGATGGAGATTTCCAGGAGTCTTTGCTGGATCTGTGGTGGATGACTTATGTGACCCCCATGCCACTTGTGTCGCAGATGATCCTGATGTTTTGTCCTAAGACACAGCTCAGATCACTAAAGCAAGGACATTTGGACAGTAGCTTGCCTTTGTGACGCAGGCGCCCACTAAGAAGGGATTTTTCAAAAATCCACCCACATAGGGGTTAAAAGGGGTGAGAAATTTGGGATCCGGTCTGAAGATCGACAGTGTCTAGGTCGACAATGTTTAGGTCGACCACTATAGATTGACAGTCACTTGGTCGACAGGGACAGAAGGTCGACATGTTCTAGGTCGACAGGCCAAAAGGTCGACATGAGTTTTTAATGTTATTTTGGTGTCGTTTTGTTCGTAGAGTTACCGGGAACCCCAATTAGTGCACCGCGTCCCCTCGCATGGCTCGCTTCGCTCACCATGCTTCGGGCATGGTGCCTTCGCTTCGCTCGGCACAGATTACCGTTCCAATCGTAGTCCACGAGGATCGTTAAGTATGAAAAGGTTAAAAAAAAGAAAAAAATTGTGAAAAACTCATGTCGACCTTTTGACCTGTCGATCTAGAACATGTCGACCTAAAGACCCTGTTGACCTAGACACCCTGTCGACCAAGTCACTGTCGACCAATAGTGGTCGACCTAGACATTGTCGACCTAGTTACTGTCGACTATCAGTCCGGATCCCCTTTAAACTAGGATGTTCATGGATTACACAGGTTCTGAGGCTGATTAAATTCAGCAATTGACCATTTGCTCTCAAACACTGGAAAACAGACACAAATGGACATTCATACAAATTGGTTAAATTAATTTTATTTAATTTATCCAAACAACTATTTTTGCCAATTTTCCGGCTTTTGAGAGCAAATGGTTGATTGTCATTTGCTCCCATCCATTACCAGATATTTGCTTCAACCAGAAATATTGGACAGATAATCTTAAAGTGTGTATCCATCTATACAGTGTGGCTAGTATATGTGGGAGCAGGATAGGTTCTAGTAAATAAATGAGTCTTAGGGGTATATTTAATAACTGTCGGAAGCTGCCGTCTTGCTCTCCAGCTGCTGCCCCCACAGCCGCAGACATCTCTCCCACGGCAGCCGCTGACAGCACCCCACCCCCACCGGTGCCGCAGACAGCTCCCCCGCCGCTGCTGTGAGCGCACTCGGCAGCTGCTGACAGCAGTATCAGGACAAGACACCGGGAGCGGCCAAATCCGTCAGTCGGATTTGGACGCTCTTTTGAATAGGGGTTGTCGGGTCCATTCCGACAACTGCATGTCGGAATGGACCCCACTCTTATTGAATATACCCCTTAGAGAATGTTGCAATACTATAATAAGAAATGTGGGAAACCCGTACTTTATACCTCCCAAATGTCCTGCTGTATCACCCGTGAGCTGCAGTTTGCTGTAGTTATGGGAAATTGAGGGGAGCAGTGCCCAGCATCTATTCATAGAGCAGGGACAGTAATGGGGAGGCACAGCATCTTGGAGAGTGCTGGGCACGCCCCCACAGGGAGGCTAATGAGGGGGGCTGCAAGGCTACACCCCCATGTCAGGAATGAGCAGAGGTTCCGAATTACCATACACCAAAGTTGGAGGTATGGTATTGATTCTTCCCAAACAGGGTTGTCCAGAGTGGGGCATTTAAAAATTCATGGGCCTGGACTGCTCTGGAAGCACTATTACCCCCTGTGAGGGTATATTGTTTGGCAAAGGGAGGATTAAGGCGTATAACGTGTGGCAGAGAGAGGTGAGAGGGGCATACCATAAGTCATAACCACTGTGGCGTCTTTATCCTGGTCATCTAGCATCCTGAGCTCCCAGTATCTGTCCTGCCCTATTGACACAGTAGAAGTGGCATAGCAAGCAGCAAAATATGTGCCATTGGTTTAGAAGATGGCAGCAGGTATCTAGTATCTGGTTGCTCTGGGCTACAGCACCTTTTGTAGTTGCCTCTACCTAAGCCACCTACCAACCAACATAACAGGGTTGATGTTTAAAGCAGTGAAAACAGTAGAGAAGTGGACCAATACATGATTAATCCTCAAAGCTGGTTGGTTGCGGTGGGGAACTTCTCCACTGGTCCATTTCTCCACTCTTTCCACCGCTTGATATATCAACCCCCTACGGTATGTTTCACATCCACATTTCTACAAAAGTATGTATACTAAAGCAGTCTCCCTTTGAATATCTTACTGGCAAACTCATCACCATCTATATATCTAATTCTTCTGTTCTCCGGCAGGTGAATTCTGAAATTCAGGGTTTATTCATGTGCTCACATGTAATTGTGCTCATGTGCTCAGTGATTGACAGTAATTGCTACTGTTTGGGGGTGGGGAGGTTGGTGACACCATTCGTTCCCCTAAATGGAGGAGAGTCGCCGCTGTTTTGGAGGAGTGACAAGGCCAGGATTTCCGTAGGAAGATGGAGATTTCCTGGAGTCTTTGCTGGATCTGTGGTGGATGACTTATGTGACCCCCATGCCACTTGTGTCGCAGATGATCCTGATGTTTTGTCCTAAGACTAGAGATGAGCGGGTTCGGTTTTACTCGGTTCTCAAAACGGCATCTAATTGGCTCACGGATGTCACGTGTTTTGGATAGCCAATAAGGGTCGGTTTTGAGAACCGAGTAAAACCGAATCCGCTCATCTCTACCTAAGACACAGCTCAGATCACTAAAGCAAGGACATTTGGACAGTAGCTTGCCTTTGTGACGCAGGCGCCCACTAAGAAGGCATTTTTCAAAAATCCACCCACATAGGGGTTAAAAGGGGTGAGAAATTTGGGATCCGGTCTGAAGATCGACAGTGTCTAGGTCGACAATGTTTAGGTCGACCACTATAGATTGACAGTCACTAGGTCGACAGGGACAGAAGGTCGACATGTTCTAGGTCGACAGGTCAAAAGGTCGACATTGGTTAAAAAAAATTAAAAAAAAAACTTTTTCATACTTAACGATCCACGTGGACTACGATTGGTGCACTAAATTGGTGCACTAAATGGGGTTCCCGGTCACTCTACGAAGAAAACGACACAAAACCCCCCATAAAAACCTCATGTCAATCTTTTGACCTGTCGACCTAGAAAATGTCGATCTTCTGACCTTGTCAATCTTCTGACCCTGTCAACCTAGTGACTGTTGACCTATAGTGGTCGACCTAAATATTGTCGACCTAGACACTGTCGATCTAATGATCCACACCTGAGAAATTTATGGGAAATTCCCCCTTCACAGAGGAGAGTCATGGTGCCGGCGATACCAAGTCACGGAGGGGGAAGGACACAATGCTCTGTTCCTGGAAAGCTTGATAGTCAGCAACTGTTTATCTGCTATGTAAAAGGAACCAACAGCTCTCCCAGTGACCTTAAAAATCTTTACCTTTTTACCTCAAAGAAGGAGCCCTATGAAGAGCGAGAAGCTAAGCAAGGAGACCTAGGGCCCTTTGAAATAGAGTCAGCCTGCAAACCTTACATATTTAACATACAGCGGGCGGAGCTTGGCCTGTCGTCACAGTATTTACAACACTGAGCAGAGGAGCATCAGAGGTGGGACGGGGCAGAGAAGGAGGCGGATTATTCTCCTCAGCACCAGCATTTCGACAGCATCAATCCGGAGAAGCCCAGAGATGCGACCTGACAAAGATTGGCATTATTCTTTAAATTCCGTAGCGAAGCATGGGTATCCAGCTAGTGTGTGTGTGTGTGTGTATATATATATATATATATATATATATACATACATACACACACATACACACACCAGGTTCGTGCGGTGAGCTAAATGGCTCAGGAGGCACTGGCTAGCACCAGAGCCAGATTTACAGTCAATATATGAGCCAAAGAGTACTTCTGGGTATTATACACAGGTGCAGCAGTAAATACTCCTGGAAATTTGGTTTGCTTTGATCAGAGGTGTGCGGAAAAGAAAGGCAGGGGAGGCACTGCCTCACCTGCCATAGACTTTTTTCTCCACAGTATTGGCTATAAAACTGATTAGAATAATGAATAGAAGATATTTCAAACATATTCTTTGTATTTTTCATATACTGTATACAGTCAAAACTCTGGCACAAACGTTAGTATGACAGGAAAGGCTCTGCCTCACCTGCCTCACCCCACTGCATGTCACTGTCACACACACACATAGACATTTGGTATTGCTGCTAATTCATCCATCTGAACTGCGCCACTTCTTAAACCAACAGGCCACGCCCAGCCAGCTGCCTGCCCCTCCCAGTCCCCACCAGGTATGCCTGGGCCCCCGGGAATTTGTACCTGTTCTCCACCACCCCTCTCGCCGCCACTGCTTTAGCCACATGGTAAATACTGCAGCTAATTGAATATGCCCCTAGGTATACACACTACAATTGTAGCTGCTGGTGATTTGGATAGTATGACCAGCAACTGTAAGGTAGTATTGGTGGACAGTAAGAACAATGATTACAGCAAAGAGTAATCATTGGGGCAGATGTATTAACCTGGAGAAGGCATTAGGAAGTGATAAACCTGTGATAAGTGCAAGGTGATAAATGCACCGGCCAATCAGCTCCAATATGTAAATTAACAGGAGCTGATTGGCTGGTGCATTTATCGCCTTGCACTTATCACTGGTTTATCACTTCCTTATGCCGTTTGTTCTGTCTTCTTTGGACAAGCTTATTGTATTGCATCACCCTACATTGGTATACTATGTAATTGATACAATTTTCATATGTATACCGTGTTATTGTTATCTTACTGTTGACATGCGTTAATAAAAAGACATAAAAAAAAAAGAAAAGTAGGCTATTTATAATAATAATAATAGCTATTTCATGGGCTATTTATAGATTGTGAAGGTTGAAGAGTCTGATAGGCAGAGACAAGAGTTCCCTTAATAGGGGTTGACATTAGGAGGTGACTAGAGGAGTGTTGGTGAAATTGTAAATACAATGCAAGCAATATTTTAAAGTTGTTCAGAAGATTATGAGAACCTAATTAATGGAATGACAGAGTGGGGCAGAAGATTAAGGAAGACAGGAGGCTGGTTGTAGTGGCATGTGCAGCAGCATACCTCCCAACATGACCCTCTCCCGGAGGGACACAATGCTCTGCTTCTGGATTTTTCTCTTTATTTATGATTGCCATCACCTGTGCTGAAACACCTTTCTGATCCATTGACCTGTTCAACACAGGTGCCAGCAATCATACATTAAGAGAAAAGTCCAGAAGCAGAGCATTGTGTCCCTCCTGGAGAGGGTCATGTTGGGAGGTATGCAGCAGTGACATGCAGTGAGGTGAGGCAGAGCCTTTCCTGTCATACGCCAGTTTACGCCAGCGTTTTGTGTATAAATTATATGAAAAATACAAAGAATATATAATAAATATCTTCTTTGTATTATTCTAATCATTTTTATGGTCAAAAGTCTGGAGTAAAAAGTCTATGGCAGGTGAGGCAGCGCCTGTCCTGCCTCCTTTTCTGCTCATCTCTGATCAAAACTGATCCAATTTCCAGCAGTATAAACTGCTGCACCTTTGTACAATGCCACATGAACCTTTTGGCTCATATACTGAGTGTAAATCCGGCTCTAGTACTAGCCAATGCCTCCTCAGCCGCCGGGGTGAGGAGGGGGAAGGGCCGCAGTAACGGCTGCCCCCCTCGCATCCGCATCATTTTATCATTTTAATTGATTGGTTATAAGCCCTCATTTGATGATTGACAATTTAATGGAATTATATATATTTAATTATTTATTATGTATACATATTTACTAAGTAGGACAGCTTACAAAGGCAGTATGTGCATGTCCTACCAGTTTACACTCCTTTCAAGATGGCATATGGTACAGTAAAGTGGAAATATTTTGCAGTTACTGGTACTTTTTGGTCTGTCAGTACCAACACAAGCATCCAAGCAGTATCAGACTGGGCCTGAAGTACCCTCTGGGAAAATCCAGTGATAGGGGCCCATGCTTAGAGGCTTGGCTAACCTGTAGTGCATGTTCTGGGCCCCTTGATATATATATATATATAATAAGAATTTACTTACCGATAATTCTATTTCTCGGAGTCCGTAGTGGATGCTGGGGTTCCTGAAAGGACCATGGGGAATAGCGGCTCCGCAGGAGACAGGGCACAAAAAAGTAAAGCTTTACTAGGTCAGGTGGTGTGCACTGGCTCCTCCCCCTATGACCCTCCTCCAGACTCCAGTTAGGTACTGTGCCCGGACGAGCATACACAATAAGGGAGGCATTTTGAATCCCGGGTAAGACTCATACCAGCCACACCAATCACACCGTACAACTTGTGATCTAAACCCAGTTAACAGTATGACAACAGAAAGGGCCTCTTAAAGATGGCTCCTTAACAATAACCCGAATTAGTTAACAATAACTATGTACAAGTATTGCAGATAATCCGCACTTGGGATGGGCGCCCAGCATCCACTACGGACTCCGAGAAATAGAATTATCGGTAAGTAAATTCTTATTTTCTCTATCGTCCTAAGTGGATGCTGGGGTTCCTGAAAGGACCATGGGGATTATACCAAAGCTCCCAAACGGGCGGGAGAGTGCGGATGACTCTGCAGCACCGAATGAGAGAACTCCAGGTCCTCCTTTGCCAGGGTATCAAATTTGTAAAATTTTACAAACGTGTTCTCCCCCGACCACGTAGCTGCTCGGCAGAGTTGTAATGCCGAGACCCCTCGGGCAGCCGCCCAAGATGAGCCCACCTTCCTTGTGTAGTGGGCTTTTACAGTTTTAGGCTGTGGCAGGCCTGCCACAGAATGTGCAAGTTGAATTGTGTTACAAATCCAACGAGCAATCGACTGCTTAGAAGCAGGTGCGCCCAACTTGTTGGGTGCATACAATATAAACAGCGAGTCAGATTTTCTGACTCCAGCCGTCCTTGCAATGTATATTTTTAAGGCTCTGACAACGTCCAACAACTTGGAGTCCTCCAAGTCGCTAGTGGCCGCAGGCACCACAATAGGTTGGTTCAGATGAAATGCTGATACCACTTTAGGGAGAAAATGCGGACGAGTCCGCAGTTCTGCCCTATCCGAATGGAAGATTAGATAAGGACTTTTATAAGATAAAGCCGCCAATTCAGATACTCTCCTGGCAGAGGCCAGGGCTAGTAACATAGTCACTTTCAATGTGAGATATTTCAAATCCACCTTTTTCAATGGTTCAAACCAATGGGATTTGAGGAAATCTAAAACTACATTTAGATCCCACGGTGCCACCGGAGGCACCACAGGAGGCTGTATATGCAGTACTCCCTTGACAAAAGTCTGGACCTCAGGGACAGAGGCCAATTCTTTTTGGAAGAATATTGACAGGGCCGAAATTTGAACCTTAATGGATCCCAATTTGAGACCCATAGATAATCCTGATTGCAGGAAATGTAGGAAACGACCCAGTTGGAATTCCTCCGTCGGAACCCTCCGATCCTCGCACCACGCTACATATTTTCGCCAAATGCGGTGATAATGTTTCACGGTGACTTCCTTCCGTGCCTTAATCAAGGTAGGAATGACTTCTTCTGGAATGCCTTTCCCTTTTAGGATCTGGCGTTCAACCGCCATGCCGTCAAACGCAGCCGCGGTAAGTCTTGAAAAAGACAGGGACCCTGCTGTAGCAGGTCCCTTCTCAGAGGTAGAGGCCACGGTTCGTCCGTGAGCATCTCTTGAAGTTCCGGATACCAAGTCCTTCTCGGCCAATCCGGAACCACTAGTATTGTTCTTACTCTTCTTTGCCGTATGATCTTCAATACCTTTGGTATGAGCGGCAGAGGAGGAAACACATACACTGACTGGTACACCCAAGGAGTTACCAGTGCGTCCACAGCTATTGCCTGTGGATCTCTTGACCTGGCGCAATATTTGTCCAGTTTCTTGTTGAGGCGAGACGCCATCATGTCTACAATTGGTCTTTCCCAACGGTCTATTAACATGTTGAAGACTTCTGGATGTAGACCCCACTCTCCCGGATGAAGATCGTGTCTGCTGAGGAAGTCTGCTTCCCAGTTGTCCACGCCCGGGATGAACACTGCTGACAGTGCTATCACGTGATTCTCCGCCCAGCGAAGAATCTTGGCAGCTTCTGCCATTGCACTCCTGCTTCTTGTGCCGCCCTGCCTGTTTACATGGGCGACCGCCGTGATGTTGTCCGACTGAATCAACACCGGCTTTCCTTGCAGGAGAAGTTCCGCCTGGCTTAGAGCATTGTAGATTGCTCTTAGTTCCAGAATGTTTATGTGAAGAGACTTTTCCAGACTCGTCCATACTCCCTGGAAGTTTCTTCCTTGTGTGACTGCTCCCCAGCCTCTCAGGCTGGCGTCCGTGGTCACCAGGATCCAATCCTGAATGCCGAATCTGCGGCCTTCTAATAGGTGAGCCTTCTGCAACCACCACAGAAGTGACACCCTTGTCTTTGGTGACAGGGTTATTCGCAGGTGCATCTGCAGATGCGACCCTGACCATTTGTCCAACAGATCCCTTTGGAATATTCTTGCATGGAATCTGCCGAATGGAATTGCTTCGTAAGAAGCCACCATTTTTCCCAGGACTCTTGTGCATTGATGTACTGACACTTTTCCTGGTTTTAGGAGGTTCCTGACCAGATCGGATAACTCCTTGGCTTTTTCCTCTGGAAGGAAAACCTTTTTCTGAACCGTGTCCAGAATCATTCCTAGGAACAGCAGACGAGTTGTCGGGATTAAATGGGATTTTGGAATATTCAGAATCCACCCGTGTTGTCTTAGCACCTCTTGAGATAGTGCTAAAGCTGTCTCCAGCTGTTCTCTGGACCTTGCCCTTATTAGGAGATCGTCCAAGTATGGGATAACTAATACGCCTTTTCTTCGAAGAAGAATCATCATCTCGGCCATTACCTTGGTAAAGACCCGAGGCGCCGTGGACAATCCGAACGGCAGCGTCTGAAACTGATAGTGACAGTTTTGAACAATGAACCTGAGGTACCCCTGGTGTGCGGGGTAAATCGGAACGTGTAGATACGCATCCTTGATGTCCAAGGATACCATAAAGTCCCCTTCTTCCAGGTTCGCTATCACTGCTCTGAGTGACTCCATCTTGAACTTGAACTTTTTTATGTAGAGGTTCAAGGACTTCAGATTTAGAATAGGCCTTACCGAGCCATCCGGCTTCGGTACCACAAATAGAGTGGAATAATACCCCTTTCCTTGTTGTAATAGGGGTACTTTGACTATCACCTGCTGAGCGTACAGCTTGTGAATGGCTTCCAACACCCTCTCCCTTTCGGAAGAGACGGTTGGTAAGGCAGACTTCAGGAAACGATGAGGAGGATCCGTCTCTAATTCCAACCTGTACCCCTGAGATATTATCTGCAGGATCCAGGGGTCTACCTGCGAGTGAGCCCACTGCGCGCTGTAATTTTTGAGACGGCCCCCCACTGTCCCCGAGTCCGCTTGAGAGGCCCCAGCGTCATGCTGAGGTTTTTGCAGGAGCCGGGGAGGGCTTCTGTTCCTGGGAAGGAGCTGCCTGTTGGTGTCTCTTCCCTCTTCCTCTGCCTCGTGGCAGGTACGACAAGCCCTTTGCTCTCTTATTTTTGTAGGAGCGAAAAGGCTGTGGTTGAAAGGTCGGTGCCTTTCTCTGTTGGGGAGTGACTTGAGGTAAAAAAGTGGATTTCCCGGCAGTAGCCGTGGCCACCAAGTCTGATAGACCAACTCCAAATAACTCCTCCCCTTTATACGGCAAAACCTCCATGTGACGTTTTGAATCCGCATCGCCTGTCCACTGTCGTGTCCATAAGGCTCTTCTGGCTGAAATGGACATAGCACTCACCCGAGATGCCAGTGTGCAAATATCCCTCTGTGCATCACGCATATAGATAAATGCATCCTTTATTTGTTCTAACGACAGTAAAACATTGTCCCTATCTAGGGTATCAATATTTTCAATCAGGGATTCTGACCAAACTACTCCAGCACTGCACATCCAGGCAGTTGCTATAGCTGGTCGTAGTATAACACCTGCATGTGTGTATATATTCTTTTGAATAACTTCCATCTTTCTATCTGATGGATCCTTAAGTGCGGCCGTCTCAGGAGAGGGTAACGCCACTTGTTTGGATAAGCGTGTGAGCGCCTTGTCCACCTTAGGGGGTGTTTCCCAGCGCGCCCTAACCTCTGGCGGGAAAGGGTATAATGCCAATAACTTTTTTGAAATTATCAACTTTTTATCAGGAGCAACCCACGCTTCATCACACACGTCATTTAATTCTTCTGATTCAGGAAAAACTGTTTGTAGTTTTTTCACACCATACATAATACCCTGTTTTACGGTATCTGTAGTATCAGCTAAATGTAACGTCTCCTTCATTGCCAAAATCATATAACGTGTGGCCCTACTGGAAAATACGTTTGAATTTCTACCGTCGTCACTGGAATCAGTGCCCGTGTCTGGGTCTGTGTCGACCGACTGAGGCAAAGGGCGTTTTACAGCCCCTGACGGTGTTTGAGGCGCCTGGACAGGCATTAATTGATTGTCCGGCCGCCTCATGTCCTCAACTGACTGTTTAAGGGAAGATAAACCATCACGTAATTCCACAAATAAAGGCATCCATTCTGGTGTCGACCCCCTGGGGGGTGACATCTGCATATTTGGCAATTGCTCCGCCTCCACACCAATATCGTCCTCATACATGTCGACACCACGTACCGACACACACCGCAAACTCACAGGGAATGCTCTAATGAAGACAGGACCCACTAGCCCTTTTGGGGAGACAGAGGGAGAGTCTGCCAGCACACACCACAAAGCGCTATATATACAAGGGATATCCTTATATTAAGTGCTCCCTTATAGCTGCTTTAATATATATATATATAGCCATTAATGTGCCCCCCCTCTCTGTTTTACCCTGTTTCTGTAGTGCAGTGCAGGGGAGAGACCTGGGAGCCGTTCTGACCAGCGGAGCTGTGACAGAAAATGGCGCCGTGTGCTGAGGAGATAGGCCCCGCCCCTTTTTCGGCGGGTTCTTCTCCCGCTATTTTTCCAGTCAGGCAGGGGTTAAATATCTCCATATAGCCCCTATGGGCTATATGTGAGGTATTTTTAGCCTTGTATAAGGTTTATATTTGCCTCTCAGAGCGCCCCCCCCCAGCGCTCTGCACCCTCAGTGACTGCCCAGTGAAGTGTGCTGAGAGGAAAATGGCGCACAGCTGCAGTGCTGTGCGCTACCTTATGAAGACTGAGGAGTCTTCAGCCGCCGGTTTCCGGACCTCTTCACGCTTCAGCATCTGCAAGGGGGTCGGCGGCGCGGCTCCGGGACCGGACTCCACGGCTGGGCCTGTGTTCGATCCCTCTGGAGCTAATGGTGTCCAGTAGCCAAGCAGCAAATCCACTCTGCATGCAGGTGAGTTTACTACTTTCCCCCTAAGTCCCACGTTGCAGTGATCCTGTTGCCAGCAGGACTCACTGTAAAGAAAAAAACCTAAACTAAACTTTCTCTAAGCAGCTCTTTAGGAGAGCCACCTAGATTGCACCCTTCTCGTTCGGGCACAAAATCTAACTGGAGTCTGGAGGAGGGTCATAGGGGGAGGAGCCAGTGCACACCACCTGACCTAGTAAAGCTTTACTTTTTTGTGCCCTGTCTCCTGCGGAGCCGCTATTCCCCATGGTCCTTTCAGGAACCCCAGCATCCACTTAGGACGATAGAGAAATTGTATATATCAAATACTGCTGGTGCATGCATGATAATGTACTGTACCAGATTAAAAACACTGTAGAAAATGCACCATAGTCCTGTGCAGTATAGTGTAACATATGCATAATGTATAATTCAAGTGCAAAATCTGATCCCCAGTCCGACCCTGCATTCAAGTGCCGCCCCTAGGCAGCTATTTACCTCACCGCTTATCACTGCATGTCAGACAGGTGGTATATACATAGGCTAATATTACCCCTGACTGTACATGATAAAGCACTTTCTGGTACCACAGGCACATGTATCATGCTGCAGGGTGTAGTATGGTATGCCGGCGGCCGGGCTCCCGGCGACCAGCATACCGGCGCCGGGAGCCCGACCGCCGGCATACCGACAGCGTGGCGAGCGCAAATGAGCCCCTTGCGGGCACGGTGGGCGCTACACGCGCCACGCTATTTATTCTCCCTCCAGGGAGGTCGTGGACCCCCACGAGGGAGAATATGTGTCGGTATGCCGGGTGTCGGGATTGCGGTGCCGGTATACTGTGCGCCGGTATCCCGACCTTCGGCATACTGAAGACCACCCATGATGCAGAATCATCAAAAAACAAGCAATTTTAACAACACCTAAACTAAAATACTGTAATAAGACCTGTTAGAATGGGGTCGGAAGCAGGGTGTTATTTTTTTCATGTAGCCAAAATGAAAATGTATATGGTAAAGAAAAAAAAAAATCCAAGATCACCCTGCATGAGATTCCAACTGCTAACTGAATCTGATCCTTGGATTTTGTTACTGCTTTAACAGAACATTAGTAGAGTGTTAATGTGTCTCAAAGCTTCTCTGCACCATACTGTGCTATGTGCTTAGATGAACATTTCCATGGAATTTTATTATATTTCATAAAGCATTTACCATTTACATTTACACTACATTTACATTTTACATTTACATTAGCATTTACACCCCACACTCCTTCCTGCCAAATATTCAGTACTGACGCAGATAGGTTGCCACAAGACAGTAAGGGGTTTAGAGGTTTCTCTCCGGTAACAAATGTTAATAGATGTCAATACATAGGTTTTGGAAGGGCCTGCATTTTTATTCTTTCTGATCACATCACCCACCAATATTGGCCCTCATTCCTAATTGTTCGCTCGCAAGCTGCTTTTAGCAGCTTTGCACACGCTAAGCCGCCGCCTACTGGGAGTGAATCTTAGCTTATCAAAATTGCGAACAAAAGATTAGCAGAATTGCGAATAGACACTTCTTAGCAGTTTCAGAGTAGCTCCAGACTTACTCGGCATCTGCGATCAGTTCAGTGCTTGTCGTTCCTGGTTTGACGTCACAAACACACCCAGCGTTCGCCCAGACACTCCTCCGTTTCTCCAGCCACTCCGCGTTTGTCCTAGAAACGGTAGCGTTTTTTCGCACACTACCATAAAACGGCCAGTTTCCGCCCACAAACACCCACTTCCTGTCAATCACATTACGATCACCAGAACAAAGAAAAAACCTCGTAATGCCGTGAGTAAAATACCTAACTGCATAGCAAATTTACTTGGCGCAGTCGCACTGCGGACATTGCCCATGCGCATTAGCGACTAATCGCTCCGTTGCGAAAGAAAAATAACGAGCGAACAACTCGGAATGACCACCATTGTCTCAGCAAATTAAGGGCCCTTACACAAGGTGGCAGATTCAATTAGCTACGTAGTTTTGTTGGAACCAGGGCCAGTGCTAGGGCGTTTGGCGCCCCCCCTGCAATCTATAAATTTGCGCCCTCTCTCCCATACGTAATAAAGGGACAACAGGTGTCCAAAAAGGAGGTGTGTTCTCACAAGGAAGGGGCGTGGACCCTTAATAGTACCACAGTTCAAATTATACCACACAGTAGCACAATCTTATTCACATTAAACCACACAGTGCCCCTGATTATATTGCACTACATAGTAGTGTACCTTATTCACGTTATGACACACAGTAGTGCCCCTAATTCACATTATGACACAGAGTAGTGACCCTTATTCATGTTCTGTCATACAGTAGTGCCCCTTAATGACGTTAAGCTACAAAGTAGTGCCTCTTATACACGTTACACTACACAGTAGTGCCTCTTATACACAATGCCCACACTAGTGTCCCTAATACACATAATGTCCACAGTAGTAGTGTCCCTTACATATAATGCCCACAGTAGTAGTTCCCCTTACATATAACGTCCACAGTAGTTGAGCCCCTTATACATAATGTTCACAGTAGTAGTGCCGCACATAATGCCCACAGTAGTAGTGCACCTTACACATAATGCCCACTGTAGTATAAGTGCCACTTACACTTAACACCCACCGTAGTAATGCCACACAATGCCCACAGTAGTAGTGTCCCTTATAAATATGTCCGCAGGAGAGGAGAGAGGGGGGAGTCTGTGGTACTTACATGGAGATCAGCTTGAAGCTGCCTGCCATATACCTTTCCAGTTGCAGCAGGGAGGAGAGAGGAGGGAGATGGAGAGCCGCGCTTCCCACTGCCCGATGCCTGTCATACAGTGTAACAGACGTAGCAGCAGCCAGTAGCAACAGCAGCAGGGTAGCAGAGCAGCGAGAGCGCCACCTCAATCCGACATACCCTTGCTGAGCCTGTTGCTCTAGCTCTGGTTGGAACCTTAAGCGCCAGTACTACATGGTATATTAGAGCAGTAGCGCCAATACTACATGGTATATCAGAGCAGGAAAACAGTGCTCATTTTACTTGCATCCCAGAGAAGGCAAGCAGAAAACAAGCAAGGTTTTCCTAATATAATAACCACAAATGTGTCCAGCTACACCCTGCATGAGATTCCAACTGCTAACTGAATCTGATCCTTGGATTTTGTTACTGCTTTAACAGAACATTAGTAGAGTGTTAATGTGTCTCAAAGCTTCTCTGCACCATACTGTGCTATGTGCTTAGATGAACATTTCCATGGAATTTTATTATATTTCATAAAGCATTTACCATTTCTGGCTGCTGTAGTCAACTACAAAAATTACACAGAGCAAACCATTTGTCATAAAGTTCACTTAAATGATGTTTTGGACTTATAGGGGTATATTCAATTAGCTACGGGGCTTACCATGGGAAAATAGCTTTGAGCTTTAACACCCAGAACTATTCAATTTAAGCTTTCTCCCGTGAATGCACGTTAACCTATAGGTTCTGAGTTCAGTGACTGGAGCTATGAATTAATGCGCTTGCGGCGGCTGTGGAACGGGCCAAAAGTCCTACTTACCACGGAAAATTCCTAGTTACTGTGGATTTCTGTTTGCGAGCAGAAACCTGCTGTAAGTGTAGCCTGCCGGCTTACCATGGGCTGCAACTGAATAGCTCTGGGCACTGCAATAAGCCCACGGTAAGCCCTGTAACTAATTGAATAGGCCCCCGAGCATCAAAATGCATGAATGGCTCTAAGAAGAATAGTTGGAGGTGAAATGCAATGCGATGTGTACAGCTGCTAAACAGACTACTGAACGCAATCAACATCTAATTGAAATCTCTTAGACATCAAATGACTGGAGTAATCAATGGAACCATTACCAGATCTATGTATGCAGTCGTAGACTGACCACGCTGCGTCTTAAGGGAGCTGCCTGAACGGGATGCAGTTTACCGTCTGTCGGGATCCCGGCGTTCAGAAGTCTGACGCTAGAATCCCAACACCCGGTGATATACCTACAACCGGAATACCGACACCCGCCCAGTATTCCAAGCCACCAACCGAGTGGGAATAGAACCTGTGGCGAGCCCGCGAGATGACTCACTGCCGGGATTCTGCTGTCGGTATAACGACAGCCGGCATATCATATGCATTCCGCCTAAACACGTTAGTTACAGATGCCTCCATACATCTCTGGGGTGAGCAACCAGACCTGTCTGAGTATGGGTATTAGGAGGCTCAGGGTGTTTAGGTCATGCCTTGATGATCACTCATCCTATACTCAGTTCCTCCGTACAGTTCTGTTTGTATAGAAAAGGTGTTTCACATCTGATCGTACTAAAATCAAGTACACAGATCACTTATTCCTCTAATTCAGAAAATATGAGTTTATTTTATCATATTTTTGTTTATTTGTACAGACTTAAAGATTTACAAAAATATATATAAATATAGCCACATTCTATGCACTGCACTCATCACAAATGTAAAAAGATAAAAACAAACACAAGCACATTCCACTTGTTTAAAACAACATTTTACCATTTAAGAGTTTTAAATATATAATCTACAAATTTATAAGTATCTGAAAATACTGGAATTTTTAAACAATTCGAAAGACGTGTCTTCTTTGGAACTTGAAAGGTTTTAAGGCAAAGTCTTAGGAAAAATTGTTGACTGAGCAAGTTCAAATACCAGTTCAACAACAGGAATGTTTGTTCTGGTCACCGTGGACCTGAGTGGATCCGAAGAGACACTTCATGACTTGTCCGCAAAGCAGTAAAGTCTGTGCTCTCCTCCATACCTGTGCAGAACTGGATAGCTGTGGCCAGAGGCTCATCCTCGGTTAACGCTATCAAGAGAAATCTTTTCTAGGTGTTATAAAAGTTCAACCTCGTATTCGTGCAAACTCGTTGCGTAGCCATAGAGAGTCTCGGTAGTAGCAGGGATCCCCCAGATTTAGAGCGGTCCTTTTGTAGAAGTAAAAATACAACACAGCCACTGTTGGTATAGAGAAGAGCAGAATTACACGGTGCAGGCTCATCAGGATCCGGTTAATATACGTGAGAGTCACAATTCTATCCCAATAAGTAATGTGATTGCTCAGGAGACTTGACAGCAACAGAACATACCGAACCAGAGAGAGCATCAGAGACCTGGATATGATACAAGGTCACCACCCCCTATCCTGGAATGTACTCTCAGCCATATACTCCTCTCTACTGCCAAGCCTCCTGACCGTCACGATTAGATGATGCCGTACTCCTTTGCTGATTTCCTCATGTTGGGGGTCATTCAGGTGCGGTTGTTGGTGCTATCACTGCTGCTCCCTTAGAAGCAGCAGTGATAGCACTGTACGGTGATGTAGCAGGGGGCATCTATTACAAGTAGACGCCTCCTGCTGCAGTAGTGATTCGAGCTGCATCCTAGTATGTAGCATCGGATCAGGTACCCATGGTGCCAAGCAACCCGCCCAGTCGAAGAGGCCTGGAAATCGCCGTCCAAGGACGGAGATTCCTGTCCTCTTTCCTTCCCCAAAACGGCAAACTGAGGCCGTCACAGCCCCTCCCCATCCCCAAAACGGCATCAGACTGTCAATTAATGACAGCCTGATCCCAGGTTGCTTGCGAACAGGTCCTGCACATGCGTATAGTACCTAAAATCGGTACTTTGTGCTGATGCTACAGGTGCAACCACACCTGAATGACCCCCGTTGTCTGCTTTTACACTGCTTCCCTTGTTCCCAGAGGAGAGAACCCTCCTTCACAGGTCACTGGACACAAACCTGCACACCCACTGTCTGATACTACAATACTGCTAGCATTGTAGGCACCCAGGAAGAGCAGCCTGTCTCATTATATCAGCTGAATGACAGAGATGGTGCATGATTCCATTTAAAGGCAATAATGTCTATAAGATGAACATCATTTACATAAAATTTTGTTTTACATTACTGCATATAGCACAATCATAAAAACACTTCTAACCTGACATATTATCCAAATAAAAAAGGTACAAAACAGTGACGTCACTTCTTGCTATAGATGTGGAGAATATTCTCCCAGCACTTACATCACTGCAAGCTAATTCTGTACAATCGATGTATGGTATAAAAGGCTGTCACAACCTACATGTAAACACACTCACCGACTCTCTGCAGAACAAACAACGCCTGCAATCCATCCGACCAGATAAACACATTTCCATTTTTCCAGCGTAGATTCTATGGAGCAAAAACAATGCAAGAGAGGTATTACAGATAAGGCGAGCTACAACAGCAGTGAGACATGATTTATCTGCTATGGTCCACACATGTAATGACACACAGGGGGCTATGGTCTTACCATGATCTGCACATGTAATAACACAAAGGGGCTAAGTTCTTACCATGATCTGCACATGTAATAACACATGGGGGCTATGGTCTTATCATGATCCACACATGTAATAACACACAGGGGACTATGGTCTTACCATGCTCCGCACATGTAACGACACACAGGGGGCTATGGTCTTACCATGATCCGCACATGTAATGCACACTGGGGGCTATGGTCTTACCATGCGCCGCACATGTAATAACACACAGGGGGCTATGGTCTTACCATGATCCGCACATGTAATGACACACAGGGGGCTATGGTCTTACCATGCTCCACACATGTAATGACACACGGGGCTATGGTCTTACCATGATCCGCACATGTAATTACACACAGGGGGCTATGGTCTTACCATGATCCGCACATGTAATTACACACAGGGGGCTATGGTCTTAACATGCGCCACACATGCAATGACACACTGAGGGCTATGGTCTTACCATGATCCGCACATGTAATTACACACAGGGGGCTATGGTCTTAACATGCGCCACACATGCAATGACACACTGAGGGCTATGGTCTTACCATGATCCGCACATGTAATTACATACAGGGGACTATGGTCTTAACATGCGCCACACATGCAATGACACACTGAGGGCTATGGTCTTAACGTGCTCCGCACATATAATGACACACTGAGGGCTATGGTTTTACCATGATCCACACATGCAATGATATGCTGAGGGCTATGGTTTTACCATGATCCACACATGTAATGATACGCTGAGGGATATGGTTTTACCATGATCCACACATGTAATGACACACTGAGGGCTATGGTTTGACCATGATCCACACATGTAATGATACGCTGAGGGATATGGTTTTACCATGATCCACACATGCAATGATATGCTGAGGGATATGGTTTTACTATGATCCACACATGTAATGACACACGGAGGGGTATAGTCTTACCATGATCCACACATGTAATGACACGCTAAGGGCCAAGTGAAGAGTGCAGAGAAAGACGGTGACCTGAAAGCGATGAAACAGTAAGCCAAGGAGCCCGGCTTGGAAAACGAAGGTGTTAAACAGCATAAGGAACAGGACAATGGCTGCAAATAACGTGCCCACATCCTGCAATCTGAAACAGAAGTAAACACTGCTGAATAACAATGGAGGAGGACAGAGTATAATCTGAAGCTCTGAGATGAAATGAGAATATTAGCAAACAGTTAGAAACTCAAAATCTATGATCCAGAGTTACTGCTCTGTCTACTACGTGACTCTGTGTAGGGGAGAACAGAGAACGCTGAATAGATCACGTCCTTACTTACTGTGTTTTTTTTCAAAGTGTGTGTTCATGTTCCAAACAGCATTCACTATATAAAACATGAGTAAAATTGTTCATAAAAAGGAACTCTAAATATGTGTTTACCTCTTATATTTGTTTAGAGATATACTGTATATTGGGCTATATCTTTTACGAGTGGTATTCATGTGCCGGCGGTCGGGAGACCGTCAGTCACATGACCTCCTCCACCATCCCGACCCCTCACTATCCCGATGGTCGGCATTCTGACCAACAGGGACTATTTCTACTCGTGGGTGTCCACGACACCCATAGAGTGGGAATAGAACCCGTGGCGACCGCAGGCCGCCACCGAGCCCGCAAGGGGCTTGCTGCACTCGCCCCTCCACGCCGGGATCCCGGCGTCGGTATGCTGCTGGGATCCCGGCGTCGATAAGCTGACCGCCGGTCAGCCATACTACACCCATCTTTTACTTTGGACAGTTAGGTCACACTGTCCTAGACTGCCAAACAAATCAGAAAGGTCAGTTTCTGGGATTCATTTTTTTGAATAAATGAAAGTATCACAGTTCAAGAAGTAGTTTGGTAATTGCCTTTTATCCTTCTTTTGTTATTCAGAATGCCATTACGATTGATAATTCAGATTTTCGTTTTACATAGTTATGTGATTACCACATGGCATTTGAAGTTGTGAGCAGAGAGGCTTTGGTACACCCCTCTCAGCTCTTTTGTCACTGTCACACCCTCCCCCTCCTCTCCTCTGCTTTCACATGACATGCTGAGATTCTCAGAGCCTGAGTCTGGAAGCCAGACAATATGTATCGTGTCTACTCTGCATACTGACATCATCACTCCTTTGCCATCAAACCACAAAACAAGTGGTGGGTGACCTCAGCACTAGTAATTAATAATTGTTTTGAACCCCATATAATAGTATTGGTTTATATTTATTTGTACTTCATAGATGCTCATGACCTGTAGCAACCATACTTGTTTGTACCCTACAGAGAGGTATTAAATAGGTTAATAGGAGATAATGGGGCAGATGTATTAAGCCTGGAGACGGCATAAGGAAGTGATAAACCAGTGATAAGTGCAAGGTAATAAACGCACCAGCCAAATTTCAGAAAGAAAACTCACATTTACATAGTTGCCAACTGCACTTTATTTTCAGTTATATTATTATTTTTTATTTTATTTTTTACAAAGATTTTTCTCTGGTAGTGTCTCAGTTTTTAAGAAGACCAAAATGAGAGTGCATTTCCTCTTTTTCCATATAGTGCATTCAAATGTATCTATTCTTATTCTCTGGCCTTAAGCATTAATATTTATTGAATATTTTGAAATTCTATGCCTGGAAATTCAACAATGGTCAGGGATGGGAATTCTACTACACAAAAACCTGTCAGATAGCGTGTGATCTGCTTGCATGTATCTGCTATGCAACAAGGTGTCCCTGGAATTTATTCGAAATTGACATATTGTTAGATAAGAGCTAAGAAGCGGTACTTACATGAAAAGCACTAGCTGAATCACTGGTGCTGATCGCAACAGCTCTGAGAAGGAATTCACAAATAAGTCATATATCAGCAGCAGGAACTGGAGAGAAAGCACCAGGCTGTAATTACCAGGCTGCAGCATCCTCTACTGATACTGGCCTGCAGATGGAGACAAAAACACAGTGTAGTGTTCATTACATGAGACAATCAAAGCAAGTGACAGGAAAAGTGAGGAATAGCTAAAGAAGCAGGGGCAGGAGTGAGGTGTAGCCAAAGAGGAAGGGGCAAGAGTGAGGTGTAGCCAAAGAGGAAGGGGCAAGAGTGAGGTGTAGCCAAAGAGGAAGGGGCAAGAGTGAGGTGTAGCCAAAGAGGAAGGGGCAAGAGTGAGGTGTAGCCAAAGAGGAAGGGGCAAGAGTGAGGTGTAGCCAAAGAGGAAGGGGCAAGAGTGAGGTGTAGCCAAATAGGCAAGAGTGAGGTGTAGCCAAAGAGGCAGGGACAAGAGTGAGGTGTAGCCAAAGAGGAAGGGGCAAGAGTGAGGTGTAGCCAAAGAGGAAGGGGCAAGAGTGAGGTGTAGCCAAAGAGGAAGGGGCAAGAGTGAGGTGTAGCCAAAGAGGAAGGGGCAAGAGTGAGGTGTAGCCAAATAGGCAAGAGTGAGGTGTAGCCAAAGAGGCAGGGACAAGAGTGAGGTGTAGCCAAAGAGGGAAGGGGCAAGAGTGAGGTGTAGCCAAAGAGGAAGGGGCAAGAGTGAGGTGTAGCCAAAGAGTAAGGGGCAAGAGTGAGGTGTAGCCAAAGAGGAAGGGGCAAGAGTGAGGTGTAGCCAAATAGGCAAGAGTGAGGTGTAGCCAAAGAGGCAGGGACAAGAGGAGGTGTAGCCAAAGAGGGAAGGGGCAAGAGTGAGGTGTAGCCAAAGAGGAAGGGGCAAGAGTGAGGTGTAGCCAAATAGGCAAGAGTGAGGTGTAGCCAAAGAGGCAGGGACAAGAGTGAGGTGTAGCCAAAGAGGGAAGGGGCAAGAGTGAGGTGTAGCCAAAGAGGAAGGGGCAAGAGTGAGGTGTAGCCAAAGAGGGAAGGGGCAAGAGTGAGGTGTAGCCAAAGAGGCAGGGACAAGAGTGATATGTAGCCAAAGAGGGAAGGGGCAATAGTGAGGTGTAGCCAAAGAGGAAGGGGCAAGAGTGAGGTGTAGCCAAAGAGGCAGGGACAAGAGTGAGGAGTAGCCAAAGAGGGAAGGGGCAAGAGTGAGGCGTAACCAAAAGAGGCAGGGGCAAGAGTGAGGAGTAGCCAAAGAGGCAGGGGCAAGTGTGAGGTGTAGCCAAAGAGGCAGGGGCAAGAGTGAGGTGTAGCCAAAGAGGCAGGGGCAAGAGTGAGGTGTAGCCAAAGAAGAAAGGACAAAAACAAGTTTTATGGTAAAACAAGTTTTATGGTAAGAAATTACCCTTGTTAAAACTCTTTCTGCGAGGTACACTGGGCTCCACAAGTCTGGACAATGGGGTGTAGAGTAGGATCTTGATCCGAGGCACCAACAGGCTCAAAGCTTTGACTGTTCCCAGAATGCACAACGCCACCTCCTATATCACCCCGGCTCCCAGGACAGGAGCTCAGTTTAGTTAACCAGCCAAATGCAGTAGCAGGAAAAGAGACGACAACGGTTAGTAGCCACATACACACCACACTCTCACGACAAGAGAAGTGTCAGCGGCTAATGCCATACCAACCCAAAGAAGCTAAGTGCGTCACGGTGGGCGCCTTGTGGAGCCCAGTGTACCTCGCAGAAAGAGTTTTAACAAGGGTAAGTTCTTACCATAAAACTTGTTTTCTGCTGCGGGGTACACTGGGCTCCACAAGTCTGGAAAATGAGGATGTCCTAAAGCAGTTCCTTATGGGAAGGGACGAACTGTAGCGGACACAAGAACCCGGCGTCCAAAGGAAGCATCCTGGGAAGCGGCAGTATCGAAGGCATAGAACCTTATGAACGTGTTCCCGGAGGACCACGTAGCCGCCTTGCACAATTGATCAAGGGTCGCACCACGTTGGGCCGCCCAAGAAGGTCCACCAGACCGAGTAGAATGGGCCGTAATGTGAACAGGAGCTGACAGACCAGCCTTCACATAAGCATGTGCAATCACCATTCTAATCCACCTGGCCAGGGTCTGCTTGTGAGCAGGCCAGCCACGTTTGTGAAATCCAAACAAAACAAAGAGAGAATCAGACTTTTGAATAGAAGCAGTTCTCTTCACATAGAAACGGAGAGCCAGCCCGTACCACATCCAAAGACCGCTCTTTGGGAGACAAATCAGGAGAGACAAAAGCTGGAACCACAATCTCCTGATTAAGGTAAAACGAAGAAACCACCTTAGGTAAATATCCAGGACGAGTCCTAAGAACCGCCCGGTCACGGTGAAAAATCAGATATGGGGAACTACAAGACAAGGCACCCAAATCCGACACTCTTCGAGCAGAGGGAATAGCCAGAAAGAACACCACCTTAAGGGAAAGCCACTTAAGGTTAGCTGAACCAAGAGGTTCAAATGGAGGCTCCTGCAATGCCTCCAAAACCACCGACTAATCCCAAGGAGCCACAGGCGGGACATAGGGAGGTTGGATACGCAACACACCCTGAGCGACAGTATGAACATCAGGTAAAGTCGCAATGTTTCTCTGAAACCACACCGACAAGTCAGAAATATGAACCTTGATGGAGGCCAGACGCAGGCCTGATTCTAGGCCCTGCTGTAGAAAAGCCAAAAGTTTGGCTGTACTAAACTTGGAAGCGTCATAATGGTTAGATGCGCATCAAACAAAGTAGGAATGCCAGACCCGATGGTAAATCCAAGCAGAGGCCGGTTTCCGAACCCGCAACATAGTTTTAATGACCTCTTCAGAAAAACCCTTAGCTCTTAAGACGGAAGTTTCAAGAGCCACGCCGTCAAAGACAGCCGGGCTAGGTCCTGGTAGACACAGGGGCTCTGAACGAGGAGGTCTGGGCATTGTGGAAGTAGAAGTGGACGCTCTGACCCTAGGCCTTGCAGGTCTGAGAACCAGTGCCGTCTGGGCCACGCCAGAGCTATGAGAAGCAGATTTCCTTTTTCTTGCGTGAACTTCCGAATTACCCTGGGCAGGAGTGACACCGGAGGGAACACGTACGGCAGCCGAAACCTCCACAGCACTGCCAGCACATCCACGAATGCTGCTTGAGGATCCCTTGTCCTTGCTCCGAAGACCGGAACCTTGTGATTGTGTCGAGACGCCATCAGATCCACATCTGGAAGACCCCACCTTTCCACGAGGAGTTGAAGCACTTCTGGATGGAGGCCCCACTCGCCGGCATGCACGTCCTGAGGACTGAGAAAGTCCGCTTTCCAATTCAGGACTCCAGGAATGAATATTGCCGATATTGCCGGTAGATGGCGTTCTGCCCAACGTAGAATCCGTGAGGCTTCCTTCATTGCCAAACGGCTTTGAGTGCCGCCTTGATGATTTATGTAAGCCACTGTGGTGGCATTGTCCGACTGTACTTGAACAGGACGGTTCTGAATCAAATGCTGGGCTAGGTTCAACGCATTGAAGACAGCCCACAATTCCAGAATGTTGATCGAGAGGAGAGATTCCTCCTTGGTCCACCGACCCTGCATGGAGTGCTGCTCCAGCACCGCGCCCCAACCTCTTAGACTGGCATCTGTCGTCAACAGGACCCAGCTGGATATCCAGAAGGGACGGCCTCTGCACAATTGTCGGTCCTGGAGCCACCAGATCAGCGACAGACGGACCTCCGGAGTCAAAGAGATCATTTGAGACCTGATCCGGTGAGGCAGCCCATCCCACTTGGCTAGAATCAGCTTCTGGAGGGGGTGAGAATGGAATTGAGCATACTCCACCATGTCGAATGCTGATACCATGAGGCCCAGCACCTGCATTGCCGAATGTATCGACACTTGCGGACGAGAAAGAAAGCAACGAATTGTCCTGAAGTTTCAGGACTTTCTCCTGAGACAAGAACAACCTCTGGTTGTGAGTGTCCAACAGCGCTCCCAGATGGGACCAGGGAGGATTTCTTCCAGTTGATGAGCCACCCGTGGGCTTGTAGAAACCGGACCGTCATATCCAGATGACGCAGGAGAAGATCTGGGGAATTTGCCAGGATTAACAAATCGTCCAGATACGGCAGTATCCTGACCCCTTGACGGCGGAGTACCACCGTCATCACCGCCATAACTTTGGTGAAGACTCGCGGAGCCATTGTTAAACCAAAAGGTAACGCCCGAAACTGGTAATGGAGGTTGCCAATAGCGAACCTCAGGTATTGTTGATGTGACACTGCTATAGGAATATGCAGGTAAGTATCCTGTATGTCCAGGGAGACCATGTAGTCCCCAGGTTCCAAGGCCAGAACTATAGAGCGAAGGGTTTCCATACGGAACTTGGAAACCTTCACAAACTTGTACAGTGCCTTGAGGTTGAGAATGGGCCGGGAGGACCCATTCGGTTTCGGGACTAGAAACAGCAGAAAATAGTACCCCCGGCCCCTATGAGCAAGAGGCACCTGTACTATATCCTGTATCCGGGAGGGTCTGTACCACCGAATGCAGAGTGTTTGCCTTTGTCTGGTCCGACGGGACGTCTGTCTGGCAAAATCGATGAGGGGGTCGGTTTTTGAAGGCTATGGCGTAACCTCGAGTGACGACTTCCCGTACCCAGGCATCTGAAGTAGTCTTCAACCATTCCTGGGTATACCCTAGAAGCCGGCCCCCACCCTGGGATCCCTCAGGGGGAGGCCCGCTCCGTCATGCGGCCGGCTTATCGGTCTTGGCTGCTGGCTGACGGGCAGCCCAGGCTCTTTTGGGCTTCGGCTTACCAGGTTTGGAAATGCGGGCCTGCTTATGGTACGCCTGACCTTTTGCTTTACCTGAAGGACGAAAGGACGTGCCTTTGACACAGAAGGAGCTGTATTAGGCAGACAGCCAGTTTTGGTAGTAGCCAAGTCAGCCACTATCTTAAGTCCTCCCCAAACAGAATATCCCCCTTGAAAGGGAGTACCTACAGGGTTTTTCTAGAGTCCAGATCCACAGACCAGGATCTCAGCCACAATATCCTGCGAGCCAGGACTGACGTAGTAGAGGCCTTGGCTGCTAGGATACCGGCATCAGAAGCAGCCTCTTTAATATAGCGAGAAGCTGTGACAATATATGACAAGCTTTGTCTAGCATGGTCAGAGATTTCAGCTTCCAACTCCAAGGCCCATGCTTCAATAGCCTCTGCCGCCCATGTAGCTTTTCTCAGGGCTGCTTGGAGCAGCCCCTCTGTTAAGTGCCTGCTTACTGCAGCACCAACTGACAAACTGAGCTCCTGTGCTGGGAGGCGGGGTGATATAGGAGGCGTCGCTGTGCATTCTGGGAACAGTCAAAGTTTTGAGCCTGTTGGTGCCTCGGATCAAGATCCTACTCTACACCACATTGTCCAGACTTGTGGAGCCCAGTGTACCCCGCAGCAGAAAGTGAGGCGTAACCAAAAGAGGCAGGGGCAAGAGTGAGGTGTAGCCAAAGAGGCAGGGGCAAGAGAGCAGTGCAACTAAAAAAGGCAGGAGAGAGATGTAAACAAAAGAGGCAGGAACAAGAGAGGTGTGATCAAAAGAGGCAGGGGCAATGAGATGGGTGATCAAAAGAGGCAGGGGCAAAAGTGAGGAATAATCAAAAGAGGAAGGGGCAAGAAGGAGGTGTAATCAAAAGAGGCACGGGTAAGAGAGACGTAACCAAGAGGCAGGGGCAAGAGTGAGGCATAGCCAAAAAGGCATGGGCAAGAGCGAGATACAACCAAAGAGGCAGGGGCAAGATAAAAAGTGAAGCATAGCCAAAAAGATAGGGGAAAGAGTGAGGTGTGATCAAAAAGGCAGCAGAAAGAAAAAGAGTAAAGTATAGTCATAGAGGAAGGGGCAAGAGCGAGGCATATCTAAAGAGGCAGGGGCCAGAGAAAGAGTGAGACATAGCCAAAAAGATAGGGGAAAGAGTGAGGTGTGATTAAAGAGGCAGCGGAAAGAAAAATAATGAAGTATAGTCATAGAGGAAGGGGCAAGAGAAAGAGTGAGACATAAACCAAGGGGCATGAGTGAGGCATAGCCAAAGAGACAGGGAAAACCACAGAGGGGCAAGAGAACGAGTGAAGTGTAGCCAAAGAGGTAGGGGCAAGACTGAGGCATAGCCAAAGAGGCAGGGTTTGAGCAAGGTGTAGACACAGAGACAGGGACAAGAGCAGGGGTGGGCAAAGTACGGCCTGCGAGCCCTCGAACTGAACCTGCCCGGCCCGCTACCTCCCATCAGTGTACAATGACAAGCGGCCCGACTGGCTGAGCTGCTTGTCATTGCACTGCATTGCCTCCCAGCCGTCGGCACCACTGAGGAAGCTTGGTCACATCAGGTACCGCTGGCCGGATTACCTGTGACCTCAGGCACTGTTGGGGGTGGAGCCAAAGGTAGAGCCTCAGCGTGGATGTGGGTGGCATGCAGCGGCCAGTTTGAATACATGCAGCAGCACAGGCACAGCACCTTCTGTGCTCGGGAAAGTGCACCTAAGTAAGGTACATGCTTGGATGGCTGGTGGCAGCGGGACCTGTCTGGCAAGGGGGCAGGGGTGCCGGGGGTGGTTCTAGGGGGAGGCTGGCAGTTCTTTCCAGGGAGGGAGGCTGGTAACTTTGTCTGGGGAGGGGGGAAGCTGGTAACTTTGTCTGGGGAGGAGGGGATCTGATTATTTGGTCCAGGGAGTGGGAGAAGGGGGGCTGATAATTTTGTCCAGAGAGGGGGGGGGGGCTGATTATTTTGTCCAGGGAGGGGATAGACAGGAGGGAAGATGATAACTGTTATGTAGCCCATACACTTTGAGATATCAGGTACAATCCTTCAATTTCGACTGCATCTGTGAGATAAACCGAAGGATTGTATGCACATTTTAGGTACAATGCGACGCAATGTATTCGCGAGTATTCGCTGGAAAGTGTTAAGTGGCCCCGCAGTTGAAATAATTGCCCACCCTTGGACAAGAGTGATGCTTAGCTAACGAAGCACGTGCAAGAGGGATGTGTAACCAAAGTGACAGGAGCAAAAGTAGGGGATAAAGAAACAAACAGTGGTAAGAGTGAGCAATAACAAAGAAGGGGCAAGAGTGAGATACCACAGTGGCATTGTTATTATTGGATATACTGGAGCTGGCAGAGGCTGGTAGCAATGAGCCTGGCTGCGCACAAAAGCTGGAGGGGAGGAAGAGAGCATCTGCCTGGGCATGATATACAGCTGAGGTGATGATGGTCATTGTAAGCAGAGAGGCGAGGGGGCACAGCAGCCAGCAGGGTACAAGGGCTATGTAACAGGGTGTCTGGCACAGCAGCCAGCAGGGCAAAGGGAGCTGAGTGACAGGGCACAGAGGGCTATGTGACAGGGTGTCGGGAAAGCAGCCACCAGGGCACAGAGGGCTGAGTGACAGGGTGTTGGGCACAGCACCACCAGGGCACAGAGGGCTGAGTGACGACAGGGTGTTGGGCACAGGGGGCTGAGTGACAAGATGTCTTAGCATCTACCAATAATACACACGGGAGGATTACGGAGAGTTGTCGCCGCCTCGGAGGCCTCTAGTCAGTCTGTCCCGCCGCCATAATCCTGCTGGTGTGCTTGCTGCCATGACAACCGTTATCTGCAGCCATCGTCACCCATCCAGTCCGTAGCCACAATACTTTCTCTACCAATACGAACGGACTTGTCCTTACATCATCAGAGGCAGTGACGGCCATATTGGATGTGGGCACGCCCTCGCTTTTAAATACTAACGAATTGAAAGAAACCAATGTTAATTTTTTTTTTATTTGACATCAATGGGAAAAGGTGATATACAATGTAAAGAGATGCTGGACGTCGTTCTGGGTTGAATAGACACATCATGGCATGCTGGGATTTATAGTTCCTCTAAAAGTGGCATAAGATGTTCAGTAATGAATGGAAAGGTCTCCAGTTCTGTGTTGCTGCATTCTTGTGAGCAGACTTTGGGGTCATGTAAAATGTTCCAATATGAGGGAAGCTGAGGAATTTCAGAGCTCTGCGCGTAAATTTATAGCGGCAATCAGTTTTAAGGCTGAATAATAAATATCCTTATAACAATTCCGCTTTAAATTTAGCTGAGAACTCTGAAATTTCTATCAAAACCTATTACATGGGAAATGATGAGGGTTTTTCAGGGGATTTTCTTTATTTTGGGTCTGAGTGACATGTCTGGCAGATCCTGAACCCGTTGTAGTCCTCCAACTCTGTGATACTGTATAAATAATACTATTCATGCTGTTTGGAAGTGGCGGTGTAATTAGCACCCAAGCCCCCCCTACCCCATTGCTGCCCAGCACCCTGGGTTGCCTTGGGGGCACATGCAGAGGTGCCCTGGGTTGGTGGTCCAGAACCAACTGAAATTATTTATGGGCAATAATAGATAAAACCAGAGCATGTGCATCCGAACATAAAATATATGGACAAACGAAAGCGGATCCATCACCACACAACTGAACCTAAGGACAGGGCCAAAACTAGGATTTGCGTCAACGGGGCAAAGCAGTCATTTGTCCCAAAGAAAAACAATCCCCCCACCCCCCCAAAAAGAAAGAAAGAAAAAAAGGCTTGTGTTTGGTTATCCGTGTCCTGAATGTATACAGAAGTGAATGTTAGAGACTACTACAATGATAATTGGTATAGTGGATTCCCGGTTTATCTGTCCAGCTGGCCTCCACCTGTATCAGCGCCACCGTTAGACAGAAACATAGCATTTGACGGTACTGTAGATAAGAACTTCTTGGCCCATCTAGTCTGTCTTTTTTTTTCATTTATCCTTTGGGCAACTATCTATATAAATGCAGGGAAGCCGTCAAGTTGTACAGTTAATTCTTTATCATAAGAATGGAAGAACATTGATATTTAATATTGGAAATCCCTTGGCGCATATTATTATTATTATTATTATCCTTTATTTATATGGCGCCACAAGGGTTCCGCAGCGCCCAATTACAGAGTACGTATGCACATAATCAAAACAGGAAAACAGTGACTTACAGATGAAGACAATATAGGACAAGTACAGGGCAACTAAGCATAACTACACCAGTAAATGGGGACAGTGCCTGATGAGAGGGAGAGATTGAGAAGGTGGGCAAGATGGGAACAGGCAGAAGGAGAAAGGTAGCGGAGGAGGTGGGAGGGGATAGGGTCCTATATTGAAGACAATATAGGACAAGTACAGGGTAACTAAGCACAACTACACCAGTACATGACAGAGATAAGTTCCAGGTGGCTAAAAAAAACTGCGTGATTTGGGCAGTTGAGGATTATTAAAGTAAGAAAAGTATAAGCACATGAGGGAAGAGGGCCCTACTCGTGAGAGCTTACATTCTAAGGGGAGGGGTAGACAGACAGGGGTGACACAGATGGGGTACATTGAGAGCGTGGAACAGAGGGTTAGGATGAGATTTGGCTAGGTTTGGTAAAGAACTGGGTCTTCAGAGCCTGTTTGAAGTTTTGTAGAGAGGTGGAGAGTCTGAGGGGGAGAGGTAAAGAATTCCAGAGGAAGGGAGCAGCACGTGAAAAATCTTGGAGATAGGAGTGGGAGGAAGTAATCAGAAGACAGAAGAGCCGGCGTGCATTAGCAGAGCGAAGAGGACGGGTGGGAGAGTAAAGGGAGATAAGGTCAGAGATGTAAATGGGAGAGGAGTGGGTGAGGGCTTTGTAAGTGAGTGTGAGAAGTTTGAATTGGATTCTGAAAGGGAATGGAAGCCAGTGAAGGGCTTGTAGGAGAGGAGACGTGGACGTAGTGCGTTTGGTGAGGAAGATAAGCCGGGCAGCAGCATTGAGGATAGATTGGAGTGGAGAGAGGTAATTGTCAGGGAGGCTAGTTACAGTAGTCCAGTCTGGAAATAATCAGTGAGTGAATAGTGATCTTAGTGGCATCCTGGGTGAGAAAAGATCTGATCCTGGAAATGTTTTTGAGATGAAAATGGCAGGTTTGTGAGAGGTGCTGAATGTGTGGTTTGAAGGAGAGGGAGGAGTCAAGGATTACACCAAGACAGCGTACTTGGGGGCTAGAGGAGATAGTCGTGCCATCAATGGATAATGAGATTGTGGGAGGTGATGTTGTGCGGGAGGGTGGGAAGATGATCAGCTCAGTCTTGGACATGTTGAGTTTAAGAAAGCGCTGGGACATCCAGGAAGAGATAGCAGAGAGACAGTTAGAGGTACGAGTGAAGAGAGCCGTGGAGAGATCAGGAGAGGAGAGGTAGATTTGAGTGTCATCAGCATAGACGTGATACTGGAAGTTAAAAGAACTAATGAGTTCACCTAAAGAGGACGTATAGAGAGAGAAAAAGAGAGGACCAAGAACAGAACCTTTGGGGACACCAACAGTTAGTGGAAGTGGGGGCGAGGTAGCATCATGAGAGGAGACAGAGAAGGAACGATCAGAGAGGTAGGAGGACAGCCAGGAGAGGGCAGTATCGCGTAGACCAAGAGTGAAGGATTTGCAGAAGGAGAGGGTGGTCCACAGTGTCAAAAGCAGCAGAGAGGTCAAGAAGAATAAGCAGAGATTAGTGGCCCTTAGATTTGGCTGCATGGAGGTCATTGCAGACTTTTGTGAGGGCAGTTTCAGTGGAGTGGAGAGAGCAGAAACCAGACTGGAATGGGTCAAGCAGTGAGTGAGAGGAAAGAAAGGCAGTGAGGCGATTATAGACAATACGGTCAAGAAGTTTGGAGGCAAAGGGGAGGAGAGAGATGGGTCGATAGTTGGCGAGAGTGTTAGGATCAAGGGTAGGTTTTTTAAGAATAGAGGAGACAAGAGCATGCTTGAACGCAGAGGGGACAGTGCCTGATGAGAGGGAGAGATTGAGAAGGTGGGCAAGATGGGAAAAGGCAGAAGGAGAGATGTAGCGGAGGAGGTGGGAGGGGATAGGGTTGAGTGGGGAGGTTGTGGGGGGGGGGAGGAATGTATGAGGGCCATGACTTCCTCGCCAGATACATGGGAGAAAGATGTCAGAGTTGGTAAGAGGGAAGGGGAGGGGTGGCAAAGGATGGGTGGTGGCTGGTTGCTGGTCTGGTGGGATGTGATGTCCTGACGTATGGAGTCAATCTTAGATGTGAAGTAAGTGGCAAAGTCAAGAGCAGACAATGAAGAAGGGAGAGGAGGTGGTGGTAGGCAGAGGAGGGAGTTAACAGTGGCAAAGAGGCACCAGGGGTTGGAAGACTGGGTAGAGATGAGGATTTTGAAGTATGATTGTTTAGCGACGGAAAGGGCAGCACTGAAGGATGAGAACATGAATTTGAAATGGAGGAAGTCTGCTTTAGAGCGTGATTTCCTCCACTGTCGCTCGGCAGTACGTGAGCATTTTTGTAGATATATGGTGCATTTGGTGTGCCAGGGTTGAGGTGTTGATCTGCGATGGTGAATAGTGGTTGGCGGAGCAACAGAGTCAAGGGCTGAAGTAAGAGATGCATTATATAGGGATGTGGCTTGTTCAGGGCATGTGAGAGAGAGAAGAGGAGAGAGAAGTGAGTCAAACAGGGAGGATATGGATGAGGTGTCAATAGCCTCAATGTTACACTTAGTGATGGTAGCCTTAGGAGGGGGAGATGGGGGAGCAGAGATAGATACGTTGAATGAGAGCAAGTGGTGGTCAGAGAGGGGAAAAGGGGAATTAGAAATATCACAGCGGTGAGTGAAAACCAGATCCAGTGAGCTCCCGTTCACATGGGAGGGTGAGGTGGTCCACTGGGAGAGACCAAGTGAAGAGGTGAGGTTAAGGAGTTTAGAGGCAGGTGATTTTGTGGGGTTATCGATAGGGATGTTGAAATCACCTAGGATAATGGAGGGAATGTCAGAAGAGAGGAAGTGAGGTAGCCAGGAAGCAAAGTTGTCGAGGAATTTGGAGGAAATGCCAGGTGGACGGTAAATGACAGCAACTCGAAGATTAGTAGGTTGGTAGAGGCGTATTGCATGGACCTCAAATGTAGAGAATGTAAGAGATGGTTCTGGAGGTATAATTTGGTATGTGTAGCTTGAGGGTAAAAGGATCCCAACACCACCCCCATGGCGGGGTGTGTGTGAGAATGTGAGGCCCCCAGCAGAGGGAGCAGCAGGAGAAGTGGTATCATGGGGAGCAATCCAGGTTTCTGTAATGGCTAGGAGGTGCAGGGAGTTGGAAATGAAAAGGTCGTGAGTGGGGGCCAGTTTGTTGCAAACAGATCTGGCATTCCAGAGTGCACAGGATAGGGGGTAGGAATTTGTGGGAGAGATGTGAATGAGATTATCAGGATTGCTGGAGCATTGACGTAAGATTAATGTTGACGGAAGGGATAAAGAGGGTGTATTGATGGTGCTGGGGTCTTGGCTAGGAAGGGAGACTGCAGGAGTGAGGCAGGGAGGGAGTGCAGTATGATACTGGTGGAGGAGAGGTGAGGTGAAAGGCATATGACATTAAACCGAAACAATTAAAAATAATAAATAGAAGCAAAAATACTTAGGTGACATTAGAAAATATAATAGCTGGGACTGCATGCCACGGAAGAAGCATATACCTGTTATGCCCTATACAGGTATGCAGGTGGTTTTTACTGTACAGTGCAATGTCCCCAGCAGCTATACAGCAAGCCCTGTCCTAACAAGACATGCCATAAAGCAGCTGTATAAGGGATGTGCCTCTGAGCGTAGGTGGCAGAGCATTATGTAGGATACAGGTTACTGGGGCAGGGGCAGAGCTGCTGCCGGGCTCCCTGTCACTCACCACCACCTAGTGCGCAGACCTGGGGGGCACACGCACTGTCCAAGGCACACCGCCCTAGATATGTACCCAAGATGAGAATGAATTAGGGAGGAGTACCCACCAGAGCAGCTTCGCCCTCACCTCCGAGTCTGCCATAGTGCGCCGGCAAGGTGCACTTCCGGCTTCTCTGGTTCCTTCCTGCTTAGGTCAGGCTAGGGGGTGGCACAGTTACATCAGCAGAGGGGAAGCTGGCGGTAGAGGTGCACAGCATTGGGAGGACAGACACACGCAGTGGGTATATAAAGCTCTGTGTGCCACCCCTCAAATTCTGCACCCAGGGCACGTGAACCCCTAGTCCCCCCTCCCTAGTTGTGGCCATGCTAAGGATGACATATAAGCACAATTTACTTCATTTTACAGTTTTCTTCTGAATTTATGAATAAGGAACTTTAGGCCTAGGGGTGCCATGAATTTATTTTTGATACTTTAGGGCGCTGTGATTAAAAAAAAAAGTTTGGGACCCCCTAGCCTAGCGTCTTATCCTTTTTTTGTCAAATGCCCATTAAATGGACCTACCCTAAATCTATAGTAAGTAGGCGATGGAGAATGTACATTGTCCAGCATTTTTATATTTGCTTAGAATTGTGCGCGTTATTAAAGGAAGAAAAACCTAATCATGGTGGTCATTCCGAGTTGTTCGCTCAGTAAATTTCTTCGCATTGCAGCGATTTTCCGCTTAGTGCGCATGCGCAATGTCCGCACTGCGACTGCGCCAAGTAAATTTGCTATGCAGTTAGGTATTTTACTCACGGTTTTTTCATCGTTCTGGTGATCGTAATGTGATTGACAGGAAGTGGGTGTTTCTGGGCGGAAACTGGCCGTTTTATGGGCGTGTGGTAAAAAACGCTACCGTTTCTGGGAAAAACGCGGGAGTGGCTGGAGAAACGGAGGAGTGTCTGGGCGAACGCTGGGTGTGTTTGTGACATCAAACCAGGAACGACAAGCACTGAACTGATCGCACTGGCAGAGTAAGTCTCGAGCTACTCAGAAACTGCACAGAGATGTCTTTTCGCAATATTGCGAATCTTTCGTTCGCAATTTTAAGACGCTAAGATTCACTCCCAGTAGGCGGCGGCTTAGCGTGTGCAAAGCTGCTAAAAGCAGCTTGCGAGCGAACAACTCGGAATGAGGGCCCATGTTGGTAACCTGTCCTCTCAGGAAAACTAAAAACTGAATAAGCGGGAAATTTTATATCTTTATTGAAGTGCCCTGAAGATGTAATAACCTACCCCATGCCGTAAACAACCTCTTTAAACGCTCTGGAAGTCTTACAGTTATCTAAAAAGAGATTGCTGTCATCAGAAACAGAGATTCTTGAAAATTGTGGACAAATTTAAAATTGGATCAAACAGAATGGACACACCATGTTTACAGTACAATCAACAACAGACCCCAATTAGAAATTACAGGCTGCATTTGAGGTTCGTGTTGTTTGTGTTTTGAAATATGTTTAATGTTTTTTAAATAATATATTATCTTCCTTAAATTTAGGCCTATTTTTTTGTTTCACATTATACCCCTTTCGCACAGATGTTTTTAGCCCGGGTCAAAAATCCTGGGACCTCTACCCCGGTTTTTACCAGGGCTGAAGTCCTGCCAATTTCGACCTGGGTTGACCCTTTCACACAGGAGAAATAATTGGGTTGATTGGCAAATTATTGGGTAGAACTTCTTCAACTCGTAAATTGTTTCTCTGTGTGAAAGGGAGTCTGGCTGAGACCGTCAAAACGCCCCAGCACTCAGATGGCAGGTAAAAGCCGGGATTTAGGGAGTTTTCTGTGTGAAAGTGGTAGAACTGATGAGCAGATTCTAATCAGGAGAAACATCCTGTGTTTTCAGTGTAGGGAAACCTTACAATAACCAGTTGTCACGCATCTCAAAGAAGGAAAAACAGTAGATGGAGCAGCTGTTCAACAGCTAATTTTCCTAATGAGCCTGTGGAGAAGTTGCCCATGGCAACCAATCAGCATTGAAGAAGCATTTATAATTTGCATACTGTACAAATGTACGGAGCGGCTGATTGGTTTTCATGGGCAACTTCTCCACACTTTTCACTGCTTCATGAATAGACCCCACATTACCTAATTATTTCCCTTCAAAGAGCACTCACTACAATGTGCCTCCACTTCTGGTAATTGCTACCTTTGGCTTCCTAATTATTGCCAACTACTGGGAATTGTACATTTATTTTTTTCGCTGCGCCTGCTAATATTATAGGAGCATCAGCAGTCTGATTGATATATAAACAAGCCCTGTGAGTCCAACAATAAAAATAAAAAAAACACAAACAAGCAAACCAAATCTGGCTTCACAGGGCATCCTATTATCCGCATTTGAGACTTAGCTTAGCTTCAGTGCCTTAAATCCATCATGAGAGAGGGGATACCCAGAGCCGGCCCTAACCAATATGATGCCCTAGGCAAGATTTTGGCTGGTGCCCCCTAGCACCGCCGCTAGTTCTGCAAGAGATGCCTGGCATGAGTCAGCTGGCAGCTCTGCTTACGTTGGGTGCCTTTTGTTTATGAAAATGCATCTTATTTGCATTACTATGTGGCTAGGATGCACAAGCAGCTTCTGCTGATTAAAATGATATACAGCATGCCTATAGTCTGTGTGCGACTACGGCTGTATCTGCATACGAAATGCTACATTACAGTGATTTCCAGGAACACACACAGAATATAGGCATGCCGCATATCATTTTAAATCAGCAGAAGCTGCTGATGCCCCTAGGCATACCAAATGCCCTAGGCAATTGCCTAGTTTGCCTATGCCTAAGGCCGGCTCTGGGGATACCAGGACGGTCTTTAATACATATGTCACTATTGTACATTTAAATGTTTTGATTGCATTGTAGAAGAACATATATAAAAGTTATTTCCTATGAAAATATTACCTGAATACACCAAGCCCTATGTACCTCACCAAGGGGGTAATTCAGAGTTGATCGCAGCAGCAAATTTGTTAGCAGTTGGGCAAAACCATGTGCACTGCAGGGGGGACAGATATAACATTTGCAGAGAGTTAGATTTGGGTTGGTTATATTGTTTCTGTGCAGGGTAAATACTGGCTGCTTAATTTTTACACCGCAATTTAGATTTCAGTTTGAACATACCCCACCCAAATCTAATACCCATTTTCTACTAGCTTTGAAAACACGGGTAAATGCGCGGGGACGCGCATTTACCCTTGTTTTTTCCTAGTGGAAAAGGGTCCCCCTGCAAATTCAAGTGATCTGGGAATCCTACCCGGGTAGCTTGCGGGTTGACCACGTGTTCAACCTGGTAAGCTGTGTAGACACGGCTCCCGTTCACAGTGAATGGAAGGGCGGCGCTGGGAGATCCTGGCCCCTGCCACGTCAGCAATATGCTGGGTTGGTGAGCGCTGTGGGAAAGGGGGCTGTAGCACAGATCGCAGCCGTGTCAGGCTCCCGGCTGCGACCCGTGCTACAGATGGAAAAGGGGTATTACTCTCTCTACACATGTTATATCTGCCCCCCCACCACCGCAGTGCACATGGGCCCTCATTCCGAGTTGTTAGCTCGCAAGCTGCTTTTAGCAGCTTTGCACACGCTAAGCCGCCGCCTACTGGGAGTGAATCTTAGCTTATCAAATTTGCGAACGAAAGATTAGCAAAATTGCGAATACACACTTCTTAGCAGTTTCTGAGTAGCTCCAGACTTACTCGGCATCTGCGATCAGTTCAGTGCTTGTCGTTCCTGGTTTGACGTCACAAACACACCCAGCGTTCGCCCAGCCACTCCTCCGTTTCTCCAGCCACTCCCGTGTTTTTCCCAGAAACGGCAGCGTTTTTTCACACACTCCCATAAAACGGCCTGTTTCCGCCCAGAAACACCCACATCTTGTCAATCACATTACGATCACCAGAACGAAGAAAAAACCTTGTAATGCCGTGAGTAAAATACCTAACTGCATAGCAAATTTACTTGGCGCAGTCGCACTGCGGACATTGCGCATGCGAATTAGCGACTAATCGCTCCGTTGCAAGAAAAAAATAACGAGCGAACAACTCGGAATGACCACCATGGTTTTGCCCAACTGCTAACAAATGTGCTGCTGCGATCAACTCTGAGTTAGGCCCCAAATCCTTCCTCAGCGGACGTAAACCTTTCCATCCCCAATACCCCTAGCCAGAGCCGGCCTTAGGCATAGGCAAACTAGGCAAATGCCTAGGGCATTTGGTATGCTTAGGGGCACCAGCTGCTTCTGCTGATTAAAATGATATGCAGCATGCCTATATTCTGTGTGTGACTGCGGCTGTATCTGCATACGAAATGCTATGTTGCAGTGAATTCCTGGAAGTCACTGTAATGTAGCATTTCGTATGCAAATACAGCTGCAGTCGCACATAGAATATAGGCATGCTGCATATCATTTTAATCAGCAGAAGCTGCTTGTGTATCCTAGCCACATAGTAATGCAAATAAGATACATTTTCATAAACAAAAGGCGCCCGAATTTAGCAGAGCTGCCAGCTGACTCATGCCAGGCATCTCCTGCAGGACTAGCGGTGGTGCAAGGGGGCACCAGCCAAAATCTTGCCTAGGGCATTATATTGGTTAAGGCCGGCTCTGCCCCTAGCTTCATGAGAACATCCATGTGCAATGTGTAAAGTAGGTGAGTTAACATAAAAATAACACAAAGTACCATTTAAACTGTGGAGCCATATATTTTACAGTTTCGTAATCCATCTTTATTAGCATTAACTGGGGAAGTGGTTGGGACGCATTTCATCAAATTGACTATCCATGTCACAAACTATCACCATTAGTAACCTTGTGGTGAGTGAAGTGTAGTAAGCCACCATGCCCAAAGTGTGGCAAGTGAACACATTTCAATAAATTGGGGTAAAAAAAATTTAAAAACACAAAACACCCACATTTTTGTG
Source organism: Pseudophryne corroboree (assembly GCF_028390025.1). NCBI lineage: Eukaryota > Metazoa > Chordata > Amphibia > Anura > Myobatrachidae > Pseudophryne > Pseudophryne corroboree. The sequence goes on along the minus strand of NC_086454.1, from coordinate 66,858,352 downwards.
TGTGTCGACCTTTTGACTGTCTATCTTTTTAATGTCTATCTATCTATCTATCTATCTATCTATCTATCTATCTATCTTCAGTATCACACACTATTTAACTGTGTATGTTATTTATCAACCAAAAGTACAAAATGCAAATGTGCAGTAATCTACAGCAGCCAGACATTCGCTGTCATTGCCTTGCTTGCACTAGTTATTATTTATTGACAGTTTCTTATATAGCGCAGCAAATTCCGTTGCGCTTTACAACTGGAAATAACAATGATATAACAAATCTGAGTAATTACAAACAGTCATAGAGGGAGAAAGGCCCTGCTCACTAGCTTACAATCTATAGGGAAATAGCACCTATATTTGTGTATTCATGCCTATCTATTGCATAGTTGTCCACCAGATTGCAAAGGTTCTTGGTGGGCAGTATGATATGGTCACACAGCAATGATGAACCAGGGTCGGGTGAAAGGGAAAGTGAAGAATGAGAAGACATGTGAGGATATGTGTGGACTGTATAGAGTGGATGCAATTTGATAGGAATGTTTATGAAAGTTATTATGTGGGCGGTTCTGGAATTTGATAAACTTGCCTGAAGAGGCGAGTTTTCAGGGAACGCTTGAAGGTTTGGAGACTAGAGGAGAGTCTTATTGAGCGTGGTAGAGCATTCCACCGAGTGGGTGCAGCCCGAAGAAAGTCCTGCAATCGTGAGTGGGAGCGAGTAATGAGTGTAGATCTTGTGAAGATTGAAGAGGTCGGGTTGGAAGATATTTTGAGATAAGCGAAGTGATGTACAGTATGTTTATTTATTTATTAACAGTTTCTTATATAGTGCAGCAAATTCTGTTGCGCTTTATAATTGGAAATAACAATGATATAACAAAACTGGGTAATAACTGGTTTAAACCTATAGCACGTTTGAAAATCAGCTCTACAAGAATACATTAAGGATCTGATGCATACAGTGTAAGTTGCTTGGGTCATCTTTACACCTGAGAGTATAATCAGGATTTGGATATAATTAAATATATTGTGCTGCTTTGAAGGGGGAAAACCTCTATGTAAGAATTATTTTCTTTGAGAAGAACTTTCCTTCAAGCCCTCCCATATTGCCCGCAGGATGGCTGCAGCAGCTTTAGCCCCGGGATCCGGCCGGCTGAGGGTGGACGATCCGATGTAGCTGGCCCTGCCAGCCCCAGCTAACATGTGTTTTGTTTCTTCTGCAGCATCGGAAGCACTCTGCATTGGAAAAGGCAAATCACATCATTATAACACCCCATAATAAAACAAGGCAGCCAGCACAAACATATACTTAAAAGGTCACCTTCACTGCGCAACCTAGGATCTCCATGGCATCAGAGTGCTGGGTCCGCAGAGACTGAAGGACACCATTGGCAGCACAAAGAGAGTCCAACTAGAGAAAAATGAAAGACGCATGATAGAAGAGGACTGGAAAATCGGCGGTGACTGCTAATGAACTGAAAGGTACTCACCATTGTCCTGTCACCAGGCTCCGCTCCGCCATATCTAAACACACCAAATAAACATTAGTGAGGACCCTACAGATGGTAACCACAACTTCCTGAGAAATAGCATATACAATAACTTCTCTGTATTGTTCCCGCACTCACCACTAACGATGAACTTCAAATATAGGGGTAGGTGGATCAAGCAGTGAAAAAAGTGGAGAAGTGGGGAAGTTATCCATAGCACCCAATCAGATTCTTCTTACTACTTTATAGAATGTACGTGATAAATGCTAACTCAAAAGGTGATTGGTTGCTATGGATAACTTCTCCACTGACTGACATATCAATCCCATAATTTCCTTCTTATCCAGAACTACAAATCCCTAAAGCAGGCATTCCCAACCGCGGTCCTCAAGGCACACCAACAGTGCAGGTTTTAGTGATATCCAGGCTGCAGCACAGATGGTTAAATCAAAATAACTGAGGTACTAATTAAGTCACCTGTGTTCAAGGAGTGATAGCACTAAAACCAGGACTGTTAGTGTGCCTTGAGGACCGAGGTTGGGAAACACTGCCCTAAAGCAACCGTAAACCCTCTGGCTTTTTACAATGAGATCCTTCAGTATTTTAGTATCAACAACATGTATGCAGAGGGGCTGAGTGCAAGTTGGCTGCAATTGCTCCTGCATTGAACGCATAGAACTAAGGGCCTAACTCAGACCTGATCACTGGGCAGCGATTTTTGCAGCCCTGCGATCACAAAGTCACCGCCTACAGGGTGAGTGTATTTTTGCTGTGGAAGTGTGCAATCGCATGTGTAGCACAGCGAATGGATCCTTCGCACAAACCCATCGCTGACCGGCGATCCCCGTTGTTGTTGTCCGACACGCGTGCGCATTGCGGTGCATACGCATGCGCAGTACAGACCTGATCGCAGGCTGTGAGAGAATGCAGCCTAGAGATCAGGACTGAATAGGACCCTAAACGTGAATATTCTCCCATATGCAGAGCTGTACACATCTCTGTGTCAGGACGGCCGCTATCAGTGCGCTTGGTTTTATAGCCACCATTATTATCAGTGCATCATCCCTATCCTTGGTGTAACGATGCGTAGTCTGCATAGCTGCCAATTCCATCAATGTGCCCTCACCAAACTTTTCCTATGTGCCAACACCCTGCTATTACACCCTTTCAGCTGCAAGTAGGGAAGTGACTGAAATGCATACCACACTGCATCCCGTGTACCCGTGTACAACTGGGGCTAGAGTTACTATGCGGAGGCATTTACAAAAGTAGGTGTGTGTGCATTTAACATTATCACCGTTTTAAATTTCGGGAGAGAATCGGTAGCCACCAATTACTAAAGCTAGGTTTTGGTTCTGATGCACAGTGTGTAAAACTGCAAGATCCACACAGAAAATGGACTTGCGTTCACCTCAGAGTGTTTTGGTGCTTCTGTCATTAAACACTGTACTTCATTGCCATGACTTCCCCTCAAGATCAAAATAGCCAAAAACTGGGATCCCCATTGCTCCATTATAATGTTACTCTATTAAGGATCCTCACTGAAACCCATCGCTGACCGGCGATCCCCGTTGTTGTTGTCCGACACGCGTGCGCATTGCGGTGCATACGCATGCGCAGTACAGACCTGATCGCAGGCTGTGAGAGAATGCAGCCTAGAGATCAGGACTGAATAGGACCCTAAACGTGAATATTCTCCCATATGCAGAGCTGTACACATCTCTGTGTCAGGACGGCCGCTATCAGTGCGCTTGGTTTTATAGCCACCATTATTATCAGTGCATCATCCCTATCCTTGGTGTAACGATGCGTAGTCTGCATAGCTGCCAATTCCATCAATGTGCCCTCACCAAACTTTTCCTATGTGCCAACACCCTGCTATTACACCCTTTCAGCTGCAAGTAGGGAAGTGACTGAAATGCATACCACACTGCATCCCGTGTACCCGTGTACAACTGGGGCTAGAGTTACTATGCGGCGGCATTTACAAAAGTAGGTGTGTGTGCATTTAACATTATCACCGTTTTAAATTTCGGGAGAGAATCGGTAGCCACCAATTACTAAAGCTAGGTTTTGGTTCTGATGCACAGTGTGTAAAACTGCAAGATCCACACAGAAAATGGACTTGCGTTCACCTCAGAGTGTTTTGGTGCTTCTGTCATTAAACACTGTACTTCATTGCCATGACTTCCCCTCAAGATCAAAATAGCCAAAAACTGGGATCCCCATTGCTCCATTATAATGTTACTCTATTAAGGATCCTCACTGAAACCCAACAGTAGGGAAAAGTGACAGGGGCATACTTATAGGGGCAGGGAATGTGTATGGGAAGATAGGTTTTCTTTTTTTGCGTTAGCTGGTCCCTTTACCACATAGTGATTTTTACCTCTTCATGGCCTCTATCCCAGCATCCATAGCTGCTGCCCAGGCTTGTGGGCCTGACTCACCCTGCAAGGGCTTAGCTGCCGCCATCAGGAAAAGACTGTACAGCTAAGTGGAGAGTAAAAGTGAATTCCTGTAAGTAAATTCTCTGTGGCCTTTATCTAAAATTTATCAGATTATTAGTAAACACCAAAGAAATGTAGAAGAGGGATAAGGTATGGTACAAATATAGTGCATGGCTTGATGTGATGTCAGAGCTGGCAGCCATTAGAAAGCAGGAGGTTGGAAGGATACTAGAAAACCAAGCGGATCACAGAGGAATGGATGAGCATTTGTTCACACATTCATGCTACCATGTGCCCTCACCGCGCCAGAAGTGCCCCCCATTTTCTCCAGAAGTACGTGTGACAGCGATGTAAGGAAACGTGCTGGGTTAGAGGGAAGCTGTCCGCTGCTTATCCAATCCCTGATGGCTGGAGAAATTCACAATTTAGGCATAATGTAAACCAGATATCATACATCATCATCATCATCGTAATAAGACAACACTCACCATGAGCTGCTCTTGCATGTGTACTCCCGCAATCCCCGTCCCCAGCGGCACGGTCCAAATCATTTAGCTCCTCCTCCAGAGCTAGAAGAGAGCTGCACACACATCCAAGCACGCAGCTGTAGACCTGCACACACACAGCTAGCGCACACGGTAACATGAGTTTTTCGTTGCATGCAGTGTATAGCGCAATATTGTCATATAACGTTTCACAAAGATTATAAATGCGAACAAACAAGATTTCAGCAATTAAATACATGTAGATAATGAATTGTTTGCAATCTCATGGATATGAGTCTGACTGTGATCTAAACCCAAAGTGTACTAACAGCAAAAATGGCAGCACTAGATTTTTCTTTCTGGATTCTACAATGGAAATTGAGCACAATGACATACACGACTGTCTGCTGTCTTGATGTGATGTAACAACGGACCTTATAACTATGGTGATTGCATTTATTTTGTTTTTCTAATCTTTATAAAAAAATATTTTTGTACATTATTGGATGTAAACAAGAACACGGTCAGCCTCTATGGGGGATCATCTCTATCAGCTATTGAATTAAAAATCCCATCACAGTCTGCCCCCTACTGTCTGGAAGATCTCGCTACCACCGGTAGAGATACTGCTATAAAACATGGGAAGTGAAAAAAATTATCAGAGGAGCCGTTTGAGCAAGTATATACTGATACATTCCCGCGGATTAATTACCAATGTATCTGTGAAGACATTTACAATGGATTGTAGTGTTTGATACATCTCACCATCAGTAACATGGAAGAGGGACAGTACTGAGTGGAGTTGCATGGGTCTGTGAGATGCATAATTAGGGCTATAGTCCCGCAGAGTACTGTACATAGGACAGCAGCAACTCTGTGTGTATACAAGAAGTATATATTTTTTGCGATAGCTGAAGAACAGAGTTTGAAACCTGTTCATGCCATGAAAATTGGGATCCATCCCAACAATGATAAACGTATGTGACCACACCCATCTGCAGCTCAATAGGGAGCGCAGGCAGTTCAGTGGGGAGCTCAAGAGGCTACTCAGTGGGAAGCTCCATCATAAGAGTTTTAGTGTGTCTCACAGGAAACAGGACACCCGAGACTGGAGCTTAGGAGAGTCCTGCTCCTACGCTTCTGAGAGAGACCTTAGGGACTGGCTAAAGGAGGGCTCTTAAGGGCCCCATACACTAGAGCGATAATGCCTGATTTAATTCAATTTCGGGCAGTCGTCCGATATATTGGATGAAATCGGGCATTTAGAAGGCGTTTCCGATCCGCGTTCCCGTGAGCATCGGATCGGATCCTCCAAATTGAATGTGCTGCACATTCAATCTGGTCCGACCCCGCAGGTGTGGCTGGGCTCGCCCAAGATACATCGTATGCAAAAGGACAGCATACGATGTATCGTGGGAGCGAACCTGCCCCCCCCAGGAGGCTGCCGGAGGTGATTGTCCGCAACATGTCCGTCTGATATGTTGCGTAGTGTATGGGGCCCTTAAGCTATACAAGGAATGTATGTTCAGATGCTAAAGGAAGCCTAGCTGCTCACTAGATAGAGAGGAGCCAAGAAGTGTACCAGTGTCCTGAATGTGTTTGTTGTGTTCCTGAGAACAGTTGATCTTACTTCTGGTGCTAAAACTAATTACAGCAAATATAAAATGAATACACTTTTCATGGGAACATCGTACACACCGTCACGCTGCGATTCCATTGGCTGCGTGCTTTCAGGAGCACAGGAGAAGGTGCGTGTCTGGCCTGTCACAGGAACAGGTGGGACTCTGGGCCAAGCAGGAGCAGATGTGTCCACATCTAAGAAAACACAATCATAACAGCCACTGTAACAAGACAATATGGTGGCACATCACATACCTGCGCGCTATAGAGGTATAGGCTGTATAACTACCAAAGAGGCGCAGAATTTCCGGTGATGTCTTCATTAGGGTAAGGGAGACGCCACTCATCTCAAGAGCCGTCATAAAGGATCCGGTCATTGCGCGCATTATTAGGAACCCCCGCTCCTCTGAAAACAAACAAAAGGATTAGTGTCAGGGTATGCGGGCAGAGTAAGGGTAAACTTGAACAGGGACCAGGGCGAATATTACTAACCCAGTAAACGTACAGCTGAGCTGGCGACGACCTGTAGCTCCAGACACGATAAACCACCCAAATTATTCACAATGATGATAATGGAGTCACCTGATGAGATAACAACATTGTGATAGGAGGAAATAATACACACAAAGAAAATGAGTGGGAGGAAGAAGATAGGTGGCAACGTGAGAGATGGTATGGTTTGTTAATAACATTAAATCTATACTTCACGCTGTGTATGCCAGCCGTGGGAACTCCCGGAAGCGCTTGCCTCTGGGAACCAGGTGTGGGGTGGCTTTGGACAATAGGCCGGGGTAGTGGGTGGAATCGGATGATCTTGTTTCCGGGCGCTATGGATGGACTTTTGCTACCAACTGCCAGGAGACATACCCTGTTTGTACTCACCTGGCTGTATGTTCACCTTTGACTGGCTAGCCTGGTTTGTCATGTGTGTTACCATAATCTTCACAACTTCATTACAAGACGCCATCTGTTGGGTTAAAGAGCAGCTAAGAAATGATAACCACAAGAGCAAATTGTGAACATCAACAGATTACGGGGCCAGTAGGGCTTTCTGTTGGTGGCATTGTAAAATATACATACAGGTTGAGTAGCCCTTATCCAAAATTCAAAATCACACATTTTTGGGCCCCCTACTGAGATAATAACATATATATTATATATTATGTGTATATACAGATATATTATATAGATATATAATATAATATATACATATATGTGTCATTATCTCAGTAGGGGAACCAAAAATGTGTGATTTTGAATTTTGGATAATGGATACTCAACCTGTATTTTCATTATACATGCATTTCATAGGTTAAAATGGATACATCTCTATAAAATACATTTTCCCATGGCTCTTTCTGTAGTTACAGTACTTCAACCCAGTTACTGAATATATGGAGTGTGCTAGCTCTTGAGTATAGGGATACAAATAAGTGTATTCTGTGTAGACATACGAGAGATATTGGACCCAATTCTAGGTTGGGAGTAAAACAAAAAGGAGCAAGTGAATGTGCACCTGGGCAGCCATGCTGCAATACCAGGGGTGTAAGTACATGTATTACTGTGCGTGCAGGATAAATACTGGCTGCTTTTGCTGTACATAGCCCAAACATGCTGGACAGCTTTATTTTCACACAACATTATAGATGTAAGTTTGGACATGCATCTCCTGAATCTAAATCTCTCTGCACGGGTGTAGTAGGCTATGCCGGCGGTTGGGCTCCTGGCGACCAGCATACCGGCGCCGGGAGTCCGACCGCCGGCTTACCGACAGTGTGGCGAGCGCAAATGAGCCCCTTGCGGGCTCGGTGCGCTCGCCACGCTGCGGGCACGGTGGCGTGCTACGCTATTTTATTCTCCCTCCAGGGGGGTCATGGACCACCACGAGGGAGAATAAGTGGCGGTATGCCGGCTGTTGGGATTCCGGCGCCGGTATACTGTGCGCCGGGATCCCGACAGCCGGCATACTGAAGACCACCCCTCTGCACATGTTACATCCGCCCCACCTGCTGTGCAGCATGGGTCTGCCCAGGTGCAGTGTTACGTGCCCTTTTTTTGCTTTACTCCCAGCTCAGAATCAAGTGCAATATGCACAGATGTACTCCTATTGTTGTAGCGCTGGTTTATCTGAGAGGAACAAACTAGGAATCCTGAAAATTATTGTATACGAATGAATATAGGGTCGTATGGCTAAACCCTCTCGCTGGGCAGTGAAACAGCATGTGAACGCTGCAGCACTGTGAGAGCTCAGGATGCAGGGTGATCAGAGTGGCGACCGCTTCAGGAAAGAGAAATAGTCAACTACTGTTAAAACGGTACTGACTGGATTCACTAGCATGTAGAGAGATCATCAGGACTGATGAACCAGTGCATAACAATGTCAGTACATCCATGCATCATGGTCAGGTGACGTGAAGTTTTATTAATACTTTGAGTGCTCCCCACTAAGTTGGGACAGATGACGGAGAGTCACAGGCTATGGCGGGTGCTGAGCACTGTTTGCCTTTCTCACTGCCTGATAGCTTTCCTTGCAGCTACGAGAACTTCCCTACCTGTAGGGGAATCCTGACATCACTCTTGTGACATCACAGGATTTCCACTACAAAAGGTATACATAGCGCTCAATTGTGTCAAGTGATCCAGTGGCCAGGAAACATAAGAACGTAATGATTCCTAGCCACTTCCCTAGAGCTGCCACCATACTGAGCGGAATAACATCTGCTCAGCCTTAGGTTCGCCTGCTGAAAGGACATGTTATTTATGTCCTTTCTTGGGATATACACTGATGAGCCATAACATTAAAACCACTGACAGCTGAAGTGAATAACATTGATTATCTCATTACAATGTCACAGGGTGAGAAATATTAGGCAGTCAGTTCCTGAAGTTGATGTTTGGAAGCAGGAAAAATAGGCAAGTGTAAGGATCTGAGCTACTTTGACAAGGGCCAAATTGTGATGGCTAGACGACTGGGTCACAGCATCTCCAAAACGGCAGGTCTTGTGGGGTGTTCCTGATATACAGTGGTCACTATCTACCAAAAGTGGTTCAAATAAGGACAACCGGTGAACCGGCAATACGGTCATTGGCACTCAAGGCTCACTGATGCATATGGGGAGCGAAGACTAGCCATCCCACAAAACAGCTACCGTAGAACATGTTGCTGAAAAAGTTAAGTCTGGCTATAATAGAAAGGTGTCAGAACACGCAGTGCATCACAGCTTAGCATACCGACAGTAGGGATCCCAGCGGTCACAATGCAGACGCTAGTATCCAGACAGGGACACCATACCGCCGCCGGTATACGGGCGAGGTATGTGATTTCCCCTCTGTAGGTGTCAACGACACCCACAGAGGGAGAATAGAACCAGTGGCGAGAGAAGCTCGCCACCGAGCCCGCAAGGGGTTCAGTGGCGCTCGTCCCCCCTGCCGGCATTCCACTGCTTGGGATGACATTCGGCATCCCGAGCACCAGTAAATCATACTGATCCCGTTCAGAGTGCCTATGCTGACCCATGTCAACCGCCAGATGCACCTACAATGGGCACGAGAGTGTAAGAACTGGACAATGGATGAAGGTGGCCAGGTTTCATGAATCACATTTTCTTTTTGCATCACATGGTAGTCCAGGTGCATCGTTTACTCAGGGAAGAGATGGCACCAGGATGCACCAGGAAGAAGGCAAGCCATTGGTGGCAATGTTCTGCTGAAAAACTTTGGGTCCTGGCAGTCATTTGGATATTACTTTGCCTAAACATTGTTGCAGACCAAGTACACTCCTTCATGGTAACAATATTCGCTGATGGCAGTGGCCTCTTTCAGCAGGATAATACGCCCTGCCACACTGCAAAAACTGTTCAGGAATGGTTCGAGGAACATGACAAAGAGTAGAAGATTTGAGGAACATGACAGAGTACAAGGTGTTGACTTGGCCTACAAATTCCCCATCCCATTAGAGCATCTGTGGTTCGAGCCATGGAAGCCTCACCTCGCAACTTACAGGACGTAAAAGACCTGCTACTAACATCTTGGTGCCAGATACCACAGGACACCATCGGAGGTGGATTCCATGCCTCCACAGGTCAGAGTGGAATTGCAGGGACAAGGCGGACCTACATTAAGGAGGTGGTTTTAATGTTATGGCTGATCAGGGTACAAATGGAGTATAGTGTTATCAACTAATACAACCGATTTTAAAACAGATTTAAAAGAAAGGAAAATATTAAAATGATTAGCTATTCCAATATTTGTTGATTGTACACAAGGGAGGAACATAGGATCCCATATAAAATGGCATTGTGACCTATAATTGGGTTAAGCATACAGGCTCTTTAATGCCGCAAACAAATGTCATGTTCAACAGATATATGTCAGCAAATCAGTAGCCCATTCTATAGATTACACCCACATCAGTCCTAGATACTTATTTTACAGACCTTGTATCTCTGTACTCCGGCCTCACCATGTATTCCTGCACAGACAACAAACACAAACCATTACATCCAGAATACAAAGTCGAGGCTTCAAACAAATCAGTTACTACGTGAAGTTATAACATAATAACCCACCAACTTTTTTTTACCATTTAACAATCAATCACTAAACTGCAGCTTTTCCAATACATATATACAGGACAGGAGGTCATGTACCATGTGCAAGAGGGACACCCTAAAGCAATCTTTGTCATGTGCCTCTGTTTATATAGGTGACCCTATATTTCTGCTAAAACGCACAGGTATATAGCGCCAGTTGGTAGCATTTGTAGAGGGAGAGGACAGTGCACCAGCCGATGGGAGGAGCTTGGCAGTATGAGGGCGGTGCTTGCATAGTGTGGAGTAGGGGGGGTAATTCTGAGTTGATTGCAGCAGGAATTTTGTTAGCAGTTGGGCAAAACCATGTGCACTGCAGGAGAGGCAGATATAACATGTGCAGAAAGAGTTAGATTTGGGTGGGTTATTTTGTTTCTGTGCAGGGTAAATACTGTCTGCTTTATTTTTACACTGCAATTTAGATTGCAGATTGAACACACCACACCCAAATCTAACTCTCTCTGCATATGTTAAATCTGACTCCCCTGCAGTGCACATGGTTTTGTCCAACTGCTAACAAAATTCCTGCTGCAATCAACTTGAAATTACCCCCTAGGTGCGCCAGTCTGTAATGCAGAAACAGGTTATGCAGTATAAGACTACTGAAATGAGATAAAAGGGAGGAAAAGGAGTATATTTAGGTGTATTTATTGCTGTGAGTCGGCACAAGGCTATTTCCACTCTACAACATGACTTGATTTTTGAACCAGCTCTGATCTGGCAGAGATTAGGTCTGGCTGTACAATAATGGGACAGATCTTGTGCTTCCATTTGCATGTTATAAAGAAGCGCTTTTCTTAGTACACTTTGCCCAATGTAAAACAAAGCATTAATCAGACACATACAATAGGCACAGCCCTGGTGTCCCCTCAGACTCATGGCTAATTTAAGCCATATACTAAGCAGTAATTCAGTAGCACAAATGAGTGGTTTATTTACTGCGGTGGTAGGTTGGAGTTGGTTATGTAGAGCTTACACGTCTCATCGGGATGCAGTTAATATACCGACTGTCGGGATCCTGGCATCAACGTCGGAGTCCCGACAGCCATAAAGAGAAGAATCATTTCCATGTCCCACAGCAGAATTCTATATTATAAAACAGCCACTTCCACTGTGTATAAACAATAGGCAAACTTGACCTGTGTACCCCACTTTCAGAGAATGCATCTCCCTAAACTTAGCCTTCCCCCCTATAGCAGCACTGGAAACATTATTATTACTTTTAAAGAAAACATTAAAGAATTCTATATAAACCTATATGGCAGCATCAATGGCGTAGTGGTTAGTATTACTGTCTTACAGCATCGAGGTTAGTAATGAGTTAAATTTCCGGTCATGGTCCATCTGCATACCTCCCAACTATCCTGAATACAGTGGGACAGTGTCCCGCCGGCGGGGTGGGGGGTGTGGGGGAGGGGGGAATAACACACACAGTCGGGACAGACAGTAATCACCGCTGCTCTGCAAAGCAGCCATTGATCACTTTATAGTGCAGGGAGTGCAGCCGGGGGCTGCCCAGCGCTCAGGGGGATCATGGCCCCTCCCCCTCGACTTGAGGCCCCACCCCATTTCTGGCAACAGCCTGCAGTGGACACCCATAGAGGGAGAATCACCTACCTCGCCAGTATTCCGGCGACGGTATTGTACTGCTGTGTGGGATTCTGGCATGGGCACTGTGATCACCGGGATCCCGGGCGGCGGTATGTTAACTGCTTCCCAGAGGAAGTGCAAATGAAAGTGTAGGAAGAAGCACAATTTCCAGCCCCTCACAGACACCGCCACTTTGGCCTGCCATGTGCCCATCATTAGGTCTGCCATGTGCCCATCATTAGGCCTGCCATGTGCCCATCCTTAGTCCAGCCATGTGCCCATCATTAGGCCTGCCATGTGCCCATCATTAGATCTGCCATGTGCCCATCCTTAGGCCTGCCATGTGCCCATCCTTAGGTCTGCCATGTGCCCATACTTAGGCCAGCCATGTGCCCATCATTAGGCCTGCCATGTGCCCATTATTAGATCTGCCATGTGTCCATCCTTAGGCCTGCCATGTGCCCATCCTTAGGCCTGCCATGTGCCCATCATTAGGTCTGCCATGTGCCCATTATTAGATCTGCCATGTGTCCATCCTTAGGCCTGCCATGTGCCCATCCTTAGGCCTGCCATGTGCCCATCATTAGGTCTGCCATGTGCCCATACTTAGGCCAGCCATGTGCCCATCATTAGGCCAGCCATGTACCTACTAATAAAATTGGCAATAGAATTCAAAAGAAGGGAATTTCTGTACACTCTATCGATTGGCGCAAGGGGAATGCTGCCCAATAGGAACTGTTGACTCAACTGGATGTCACTCCTTAATCCAAAATAAATTGTACAAATCTAAAGCAAAAATAGAGTCAATAGCTTCTTTTGGCGCATGGGAAAAGCGTGAGAGATAAGGAGGTAATTGTACTTTCCTAACTAAAATGATACGATGTTATTGTTCGGCGTACCCCCACTCTCGCTGGTATGGAGTAGGTTACACACATCAAGGTATCTTTTATTCTCCCACATAAAACTCAAAGTGCAAAGATAGTCCTGGGTATCGTACCCCAACTCACACAGAAATAGATATCTGGACTCCTATCAAGGTTTCTTTCAGTCGTCCTTCTCAGAACAGTTCATGGAGATGCATCCTCAATATGTAATAGCCTCATTTGGAGAGGAGATCAAGACTCTCTGATCTCTGCAATAAACTCGTTTACATCAAGCTCCTTTTTCTTGCTTTAGAAGCTGCAAACTTTTCAATTATATCATCAAACTTCAAGTTCCGCTGGCCTGGGACTAGTGCATGTAACTTCTGACAGCCAAGGTCACGCCGGCAGCAGGCTGCTGCTCGAGTCAATGCTGGCCTGGCTGCAACTTTTAGAAATCCACAATTGCAGCTGAGTAAGTGAAACAACCTCCTGATGTGCAGGGATTTCTCTCAGTCCAGCAAAGTGAAATGCTTTCAGCTGCAGCATGTGTTGTGTTGCTCACTTCTGATTAAACCACCTGTGAGGATTCCTCTGCATGTGTAAGATCCTATGTACAGCATTTAGGTTTGAGCAACACAACACATGCTGCAGCTGAAAGCATTTCACTTTGCTGGACTGAGAGAAATCCCTGCACATCAGGAGGTTGTTTCACTTACTCAGCTGCAATTGTGGATTTCTAAAAGTTGCAGCCAGGCCAGCATTAACTCGAGCAGCAGCCTGCTGCCGGCATGACCCGGCTGTCAGAAGTTACATGCACTAGTCCCAGGCCAGCGGAACTTGAAGTTTGATGATATAATTGAAAAGTTTGCAGCTTCTAAAGCAAGAAAAAGGAGCTTGATGTAAACGAGTTTATTGCAGAGATCATTCAGAGAGTCTTGATCTCCTCTCCAAATGAGGCTTCTCCATGAACTGTTCTGAGAAGGACGACTGAACGAAACCTTGATAGGAGTCCAGATATCTATTTCTGTGTGAGTTGGGGTACGATACCCAGGACTATCTTTGCACTTTGAGTTTTATGTGGGAGAATAAAATATACCTTGATGTGTGTAACCTACTCCATACCAGTGAGAGTGGGGGTACGCCGAACAATAACATCGTATCATTTTAGTTAGGAAAGTACAATTACCTCCTTATCTCTCACGCTTTTCCCATGCGCCAAAAGAAGCTATTGACTCTATTTTTGCTTTAGATTAATAAAATTGGCAAGTTTGCGTAATGAAGTGCGTTGCATTACAAGACACAATTCGTACTGCAGGTTTGCACGCTTTTCAGTTTAACTGATATCAGCCACCAAGTGTAGATAGATACGGTGTAAACGCTCTCTCCGACAAGCCATCACTTATTGATCTGAACACTTGAAAAAAAACTGCAGTGAAATGGGATTTACAGTCCGTTTATTCTGTGGGTTTTGCCTAGAAAAAGGAAATGTTACTTATTGTTTCCGTCTTCTCACCTAGTCCAAGCTCTAGTTCATCAGCGGCAAGTTGAAAGGTGGGTCCAGAGCCTGGCACACTGCATGGAGAGAGACTAACCCCTAACGTACCTGTAGAACAGAGATGTGTGACTAAATAGCACCCAAAATATTATACACATCAATTATAATTATAAAACGGCAATAGAAATGTAGTTTATTAAAGGCATCTTGCTGTTGTATCTTTCACCACTGCTAGAATAAATGTGTACTGTAAAACTAAAGACAGTCATTTACTTTTAATGGACATTACGATACCAGCAGGGAAAGCATATGCAATGGAATGTCATGGAAAGTCTAGTACAGTGGCAGGCATGTACTGAACACAAGAAAGAAAAATGAAAGTCTTACATTCACAGTGCACCTGGGACTACTGTGCGTTATGCCGTTTAATTAAAGCATACATCTTTAGTGTCATTGATTAAAAAGAAAAAAGAAAAGAAAAAAGGGCTATAGGCATACTTGCCTACCTGACCCTCTCAATGAGGGAGAAAATGCTCTGTTCCTGGACTTTCCTGGTAATGTATGATTGCCATCACCTGTGGTGAGCTAGGTAATTGATAAGAAAGGTGTTTCACCACAGGTGATGGCAATCATACATTACCAGGAAAGTCCAGGAACAGAGCATTTTCTCCCTCATGGAGAGGGTCAGGTAGGCAAGTATGGCTATAGGGCCTAATTCAGTAAGGATTGCAAATTCTGCAATCCTTTGGAGCGCGTGCTGGGTTCTGCCCAGCGCTGGGCCAGGCTACCCAGCATGCTGACCGGCGCCTCCCCCCGTTGAACAAGCAGAAATTGCGAAGGCATCGCAATTTCTGCTTGTCAGCAGAAACTAAGGACGGCTCCCGCTGCCATGATCTTGATCGCGACGGCTGCGTGTGACATCACGCAGCCGCCATGATCACACCCCGACACGCCCCCGTTTGGTCGCCTCTGCCCCCGCAACGCTCCGTCTCCTCCCTGGAAACAGAGCGTTGCCCCCCACCAATCAGCTGCTCTGTATAATTTAATAGTATGCAAATTATAAACGTAACTTCAATGCTGATTGGTTGCCATGGGCAACTTCTCCACACTTTTCACTGCTTCATGAATAGACCCAAAAGTATCAACCAATCCGCTCCCAACTGTAATTTTTCAAACACAGGGGAGATGTCTCAAGCCTTGGAGAGATTAATACCCATTTTACACAGCAATCCCGGGTCACTGAACATGGGTTTCAAGCTGCGTCACAGTGACTTCAAACCAGTTCACACCACAGGCTGGACCCGGGATATTGGCGGGGCTTCTCCTGAGCCAGCGCTTGGATGATGGCCTCTCCATAGGGCATGAACGGGACCTGTTCTCACTGCTCTGTGACCTGGGTCCTTCTCAGACCTACCCGGGTAGCTACCAGGGTTGGATCGCCATGTCACTGGACCTGGGTTAACCCTTTCACACCAAGCCACGACTCGGGTTAACCCGCCAAAAACCCAGGTTTTTTGCGCCGATGTGAAAAGGGTATGACTGGAGAAAGATAAAGTTAAAACTAACCAGGCTAAGCTAGAAAAAAAATGATAGTTAAGAGCTGATTGATTGGTACTTAGGGGGTAATTCAGACCTGATCAGTGGGCAGCGATTTTTGCAGTCCTGTGATCAGATAGTCGCCGCCTACAGGGGAAGGGTATTTTAGCTGTGCAAGTGTGTGAACGCATATGTAGCAGAGCTGTACAAACAGATTTTGTGCAGTCTCTGCGCAGCCCAGGACTTACTCAGCCGCTGCGATCACATCAGCCTGTTCGGGACTGGATTTGAAGTCAGACACCCTCCCTTCAAACGCTTGGACACGTCTGCGTTTTTCCAGACACTCCCTGAAAACGGTCAGTTGCCACCCGCAAACGCCTTCTTCCTGTCAATCTCCATGCGAACACCCATGCAAATGGATCCTCCGCACAAACCCGTCGCTGACCGGCGATCCGCTTTGCAGCTGTCCGTCGTGCCTGCGCATTGCAGTGCATACGCACGCGCAGTTTGGGTCTGATCGCCTACTGTGCTAAAACGCACAGCAGTGATCAGGTTTGAATGACCCTCTTAATCACTCTCCAAGCTTTGATACATCTTCTCTGGGGCGTAAGTTCATCCCAGTCGCTTAGAGGTGAGTTTGAGTTTGGTGCCCCCACTAAAAAAAAAAGGAAAACAAATATGGTGTGTGTGTATCTATAAATAAACACACACGACTTACAGAATTATATAGATAGTGTTCTCAGCTTTTCTATAGGGACCGGAGCCCACAGTGAATTGGCAGGGCTGACCTGTAGCAGGAGGGAGTCATCCCGGGTCTTATTCAGATCTGATCGTAGATGTGCTAAATTTAGCACATCTACAATCAGTTTCTCAGACATGTGGGGGGGCGCCCAGCACAGGGCTAATCCGCCCTGCATGTCTGGCCCTACTCTCCCGCAAGGGTGCAAAAGCATCGTACAGCGGTGATGCTTTTGCACCCGCTGAGTAGCTCCCTGCCAGCGCAGCTCCTGCGTGCTGGCAGGCCGCTACTTGCTGCGTCCCGGGTTAAAGCGGCTGCATGTGACGTCACGTAGCTGCCGCGGCCAGCACCCACAACGGTCCGGACACACCTCGCCAATGGCGTTCTAATGCCGTTGGCACGCCCCCTCCTGCCTCTGCTTATCAATCAGGCGATCGTAGCGCTGAGATGCTTTTAGCATCTCACTGAACTCCCGGGGTGCGCATGCGCACTCCACATAGGGATTCAGACTGCGATTGCTGCTGCGATTCACTCTGAATTACTGTAGGCCCCCTGTCCCCTACTGCATGTGCTGCAGAGCTCCATTACAAGTGCAGCGGTCACACTTGGATCCCGCTGTGAACCACACAGGTGCTGCTGTACATGCTGGTGTCCCTCCTGGCCTTGGGACCCAGAGGCAGGCATCTCCATTGCCTCTGGGAGTTACACCCCTGCATCCCCTCCTAAGTGTGTTAAAACAAGGCTATGCTTTCCTACAAATGTTAAAATGTATCCCAGTTATATTGTTTTGAGGAATATGGGGCAGTTAATTATTCCATATATATATATATATATAAAAACAGGAACAAACGAGGTGGCACTAAAGACTTGAAAAATGCATCAAACGTGTATTAGTGCTATCAACGTTTCGGGGACCACCTCCCCTTCGTCAGGACCATCCTGACGAAGGGGAGGTGGTCCCCGAAACGTTGATAGCACTAATACACGTTTGATGCATTTTTCAAGTCTTTGAGTGCCGCCTCGTTTGTTCCTGTTCGTGTACTGGGGTGACCCCCCCCGGGGGAAGGCACCTGAGCAAGCTGGTCCTGTGGGACTTCTGGAGTGCCGGAGTTAAGCAGTTGTTATATATATATATATCTTTATACAACAACATACACATTTGATTTCAGACTTCTCAATGGCCCAACAGAGTCAACATGACATTATGGGAAAATGTAATATTATTTTCTTACCAATTCCAGCAGCAGCTGACTTCACAACGGATACAATTTCTTGCAAACTTTTTCCTTCCTGAGCGAGAGCTCCGGCTATCTATGATGGTTAGCACAGAGAAAAGTATAACTGGAAATATGCATTCTGTAATAATAAATATTTCTTTATGAATGAATATCAAGCACAGTATCTTAAAGAGACAGAATAGAAGTCTTCAAAGAATAACAGAGTCATTCGATGATAAAGATGC
Source organism: Pseudophryne corroboree (assembly GCF_028390025.1). Lineage (NCBI taxonomy): Eukaryota > Metazoa > Chordata > Amphibia > Anura > Myobatrachidae > Pseudophryne > Pseudophryne corroboree. Next base: position 66,840,042 of record NC_086454.1, on the reverse strand, counting down.
GGAAAAAAAGAACCTGCGGCAGGCTATTTCTACATAGTGATTAATAATACTGTGCTAACTGTGGTTTATTTATTTATTACCAGTTATTTATATAGCGCACACATATTCCACAGTGCTTTACAGTGAACATTTGGCCATTCACATCACGCACACACAATCACGCTAGGGTTAATTTAGTTGGGAGCCAATTGACCTACCAGCATATTTTTGGATTGTGGGAGGAAACCCACGCAAGCACGGGGAGAATATACAAACTCCACACAGTTAGGGCCATGGTGGGAATCGAACCCATGACCTCAGTGCTGTGAAGCAAAAATGCTAACCATTACACCATATGTGCTGCCCATGCTGGTTGAGTTTTATTTGTTAACATTCATCATATCAACATTTATAATGTTGACATGATAATGTTGACACACTGAGCATGTCAACATTGACCATGTGACACTGATGAATTGTGTGTTCCAGGAGTTAGATTATGTACCTTGTAGCTGGACCGGCGGTGCAGCAGTGTCTTCTGGGGCTGGCGGTTAGCTGAGCCAGCGGTAAGGAGTCAATCTTAGTGTTAATTTTGTTGAAGACATTTTTGACTAAAAGTATTCATTGACTACAGTTTATTTCAGGACTAAATTTAGACTAACATGAAAAGTGAGATCCACTGACTAAATTTTAACTAAAACAAAGCAAAAAAATTGTTTTAAAAGAACAATTACATGTTCTAAATATTTTTAGAAAATAAATATGACCTGCTGTGAAGGAAATATGATTGTGCATTGCATTAATTTGTATATGATATAAGGGAATACTACAGTAAGTCAGGCTCAGTATGTAACAGATTCTCAGCCTACTGAGCCTAGATTGCTACACACAGTTAAAGGTATCCAAATGTCTCAAGGGAATTTTAGAGAAATGTTCTTCAGCAAAATCCATTACAGTATCATTAAACTGTTTGCAAAAGTTATGACTAAAACACTGACTAAGATTAGACTAATATGAAAACGGAGATCCACTAACTACATCTCGACTAAAACAAAGCAAAAGAAAAAGACTAAAATGTGACCTGACACCAACTACAATTCTAAGTAAGTGGCTAAGACTAAAACTATATTGATCATTGTGGCCGGACAGACCAACCAGCCACACGTGTAATGGCGGCTGCGGCACTGAAGGTGTTAACCCTCGTGCCTGGCGCCATATTAAGGGACAATGGGCGCTGGTCGTCACTGTTAAACGTACTTACGGCGCTGGGCACGGACTGTTTAAAAGTTTGTTTAATGATGTGTTTTAACATGTCATATGTAGTGCTCTATGCACAATTGCAGGAATGCATGTTTAACTGTATTTTATATTCAAGATGTGGTCATCTGTATATTTAAAGAGGAAAATGCACTTACTATTATAGATGTCTGAATAATCATGTCTTATCCTCTGGGAATGGGACAGGGCCCTTAGCATGCCACTTCCTATCAGAGAGGTGTGAAGGACAATACCTTTTGATGTGTAAGTTCCTTAGAGAGAGATGCTAATCACTGGGTTTATGGGCTTGGAACTTGTTTCATGTACCTGATTTAATTGACATACGAACGACATGCAGGAAGGAAGACTGTTTGTATTGTAGCCTTCCTGTTGTAATCTCAGACGCTGGGATTGCCTGGAGATGTGAATGAGACAGAAACATTTGTATTTTGAAGCTATGTGATAAATTTATCAATAGTGAATGTTAATCTGATACCAAACGTTGTATGGGTGACAGGAAGGAGGATATTGTTTTATTGCACTTATATCCTTGTAAAATGTGATTTATTGGTATTTTGTAAAATAACCTGATTGGTTGGAGAAGACAGGGAGGGCTTACCCCCTGTGATACTGTGTGGAAAACTGACATAAAAAGGAGACCTGCGTGCCTCCAGAGTGTATTGTAACATCTTCTTCTGCTGAAAACATCTTGATTGTATGCTGTTGCCCCTAGCAATAGGGAGGAGCCTTTTTAAAGGTTATTTGAGCAAATAAACATCTTTGCCTCAAGACTGCTTCATCTTGTGACCTACAGGGTTAGGCCAAACCTAGCCCCGTTCTCCGGCTGTCCAGGGAAGCACCTGACGTCTCCAAGCTCCGCCTTCCGCCAGCTACCGGTAGAGGCCTAGCAAGTGGCTAGTGGGGATTCGTCAGCACCACACAGCTGTGGTAAAGCAGTGCGTCGGCACATACAGAGCAGAACCGTGGTTCCAAACGCCACGGCAGGTTAGGAGTTTGGTGGTGGCAGCGAGAACCCGCCCACAGCGCAGTGGGTGGAGTCAGTAACAGGCGGTTACTGACGGTAAGCGGGAATCCCCTATGTGGTCAGGCCTCGTGCGGCTTGACCTTCCATTCTGTGCGCAGTCGACGGGACGCGGCAAGCGGCGAGTGCTTCCGTACGGTACCGTCCTGTCACAGAAAATGGTGGCATAGTGGTGGGATAATCCCAGGCGGCTTTTCATCACCTGATTGGAGAAGCCGAGTTACTCAGGAGAGGAGTAACTGCAGCGCAGGAGAACGCACAAGATGGCGGAATTCAGCGGAATGTCCAAGGAGGATCTGGAGATCGTATGCCAGGGGAAGGGTGTGGATATCCCTTCCAACGCGTCCAGGAGCGTCATGCAGGCGGCGCTCAGGAGCTGGGAGGAGTCTCATCGGGTGGAGGTGGAAAACACTGACGGCGTCAGCATCGCAGAGGACGACCCAACAGTGGACCTTCGCACAGGACCGGTGAGAACCACAAGCCCCGCCCTCTCTCACAACAGCCATGTTTCCCAGCAATCCCTAGCAGGGCCAGGATCCCAACGTCCCAGGGGGGGCGACCCGGATACCCTAGCAGATCGGCTAGCGGAATTGGGGGAAAGGGCAACGGAGCAAGAACGCATGCTTGTCATTCGGATGTGGCATGCGGAGCGGGCATCACAAGCCGTGGTACCCCGGGAGCCGTTGTCAGCTGTTGTACACAGATCAGGACGTATTCAGTTTGCCAAGTTTGCAGACAGTGATGGGGACATTGATGGACATTTACAAGTTTTTGAAAGGACTTGCAAACTACACGATCTACCCAAGTCGGAGTGGGTGAGACACCTTGTGCCCACTCTGCATGGAGAGGCCTTGGAGGCCTATCGAGGAGTGGCGACGGAGGACTGTGGGAACTACGACGAAGTCAAGAAGGCCCTCCTCCAGCGATTCTTCATCACTCCCGAGTCTTACAGGAAGAAGTTCAGAGACTTGCCCAAGAATCCTAGCAGCACCCATGAGCATTTCGCCACCCAGCTGCGGCAGTACGTGGTGAAGTGGGTGAAGGATTCGGAAGCCACTACGTGGGACGCACTGATCGACCTGATCTGCAGGGAGCAGTTCTACCGCCGGTGCGCCCAGGAAGTGAAGGAGTGGGTGCTAGATCGGGAGCCACCCAGCTTAAAGATGGCTGCCCAATTAGCCGACAAGTATGTGGCAATTCGGCCACGGGGGCAGAAGCGCCCCGCCAGCAGCCAGCTCCAACAGACTGTACCACCAAGGGGACCCCCCTCTTCAGCTCATCACCCCCAAAGACAAGCATCTTCCAACCCGGGTGCTCTTGGCCAGCAACCGCACCGCAGCGTCCCTGCAACTGATCAGAGATCATCGGTGCCACGACTGGAGAAGAAGTGCTACGGCTGTGGGAAAATCGGACATCTGAGGATGAACTGTCCTGCATCCCAAGCACCCCAGACTCGTGCCCCAAATCCGAGTGCTGGAGCCCGGATTGCTTGTTTGACGAGAGGAGATGAGCCTACAGAGACTGTTCCCCCTCCAGTCAGTCCGATGGAGTGTGGCGAAAGACAGGTGCACTCTGCGGAGAGAGTCACCTGCATGGCCAAACAGCCCCTACACAACATGTGGAGGCACCTGCAGCCAGTCCACGTGGGACCCCTGCAGGGAGAAGGCCTAAGAGACTCTGGGGCCTCAATCACTGTGGTGAGCCCCCACCTTATAGATCCTGCTGCAGTATTGCAGGGTCGCACTGCCACGGTCACCCTGGCAGAAGGAACAGAAAAAGCGGTTCCCATGGCAAGAGTCTACCTGGACTGGGGAGCTGGACCAGAGTTGCGAGAAGTTGCCGTCATGGATGGTCTCCCAACTGATGTGGTCCTAGGAAATGATCCGGGTGGTGGGATCGTCACTATGTTTGTTGGCGCCATTCCCCGGAGTCAAGTTCCAAAACCACCGTTGACATCAGCTACTCCAGCCCAGAGGAAAAGACTACAGCTGCTAGACAACTGCCAGCACAGCCAACCACAGCATCAACCAGCCCAGAGGAAAAGATTACAGCGGCTAGATCAGCACATCGACCCCGCATGCCTTTTGCCTCTGGTATGCCCACGTCCACTAGCAACGCAGAGGATGTCGGTTCCAGCTCGTGTGATCCTGTGGGGGTGCCCAATGATGCTCCTGACCCAAGTGGTTTGCCAACTCCGGCGGTGAGTATGAGAAACCACACTGATTTTTCCATGACTGACCCCTACCAGACTGACCCTAGTAGTCCCCACCTAGATCCCCCTGTAGAGTGTCCCAATTTAGGAGAGATTGAGGGCCACAGGCAGGAGTTTAGGGAGGCTCAACTCTCTGACCCATCCCCAAAAGGCATGAGGCGCCACTCTGGCAGCGGCCTTGACAGGGTTGGGGCAGGAAGTTTGACCTGGCGGGAAGGGTTAAGGTACAGGGTAGCCAGGAAAGTGGGAGGGGATAGACCAGATAGGGAATGTGTCCAACTGGTCCCCTCAGGGAACGTTCCTGCGCAACCGGTGTCGGTTGCCAGCAAAACCCCTTTGGACAGCAACCCGGAGACAGACCGTACCCTGAAGTGCCTGACACAGAGCTTACCCTGGTCTGGAATGTCAGATGACGCCCAGACCAAATGTAAGGCTGGTGCCATGTGTTGGCAGCCGGGGCACTCCAGCGGTTGTGTTGTCTCTGGGCCTCTGCCCATAGGAGAACCCTTGCAGCAAGTTGCTGTGGACATAGCAGGTCCCCTGCCTGTGCGCAGTAGATCGGGGAAGACACGCAGCCTCCCTGTAGTGGATGCCACACAGGATCCAGAGGCTGGTGGTCTGGCCGCCATCACTGTGGCACAGGTAGCGGACGAGGAGGAAGGAGTAGGCCTAGGTGACAGGGTAGGTTTCCCGAGTCATAGGTCGACAGAGGAGGATTGGATGGCAGATCTGACAGTAAGGGCAGACAGTTGCCAGATAGGTATGACGGAGGTGCAGTGCCTGGGGCACCATGTGGGAGGAGACAGGGGTAGGCCCAACCCAGAGGGGGTGGAGGCAACCAGAGGCTGTCCCCGACCCACATCACCCAGACCGGTACTGACCTTAGAACCTGTAAGGCCCTACGGACATGTTGTCATTGACTTTAGTCCTGTAGTGAACCCCTTGACAGAGGTGGCTAGGAAGGGCATTCCCAAGTCAGTGGACTTTGCACCCACTTGCGAGTTGGCATTCCAGTCATTGAAGAAGGCTCGGGTACCCGCTCCAGTGCTGATGGCGCACATTCTTGACCAGGACTGTGTGTTACGAACTATTGCGCCACTGCACGGACTGGGCGCTGTACCGAGCCAGAAAGAGCCATATGGGCAGGAGCACCCTGTGGCCTGTTTGAGCAGGAAACTGCTATTGTGGGAGGTGGGGTATGCCACGATTGGGACACCGTGGGTGGCACTTGTTTGTAACCGGCCCCCCACCGTGGTGACTTACCACCCACCCGTTAGGTGGCGGCAACCTACCTTGTGGAAATTGGACAGACTTTTGTGGTGGAGCCTTGAACTTGGACTTCAGGTGGACTATTTGAAGATTGTGCACCCACGAAGAGAGGCCCACTGCACTATGGATGAACTGTCTAGGCCAGAGCCTACACCCCCCAGGTAGCGTCCCCTTCACCCCAACGGACTGCGGGACCAGGACCCAAATCGTTGGGACATGGGTCCCTGGTTGACCCGCTTGAATGGGGGGGGAGGAGTGTGGCCGGACAGACCAACCAGCCACACGTGTAATGGCGGCTGCGGCACTGAAGGTGTTAACCCTCGTGCCTGGCGCCATATTAAGGGACAATGGGCGCTGGTCGTCACTGTTAAACGTACTTACGGCGCTGGGCACGGACTGTTTAAAAGTTTGTTTAATGATGTGTTTTAACATGTCATATGTAGTGCTCTATGCACAATTGCAGGAATGCATGTTTAACTGTATTTTATATTCAAGATGTGGTCATCTGTATATTTAAAGAGGAAAATGCACTTACTATTATAGATGTCTGAATAATCATGTCTTATCCTCTGGGAATGGGACAGGGCCCTTAGCATGCCACTTCCTATCAGAGAGGTGTGAAGGACAATACCTTTTGATGTGTAAGTTCCTTAGAGAGAGATGCTAATCACTGGGTTTATGGGCTTGGAACTTGTTTCATGTACCTGATTTAATTGACATACGAACGACATGCAGGAAGGAAGACTGTTTGTATTGTAGCCTTCCTGTTGTAATCTCAGACACTGGGATTGCCTGGAGATGTGAATGAGACAGAAACATTTGTATTTTGAAGCTATGTGATAAATTTATCAATAGTGAATGTTAATCTGATACCAAACGTTGTATGGGTGACAGGAAGGAGGATATTGTTTTATTGCACTTATATCCTTGTAAAATGTGATTTATTGGTATTTTGTAAAATAACCTGATTGGTTGGAGAAGACAGGGAGGGCTTACCCCCTGCGATACTGTGTGGAAAACTGACATAAAAAGGAGACCTGCGTGCCTCCAGAGTGTATTGTAACATCTTCTTCTGCTGAAAACATCTTGATTGTATGCTGTTGCCCCTAGCAATAGGGAGGAGCCTTTTTAAAGGTTATTTGAGCAAATAAACATCTTTGCCTCAAGACTGCTTCATCTTGTGACCTACAGGGTTAGGCCAAACCTAGCCCCGTTCTCCGGCTGTCCAGGGAAGCACCTGACGTCTCCAAGCTCCGCCTTCCGCCAGCTACCGGTAGAGGCCTAGCAAGTGGCTAGTGGGGATTCGTCAGCACCACACAGCTGTGGTAAAGCAGTGCGTCGGCACATACAGAGCAGAACCGTGGTTCCAAACGCCACGGCAGGTTAGGAGTTTGGTGGTGGCAGCGAGAACCCGCCCACAGCGCAGTGGGTGGAGTCAGTAACAGGCGGTTACTGACGGTAAGCGGGAATCCCCTATGTGGTCAGGCCTCGTGCGGCTTGACCTTCCATTCTGTGCGCAGTCGACGGGACGCGGCAAGCGGCGAGTGCTTCCGTACGGTACCGTCCTGTCACAATCATCCTTGCCAAAATGATCACTGGCAACACTAATCCTCAACTCTTCCCCTAGTGCATAACAGTAACCCTATTGCCTAACCCTCCACTTCCTGCAGAATGGGGCGAATTCAGATGCGGCTGGGGTTGCCATCACTGCAGCTTTCTTGGAAGCAGCAGTGATAGCGCTGTATGGCAATGCAGCAGGCGGCGGCTATTACAAGCAGATGCCTCCTGCTGCAGTAGTGATTGACCTGCATCCTAGGATGCAGCATAAGCATTGGATCACTCACTTACCATTGGACGGCTTGGGGCACCCATGAGGACGCACAAGCCGCCGGTCACAGAGGCCAGGAAATCTCCATCCAACGACGGCAATCACTGGCCTCTTCCCTCCCGCTAAAGGGCGGTGACACGCCTCCATTTTCACAAACTGAGGCTGTTGCCAGCCCTCCCTGCCCCTCAAACGGCAGCAGATACCCCTTTCAGATCTCCAATGCCAGATCCCACCCGGGAATTGGAAACGGGTCCTTCCCGGGTGGGATCCGGCATTGGAGACTCTGCTACCCCTTTCGCTGGCTTCCAGACCCGGCAATATGCTGGGCCGATTGCCATAGTAGCGGGGGGCGAAGCCAGCAGCGGGGGTGGAGCCAGCAGCAGGGGCGGAGGCGCCGCTGGGAAATTAGCTTATCTCCGCGCCGCCTCTCCCTATCTAGTAAACGGGTGCGACCCGGGAATCCGTTTACGCAGCCACTGACCTGGTATTCAACCCGGGAATAACACTGCTTTATTCCCGGGTTAGGCGACCCAGGAATTCGGACATGGCGCTTTCACACCGCACACTAACCCGTGTCGACCCGGCAATATGCCGGGTCGATACTCGGTTATTTGTGCGATGTGAAAGGGGTAAGAGTGTCAATCACTGACAATCTGCTGCCATCCTTCTTCCTATATTGCAGGATCCGTTCGCTCATGCGCAGAACGGGTCCTGCACGTGTGCAAACTAGGGAGATGGGTACTTTGTGGAATGAGTAGCAAGAACATCCAGAACTGAATGAGGTCCAAGGTCTAGATTGTGAACATGTCGAAATTTTGCAGATGTCGACATGTTCTAAATTCCATTTCAATACTGTTGACATTGTAACCGTCGACGTGGTGACTGTTTTGAATGTCAAAGTGGTGACTGCATCCTGCTTACTGAATTTTAATCTAGAAAAGGTCTTTGTGTACTTTCCTTTAAATCCTCTTCTCTGAGGCTGTAAATCAGGCATGTCAAACTCAAAATCCCAATGGAGCCAAATAATCAAAGTCTAAAGGCTCTACTGGGGAATTTTATCTCAGCAATGCGTTGGATCCTTTTTTCCTGCATTCTGGCCGGCAGCTTCCCGAGGGCCCTGCGATTGCAATTTGCTACTTGAATTTATTTTTTTACATGTGATTTATCTCATGCGACCTAACGTTATTAAACCTATTTCTGTGCAATTGAGATAAATATAATGGTCAGCCCGTGTGATCTGCGATTGCGATGCCAGGCACACGGGAACGCACCTCGCATCACAATCGCGCGAAAGCGACATGCGGTGTGAAACTTTTCATGCAATCCATCTCAGCAATTCGTTTGGCATAAAAAGAGCCTATATCGCACTAGTGGATGGGGGCCTTAAGTCTTGTGTGGGCCGCAAGTAAAAAGAAAATTCTTATATGCAATTTTTAAAGGTTTATTAGAAAAACCAACAATAAAGTACAGGTTGAGTCTCCCTTATCCAAAATGCTTGGGACCAGAGGTATTTTGGATATGGGATTTTTCCGTATTTTTGAATAATTGCATACCATAATGAGATATCATGGTGATGGGACCTAAATCTAAGCACAGAATGCATATATGTTACATATACACCTTATACACACAGCCTGAAGGTCATTTTAGCCAATATTTTTTATAACTTTGTGCATTAAACAAAGTGTGTCTACATTCACACAATTCATTTATGTTTCATATACACATTATACACACAGCCTGAAGGTCATTTAATACAATATTTTTAATAACTTTGTGTATTAAATAAAGTTTGTGTACATTGAGCCATCAAAAAACAAAAGTTTCACTATCTCACTCTCGCTCAAAAAAGTCCGTATTTCGGAATATTCCGTATTTCGGAATATTTGGATATGGGATACTCAACCTGTATAATCAAAGAGATGTCAAGTACCAGAAAGGAAACAACTGTAATAGTGTGAGCTGGGAGCTGTGTTATTCCCCCTCATATATCATGGTGCAGACCCCTCTCCTGTATAATACATATCAAATGTGAGCTAGTAAAATGTGTCACTTCCAGCCCCCCTCTATCCCTCCAGTCCAGCCACATGCCCTCTGGTATCCCCTGTTGTTCCTTGTGTCCCCTCCACCCACAAGCCCTCTGTGCCTCCTGTGCTAGTCCCCTCCAATTTACCTTCTTCATTGAGAGATATTTTTCTATCCAGATTCCAGGGCAGCTGGGTACACAGGACAGTCAGGCGCACACACACACATACAGGGCATGACGGCTTCAGTGCTACTGGCTCTGAGCAGGTGGGATGTGGCGGGGGCAGAGCTTTGCAAAGACAGCCAGGCATGCGCAGCAGCTCCCCCCATGGACATTTCCCCATCTCTATCACTATCTTCTCTCGCATGTGCAGAACGGTGAATGCTGTTCGATTGGAGATAAGTTCCGAGCACGGCAGGCAGGCCCATAGTAACTCATCCGGAGGCGGTGGGCCGCATTCCATTATTTTTAAAAATGTAAACTTGGGCCGCAAAAGTATGCATTATGGGCCGCGAGTTTGACACGTAAATGGATATAAAGGGTCATTCAGACCCTGCCACTAATGCGGCTTGCAGCGCAGTTTGCCGATATTGGAAAACTGCGCATGTGCAGCTGCTGCATTGTGGCTGCGTGGCCACACACATTGTGGTCGCATCCCCGATGGATGCGACTGCAATGTGATTGACAGTGACAGGTGTTTTTGGGGCGGAGATGCGCCATTTGGAGGGCGGGGTGAACAGGGGTGGACCAGGACCGGTTTCATGGTGGCTGCGTGACGTCACACGCAGCCGCTGCAAAAAATAAAAAGGCCACTGACCGCCTGACTGCACTGCAAGGGGTCAACCTTAGATCTGATGCGTTCGCAATTAGATTGCGAACGCAACGGGAGGAGGCCTTACACATGCTGGGCGGCCACCAGCATGTGCAGAGATGTATGCAGCCATTTGCATTCATCTCTGAAGAACCTCCATAGACAGTAGGATAAGTTTCCTTCTGTAGAGATAGTCATATGTGGGTTATTCAAGACAAGATTCATCTGGGAAGAAAAAGAGCATTTTGCAGTGGAAGCAAAGACCTAAGAATACCATGACAGCCATTTGGCTTGTTGATGGCTTTCCGGGTTCTGATTGGTCAGCTGCAAATATTGCATTGGCAGCTAAATATATATAAGGCTCTAATAGAGGAAAGTGTCGTCGAGCTCTCTCTGTCTACAGCACTTTGGTGAGCGAAGCAGGAGAACTGCAGAGATGCTACAGTTGCAATCACATTCTCTTAAACATAGGCGATTGAGTGTTCACTTGACCATCAGCTGGGGCATGGGACAGAGATTGGTCTGAGGATTCTTGCACTGGGAGTGATTTGGCACTGCTGTGTACTGGTAAAAGATAATTCCAAGGGGGAACAGAGAGTGTAAGTTAATCGATTCTTTTTCATTCCTTTCATATTTTCTTATTATTGTACCCTTTACTCCAACATGTGATAACTACCTTATGAATCAGGACGATGCCGCACAAGCCACGGCGTCCAGCCTTGCGAGGGGAGATGAAGGCGCAATCATCTGCAATCACTGCCATCTCCACTTCCACTCCATCACTTCGTGCACGCTCGAGAGCCAAACCAAAATTAAGACGGTCACCTGTGTAATTCTTCACTAACAACAGAACGCCCGCTGTGCAGAAAGGAAGAGAGAAAGGCAGATACAGGCATCAGTGTACAATATATGCTAGTGATGAGCGGATTCGGTTTTACTCGGTTCTCAAAACGGCATCTTATTGGCTATCCAAAACACGTGACATCTGTGAGCCAATAAGATGCCGTTTTGAGAACCGATTAAAACCGAATCCGCTCATCACTAAATATACTATTCCTGAACAACAAAAACAGAAAGAGGCGCCATTCCTAGCTTTAGTGTTTGTACTTGTTTACTCCCTGTGTAAGTTATTATTGATTACCTGTTTCTGACCTTGGCTATTCCGGGTGACCTGATTCTGCTCCTAGTATAAATCGGTATTGACCTTGGCTACTTCCTGACCTGATTTTGCACCATAATGCCCACCTGAGTTTGACCCATTCCTGACTACGTTCCTGTTCACTCCAGCAACCAGCCTCTGCCAGTCTTAGTTCCTTTATACCACCGGCCAGTCCACTGGAACCCAGTCTGAGGGCCGTGACCTGCGTACTGGACGCAGCGAGAGCCATATGCCCTTGTGATTGTCCCTGGTGATAATCACTGATCCGGGGGAATGCAGTGATAGGGGCCCATACTTATGGGTGTGGTCAGCCAACAAAGGGGGTGTGACAACCCCTACATAGGCTTGAAATACACAATACACCTGTGCACCATATCTACCATGTATAATACAAGTGCACAGTCTGGAACCTGATCCCTAGAGGAAGGAGTGGGCCCTCAGGCAGTGGGGCCCACCGGTGGTTTCCCCTGTACCCCTGTGGGCCAGTCCAACCCTGGTAACAACTGCCAATTAAATACCAATATACCATTGGCTTGTGAAGGTTTTTTTTCTTTCATTGGTCAGTACATCCATTTGTGGATAAGATTGTTAGTATCTTTCAGGGCTGGTAATTATTCAGTACAGTATACAGTTTACCAAGATACCTCTCTATTAATTGTACTACCAGCATGACAGCAATGCAACTTGTTTTTTTGTTCTTATCAATGTATTAATGTGTTTCATCCTGCAGCAGGATATGGAAAGCAGATTTAGGGGGTTATTCAGGTTTGTTAGCAAACCCCAAAAAGTAAGCAATTAGGCAAAACCATGTTGCACTGGAGTTGGGCAGATGTAACATGTGCAGAGAGATTTAGATTTGGGTGGGTTATATTGTTTCTGTGCATGGTAAGTACTGGCTACTTAGGGGGTCATTCCGACCTGATAGCATGCTGCAGTTTTTCGCAGTGCAGCGTTCAGTACAGGACTGTGCATGCGTATGCACCGTTATGCGCAGGCGTGTCGTACGGGTACAAAGCGTATCGTTGGTGAGCGATGCATTTAAAGAAGAATCCATTCACACAGCCAATCGCAAGGAGATTGACAGGAAGTAGGTGTTTGTGGGTGGCAACTGACCGTTTCCTGGGAGTGTTTGGAAAAACGCAGGCGTGTCCAAGCGTTAGCAGGGCGGGTGTCTGATGTCAATTCTGGGCCCGGACAGGATGAAGTGATCGCAAGGGCTGAGCAAATTCTGGGTGACTCAGGAACCGCCCAAAACTTTTTTGTACCGCTCGGCTGCCCAAGCGTTCGCACACTTGCAAAGCTAAAATACACTCCCCTATATGCGGCGACTATCTGTTCGCAGCGCTGCAAAAAATAGCTAGCGAGCGATCAACTCAGAATGGCCCCCTTAATTTCTACACTGCAATTTAAAATTTAATTTGAACACAACCCCCCCAAATCTAATCTCTATGCACGTTACATCCGCCCCACCTGCAGTGCAATATGATTTTGGCCAATTGCTAACCTTTTTTGGTTTACTAACAAACCTTAGTGTGCTGGAGAATGCCACCTTATGCATACTGTGTGCATCCATAGATGCATACCTTCAGCAAGAAATATGTTATTTAAAAAGGTACTGTGGTCATGTCACGGAAGGGCTGAGCTTTGTATCCCTGTACCTTTACAGCTTCCTATGGGGCCCATTTATCAAGGATTACATATTGAACGCGATCTGGGCGGGATCTTACAGCCCAGGATCGCATTGCAATATGCGATTCTATCGGGTGTATGTATCACCCGGCACCCGCAGGGACAGGAGCCCATCCCTGTAATGTGTTCTGCAGGGGGCTGGAGGTCCTGCGCTTGAGTGGTAGCATGTGACCAGGATGCACTGGGGAATTTACGGGGGAGGGTATACGTATCCCATCGGCTACAATGGGCTGGCGCAATCAAAAGATTGTGGTAGCTGCAGGGAGCAATATCTCTGAGGCAGAGGCGGTCGCTGGGCAGGAGGGGGATGGACGGCGCCGTCAAGCCGTTTAGGGAGCGCGGTCCAGCCAACGCAGGCGTGGCCGGACCGTTGTGGGGGCGGGTCGCAGTGGCTGCGTGACGTCACACGCAGCCGCTGTGACCCAGGGAGTGACGAGTAGCTCCCGGCCAGAACGCTAAACCTGTGCTGGCCGGGAGCTACTCTTGAAGTGCAAAGGCATAGCCGCTGTGCGATGCCTTTGCACTTCTGCGCGGGGGTTTTGGCACTGACATGTGGGGCGGGATAGCCCTGTGCTGGGCGTCCCCCCGCATGTCAGTGTGAATGATCATAGCTGTGCTAAATTTAGCACAGCTACGATCAACTCTGAATGACCCCCATTGCTCAAAGCATGGGAGCGTACGCGGTACACTAATGGGGCTTGTATGTGGCAGAGTGACAAAACACCCCAAAAAACCTGTCTACATTTTTTTGCGTCAACCATTTCCATTATAAAAAGGAAAAATTACTCTGCGCTTGAAATCACTTTAAATATTGTCCTATGAATTATCACTGGCCCTCATTCCGAGTTGTCCGCTCGCTAGCTGCTTTTAGCAGCTTTGCACACGCTAGCAGTTTCTGAGTAGCTCTAGACTCACTCTGCCACTGCGATCAGTTCAGTCAGTTTCGTTCCTAGTTTGACGTCACAAACACACCCAGCGTTCGCCCAGACACTCCTCCGTTTCTCCGGCCACTCCCGCGTTTTTCCCAGAAACTGTAGCGTTTTTTCGCACACACCCATAAAACGTCCAGTTTCCGCCCAGAAACCCCCACTTCCTGTCAATCACACTACGATCACCAGAACGAAGAAATTTCTTCGTTAAGCCGTGAGTAAAATACCAAACTTTTTAGCAAATTTACTTGGCGCAGTGCGAACATTGCGCATGTGCAGTTTGCGACTAATCGCACCGATGCGAAGAAAAATAACGAGCGAACAACTTGGAATGAGGGCCACCATCGGTAGTAATTGACTCAGTGAGACTTAAAATATAGTTAAGAAATTTATAAGAAAAACATATATATCAATTACAATACATAAAATATACTTATTTAATTGATCACTATATACCAAAGCTAATAATTAGCAGACATGCTTTAAAATATGCAATGATTTTAGCTCTCTCAGATGATAGAGTAGTGCTCATCAAAACACTGGCGTCCCAGTGTATAATGTAAAGAATGTCCCGCAAGAGATATCCACAATCACAATGGTTATATTAATGGTAAGACGGTGTAGTCTATAATAGTAACCCACGTGCTGGTTCCTGTAAAAAGTGCAAACAGGGTCCTTTCAGATGATATATTTGCACGTGAAGTAAGGGATATACTGTTGTATGACTGCTGCAATTAGATATTAGCTGCTCCGTTTAGGGGACACTACACGTCTCCAAAGTAGTGATGGATGCTGGCCGCTGATATTTGCAAAACGTCTGTATGTCCCTCTAAAGTTATCGGGTAGTTGAACTCCGCTGCGGGGCTCTGGCATGAAGCACCCGGTGATAAGTGGAAGTATCGCACGGCAGAGTGCTGGAATATGTGGAGTTCCGTGAGCTGCTAGAACCTGCGGGTACCGACACCTGGAGAGCTTAATTGAGAGAGAGTGTGTCTGGGCATCAACGCGTTTCGTCTCCTAGCAACCGGAGACTTCTTCAAGATGGGAGATCAGCGATACAGTAGCGCTGCATCTGGATGTCACTCAACCCGCCTGACCTCACGGCAGCTTCCACCCGGCTCCAGCACGCTGCTGGAGCCGTGTGAAAGCTGCCATGAGGTCGGGCGGCTGAGTGACATCCTGCTGCAGATCTATTCCATAGCACTGATCTCCCTGTATGCCCGCCGGTTGTCCCCCTGCGGCTCGCCCCCCTTCTCCTCCTCTGCGTCCCATCCTAATTCGACTTGAAAAAGTCGAATTAAGATGGGATTGAATAGGGGTTGTCAGATCCATTCCGACAAATACATGTTGGAATGGATTCGACTTTAATTGAATAATAATAATTGGCTTGCTAAAGTTAAGTGATGAACCTCTGTCATATATTGAGAAATGTTTTGTATTTTTTTTTAAACACTTTTCAATATGGATGGATGACATTTTGGGGGATATTTAGATTGATCTACTGAAGAAAATGTAGCAATTGTGGGATTCCCATTTGCTTAAAAAAAATGTCCGCCGCACATGCACAATAGTGAAATTAGTGTCCGGAACATGGCGGGCGCCACGTTTCTGGTGACCTCCACATGCACAGTAGACTCTGGCACAATGCCAGAGCCTATTGTACCATATAGAGGAGGGGGCCCACCTGGAGCCTGCAAATGGGACCCCCTGCTCTGTTAAAACGTCCCCTGCTCGAGCACCAAGGTTTTCGGAGGATGACAACGATGTGCTTTAGATCACTATGACAAGTTTATAGGATTGGTATCATCTCTACACGTTCAATTCAAAGCGATGTGAATAGCACCGGGAAGGAGGTCTCGGCGCTATTCAACTGTACACATCCCTAGTCGGGAGATGCCAGTTTTCGTGCCTTAATCCGTGTGTCTAGTCACGACAACCATCATTCTCCGACTCAAGTGCCTGCTGTGATGCGGTTTAGGCTATGCTAAGGCAGAAAAAAGCATTGCGTCACTAGATTTGTCAGGAGGGGTGCAAGCAGAAATCCTCTGGTCAGACTTCACAGCACGGCCAATTGAATAGCTCCGGGTCCTCCTTCCTGGCGCTATTAACATTGCTTTAAATTGAATTGAGCCCAAAAAGAGTTACCAAACAAAATAAAAGTTTGCCGTTACAATTTCTATAGTGAGGAACTGGAATATGATCAATGCCCCAAAAGTCATACATACAGAACAAAAATAAAATAAAATGTGATGACAACAGATATTAAGCAGTAATGATGGTTTGACTCAGGCAAAACAAACACTTAGGGGAAGATGCCCAAGGAAACCAATCAGCTTCTACCTATCATTTTATAGAATATACTAGATAAGTGATAGCTTAAATCTGATTGGTTACTGATTGGCAACACTGGTCCACTTTAAAAGGTTAAATACTTATCCCCCAAAGAGAGGTATCTGTACCTGCTCCTGCTTGTGCTACTGTCCTAATTGCAGCTACAATGCTTCCAACTGGAGGTGACGTGAAGACCGGCCCAGCAATGACCCCAGTGAGCATTCCATGACCTACGTAACCTGTAAAATGGGAATAAGGTGTAAAATGGGAATAAGTAAAAATAACTGGAAGAAAAGAAATAGGACACTGTCAGTCGCTTGACAAGTTTGTGTGTTATTGTACAACTACTACCTGCATGTGCTGGTTCATGTCCTGAACCCCCCCCAGAGAGCAGCGCTACACGCCCCTTTATACGATCCAGATCTGCGCGCAGAACGACACGGTGACCCTGCAATACACGTAGCCCTGGGGAGCAACATGTGATGCCGTGTAGAACGTCATCAACACAGCCAGGGATAGAGTTCAGGAGCTTCTTACTGACCTAGGGGCAGAAAGTGACACAGACGTCTGCACGGGACAGGAAAGGCAGAGAGGGGGTGGCAGAGAACTGAATGGTACAGGTATATATGGAGAAATAGGGCACAATACTGAGGAGGTGACCTGTAGCAGGCATTATAATCAATCGTAGAAATAGAGAGGTATGGAGATGGTCTATAAAGAGAAATAATGGGTAAAGAATTAGCATGTTTATAAGTCACAAACCTCCATATTGCAGTCTTCTCTAGGCAGCACTTATGTATCCTGGGTGAAAAGACATACGACACAGTGTTATATAATAACCTATCAAGGCTTCATGAGGATACAGTGGGGCTGATTCTGAGTCGGTTGCTGAGCGTCTGTGTGTGCGTCTTTTGCTGATATTGCACCTGGGACTTTATGCTAATACCACTACAAGCCAGGGACGTGCGGTGAGCTAAATAGCTAAGGCGTCACTGGCTAGAACCAGAGCCAGATTTACATCAGACTTGCCTACTCTCCCGGAATGGCCGGGAGGCTCCCGAAAATCGGGTGACCCTCCCGGCCCCCCGGAAGAGCAGGCAAGTCTCCCGATTACAGGGGTCCCCCCAAGCCCGGCCGCCCACTTAGCGAGTAAAGTGGGTGGTCCGGGCAGGCGATGACGCGATTCTTGTTGAATTGCGTCATCGTAGCCACGCCCCCTGCTGTATAATGCCATAACAGCGGCATTACACAGCGGGGGGCGGGGCTTACACGGCACAATCCCATAGTCACGCCCCCGGCCTGCCTCCGTCACGCCCCCGGCCCGCCCCCCTCTGCACACACATCGCAGCCCGCCCCCCTGCCGAACCGACCTGGCTGCTCTCTCCCGGAGAGAGCAGCAAAAAAGTCGGTAAGTATGATTTACATGCAATATATGAGCCAAATTGTACATCTGGGCATTATACACAGGTGCAGCAGTACAAACTCCTGGAAATTTGGTGAGTTTTGATCAGAGATGTGCGGAAAAGATAGACAGGTGGTGCACTGCCGCCACACCTGCCATAGACTTTTTACTCCAGAGTTATGGCTATAAAAATTATTAGAATAATGCAAAGAAGATATTTCAAACAAATTCTTTGTATTTTTCATATACTTTATACAGTAAAACTCTGGTACAAACGTTAGTATGACAGGAAAGGCTCTGCCTCACCCCACCGCACGTCACTGCTACAAGCCCCTCCCTGGGGTACAGCCATGCATCTGAATGTGCAAGGATGGGGACACCCACTCTGAGTGTCTCTGGACGCTTAAATACAGTTTGGTGCTTCTGTAGAGGCCACCATCGGTCGTACCACCGAATTTTGCATGAGAGCCCTATGGTAGGTACAGATCCTTCATCAGAGTATGGCCTCCAATGTGAGCGACTATGCGTCTGAGCCCGAAACTGCTTCAGTGACATGTCTGCGACACGCCCATAAGATGGACCATCTCTGTGCATCTGAATAGCCACCTCCCTGTCACCGCCCAGATGCCCAATATATTTTACAAGATATTTCTGAGACTGTGCATCTCAATCTCAGCTGTGAATCATCGGGCTCTGGACACATGCGCAGCACCACTTACATGCATGCGCAGTAGAAACAGATCACTCAACTGCGTCTGATGAGAACATTGCGTCTGACTCAGAACCAGGCCCTGTAACAGGAGCATTTCAGTACACTGACAGCAGAAGATGCAAAGTATTATCAGGCTGGCAGCAGATGACACACAATGACAGGAACCTGGCAGCAGAGGACACACGGGGCTGACGGAGAGTGGGACCTGAGCATAATGTCATAGTGATATGAATTGTGGGTGTCTGAGAACAGGTTCAGACTGACCATGATGGAGGTCACTAGCTAACCGCTTCAGCCTGAGGATTCCCTGCTGACTGACTGTACTGTACTTGTTTCATACACGAGAGTTGAACTTGCTGTATTGCAGACTTTTCCGTTTTCAGTTTAATTCAACAACTTAGCAAATCATGATTTGTACAACTTGTCCTATGCATGCAGCTATGGAGTATTAATGATTACATTTTACTTCTACATATTTGGGAGCAAATGAGCTCAATCTCAGCATAAGGAAAGGGATTCGTTCAGGACGTCAGCAGTCGGGATGCTGGCAGTCGAAATCTCGGCGCTGGAACCCCGTCATCAGTCGAAATGCCTATGCCGGAATCCCGGTAGCCGCCATCCCGATCGTAAGTATGCTGGGGACTGGTAGGGTTAGTCTGCGGGGAGGGGGAGTTAGACTGAGGCACCACAGGGAGGGTTAGGCTGCAGGGAAGGTAGGGTTAGGCTGCGGAGAGGGAAGGGTTAGAGTTAGGCTGCGGGGAGGGAAGGATTAGGCTGTGGGGAGGGGAGGGTTAGGCTGTGGGGAGGGGAGGGTTATGCTGCGGGGTGGGGAGGGTTAGGCTGTGGGGAAGGAAGGTTAGGCTGCAGGGAGGAGAGGGTTAGGGGCTGCAGGGAAGAGAGGGTTAGGCTGCGGAGAGGGAAGGGTTAGAGTTAGGCTGCGGGGAGGGAAGGGTTAGGCTGTGGGGAGGGGAGGGTTATGCTGCGGGGTGGGGAGGGTTAGGCTGTGGGGAAGGGAAGGTTAGGCTGCAGGGAGGAGAGGGTTACGGGCTGCAGGGAAAAGAGGGTTAGAAGATAGGGGGGGGGGGGCAAGCATACTTACCGAACTCCTGTAGGGAATCCCTCCATCAGGATGCCGCTGTCTGTCTCCTGACCGCCGACATCCCGAACGCTGGGCGCACATATCACACACAGGGCAAACAGTGACTACAAGCAGGAGGCTGATCACCAGATACACAGTGACAGGAGGCACGCAGCACTGGATACACAGTGACAGGAGGCACGCAGCACTGGATACACAGTGACAGGAGGCACGCAGCACTGGATACACAGTGACAGGAGGCACGCAGCACTGGATACACAGTGACAGGAGGCAAGTAGCACTGGATACACATTGACAGGAGGCAAGCAGCACTGGATACACAGTGACAGGAGGCAAGCAGCACTGGATACACAGTGGCAGGAGGCAAGCAGCACTGGATACACAGTGACAGGAGGCAAGCAGCACTGGATACACAGTGACAGGAGGCAAGCAGCACTGGATACACAGTGACAGGAGGCAAGCAGCACTGGATACACAGTGACAGGAGGCAAGCAGCACTGGATACACAGTGACAGGAGGCAAGCAGCACTGGATACACAGTGACAGGAGGCAGGCAGCACTGGATACACAGTGACGGGTGGCAAGCAGCACTGGATACACAGTGACGGGTGGCAAGCAGCACTGGATACACAGTGACGGGAGGCACGCAGCACTGGATACACAGTGACGGGTGGCAAGCAGCAGTGGATACACAGTGACGGGTGGCAAGCAGCACTGGATACACAGTGACGGGAGGCACGCAGCACTGGATACACAGTGACGGGAGGCACGCAGCACTGGATACACAGTGACGGGAGGCACGCAGCACTGGATACACAGTGACAGGAGACTGATAGAAGAGGACACACAGTGATATGAGGCTGATCACCAGACATAAGGTCACAGGAGATCAGCAGCATTGGACACACAGCGACAGGAGTCAAGCAGCACTGGATACACAGTGACAGGAGTCAAGCAGCACTGGATACACAGCGACAGGTGTCAAGCAGCACTGGATGTACAGTGACAGGAGTCAAGCAGCACTGGATGCACAGTGACAGGAGTCAAGCAGCACTGGATGCACAGTGACAGGAGTCAAGCAGCACTGGATACACAGTGATAGGTGGCAAGCAGCACTGGATACACGGTGACAGGAGTCAAGCAGCACTGGATACACACTGACAGGAGTCAAGCAGCACTGGATACACAGTGACAGGAGTCAAGCAGCACTGGATACACAGTGATAGGTGGCAAGCAGCACTGGATACACAGTGACAGGAGTCAAGCAGCACTGGATACACAGTGATAGGTGGCAAGCAGCACTGGATACACACTGACAGGAGTCAAGCAGCACTGGATACACACTAACAGGAGTCAAGCAGCACTGGATACACACTGACAGGAGTCAAGCAGCACTGGATACACAGTGACAGGAGTCAAGCAGCACTGGATACACAGTGACAGGAGTCAAGCAGCACTGGATACACAGTGACAGGAGTCAAGCAGCACTGGATACACAGTGACAGGAGTCAAGCAGCACTGGATATACAGTGACAGGAGTCAAGCAGCACTGGATACACAGTGACAGGTGTCAAGCAGCACTGGATGCACAGTGACAGGAGTCAAGCAGCACTGGATACACAGTGATAGGTGGCAAGCAGCACTGGATACACGGTGACAGGAGTCAAGCAGCACTGGATACACAGTGATAGGTGGCAAGCAGCACTGGATACACGGTGACAGGAGTCAAGCAGCACTGGATACACACTGACAGGAGTCAAGCAGCACTGGATACACAGTGACAGGAGTCAAGCAGCACTGGATACACAGTGACAGGAGTCAAGCAGCACTGGGTACACAGTGACAGGAGTCAAGCAGCACTGGATACACAGTGACAGGAGTCAAGCAGCACTGGATACACAGTGACAGGAGTCAAGCAGCACTGGATACACAGTGACAGGAGGCAAGCAGCACTGGATACACAGTGACAGGAGGCAAGCAGCACTGGATACATGGTTACAGGACTCAAGCAACACTGGATACACAGTGACAGGAGGCAAGCAACACTGGATACACAGTGACAGGAGGCAAGCAGCACTGGATACACAGTGACAGGTGGCAAGCAGCACTGGATACACAGTGACAGGAGGCAAGCAGCACTGGATACACAGTGACAGGAGGCAAGCAGCACTGGATACTCATTGACAGGAGACTGATAGAAGAGGACACACAGTGATATGAGGCTGATCACCAGACATAAGGTCACAGGAGACCAGCAGCATTGGATACACAGTGACAGGAGGCTGATAGAAGAGGACACGTAGTGATATGAGGCAAGCAGCACTGGATACACATTGACAGGAGGCAAGCAGCACTGGATACACAGTGACAGGTGGCACGCAGCACTGGATACACAGTGACAGGTGGCAAGCAGCACTGGATACACAGTGACAGGAGTCAAGCAGCACTGGATACACAGTGACAGGAGTCAAGCAGCACTGGATACACAGTGACAGGAGACTGATAGAAGAGGACACACAGTGATATGAGGCTGATCACCAGACATAAGGTCATAGGAGTCGAGCAGCACTGGATACACAGCGACAGGAGTCAAGCAGCACTGGATACACAGTGACAGGAGTCAAGCAGCACTGGATACACAGTGACAGGAGTCAAGCAGCACTGCATACACAGTGACAGGAGTCGAGCAGCACTGGATACACAGTGACAGGAGTCAAGCAGCACTGCATACACAGTGACAGGAGTCAAGCAGTATTGGATACACAGCGACAGGAGACGGATAGAAGAGGACACACAGTGATATGAGGCTGATCACCAGACATAGGGTCACATGAGACCAGCAGCATTGTATACACAGTGACAGGAGGCAAGCAGCACTGGATACACAGTGACAGGAGTCAAGCAGTATTGGATACACAGCGACAGGAGGCAAGCAGTATTGGATACACAGCGACAGGAGTAAAGCAGCACTGGATATACAGTGACAGGAGGCAAGCAGCACTGGATACACAGTGACAGGAGACTGATAGAAGAGGACACACAGTGATATGAGGCTGATTACCAGACATAAGGTCATAGGAGACCAGCAGCATTGGATACACAGTGACAGGAGGCTGATCACCATATACAAGGTTATCGGGGCGGAGGCAAACCGTATCCGTTTGATAGACAGTGTCTAGGTAGACAGTCAATAGACAGACACCATATGTTAGACAGACATTAGGTCGACAGGGTCAAAAGGTCGACATGAAAAAGGTAGACAGTACAAAAGGTCAACAGGTCAAAAGGTCGACATGAAAAAAGATAGATAAATGTGTTTTTTTAATGTAACATGTTTTTGGACTATTTCATACTTTCTCTATCCATGTCGGCATAGAGTTGGTTATAAACCTTGTGGCGAGCGCAGCGAGCCACCGTGCCCGAAGTGTGGCAAGCGAAGCGAGCCCCGCGAGGGTATGCCTTTCTACAATTGGGGGTCCCAGATGACAAAACTATCCACACAAACCACAAAAATGCAAAAAACATGGTGTCTACCTTTGTCATGTCGACCTTTTGACCCTGTCGACCTTTTTCATGTCGACCTTTTGATCCTGTCGACCTAATGTCTGTCTAACATATGGTGTCTATCTATTGACTGTCTAACTAGACACTGTCTATCTTTTATACCGGAACCGAGGCAAACAAACAGCACTGGATACATAGTGTCAGGAGTCTGACAGCAGTGGACACACAGTGACAGGAGGCTGATCACCAGATATAAGATTACAGAAAAGCCGTAAAGCAACACTGATACAGTGACAGAGGGAGTTCAGCAGAGGAAACATAATAACAAGAATGTCTCCACACAGGATGCATAATGAGAAAGGAATCTCAGCACACAATGCAAAGTGACAACAAAATTTCAGCAAAGGAAGCACAGGGACAAGAGGGTCTCAGCACAGCTGGCGCAGTGACAGGAGGGTCTCAGCACAGGAGGCGCAGTGACAGGAGGGTCTCAGCACAGGAGGCGCAGTGACAGGAGGGTCTCAGCACAGGAGGCGCAGTGACAGGAGGGTCTCAGCACAGGAGGCGCAGTGACAGGAGGGTCTCAGCACAGGAGGCGCAGTGACAGGAGGGTCTCAGCACAGGAGGCGCAGTGACAGGAGGGTCTCAGCACAGGAGGCGCAGTGACAGGAGGGTCTCAGCACAGGAGGCGCAGTGACAGGAGGGTCTCAGCACAGGAGGCGCAGTGACAGGAGGGTCTCAGCACAGGAGGCGCAGTGACAGGAGGGTCTCAGCACAGGAGGCGCAGTGACAGGAGGGTCTCAGCACAGGAGGCGCAGTGACAGGAGGGTCTCAGCACAGGAGGCGCAGTGACAGGAGGGTCTCAGCACAGGAGGCGCAGTGACAGGAGGGTCTCAGCACAGGAGGCGCAGTGACAGGAGGGTCTCAGCACAGGAGGCGCAGTGACAGGAGGGTCTCAGCACAGGAGGCGCAGTGACAGGAGGGTCTCAGCACAGGAGGCGCAGTGACAGGAGGGTCTCAGCACAGGAGGCGCAGTGACAGGAGGGTCTCAGCACAGGAGGCGCAGTGACAGGAGGGTCTCAGCACAGGAGGCGCAGTGACAGGAGGGTCTCAGCACAGGAGGCGCAGTGACAGGAGGGTCTCAGCACAGGAGGCGCAGTGACAGGAGGGTCTCAGCACAGGAGGCGCAGTGACAGGAGGGTCTCAGCACAGGAGGCGCAGTGACAGGAGGGTCTCAGCACAGGAGGCGCAGTGACAGGAGGGTCTCAGCACAGGAGGCGCAGTGACAGGAGGGTCTCAGCACAGGAGGCGCAATGACAGGAGGGTCTCAGCACAAGAGGCGCAATGACAGGAGGGTCTCAGCACAGGAGGCGCAATGACAGGAGGGTCTCAGCACAGGAGGCGCAGTGACAGGAGGGTCTCAGCACAGGAGGCGCAGTGACAGGAGGGTCTCAGCACAGGAGGCGCAGTGACAGGAGGGTCTCAGCACAGGAGGCGCAGTGACAGGAGGGTCTCAGCACAGGAGGCACAGTGACAGGAGGGTCTCTGCACAGGAGGCACAGTGACAGGAGGGTCTCTGCACAGGAGGCACAGTGACAGGAGGGTCTCTGCACAGGAGGCACAGTGACAGGAGGGTCTCTGCACAGGAGGCACAGTGACAGGAGGGTCTCTGCACAGGAGGCACAGTGACAGGAGGGTCTCTGCACAGGAGGCACAGTGACAGGAGGATCTCCGCACAGATGCAAAATGATAGGAGTATTTCAACGCAATAAGCACAGCCATAGGTAACTTCAAATAAAGGCTGCACAGTGGTAGAAAGCAGAATAGCAGATGGCATAAAATACAGAAGAGGTGCTAAACACAGCACACAGGAATAGCACAAAGCCCTAAGCACATAATGCACATTGACTGTAAGCTGGCAAACCATAACATAGGATGACAATGATTGACAGGGAAAGTGCAATTGAGTAGTGATAAAGAATACTTATAGAATATGATCATTAAATACTCACTCGTAACACAAGGGATGTGTGTGTATAAGGCAGAGGTGGCTCTAGAACTTTACACTTCGTTCAAAGTATAAAAGGTGCCAAGGGTTGTGTAACAGAGCATGGTGCATTCTGGGTACTAAACAAACTGTCAACTGAAGCATTTCCAGTGAGCAGGAAACATGGGCATTAGAATAGTTACATTTTGGCTAAATTGGTTATGTGCAAAGTTCGTACCATAAGAAATGAATGGGGTGAAAATGATTACTGTGGTCAGGTGATTCCTACACACTATAGATCAGCAGCGAATGGATACAACAAAAGTAAACCTGGAAAACAACTGGATTGCTTGGTCTGCATCTTTTAGTCACCTTTGGTGCTTGAAATAATTATTAATCCATGCCATTATGAATTTGCAATTAATATCACAATTCAGACACTGTTGAGTAACCCTTTCATTGCTATGGTTCTCTTCTGGAAGTCACATTATGTATAACAGTGCTTCATCAGCAGTGACTTGTACACTTTTTTACTGTACTGTTACGGTTTATTTTTTGTGTAGCAGACAGTGGGGCAGATGTATTAAGCCTGGAGAAGTGATAAAGCAGTGATAAGTGCAAGATGATAATGTGCCAGCCAATCAGCTCCTAACTGTCATTTCCCCCCCAAAATGATTGGCTGGTGCGTTATCACCTTGCACTTATCACTGCTTTATCACTTCTCCAGCGTTAATACATCTGCCCCAGTTTCTTTTGTGTAGACAATACACTAAATATATATTTTTACTTTACATACATTCAAAAGGAGATTTTATTTATTGTATTATAATTTTTTGATGATTCATCACTAGCTAGTGTCACAAAGTTAATTCAATCCCCTGATACACACACCTTATTTTCTATTTTTAACATGTAAATAGCCGCGATAATGCCGCACCTGCGAAAACCCCGATTTTTTTATATTTTAGCACCGGTACCCAATTACATTGCCCTGTTTTTCTTGCAAAAATACAGAGGGTCCCCGAAAAGCTGCAGACCTATGTATTTTCGCGCCACCTATTGTGGCAACACTAGTCACTTATCAGCTGTGGTAAATTACCCTGGCTAATTGGATACCCCCCTTATATATGTATTTTACTGGAGATTTGCTCTATGATTTCAGCTATGAAAATACTAAGTATTTGCGTATGTTTGTGTTTATTTTTTACCATTATAATTTTTCTACTTAACACTCTTTGGTATGGATTCATATTATATGGTGCCACAGATTCCATAGTACCTGACATGAAAATAGTTCTAAAAGGGGATATCCCAAGGAAAGGAGCTTGGGATAAAGAAGTTTACCTCTTTGTGGGGGCACTCATTTGAAAAATTTCATATTTATTGCTAAAATTTAACTTTTAATAGAACATTTAAAATTGTGTATAGATAATTACAAATCACCCTTAAGAAAAAACTGTATAGTACAACATATGGTGAGAGAAATTGTATTCATCAATAATCTAATAAGAATATTTCTATAATGTTATATAACGTAGGGTGAAAATATCAAAAAAGTCAAAACGTACCCGGTATATAATCATTGATCGTATGTGATGGTTTCCCATGAACTCCTGTAAGGAAAATGTTAGCCTAAAAGGAAAAAAATGGGGTAACACATAGCCTGAAGGCGCATGGATTGCAGTTCTCCTGGTTAAAACAGTTCCAATCGCAATTTATAATATAATTATGCGTTTTAGTCATAGCAACTGTAAAGATTCCATCACCACATATTTCAATCGCTAAAGGAGGGAAATCTAGATAATTTATGGATAACAGATATTCACCTTCAAGATCAGTCAGTCATACCAACAATTAGATGGACGCCCCATAGTTTCTACTTTCAAATAATTGGAACCATATAGTTGGTCAAAAGGTAATACCTCAATAACAGAACTATGTATAAAATTTGTTTAAGACAACCATAAATTGCAACTACAACAAAGTACCCCTGTTCACAAGCAATCGTTGCTGGATTTGTTCACACTGTAGCGTTATAGGATCTAAGTCGATTTGAAGTGCAATTTATAAGGGGTGGAGATCCTAAATAGTGAGTATAACTTAATTTATGGATATCACAGTTCTGAGAGAAAATTGTACATCAAAACAATTTAAGACAGGGTAAGGCCCCGTTCCGTTACTCCTGGTAACATCTACTGCCTTCCCATGTGCGCATTAAAGCGCAGTGAATGGGAGGTGAGAGTATTAACCTGGACGGTACCGGGTAGAAGAAAGAAAGGGTGTTTCTGCTTTCGTGCGCTCTCGTGCTCCGGAGTCCTGATGACTATTAAATCATTGCAGGGCTACGGGCACAGTCACGACACGATGAGAGAACACTGAAAATACCTTGAAAATTCTCAATGTGGTTCCAATGTGTAGTTGATCTATATCTTGAACTGATATTGTATATCTGGCAGCGTCTCTATATATGCCGGGTGTCTGGCTCTAACTACCACACGTTAATAGGGCATGCACCCTGTATAGGGGTCTTGATGGGGTAAAGGTAATAATAGTGCTGCAACAGTCAGCGTCTCCCCATGTGCACTTATATCTGCAGAAGTAGCTTATATGCTGGAGCTCCAGCGGGCAGTATGTCCCCGCGCATCGGGTTCCCGACTCTTGCTCTGCTAAGTTCTTTATAGTGTAAAGTCAATATTCTAATGTAGATATATATAGTCTTCCCCACAAATACTTGGTTGAATTAAAACAGAGCAGTGTCCGTGCTGCGGCTGCAGCAATCTCCCATGTATCGGGTCTCCGTGTATCTATAGTCAATGCCCGTTAATTGCGTGTGGTAACGAAGTAGCTGGTATACATACAGATAATCAAACGGAGCAGTGTCCACGCTGCGGCTGCAGTGAGTAGCGTCTCCCACGTAGCGGGTCTCCGTATAGTTATGACAGGTAGCCAGTAATTTATATAAAAAGACGAGATTGCTAGGCTGCAGGGAGGTGGAAAGAGCAGTGTCTTTGCTGCGGCTGCAGCAAGCAACGTCTCCCTCGTATCGGGTCTTCGTGTGACTGTAGTAGATTACCAGTAGTTGTGTCTAGTGACAAAATAGTTTAATCTGAACGTACGTTTCACCCTCCTAGGGGCTTGATCACCAAATGCCTGCTTGGTGTGAAGGTATGTCTGCTTTTAAACCTGGGCCAGCCAATCATGCATGAAATTTGTAATGATTGACATGTCAAAAGACCAATGGGGAATGGTAGCTGAGCCAGGTGTAAAAAGCGAGTTTTAATAGCATTGATAGTCACCAGGTGGATGACAATTAAGCAATTACTTTCCTAATTGATTGCCTTATAGGAAAATCTTGGTGCCACATCGGTGTAGTAAAAAAAAAAACCCAGAAATGAGCATAGATAAATTGAAGCTAATTATTTCATGAAGAGAACAGAGGCTAAGTTCCAAATATAAATACAATAATAAATAATAAAAAATAATAAATGAATTAATTTAAATAGATATCCACATATATACATATATATGTATATATACTCACATATATATATGCATACATATATACACACACATTCACATAAAGGAGACCTTCTCCCTACAATACGATAATTAACTAAAGACAGAGGAATATTGTGGATATAAATGTCGCCTAGATAATATTGGCAAATTATATCGTTTTGGTCATAGCTAGATTTACAGTGTAGTAAGATTGTTAAGAATAAGTGGTGAGGAAGCGTGAATTCAAATGTACTCAAAGAGAGAGTGACAAAATCATTGATGTACAAATAAATTTAATTTAAAGGTGTAAGGTCAGTATGCTTCATATAATCGATATTGTGGATATCCTAGTTGGGAACCAAGGTATTCTAAATGGTAGTATGTAAATTCTCATATGGCTACTGAGTAATATTGTAAAGGGAATGAGTGAGAGTATCACTTATAACCACTGGATCTAAGGGGAGAGGGAGAGAGTAATAATGGAACTAATAAGATAATGGAGGAAAGATTCAAGGAGTTAGGAAGGCCGTATAATTTATATTTTCATTTAGCCCTTTGGGTGAAATAGTGCCTAGTTTAAAAATCCATTGGCTTTCTCTCCTAAGAAGTTCTTTCTGTATATCACCACCCCTAATCCCTAGGTGGACCTGTTCCAATCCGAAGACTCGTAGGCATTCCGCAGAGTCCTGGTGCACCATAGAGAAATGTCTAGCCACAGTTGAGAGTGGCTTGAATGCTTTCCGATCCCGGTCAGCATTTCTGATCGTACCTATGTGTTCCAGGATGCGTTGCTTAAGCATCCTGGAGGTCATGCCCACATAGTAGATCTGGCATGTACATGTGATGCAATAGATAACGTTCTTGGTCCTGCAATTGAAAAAGTCTATAATGGGGTGCTCCACTCCATATTTATCCTTTATCGTTACTTGTTGTTGAATATGTTTGCAAGCCTTGCAAGTACCACAAGGAAAACTACCACGTGCAGATGGTTTTCTTGGGGGTCTGTCCTCAAAGTGGCTCTTCACCAGTTTGTCCTTCAAACTCGGTGAGCGTCTCCAGCTCATGGAAACTTTGTCCTTGAGAGTTTTCCCTAGATCGTCGTCTAGAGCAAGTATCCCCCAGTGACTCTGGATGATATTCTTAATTTCTCGCCACTCGGCACAGAAATTGCCCACAAATCTAATTTCCGTATCACTCTGTTTTGTCTTCTTATCCCTAAAGATGAGCGTATCTCTATCCGTTTGTTCAACTTCTCTCCTTGCTTTTTTTATCTGTCTGTGGCTATATCCTCTATTCCTAAGTCTTGAAGTGAGTTCCTCACCTTGGTTATGGAAGACCTTATCATCAGAGCAGTTCCTCTTTAGTCTGAGGAACTCCCCTTTTGGGATGTTGTTCACAGTAGGTGGAAAGTGGGAACTAGATCGATGTAATAGCGAGTTAGTGGATGTGGGTTTGCGGAAGAGCTCTGTGGCTAGATGACCATCTTCTGTGCGATATATGGATAGATCCAAGAAGGAGACTCTGTCCATACTTGCCACATAGGTGAATCTGAGATTCAGGTTGTTGGTATGCAATACCTGAATAAATTCTTCAAAAGATTCCAAATTTCCATCCCAAATGAGGAGGATGTCATCTATATAGCGCAGCCACATCAAGATATGTGTGGTATGGTGATCATTTGTTTCATGGAAAACAAACTCACGTTCCCACCACCCCATAAAGAGGTTTGCGTAGGTGGGGGCACAGGCCGCCCCCATCGCAGTTCCCCTTGTTTGAAGGAAAAATCTATTGCTAAAGGTAAAATAGTTATTGTAAAGTACAAAACGGAGAAGATCAAGTAAAAATTGATGGAAATCACTGGTCCCTTCTATGTCAAGGAAATATTTGACAGCTGTGATGCCGTTCTCATGATCTATCGATGTGTAAAGAGACTCAACATCCATGCTAATCAGCAACTGAGTGTCTTCTAATTTAATGTCATGGATCTTTTTTAACACATCGGTAGTGTCCTGAATATAAGAGGGTAAGGTAACCACATGGTGCCTAAGGTGTATGTCAATAAAGACACTTGCTTGCTCTAGAAGGCCACCAATACCGGAGACAATGGGTCTGCCTGGTGGTTGGGTGAGATGTTTGTGTGTTTTCGGCAGCAGATAAAAGGTCGGTACCCTAGGGTTTGTCACTTGAAGGTATTCATACTCAGATTTTGTGATAGTGCCCCCTTTTATTGCTCTCTCTAGCAATCTGGTATATACAATCAGAAAATCGTTAGTGGGATTAAAGATCATCCGCTTATAGCAGGTTGTGTCATTCAACTGTCTCATTGCTTCCTTTACATAAAGCTCCTTGCTCCAAATAACAATATTGCCACCCTTGTCGGATGGCTTAATCTCCACATCATCCCAAGACTCAATATCTGTTATGGCCTGCCTCTCCCTGTAACTTAGATTGTGGTAAACAGAGCCTTTATGTCTCTGATGTAATTTGTCGAGATCTTGGGATACCAGACGCATGAAAACCCTTACTTCTGGACAAATATTGTCCTGTGGGAAGAAAGTGCTTCTTTTTCTACACATGGGTCTGTAGGAACCATGACCAGCTGATGGTAAGTTATCATCTTGTAGTTCCTCCAATATGGTAAGGGCCATGCGGTCCTCCTCTGATGTTAGGTCTGGCATAAATCCGACATTTGTCTCTGGGCTTAATACCTGGTCGGTGTCGATATTCTGTTGTACCTGTAAGGGGGTGTGGTTGGTCCTGTTCTTATTGGCAAAAAATTTATTCAGAAGAAGTTTTCTACCGAAGAGGTTGAGATCTTTCTCCCACTGGAATCGATCAAATTTCCTAGAGGGTGCGAATGTTAAGCCTTTTGAGAGGACATTATTGTGATCTTCTGTGAGATAATGTTGTGATAAATTAATAATCCGCAAACTGTTTTGGTTGTCTAATAATTCCGTCGATTGCGAATGGGGTAATGGGATGGGGGTGGGGAATCCCATCTTTGCTCGCCTTTTCTTCTTCCTCCCGCCCCTCCTCTGCTTCCTCTTGGACGTCCTCTTCTTGGTCTGCGAATCTCTAAAAAAGAGGAAGAATGGTGGGGAACTATATTGCCAACTGTTTCGTTTCTATGATCGGAATAGTTATCTCTCAAGTCCTCGTCAGTCCCTGATGAGTCAATCTCCGATGATGATGGATAGTCCTGTGTGTGTTGTGGTCTATCTCTTCTTGCAGGTCTATTCCATTTGAAGATCTTGCCAGATGCGAAATCTTGTTTATCGCGCAAGAATTTGGATTTCTTGCGGTCAGTAATCACCTGCTCATATTCCACCAGGGCTTTTTTGTCCTGTTCAAATCTAGTTTGAAATGATATTTCTTTCTCAAAAATTTCTAGTTTCTTGCCAATGTTATCAATCTCTTTGCTAACTTCCTCTAGCACTAAATTATTGTGTTTAATCAGAATCAGAATGAGATCATTTGAGCATTTCAATAAACATGTCTCCCACTCCTTTTTCAAATTGTCAGTAACCAGGGGATAGGTAGGGAAGATCTTAGGTCTTAAGCCTCGAGGAACTATCTTATGTTTAACATAGCTCTCGAGGCTGATCAAATCCCAGTTTACTCTAGTCTGTTTTTGTCTTAAATATTTGAGTTTATGAATATCATCTTCCCAACCTGTGGGTGTAACTGTTGAAGTTGTGGGATCCGAAAAGATCCCTTCTAAGTCCTCTGTTCTCCTTCTATTAATTAATTCATTACGTAAATTAAAGCTGGACATAGCTTCATAAAAAGTAATAATATTATAAATTAATAGTAACAATTAGCAGGCAATGACTTAAGGGGAATTGGGAATAGGCCCATTTACGTGTGAGGGCAGAGGTATCGATGTGCTAGGACAGAAGCTGAGGAAACTCAGTATAAATGCAACACAGAAAAAAAGAGAAGTCGTCCTGCACTACCGTAAACAATATATAAATAAGTATCGAGATATAGATAGAAACCAACAATAAAAGTTAATTAAGTGGAACAGATCCTTTATGTTAAAGAGTAACACTGTTGGCGGTGCACCCCAGAGGAAAATATAACAATTTAGTCACAAAAGGGGATATCCCAAGGAAAGGAGCTTGGGATAAAGAAGTTTAACCGTCCAGGTTAATACTCTCACCTCCCATTCACTGCGCTTTAATGCGCACATGGGAAGGCAGTAGATGTTACCAGGAGTAACGGAACGGGGCCTTACCCTGTCTTAAATTGTTTTGATGTACAATTTTCTCTCAGAACTGTGATATCCATAAATTAAGTTATACTCACTATTTAGGATCTCCACCCCTTATAAATTGCACTTCAAATCGACTTAGATCCTATAACGCTACAGTGTGAACAAATCCAGCAACGATTGCTTGTGAACAGGGGTACTTTGTTGTAGTTGCAATTTATGGTTGTCTTAAACAAATTTTATACATAGTTCTGTTATTGAGGTATTACCTTTTGACCAACTATATGGTTCCAATTATTTGAAAGTAGAAACTATGGGGCGTCCATCTAATTGTTGGTATGACTGACTGATCTTGAAGGTGAATATCTGTTATCCATAAATTATCTAGATTTCCCTCCTTTAGCGATTGAAATATGTGGTGATGGAATCTTTACAGTTGCTATGACTAAAACGCATAATTATATTATAAATTGCGATTGGAACTGTTTTAACCAGGAGAACTGCAATCCATGCGCCTTCAGGCTATGTGTTACCCCATTTTTTTCCTTTTAGGCTAACATTTTCCTTACAGGAGTTCATGGGAAACCATCACATACGATCAATGATTATATACCGGGTACGTTTTGACTTTTTTGATATTTTCACCCTACGTTATATAACATTATAGAAATATTCTTATTAGATTATTGATGAATACAATTTCTCTCACCATATGTTGTACTATACAGTTTTTTCTTAAGGGTGATTTGTAATTATCTATACACAATTTTAAATGTTCTATTAAAAGTTAAATTTTAGCAATAAATATGAAATTTTTCAAATGAGTGCCCCCACAAAGAGGTAAACTTCTTTATCCCAAGCTCCTTTCCTTGGGATATCCCCTTTTGTGACTAAATTGTTATATTTTCCTCTGGGGTGCACCGCCAACAGTGTTACTCTTTAACATAAAGGATCTGTTCCACTTAATTAACTTTTATTGTTGGTTTCTATCTATATCTCGATACTTATTTATATATTGTTTACGGTAGTGCAGGACGACTTCTCTTTTTTTCTGTGTTGCATTTATACTGAGTTTCCTCAGCTTCTGTCCTAGCACATCGATACCTCTGCCCTCACACGTAAATGGGCCTATTCCCAATTCCCCTTAAGTCATTGCCTGCTAATTGTTACTATTAATTTATAATATTATTACTTTTTATGAAGCTATGTCCAGCTTTAATTTACGTAATGAATTAATTAATAGAAGGAGAACAGAGGACTTAGAAGGGATCTTTTCGGATCCCACAACTTCAACAGTTACACCCACAGGTTGGGAAGATGATATTCATAAACTCAAATATTTAAGACAAAAACAGACTAGAGTAAACTGGGATTTGATCAGCCTCGAGAGCTATGTTAAACATAAGATAGTTCCTCGAGGCTTAAGACCTAAGATCTTCCCTACCTATCCCCTGGTTACTGACAATTTGAAAAAGGAGTGGGAGACATGTTTATTGAAATGCTCAAATGATCTCATTCTGATTCTGATTAAACACAATAATTTAGTGCTAGAGGAAGTTAGCAAAGAGATTGATAACATTGGCAAGAAACTAGAAATTTTTGAGAAAGAAATATCATTTCAAACTAGATTTGAACAGGACAAAAAAGCCCTGGTGGAATATGAGCAGGTGATTACTGACCGCAAGAAATCCAAATTCTTGCGCGATAAACAAGATTTCGCATCTGGCAAGATCTTCAAATGGAATAGACCTGCAAGAAGAGATAGACCACAACACACACAGGACTATCCATCATCATCGGAGATTGACTCATCAGGGACTGACGAGGACTTGAGAGATAACTATTCCGATCATAGAAACGAAACAGTTGGCAATATAGTTCCCCACCATTCTTCCTCTTTTTTAGAGATTCGCAGACCAAGAAGAGGACGTCCAAGAGGAAGCAGAGGAGGGGCGGGAGGAAGAAGAAAAGGCGAGCAAAGATGGGATTCCCCACCCCCATCCCATTACCCCATTCGCAATCGACGGAATTATTAGACAACCAAAACAGTTTGCGGATTATTAATTTATCACAACATTATCTCACAGAAGATCACAATAATGTCCTCTCAAAAGGCTTAACATTCGCACCCTCTAGGAAATTTGATCGATTCCAGTGGGAGAAAGATCTCAACCTCTTCGGTGGAAAACTTCTTCTGAATAAATTTTTTGCCAATAAGAACAGGACCAACCTCACCCCCTTACAGGTACAACAGAATATCGACACCGACCAGGTATTAAGCCCAGAGACAAATGTCGGATTTATGCCAGACCTAACATCAGAGGAGGACCGCATGGCCCTTACCATATTGGAGGAACTACAAGATGATAACTTACCATCAGCTGGTCATGGTTCCTACAGACCCATGTGTAGAAAAAGAAGCACTTTCTTCCCACAGGACAATATTTGTCCAGAAGTAAGGGTTTTCATGCGTCTGGTATCCCAAGATCTCGACAAATTACATCAGAGACATAAAGGCTCTGTTTACCACAATCTAAGTTACAGGGAGAGGCAGGCCATAACAGATATTGAGTCTTGGGATGATGTGGAGATTAAGCCATCCGACAAGGGTGGCAATATTGTTATTTGGAGCAAGGAGCTTTATGTAAAGGAAGCAATGAGACAGTTGAATGACACAACCTGCTATAAGCGGATGATCTTTAATCCCACTAACGATTTTCTGATTGTATATACCAGATTGCTAGAGAGAGCAATAAAAGGGGGCACTATCACAAAATCTGAGTATGAATACCTTCAAGTGACAAACCCTAGGGTACCGACCTTTTATCTGCTGCCGAAAACACACAAACATCTCACCCAACCACCAGGCAGACCCATTGTCTCCGGTATTGGTGGCCTTCTAGAGCAAGCAAGTGTCTTTATTGACATACACCTTAGGCACCATGTGGTTACCTTACCCTCTTATATTCAGGACACTACCGATGTGTTAAAAAAGATCCATGACATTAAATTAGAAGACACTCAGTTGCTGATTAGCATGGATGTTGAGTCTCTTTACACATCGATAGATCATGAGAACGGCATCACAGCTGTCAAATATTTCCTTGACATAGAAGGGACCAGTGATTTCCATAAATTTTTACTTGATCTTCTCCGTTTTGTACTTTACAATAACTATTTTACCTTTAGCAATAGATTTTTCCTTCAAACAAGGGGAACTGCGATGGGGGCGGCCTGTGCCCCCACCTACGCAAACCTCTTTATGGGGTGGTGGGAACGTGAGTTTGTTTTCCATGAAACAAATGATCACCATACCACACATATCTTGATGTGGCTGCGCTATATAGATGACATCCTCCTCATTTGGGATGGAAATTTGGAATCTTTTGAAGAATTTATTCAGGTATTGCATACCAACAACCTGAATCTCAGATTCACCTATGTGGCAAGTATGGACAGAGTCTCCTTCTTGGATCTATCCATATATCGCACATAAGATGGTCATCTAGCCACAGAGCTCTTCCGCAAACCCACATCCACTAACTCGCTATTACATCGATCTAGTTCCCACTTTCCACCTACTGTGAACAACATCCCAAAAGGGGAGTTCCTCAGACTAAAGAGGAACTGCTCTGATGATAAGGTCTTCCATAACCAAGGTGAGGAACTCACTTCAAGACTTAGGAATAGAGGATATAGCCACAGACAGATAAAAAAAGCAAGGAGAGAAGTTGAACAAACGGATAGAGATACGCTCATCTTTAGGGATAAGAAGACAAAACAGAGTGATACGGAAATTAGATTTGTGGGCAATTTCTGTGCCGAGTGGCGAGAAATTAAGAATATCATCCAGAGTCACTGGGGGATACTTGCTCTAGACGACGATCTAGGGAAAACTCTCAAGGACAAAGTTTCCATGAGCTGGAGGCGCTCACCGAGTTTGAAGGACAAACTGGTGAAGAGCCACTTTGAGGACAGACCCCCAAGAAAACCATCTGCACGTGGTAGTTTTCCTTGTGGTACTTGCAAGGCTTGCAAACATATTCAACAACAAGTAACGATAAAGGATAAATATGGAGTGGAGCACCCCATTATAGACTTTTTCAATTGCAGGACCAAGAACGTTATCTATTGCATCACATGTACATGCCAGATCTACTATGTGGGCATGACCTCCAGGATGCTTAAGCAACGCATCCTGGAACACATAGGTACGATCAGAAATGCTGACCGGGATCGGAAAGCATTCAAGCCACTCTCAACTGTGGCTAGACATTTCTCTATGGTGCACCAGGACTCTGCGGAATGCCTACGAGTCTTCGGATTGGAACAGGTCCACCTAGGGATTAGGGGTGGTGATATACAGAAAGAACTTCTTAGGAGAGAAAGCCAATGGATTTTTAAACTAGGCACTATTTCACCCAAAGGGCTAAATGAAAATATAAATTATACGGCCTTCCTAACTCCTTGAATCTTTCCTCCATTATCTTATTAGTTCCATTATTACTCTCTCCCTCTCCCCTTAGATCCAGTGGTTATAAGTGATACTCTCACTCATTCCCTTTACAATATTACTCAGTAGCCATATGAGAATTTACATACTACCATTTAGAATACCTTGGTTCCCAACTAGGATATCCACAATATCGATTATATGAAGCATACTGACCTTACACCTTTAAATTAAATTTATTTGTACATCAATGATTTTGTCACTCTCTCTTTGAGTACATTTGAATTCACGCTTCCTCACCACTTATTCTTAACAATCTTACTACACTGTAAATCTAGCTATGACCAAAACGATATAATTTGCCAATATTATCTAGGCGACATTTATATCCACAATATTCCTCTGTCTTTAGTTAATTATCGTATTGTAGGGAGAAGGTCTCCTTTATGTGAATGTGTGTGTATATATGTATGCATATATATATGTGAGTATATATACATATATATGTATATATGTGGATATCTATTTAAATTAATTCATTTATTATTTTTTATTATTTATTATTGTATTTATATTTGGAACTTAGCCTCTGTTCTCTTCATGAAATAATTAGCTTCAATTTATCTATGCTCATTTCTGGGTTTTTTTTTTTACTACACCGATGTGGCACCAAGATTTTCCTATAAGGCAATCAATTAGGAAAGTAATTGCTTAATTGTCATCCACCTGGTGACTATCAATGCTATTAAAACTCGCTTTTTACACCTGGCTCAGCTACCATTCCCCATTGGTCTTTTGACATGTCAATCATTACAAATTTCATGCATGATTGGCTGGCCCAGGTTTAAAAGCAGACATACCTTCACACCAAGCAGGCATTTGGTGATCAAGCCCCTAGGAGGGTGAAACGTACGTTCAGATTAAACTATTTTGTCACTAGACACAACTACTGGTAATCTACTACAGTCACACGAAGACCCGATACGAGGGAGACGTTGCTTGCTGCAGCCGCAGCAAAGACACTGCTCTTTCCACCTCCCTGCAGCCTAGCAATCTCGTCTTTTTATATAAATTACTGGCTACCTGTCATAACTATACGGAGACCCGCTACGTGGGAGACGCTACTCACTGCAGCCGCAGCGTGGACACTGCTCCGTTTGATTATCTGTATGTATACCAGCTACTTCGTTACCACACGCAATTAACGGGCATTGACTATAGATACACGGAGACCCGATACATGGGAGATTGCTGCAGCCGCAGCACGGACACTGCTCTGTTTTAATTCAACTAAGTATTTGTGGGGAAGACTATATATATCTACATTAGAATATTGACTTTACACTATAAAGAACTTAGCAGAGCAAGAGTCGGGAACCCGATGCGCGGGGACATACTGCCCGCTGGAGCTCCAGCATATAAGCTACTTCTGCAGATATAAGTGCACATGGGGAGACGCTGACTGTTGCAGCACTATTATTACCTTTACCCCATCAAGACCCCTATACAGGGTGCATGCCCTATTAACGTGTGGTAGTTAGAGCCAGACACCCGGCATATATAGAGACGCTGCCAGATATACAATATCAGTTCAAGATATAGATCAACTACACATTGGAACCACATTGAGAATTTTCAAGGTATTTTCAGTGTTCTCTCATCGTGTCGTGACTGTGCCCGTAGCCCTGCAATGATTTAATAGTCATCAGGACTCCGGAGCACGAGAGCGCACGAAAGCAGAAACACCCTTTCTTTCTTCTACCCGGTACCGTCCAGGTTAATACTCTCACCTCCCATTCACTGCGCTTTAATGCGCACATGGGAAGGCAGTAGATGTTACCAGGAGTAACGGAACGGGGCCTTACCCTGTCTTAAATTGTTTTGATGTACAATTTTCTCTCAGAACTGTGATATCCATAAATTAAGTTATACTCACTATTTAGGATCTCCACCCCTTATAAATTGCACTTCAAATCGACTTAGATCCTATAACGCTACAGTGTGAACAAATCCAGCAACGATTGCTTGTGAACAGGGGTACTTTGTTGTAGTTGCAATTTATGGTTGTCTTAAACAAATTTTATACATAGTTCTGTTATTGAGGTATTACCTTTTGACCAACTATATGGTTCCAATTATTTGAAAGTAGAAACTATGGGGCGTCCATCTAATTGTTGGTATGACTGACTGATCTTGAAGGTGAATATCTGTTATCCATAAATTATCTAGATTTCCCTCCTTTAGCGATTGAAATATGTGGTGATGGAATCTTTACAGTTGCTATGACTAAAACGCATAATTATATTATAAATTGCGATTGGAACTGTTTTAACCAGGAGAACTGCAATCCATGCGCCTTCAGGCTATGTGTTACCCCATTTTTTTCCTTTTAGGCTAACATTTTCCTTACAGGAGTTCATGGGAAACCATCACATACGATCAATGATTATATACCGGGTACGTTTTGACTTTTTTGATATTTTCACCCTACGTTATATAACATTATAGAAATATTCTTATTAGATTATTGATGAATACAATTTCTCTCACCATATGTTGTACTATACAGTTTTTTCTTAAGGGTGATTTGTAATTATCTATACACAATTTTAAATGTTCTATTAAAAGTTAAATTTTAGCAATAAATATGAAATTTTTCAAATGAGTGCCCCCACAAAGAGGTAAACTTCTTTATCCCAAGCTCCTTTCCTTGGGATATCCCCTTTTGTGACTAAATTGTTATATTTTCCTCTGGGGTGCACCGCCAACAGTGTTACTCTTTAACATAAAGGATCTGTTCCACTTAATTAACTTTTATTGTTGGTTTCTATCTATATCTCGATACTTATTTATATATTGTTTACGGTAGTGCAGGACGACTTCTCTTTTTTTCTATGAAAATAGTTCTGTAATACCCCTTTTACACTCGCAGAAAAATCCCGGGATATCGCACGTGAACGCGCATCATCCCGGGATTTTTCTCAGTGTGAATGGGTACAGGGACAATTTCCAGGGACGAGCATCCCGGGATTTCATCCCCGGTCTCGACCAGGGTTGAACCCGGGACCGCATCGGGAAGCTGGCAGTGTAAACGGGTATACCGGGTCAAGGCGACCCGGCACCCGCTCTCTTCATAGGAGGAGGCGGTGCTTGGAGAAGATTATCTCCAAGCACCGCCTCTGGGAGACTCAGCGGTGACGTCACTGACCCGGCAATATGCCGGGTCAGCCCGCTAATGTGAAAGGGTCATTCCCGGGAATGTGTCACGGCAAATAAACCGGTACACATTCCCGGGAATGAACTTTCCTGCGAGTGTAAAAGGGGTATAACAGGTATAGCATGCTAACCTGATAGACTTGGATATCACAGTTTGTTTATGTCTGATCAAATTCCACATTGGCCAACCACGTCTGTCACTCCTTCTGCTGTCTGTGGTCATGTGCTGCTGATCACATCTGCCCTGACTGCTTACTACTTCCCAGCCGAAATCCCAGTGCTGTACAGCACATGCTTACCCATCTACTGAAATCTCTGCTTTCCCCTACTATAACCCTGTAGTATAGGTCCTGTGTAATCTCTGACCGTTGTGTCAGACGTCTATGGCTCATCGGGGGCGGCAAAAAATTACACTGCGACAGGCAGCATTGTCAGCAATGGCAGGAAGAGCAAGAAGGAGGAACAAGAAGTTCCCATGGTATTGATGTGGTATAACAGATGCTCCTTTAAAGATCCTGAAGCCACCTGTAAGTTCCAAGATTTGAGATCACAGGGAGGTGAATAGTTACAAGGAAGCATGATGTGGACAGGAGGGACTACACTATAGCATACTGTGGATTGGGGGCACGATGGCATAATGTGAACTGGGGCACTACACTGTGGTCCTCACATTCGCAGTACTGGGGGTATTTGCACACTTTTTAGTAACATCACCAGTATACATGGGTGTAGGGAGGATGGCTTCAGTGGATCTCCAGCTCCGGGTGGCAGCGATCGCAGTCTGAATTCCTTTGTGGAGTGTGCACGCACAGCGGCCGGACTGCGCATGCGCACCCTGGGATCCTGGTGAAATGCTATCAGCATCTCAGGGCTGCGATCGCCTCTGCCTGAGAGGCAGAGGCGGTTGCGGGGCAGGAGAGGGCATGCCAATGGCGTTAGAATGCTGTTGGCGGGGCGCAGTCCGGACAACGGCGGCGTGTCCGGACCATTGTGGGGGGGGGCTACGCAACATCACATGCAGGAGCTACGCTGGCAGGGAGCTACTCGTCAGGTATAAAAGCATAGCCGCCATGCAATGCTTTTGTACCTGTGCTTAGAGCCAGACATGCGGGTGGACTAGCCCTGTGTATGGCGTCCCCCTTCATGTCTGTGAAACTGATTGTAGATGTGCTAAATTTAGCACATCTATGATCAGATCTGAATTACCTCCCAAGTTCCAACCCACTGGCCTGGTCTGGACTCTCTGAAAGAAGGCACTCACTGGTTTGGACTTTCTGGAGCGACTGGGGGCTGGTATCCTGCAATTAGCTCTGCAGCTATCTGTGACAGCCCAGCATGTGAGGTCAGTTTTCTGTAGGGGGCTAGGGGAATCAATGTTTGTTTAATTTTATTCTGGCTGTCGAGGCAATGAATCAATGTCCCCCCCCCCCCCTGTGGGAGCAATAGTTGAATCTAGCTAATTTTTTAGTGTAGGCCAATGTGTGTGTTTTTTCCCTGTGGGGACCACTGTGTGTGATTTTATTTTTTCTTGTCAGGGGTAGTGTTTGTTTTTCCCCCATGGGGGACATCATGTGTGTTGTTTTCCCTGTGGGGGCTATTTTTTCTTGTCAGGGGTAGTGTTTGTTTTTCCCCCATGGGGGACATCATGTGTGTTGTTTTCCCTGTGGGGGCTATTGTGTGATTTTTTTCCTTGTGGGGACCAATGTTTATATATGTGGAGCGTTACCATGGTTCTACACTACACCTCTGCCAGTATATAATTTTGACAATTTTATTGATAGTGGCCAGATACAAGTTAGTTGCCCTGAAGCCACCACAAGTCTTCATCTGGGTCTACCTAGAGCTGAAGGATCAGATCAATATGTGCACATTTGACTTACACCTGGGGAGGGTGGCAGATAAATGCCTGAAGGGACAAAGAGGATAGGAAGAATTTGTTGTAAGCCGGAATAATTAATTGCCAAAATAATGTGTGTGGCCTATTGTGTGTCTTCCTAAGTGTTCACAGACAGTGCTATATATAAAGACAACAAAACTATTCAAAGTAACAAGTTATTTGCACATTTGGTGTCATTACTTAGACTATTCTTGTCTGTTTATATCAGCCCCCCCCCCCGTTACTCCAGGTATGGTTATACCTTTATGTACAGCTGCTACATCCAAGAAGCCGGTGACTGCACCGAGGTCCCTGGAGCTTATTTAGTATAGGCTGCGCAGTCACTGAGCCTTGCCAGCTAGATTATGTCGCTTTATGTCACTGAGCACACGCTGCAACAAGCAGACAGGATGCTGTAGGACTACAACTCCCAGCAGCCCCTCTCTAGGCCCGCAGCAGCCTCTCTGTCACTATTCCTCCCTAACGCCCAGTCTGTACTGTCGCTCTTCCAGACGCTGTGTACCTTCTCTCCGGATGCCCTCCTCTCTATGGTGTCAGAGCCGCTCTGCCTCGCACTCGCTTGTCTCCTCTTTCCGCTTCCGCTGATGCACGGCCTCTGTTCTGTAAGCGCTCGTTTTCGCGCCCGCCTGTCACTCTCTGACTAATTCGCAGCGACAGGAGCTCGCCCGGCCGGTGCCAGTATGTCCTGCAACTACGTGGTCACGGCGCAAAAGCCCACAGCGGTCAATGCCTGTGTGACAGGTCAGTGATGCCAGCACCCTGTGGGTGCAGCTTATAGCAGACAGGGCTGTCAGTGTCCACCTAGCCTGTGCCTCCCAGTGTGACCACCCAGCCTGTGTCTACCAGTGTGACCACCCAGCCTGTGTCTACCAGTGTGACCACCCAGCCTGTGTCTACCAGTGTGTCCACCCAGCCTGTGCCTCCCAGTGTGACCACCCAGCCTGTGCCTCCCAACGTGGTCACCCAGCCTGTGTCTACCAGTGTGTCCACCCAGCCTGTGCCTCCCAACGTGACCCCCCTCCTCAGTCTGTGCCTCATAACAGTAAACCCCTCTCAGCCTGTGCCTCCCAATGGTAACCCCCCCCTCGAGCCTGTGCCTCCCAATGGTAACAACCCCCCACCCCAGCCTGTGCCTCCCAGAGAGTCCCCCCAACCTGTGCCTCCCAGCATGAACCCTCATTATGGTGCCCCCAGCCTGTGCCTCCCAACGATAACCACCCCAGCCTGTGCCTCCCAACGATAACCACCCACAGCCTGTGCCTGCCAACGGCAACCACTCCAAGCCCATGCCTCTCAATGGTAACCAATCCTAGCCTGTGCCTCTCAACGGTAACCACCCCCAGCATGTGCCTCCCAATGGTAAACCCACCCCAGCCTGTGCCTCCCAACGGTATACCCCTCCCAATGGTACCCCCCCCCCCAGACTGTGCCTCCCAACGGTACCCCCCCCAGACTGTGCCTACCAGAGTGGATCCCCAACCTGTGCCTCCCAGCATGACCCCTTACGATGGTGCTCCCAGCCTGTGCCTCCCAACGTGATGCCCCCCCTTCAGCCTGTGTTGCCCAGTGATGCTCTGTGATGTCCCCTCCGACTTGTGCATCCCAACGTGTACCCAGGCTGGTCCTCTCCTTGTGCACTCCCAACATGTCCTCTCCCTGTGCCCCCCAATGTAGTAATGTCTCTTCACCTGGTGTCTCCCACTGTGTACTCTAAATGCGTCCATGTGCAGGGGACTCGCAGGCATTACAACTAGTTCTGTGT
The DNA here is from genome assembly GCF_028390025.1 of Pseudophryne corroboree. Classification (NCBI taxonomy): domain Eukaryota; kingdom Metazoa; phylum Chordata; class Amphibia; order Anura; family Myobatrachidae; genus Pseudophryne; species Pseudophryne corroboree. The sequence goes on along the minus strand of NC_086454.1, from coordinate 66,795,767 downwards.
ATGCTATTAATTATAATTAAGTGGGATAAATACTGAAAACTTACAGTAGTATCATACAAAATTGCAAATCTAAACATCCTGTAAATAATGGGCTGCAGGATACATTGCATCTAACGGTATATATGCAATACACATACATTCTGGTAGAAACAAAACGTGATGATGACATTGTGGTAGGGAGTGCCATGAATGTGGAGGGAAGGTTGGGATAGGGGGCCGGCGGGGGGATAGATATTGAGGTGGTCTGTCTCTGCGGACACTCTGCAAGTGGTGCGTGAGTTTTCCTTTTGATCTTAATGCTGGACATCTGTGAAAAAGGACATTATTACTGCTGAAATGCTTGTGCAACACAAGGTGATACAGCAGCGGGAAACCACTGATAGCCGAACCATGGCTGGAGGTTGAACAACCACTGAATCATAAATCAGAATGCAACCGTGGAAGTGCACTTCCGCTATAATGGGGTACCAGTGCCGTGAGGTGAGGCAGAGCCTTTACTGTCATACTAACGTATATGCCAGAGTTTTGACTGTAAAGTATATGAAAAATACAAAGAATATATTAGAAATACCTTCTTTGTATTATTCTATCCATTTTTATAGTCAAAACTCTGGAGTAAAAAGTCTATGGCAGGTGAGGCAGTGCCTATCTTTTTCACACATTTAGGCAGCTGTATTAAGCCTGGAAAAGTGATAAAGCAGTGATAAGTGCAAGGTGATAACGCACCAGCCAATCAGCTCCTAACTGGCAATTTACATATTGGAGCTGATTGGCTGGTGCGGTATCACCTTGCACTTATCACTGCTTTATCACTTCTCCAGGCTTAATACATCTGCCCACCTGTGTCATCAAAATTCAAAAAATGTCCACAGTATTTACTGCTGCACCTGTGTATAATGCCCTCATGAACCCTTGGGCTTATATATTGTGTGTAAATCTGGCTCTTGTACTAGCCAGTGCCTCTTGAGCCATATACCTCATGACATGTCCCCACCAGCTCATACACTAACAACTTCCCCAGCATTAAGGGCCTAATTCAGAGTTGATCGTAGCAGCAAATTTGTTAGCAGTTGGACAAAACCATGTGCACTACAGGGGGGGCAGATATAACATGTGCAGAGAGAGTTATAATTGGGTGGGGTGTGTTCAAACTGAAATCTAAATTGCAGTGTAAAAATAAAGCAGACACTATTTACCCTGCACAGAAACAATATAACCCACCCAAATCTACCTCTCTCTGCACATGTTATATCTGCCCCCCCCCCCCCCCCCCTGCAGTGCACATGGTTTTGCCCATCTGCTAACAAATTTGCTGCTGCGATCAGCTCTGAATTACCCCCTAAGACAGGCCTGGCCAACCTGTGGCTCTCCATCTGTTGTGGAACTACACGTCCCAGCATGCCCTGCCACAGTTTTAGCATTCCCTAATAACAAAACTGTGGCATGGCATGCTGGGATTTGTAGTTTCACAACAGCTGGAGAGCCACAGGTTGGCCAGGCCTGCCCTAAGATCAAAGAGAATACTCTCCCATCACCTCCATCACACAAAGTCTACTTCCTTCTTTACCCACCCGCTGGCCCCCTCTCCCAGCTCTTTCTCCACATTCCCATCTCTGTCATTGCATTCCCCACAGCCCCTACCCATTGTCATTGTCGCATGTTTCTCTGTCCTCCATCTGGGGGACGCTGCGCTGTTACTTGTGGGGTTAGAGGTGTGTGGTAGTGGAGTTTGGCACAGAACTATCAAAAGCTGACTCCTCCCCCCTCTAACTCCTCCCATCTCCTTCCTGCTCAGCCATATTCAGTTTTAGTTTTGTGCCTGTGGAGTACAGACACAGTTTTTATTTCTCTTTAGGTTTTTATTTCTTTTAACAAGTACCTAGTCCCTGTTTACAGGTGACAGGTATAACAGTGGAGGGGGTTAGTATCCAACTCCAGACTGCTGTATGGAGGCCACTATACCTTGGTCACTGGGGCCTTCAGGGAAGAAACGGCAGAATCAGGTACTGGACAGCCACAATCTGTCACTGACAGTATTGGGCTGTCCCTACTTCCTATTTCCTTGGGGTTTTACCCTTTATATGTGCAGCATGCACCCCCCCCCCCCCCCCGGAGCGCGCGACCATCCACAGACAGCCGGACTGACTTTAGGTGGCTGAACTGAGATGGAATGTGGTGGGGGCGGACTGTGTTTAGGTCCGGGAGGGTGTTATACACTCCCTAGGACCGTTCCTGTGCTACCGTGACAACCGCTCTGTGTAGCGGCGTATGGGAGCCGAACTTCCGGTTTCGCCGGAGAGGGGAGAAGTTACGTCAGGCGGGCAGGGCCGTCTTCCCGCCCAGCTCTGCCCGCGCGCTGCTGTTCACGGCGCCATCTTCTCTGCCTGCAGACGGGGGGGACGCTGTCCTACGGACACTTACACAAAAACCGCAAGTATATGAGGGGGGGGATCACACAGACTTGGGGGGACAAGACATAGTACATCAGGGTACAGGATGACCAGTAAGCCAGAGAAACCTGCAAAGGGAAAAACAACCTCAGTGGTTTATTTTTCATGTTCACAATGTGGCACAAAGCTGGCTAAGGGGAGTGCTGACGCAGGGACCCTCTGTACATCATGCTCTGGTGCACCAGCGGCAGATCAGCAGGGCAGCTCCACAGATCAGTCGATGCCCCCTTGGGTCAAGGCCATGGTGGATGCAATTTCAGATTTGCGTCAGTCAAGGTCGGAAGCAGCTTTGGCCCAGACTCAGGTGGAACCGCTGTGGGCCCAGAATATGGGAAAGTCTCTCACTGATTTGACTCAGTCTGTAAATAAATTTGTAAATTCTGCCAGTAGTTCGGCGGCTCCTAAGCGAACGCAGCCGTTGCCCGCTATTAAGTTTCCGGGAGAGGAGTTGGATACTCTGACATCTCCATTGGAGGAAGGGGAGGTAGATCCTGAATGGGACGAAAATTCGGCTTGGGAAGATGAGGAATTATCTACTAGTTCAGGTGTTAGGCTACTAATCGAAGCCATTCGTCAGACCCTTAATATTCAGGATGAGGCTGTAGCCGAGACTTCTTCCCCTTTCTTCAAACGACAGAAGAGACAGGTTACTGCCTTCCCTTCTTACTCGCACTTTGCGGATATTTTAAAAGAACCCTGGCTAAAACCGGATTCTCGTTTCCAGGCTCCCAAAAAGTTAAAATTTCTATATCGTTTTACGGAGGAAGATACAAAATTTTGGGAGACTGCCCCAAAGGTAGATGCTCCTATTTCGCATTTAGCAAAAGCTACGGTTATTCCGTCAGTACAGTCTGTGACTTTAAAAGACTCTACCGATAGGAAGATAGAAGCATTACTAAAATCTATGTTTTCCTTATCAGGTGTCTCTCTCCGTCCAGTTCTGGCGAGTGCCTGGGTGCTTAAAGCCGTAGATGAGTGGCTTGCACAGGTTGTATCTGGGATGCAGTCGGACGATCCGTCGGAGGCCATTCAATTGGCAGAACAGATTTCAGAGGCTCTTACTTACGTGGGTGAGGCTTTATTGGATTCGGTGGCGCTACAGTCCCGTGTTTCTGCCTTAACAGTATCCGCAAGACGGTCTCTTTGGCTTAGGGTTTGGAATGCTGATTCGGACTCAAAGCAGACCTTGACGGCAGTTCCTTTTGAAGGCGAGTTTCTCTTTGGATCAGAGTTAAAGAAGATTATTTCAGATACTACGGGAGGAAAGAGCCCTTTCCTTCCGTCTGCTCCTAACAAACCAAAACCTACAAGATTTCGGTCCTTTCGTATGCAGGGCAGAGGTAACTTCCAGTCCTTTCGCCCCTTCTCCAGATTTCCACGGAGGGGATCATTCAGAGGTAGAGGAGCTCAGGCTACTCGCAGACCGGCCAGTAAGCCTGCCGACAAGCCTGAGGCATGACGCTTCGGGCCCTCTGGAGGGATCAATACAGGTTGGGGCTCGTTTACTTCAGTTCAGGGAAGTGTGGCTCCTATCGAAACCAGATCGGTGGGTAATGGGGGTCATTTCCAGAGGATATATGTTGGACTTCGAAGAGACAGTCCCAACCCGACTATTCGTCACACCTCTGCCAGACGACCCCTCCAGACGTCAAGCTCTCCTTCAGGCAACAGCAACCTTATTACAAAATGGAGTAATCTTTCCGGTCCCAGCTCCTCAAAGAGGTCGGGGCTTTTACTCGGGTCTTTTTCTCGTGGACAAGCCGGACGGTTCGTTTCGACCCATTCTAAATCTAAAAGCTCTCAATCCGTACCTCTCATCCCAAAAATTCAGGATGGAATCCATTCGCTCCATTATCGCAGCCATGGAGCCAGGGGAATATTTGGCTTCAATAGACATAAAGGACGCATACCTACATGTTCCAATTTGGATAGGACATCAATCTCTTCTGAGATTTGCAGTAGGTCCGTGGCATTTTCAGTTTCGCGCCCTTCCCTTTGGTCTCTCTACGGCTCCCCGGGTTTTTACAAAGGTCCTGGGTCATGTCGTTGCAGTTCTCCGTTGCCAAGGGGTCAACATCACCCCATACTTGGACGACCTGTTGATCAAGGCCCCGTCACCGGAGATTCTCACTCAGAACCTGCGTCTAACGACAGAGACCCTACAGTCGTTCTTGTGGATAATCAATTTTCCAAAGTCGTCTTTACTCCCGTCACAGAAAATGTTTTTTTTGGGTCTTCTATTCGACACCAACAGCCAGAGGGTGTTTCTTCCTACAGACAAGATTCAGGACTTACAAGCCAGAATCAGAACCCTGTTAAAATTGCCGGCAGTGTCAGTTTTCAGATGCATGCAGATACTGGGCAAGATGGTGTCCTCATTCGAGGCAGTTCCATACGCCAGATTTCATGCCCGACCTCTTCAAGCTCAGATTCTCCACTGTTGGACTCGGACGGATTCACGTCTCGAACTGCAGTTGATACGCTTGTCGGTAAGGACTCGTCAGTCGCTCCACTGGTGGCTTCACAGTCACAATTTGAGGAAGGGTGCGCCGTTAACAGTCTGGTCTTGGATGATGGTAACCACGGACGCAAGCCTCAGCGGTTGGGGAGCAGTGTTCCAGACTCATCATTTACAGGGGCGCTGGAGCACTCAAGAGTCAAAACTACAGATCAACATTCTGGAATTGAGGGCGATCCGGTATGCACTCATTCGGATTCAGACCATGGTGCAAGGCCATCCAGTTCGGGTGCAATCCGACAATGCCACGGCAGTGGCTTACCTCAACAAACAGCGAGGAACTCGCAGCTGGTCCGCAATGAGAGAGGTTGCTCAGATTCTCACGTGGGCGAAGCGTTGGATTCCCGTGCTTTCAGCAATTCACATTCCGGGAGTCGAGAACTGGGAGGCAGATTTTTTGAGTCGTCACACGATTCATCCGGGAGAATGGGAACTTCACCAGGAAGTGTTTCTTTCTCTAGTGGATCGCTGGGGAATGCCAGACATAGACCTGATGGCGTCACGCCTCAACAAAAAACGTCCTCTTTACGGATCAAGAACTCAGGATCCTCAAGCATTTCTGATCGATGCACTAACAGCTCCGTGGCAATTTCAGCTGGGTTACGTATTCCCGCCAATTCCATTGCTTCCATGTCTACTCCAACGCATTCGTCGAGAAGGCCTTGCAGTAATTCTGGTGGCTCCAGATTGGCCGCGCCGACAGTGGTACACTCTTCTAAGCAGCATGGTCGTCGGAGATCCTTTTCGCCTCCCTCTGCGACCAGATCTTCTTCTTCAAGGACCTTGTCGCCACCCAGATTTAATCGGCTGGCTTTGACGGCTTGGTTCTTGAATCCAACATTTTGAAAGCAAAGGGTCTTTCTCGTGCGGTTGTTCAGACGATGATTCGGGCTAGAAAACCGGTGACTTCTGGCATTTACCATAGAGTATGGCGTATTTACATTGCTTGGTGCGAAAAAAGGGACTTGACTCCGCATTTGTTTAGGCTTCCTCGCCTGCTCTCCTTTCTCCAGGAGGGTCTTGACAAGGGTTTGAGACTTTCTTCCCTGAAGGGTCAGGTTTCGGCCTTGTCGGTTCTTTTTCAAAAGAAATTAGCAATCATCCCAGAGGTTCAAACATTCCTGCAGGGAGTACTTCGAATTCAACCACCTTTTGTTCCTCCGATTCCTCCCTGGGATTTAAACTTGGTACTTACGGCCCTTCAAAACTCTCCATTTGAACCTTTAGAATCTGTGGAACTACGTTATCTAACACAAAAAGTTGTTTTTCTTTTGGCTATTGCCTCAGCTAGACGAGTGTCTGAGTTGGCGGCTTTTTCTTGCAAACCGCCCTTGTTAGTGTTTCATGAAAATCGGGTGGTTCTGCGGACAAAGCCTTCATTTCTTCCAAAGGTTGTTTCAGCATTCCATTTAAATCAGGACATTGTTCTTCCAGCTTTTAATCCGTCATCTTCTCAGGGGGAAAATTCACATTTGGCCCTCTTGGATGTTGTTCGGGCCTTACGTATTTATTTGTCTCGCACGGAGTCTTTCCTTCGTACGGATTCCTTGTTGGTATTGATTGATGTTCCCAAACGAGGTTGGCCTGCCTCTAAGAACACTGTGGCCCGTTGGGTAACTTCGGCCATCAGACAGGCTTACGTGTCCTCAAACGTTTCGGTTCCTGACTCAATTAGGGCTCATTCGACTAGAGCAGTTGGAGCGTCTTGGGCTGTTCGCGGTGGTGCATCTGTTGAGCAACTATGCAGGGCGGCGACCTGGTCGTCAGTCCATACGTTCACAAAGTTTTACCGGTTTCATACTTTTGGTTTGGAGACTGCCTCTGTTGGGCGTCGTATTTTACAGACGGCTATGCCGTCAACGTCTCCCTCCTCTCATTAGCTTGCTTTGGGAAGTCCCACAAGTAACGGCGCAGCGTCCCCCAGATGGAGGACAGAGAAATTGGGATTTTTGTTTACTTACCGTAAAATCTCTTTCTCTGAGTCCATCTGGGGGACGCTGCGATCCCTCCCATAGTTTGTCTGGTTTAATTGGTTAATTTTTTATTCTGGTCTATCTCCTTTGGCTTGGCTAAACGTTAACTGAATATGGCTGAGCAGGAAGGAGATGGGAGGGGTTAGAGGGGGGAGGAGTCAGCTTTTGATAGTTCTGTGCCAAACTCCACTACCACACACCTCTAACCCCACAAGTAACGGCGCGGCGTCCCCCAGATGGACTCAGAGAAAGAGATTTTACGGTAAGTAAACAAAAATCCCAATTTTGTTTCATCTAGCATGCATGTGTATTGCACATCCACTGTTCAGATGCAACGTATCCTGCAAACCATTAAAAAACAACTTGTAAACAAATTTTTATATTTGCAATTTTGTATGAATCCCGATTTCCATCTGTTTACCATACTGGATCTGTATTTTATCATAGCATCATTTTATTACTTCTGCTAACTTGCATATGTCCATTTATTACAAAGATACAACACAAAACATATTAATCACCATTTAAATGCAAAGTAGGTTGGTTACCTTCCAATCACAGTGATCACTGTCCTTTAGCGCATGTACGTATATATACTATTATAAAGAAGGCTGAGTATAACAAATTCTTTGTCATTAATCCAGTACTACTGTAGAATGTTGATATAAACACTGGCAAAAGCAAGTATAGACCGAAATGGCTATGAAATATTTGACATAATATAATTTAGCAGTATATATTCTATTAAAACATCTTAAGGTACTTATCACATACAGTAATGGGACCATCAGATTCTCATTGTTGCTGTGCTGATGCTGGATCTGATATCCATATAGGAACAAACAGATCTAGTGTAAGTATTTGGGTACCAGTGGTGCACTGCAATACATACTGTAAATCCACTATAGTGAGTCTTACAGGTCTGGAACATCCACATCATAAAGGTAATAAGCCAGGACTGTGAAGAAGATATAAAAGTATGTTTTTTTTTTAACCATGATTATAGCATGTTTAACAATGTACTTGCATATTATATGTAGACAACAAGACTTAAAGAACGTGTGTGTGGAACCAAAAGTGGTCAACAACTGCTCATTAGACTAGTCCATGACAGGCACTGCCTAAAAATGCATTACTTTGCTTTAATGAAGTAATCAGGTATCATGCAGCTCTTTCCTATGGTGGCAGGGGGAGCCAGTGAGGTACACTCCCTCATGTCCTTCCTTCTCTGAGCTCAGGTTTGCTGCAGATGTACTGTGTTGTCTCCATCTGTTATGTGTGGGACACTGATTGGAAATAAAGCAGGAAGAAGCGGTGTGTCGTAGGTGAAGGCACTGCTGTCTGTTACCCATGACTTGTATATCATCATCACCCACTCATTATCTCCCGCCTCAACTATTGTTACCACCACCTCTCTGGCCTCCCCTGTTCTCATCTTTCCTCTCTCTCATTTATTCAACCTCTGTCCACAGTCCCTTCCGCCACATCCGATCGACATCTCACCTCCACCCTTGTTACCTCCTCTCATGCCCAGCCCCAAGACTTCCGCATTGTCAACCTCCTCTGGAACTCGCTTCCATGACCAGCTATTCTATCTGCTTTAGATGTGCAATAAAAACACCTTTTCATTAAAGCCTACCATCCATCCTTGACTCTCGCTTCTTCCCAGTTCTCCTTTGAACTCGTCATGCCTCTGCTCCATATGAAGATTTCACGGGCAGGGTGCTCTTTCCTCTTTTGTTTCTCTTTAGCACTATCCGGGCCACCTGTGTTATTTGGCTCCAAGCGTATTTAAATGTACGTTTATATAAGAAGTTCACAGTACGATAGATAATCATGTGGCTATAGTACTCTTTATCATGGTCATGCTAATTTGTGTACACAGATTGATGTTCTGATATACTGTAATTCAGCTCACCGAAAGTTCGGCATTCTCCGCTGCACTTGCATAAATTGAGTGAAGGTCACCTGTCTCCCAGCGGCTCAGCATATCGGCCTTACATATTTTCTCTTCATTCCGTTCACAAACTCTTACAGGACACTTCACATCTGAGGATGACTTGAATCTTCTGATAGCCAAGAACACGCGGCTGGAGATCTATGTGGTGACACCAGAGGGACTGCGTCCTGTAAAAGAGGTCGGGATGTATGGCAAGATTGCAGTCATGGAACTTTTTAGACCCAAGGTAATGCTGTTGATTCTGTTTTCAGGATCCGTTATTAAGGTGCATTCATGACAATGAAAATAATAATAATATACGTTAGAAATTATAGGGATTTTTGTTCGTTTTCAAGTTGAGAGCATTTGTTGTGTATGTGATCTCTGTAATATGTATGATCTCAGATAAGTGTGATGTACATTCCTCTGATAAGAAGTAGGATGTGATAAGTTTTACTGCATTATATGGGGGAGTTGTGTCATCATATGTTTGCCTTGTGTTCTTATGTCTAGGGCGAGAGTAAAGACCTGCTGTTCGTGCTGACCGCCAAATACAATGCCTGTATCCTGGAGTATAAACAAACTGGGGACAGTATCGATATAATCACTCGCGCACATGGCAACGTACAGGTACTGCTCAGCAGCCAAATCACACACTCCTCTATCTCCTTATGTATATACGGATTCTGATGCTTCTGTTATGTATTCCCATTTCTTATGCTTCAATAAGTGTCTCCTACTGTGTTTGTCAGGATCGCATTGGCCGTCCTTCAGAAACCGGGATCATTGGTATCATAGACCCAGATTGTCGCATGATTGGGCTACGTCTGTACGACGGTTTGTTTAAAGTCATCCCATTGGAGAGAGACAATAAAGAGTTAAAGGCTTTCAACATCCGATTGGAGGAGCTTCACGTCATTGATGTCAAGTTCCTCTATAGTTGTCAAGCTCCTACTATTTGCTTTGTATACCAAGATCCTCAAGGCCGGCATGTGAAAACCTATGAGGTGTCCCTCAGGGAAAAGGAGTTCAGCAAAGGTCCCTGGAAGCAGGAAAACGTGGAGGCCGAGGCTTCAATGGTGATTGCAGGTATGTACACAAAAGATATATAGCATTTCCAGCTACAGTAAAGCTTTGTACCTTTACTCTTTGAAGGAGCTTTCCAACCATTTTACTTTATTGGTTTGTACATGCCCTTCTGCAGCCTTTAGTAAATACTTGGCTTTATCTTTTCAGGTAAGTCCTCACTTTATTGACCAAACCTTCCAGCTAGGAGTCTATTGACATTGCCCTTGGATACAACAAAGAACTACTGTGTAATAATGTTATTAATATAGCAATCTTCTTTGCTATAGAACGCAGTGCTTTAAAAAAACACTGCACGCAAATGAGACAAGTATTACTAGACTACAGAAAACAGGGGTAAGCATATTTGGGTTGTATTTTCTTATTTTTAGGAGACAAAAGTGCAATTATTTTGATTGTTTAATCGGGATGTAGTGATGTCACCGGCGGTCAGGAGACCGTCGGACACAATACCGACACCTACATCCTGGACACTCACTATCCCGACGGTCAGTATGCTGACCAACAGGGGCTATTCCGACTCGTGGCTGTCCTCAACACCCATAGAGTGGGAATAGAACCGCAGCGAGTCACACATACCCAACCCGTTTCATCAATCCTCAGTAGTGGAACAGTTTGAGGTGTTTAAAAGCGTTGGGTATGGTATACCGGCGGTCAGAAAAAAGACACCAGCATCCTGACTGCAGCAGTCATCTAACCCTCCCTCCTTGCAGCCTAATCCTTACCCTCCCTCCCTCTGCATTCTGAAAGCTTTTGGGATTCTGGCGCCAGTATTCTGACATCCGAGATCCCGAATACCGGCATCTCAACTACATCCAGTTTAAAATTGTAGTCTAGTCTTCTGCACTGATGGAGGTGTGAGTTCTGTAAGTAGACGTGTCTGTAAGATCTACAGCTGCCTTCATACACAACGACACCTCATGATCTTGGCTGTGCATCTGGTTATATTTCTCTCTGATCAAATACTGGTGGTGTGCGCTGTGCAGAATCTTTCCACCCTTTGTTGTGGTTACTTTGTATTGATCTTAGTCAGGTAATTGGCTCCAGCTGATTCAGTTGTTCTCTGCAGCCCCTGCTGGGCGTCTTAAGCAATGGGGGTCTATCAGAGCTATTCAACTGCTGCTCCGATCAGACGCCCATTACCAGTTAAGACGTCTGACAGCTCCTGTCTAAAGTGCGCGAGTGGAGTCCAGAGTCCGGGTTTGGGTGCTTTGGGTGCCCAAATTTTGGCCTTTTTAACCTACTGTTTTCTCTCTCCTTATGACGCTGCGAGCAGAAAAATGTGATGGCTGCGGCTAATGGGCATCTATTGGCAAAATTGAATAGCTCCGATAGTTTCCCATTACTATAGACGGCCAGCAGGTGGCGCCCACCACAATTGAATTTGCCCCTAGAAATCCTTCCTCACTGTCATGGCGTTTAAGCTGTTTTTTACACTGGAGGTCAGTCGATGAGTGCTCGAACAGTAGTCTTTTAGTATCTTCCACCTTTGTTGGTATTTAGTAGTTTCCGTTTGACTTCATAGTATACGTTTGATTTGTTCAGCTAACTGCTCCAGCAGTATCGATCAGTATGGAATAGTTGGTGTACATTCTTCAGGAATAAACAGGGGGAGGAGCTTGAGCTTTGCAATGAGATTTAAAATGCCCAAGCTACTATACTGTCCCTCTGTAGCCCAGTCGGGATTCTGCTGTCAGTCTTCTGACTGCCGGTATTTAGTATCCAGACCCATTATTTACTATGCAGAGGGTGGGGTAAAGAGAATGATTGTTACCCGATTCAGCATCCTATGTGCTCAGGATAAATGTCTCATCATGAACTTACGAGCATCTTGTCTTTCATTCCGTAACACTTAATCACCAGAGGAGAAATGGGCTTGTATACTTGTGTTAATGAAACACATGGCTAGCATATAGAAACAAGGTGTTTGCTTGACCGTGCTTCCAACCAGAGGTCCTGAGGCAGACTTGTTCAAGCATCCACGCTAAAATAGGATACTAAAGTAAAAGTATCCCATGTAATACAGTATATGCTGCATTGATCTTTAAACAAAACTATATCCCTGCTTTGTATTTTCACTCTCGTTTGTCTATATTTATTATGGGGTTAAAAAAATAAAATAAAGGTGGAAATTCAAATGTTTGAAAAGTCGGTTGGGTGTCCGTTTGTTTTTTCCTATCCAATAGACGGGAAAAAGACTCCCAACTGACTTTTCAAACATTTGAATCTCCCCCATAGAGCGTAAGAATAAAAACCATTTCCTGGTTTTCAGAGTTTCACCCAGTTTTGAAAATAACCTAAAAAAAACCGAGGAAATGTTTTGCAGTGTTTATTACTTGTTTTCATTGTGTCCGTTTACAATTGCAAAGTCTTGTAGCACATGAAGTGACTTGCAGTGTGTCTGTGTCTCAGTTCCAGAGCCTTTTGGAGGAGCCATTATAATAGGTCAAGAATCCATAACCTACCACAATGGCGAAAAATACTTGGCAATAGCACCTCCGATCATTAAGGTGAGTGGTCAATATATTAGTTGAACTATATATGGTACAGTTAAAGGATGTCTCAATTTCCCATCCAGAGCATTAGGGGAGTGGTTTTACCTATTTTGTAGGCGTTTAGACTGGCTGTTACCAATCCTTCTCACCCACCATACACTGCGTACCAAGGTTATGCTTCCGGTTGTAGGAGAATAATCACTGACACCAAAAAGCTGCTTCACGGTCACCTGGGTGCAGTGTGTAACTGCAGCAGCACTTCTTATCCGTTGTGCGGGGACAGTTATTCCTGACAGAGTACTTTGGATCAGGAATGTTGACTCTTCTGCACATGGAAGATGGGAAGGCAGCCCAAAAAATTCAGTAATTCGCTGTTTTACACTGGAGTTTTTGGTTCTATTTTCAAAATTTAAAACACAATATGAATATGGAATATATTTGTTCAAGCCACATAATGCACTGAATATAAAATGTTAAAGCGTATATTGAGTACTCCGCGCCAGTGGTACCATTGAAACCTTTCCTGCAGAATACACCATTATTATTGCACTTTCCTATATCTGTTCTCGTTGTGCTTGTATTGTAATTTTTTGGTTGTGTAGATAATAGAATATGCTGCTGTGGCATATCTACATAATAATTCAGTCCTTTAACACTGCATTAGTGATTCTGGATACATTTTAATAGCACAAAAGCCAAAAAGCATATTCTAGTCAAGTAGCCAGAACCTTAAGCATTTCCAGCCGGGATACGGTCATTAGGTCGACAACACTTAGGTCGACCACTATTGGTCACTAGGTCAACATGGTCATTAGGTCGACATGTACTAGGTCAACATGGAAGAAGGTCGACATGCGTTTTTCACAAATTTTTTTGTTTTGTTACTTTTTCATACTTTACGATCCACGTGGACTACGATTGGGATTAGTAACCTGTGCCGCGGTAGCGGAGCAAGGCACGAGGGGACACTGTGCACTAATTGGGGTTCCCCTTCACTTTACAATGAAAACAACACCAAAAAAAAAGTACAAAAACTCACGTCGACCTTTTTCCATGTCGACCTAGTACATGTCAACCTAAGAACTGTGTCTACCTAGTCACTGTCGACCAATAGTGGTCGACCTAATGACTGTTGACCTTTCATCCTCCGCATGCTGCTCGGTTGGCTCCCGGCTACCGCTGCCCGACATAGCCCAGCACGCACACTTCTCTTCAGTGGCGGGGTTTATCTTCAATTCGGCACAGGCCTATGAGCCAGTCAAAGCTCGCGGACCGGCAGCTAAGGCTCCTGATTTGCTGCCGGACCGCAAGCTTTGATTGGCTCGCGGATCGGCGCTTAATTAAAGATAAACGCTGGAGACTGAGGGGCAGGAGAGGCGCACGCTGCGCTCTCCTTCCCGCCCTCACATACAGGAGAGGGGGGCGGGCACTGTGGGGACATGTGTATCTGGCACTGGGGGCATAGCTGGCACTGCGGGGACATGTGTATCTGGCATTGGGGCCATAACTAGCACTGGGGACATGTGTATCTGGCACTGGGGGCATAGCTGGCACTGCGGGGACATGTGTATCTGGCACTGGGGGCATAGCTGGCACTGCGGGGACATGTGTATCTGGCATTGGGGGCATAGCTGGCACTGCGGGGACATGTGTATCTGGCATTGGGGGCATAGCTGGCACTGCGGGGACATGTGTATCTGGCATTGGGGGCATAGCTGGCACTGCGGGGACATGTGTATCTGGCATTGGGGGCATAGCTGATACTGCGGAGACGTGTATCTGGCACTGGGGCATACCTGGCACTGTGGGGAAATGTGTATCTGGCACTGTGGGGCATATATGTATTTGGCACTGTGGGGCATTTATGTATTTGGCACTGTGGGGCATATATGTATCTGGCACTGTGGGGCATATATGTATCTGGCACTGTGGGACATATGTATCTGACATTGGGGGCTTATATGTATCTGGCACTGGGGGGCATACATGTTCCTGGCACTGTTTGGGCATATATGTATTTGGCACTGTGGAGCATATATGTATCTGGCATTTCTCTAACGTCCTAGTGGATGCTGGGACTCCGTCAGGACCATGGGGAATAGCGGGCTCCGCAGGAGACAGGGCACATCTAAAAAAGCTTTTAGGTCACATGGTGCGTACTGGCTCCTCCCCCTATGACCCTCCTCCAAGCCTCAGTTAGGTTTTTGTGCCCGTCCGAGAGGGTGCAATCTAGGTGGCTCTCCTAAAGAGCTGTTTAGAAAAGTTTTTTTTTAGGTTTCAATCTCAGTGATTCCTGCTGGCAACAGGATCACTGCATCGAGGGACTTAGGGGAGAGATTTCCAACTCACCTGCGTGCAGGATGGATTGGAGTCTTAGGCTACTGGACACTTAGCTCCAGAGGGAGTCGGAACACAGGTCAGCCTGGGGTTCGTCCCGGAGCCGCGCCGCCGATCCCCCTTACAGACGCTGAAGAGACGGCAGAACGGAGGTCCGGAAAGCAGGCGGCAGAAGACTCCTCAGTCTTCTTGAAGGTAGCGCACAGCACGGCAGCTGTGCGCCATTGTTGTCACACGGCTCACTGACTCAGTCACGGAGGGTGCAGGGCGCTGCTGGGGGCGCCCTGGGCAGCAATATAATTACCTTTAGTGGCAAAATAAATACATCACATATAGCCATTAAGGCTATATGTATGTATTTTAACCCAGGCCAGTTTCTTAAAAACCGGGGAAAAGCCCGCCGAAAAAGGGGCGGAGCTTATTCTCCTCAGCACTCAGCGCCATTTTCCTGCTCAGCTCCGCTGGTGAGGAAGGCTCCCAGGTCTCTCCCCTGCACTGCACTACAGAAACAGGGTAACAAAGAGAAGGGGGGCATAAATTGGCGATATTTATATATTAAGAGCGCATATATAGTAAACAACACCTTCTAGGGTTGTTTATATACATTTATAGCGCTTTTGGTGTGTGCTGGCAAACTCTCCCTCTGTCTCCCCAAAGGGCTAGGGGGTCCTGTCTTCGATTAGAGCATTCCCTGTGTGGCTGCTGTGTGTCGGTACGTGTGTGTCGACATGTATGAGGACGATGTTGGTGTGGAGGCAGAGCAATTGCCGATGATGGTAATGTCACCCCCTAGGGAGTCGACACCGGAATGGATGGCTTTAGTTATGGAATTACGTGATAATGTCAGCACATTACAAAAGTCAGTTGACGAAATAAGACGCCCGGCAAACCAGTTAGTACCGGTTCAGGCGTCTCAGACACCGTCAGGGGCTGTAAAACGTCCTTTACCTCAGTCAGTCGACACGGGTACCGACACAGATGAATCTAGTGTCGACGGTGAAGAAACAAACGTATTTTCCAATAGGGCCACACGTTATATGATCACGGCAATGAAGGAGGCTTTGCAGATCTCTGATACTGCTGGTACCTCAAAAAGGGGTATTATGTGGGGGGTGAAAAAACTACCTGTATTTTTTCCAGAATCAGAGGAATTGAATGACGTGTGTGATGAAGCGTGGGTTAACCCCGATAGAAAACTGCTAATTTCCAAGAAGTTATTGGCATTATACCCTTTCCCACCAGAGGTTAGGGCGCGCTGGGAAACACCCCCTAGGGTGGATAAGGCGCTCACACGTTTATCAAAGCAAGTGGCGTTGCCGTCTCCTGATACGGCCGCCCTCAAGGATCCAGCAGATAGGAGGCTGGAAACTACACTGAAGAGTATATACACACATACTGGTGTTATACTGCGACCGGCAATAGCCTCAGCCTGGATGTGCAGTGCTGGGGTAGTGTGGTTGGATTCTCTGACTGAAAATATTGATACCCTGGATAGGGACAGTATTTTATTGACTCTAGAGCAATTAAAGGATGCTTTCCTTTATATGCGAGATGCTCAGAGGGATGTTTGTACTCTAGCATCAAGAGTAAGCGCGATGTCCATATCTGCCAGAAGAAGTTTATGGACGCGACAGTGGTCAGGTGATGCGGATTCCAAGAGGCATATGGAAGTATTGCCATATAAAGGAGAGGAATTGTTTGGGGTCGGTCTTTCGGACCTGGTGGCCACGGCAACTGCCGGCAAATCCACTTTTTTACCTCAGACCCCCTCCCAACAGAAAAAGACACCGTCTTTTCAGCCGCAGTCCTTTCGCTCCTATAAAAAGCGACCAAAAGGACAGTCTTATCTGCCGCGAGGCAGAGGAAAGGGTAAGAAAGGGCAGCAAGCAGCCCCTGCCCAGGAACAGAAGCCCGCCCCGGCTTCTACAAAGCCATCAGCATGACGCTGGGGCTTTACAAGCGGACTCAGGAACGGTGGGGGGTCGACTCAAGATTTTCAGCAATCAATGGGTTCACTCACAAGTGGACCCGTGGGTCCTGCAGATAGTATCTCAGGGTTACATGCTGGAGTTCGAAAGGTCTCCCCCTCGCCGGTTCCTAAAGTCTGCTTTACCAACGTCTCCCTCAGAAAGGACGACGGTTTTGGAAGCCATTCACAAGCTGTATTCTCAGCAGGTGATAGTCAAGGTACCCCTCCTACAACAGGGAAAGGGGTATTATTCCACACTATTTGTGGTACCGAAACCGGACGGTTCGGTAAGGCCTATTCTAAATCTGAAATCCTTGAACCTGTACATAAAGAAATTCAAGTTCAAGATGGAGTCACTCAGAGCAGTGATAGCGAATCTGGAAGAAGGAGACTTCATGGTGTCCTTGGACATAAAAGATGCTTATCTACATGTCCCGATTTACCCCTCACACCAAGGGTATCTCAGGTTCGTGATACAAGACTGTCATTATCAGTTTCAAACGCTGCCGTTTGGGTTGTCCACGGCCCCTCGGGTCTTTACCAAGGTAATGACCGAAATGATGGTTCTTCTACGAAGAAAAGGCGTATTAATTATCCCTTACTTGGACGATCTCCTGATAAGGGCAAAGTCCAGAGAACAGCTGGAAGTCGGTGTAGCGCTAACACAAGTAGTGCTTCAGCAACACGGGTGGATTCTAAATCTTCCAAGATCTCAATTGACCCCGACAACACATCTGCTGTTCCTGGGCATGATTCTGGACACGGTTCAGAAAAAGGTATTTCTCCCGGAAGAGAAAGCAAGGGAGTTATCCGAACTTGTCAAGAACCTCCTAAAACCAGGAACTGTGTCAGTACATCAATGCACAAGAGTCCTGGGAAAGATGGTGGCTTCGTACGAAGCGATTCCATTCGGCAGATTCCATGCACGAACATTTCAGTGGGATCTGCTGGACAAATGGTCCGGATCGCATCTGCACATGCATCAGCGGATAACACTGTCACCGAGAACAAGGTTGTCTCTCCTGTGGTGGTTGCAGACTGCCCATCTGTTAGTGGGCCGCAGATTCGGCATACAGGACTGGGTCCTGGTGACTACGGATGCCAGCCTACGAGGTTGGGGAGCAGTCACAAAGGGAAGAAACTTCCAGGGCGTGTGGTCAAACCTGGAGACGTCTCTTCACATAAATATACTGGAGCTAAGAGCGATCTACAATGCTCTAAGCCTGGCAAAATCGCTGCTTCAGGGTCAGCCGGTGTTGATCCAGTCCGACAACATCACGGCAGTCGCCCACGTAAACCGACAAGGCGGCACGAGAAGCAGGAGTGCAATGGCAGAAGCTGCAAGGATTCTGCGCTGGGCGGAGAATCATGTCGTAGCACTGTCAGCAGTGTTCATCCCGGGAGTGGACAACTGGGAAGCAGATTTCCTCAGCAGACACGACCTTCACCCGGGAGAGTGGGGACTTCATCCAGAAGTTTTCCACATGATTGTGAACCGTTGGGAAAAACCAAAGGTGGACATGGTGGCGTCTCGCCTCAACAAAAAATTGGACAGGTATTGCGCCAGGTCAAGAGACCCTCAGGCAATAGCTGTGGACGCTCTGGTAACACCGTGGGTGTACCAGTCAGTGTATGTGTTCCCTCCTCTGCCTCTCATACCAAAGGTACTGAGAATTATACGGAAAAGAGGAGTAAGAACAATACTGGTAGCTCCGGACTGGCCAAGAAGAACTTGGTATCCGGAACTTCAAGAGATGCTCACGGAGGATCCGTGGCCTCTACCTCTAAGAAGGGATCTGCTTCAGCAGGGACCTTGTATGTTCCAAGACTTACCGCGGCTGCGTTTGACGGCATGGCGGTTGAACGCCGGATTCTAAAAGAGAAGGGCATTCCTGAGGAAGTTATTCCAACTTTAATTAAAGCCAGGAAAGAAGTGACCGCACAATATTATCACCGCATTTGGAGAAAATATGTTGCGTGGTGTGAGGCCAAGAAGGCTCCAACGGAAGAATTTCAATTGGGTCGATTCTTACATTTCCTGCAAGCAGGATTGTCTATGGGCCTCAAATTGGGGTCCATTAAAGTTCAAATTTCGGCCTTATCAATTTTCTTCCAGAAGGAATTGGCGTCAGTGCCTGAAGTACAAACTTTTGTCAAAGGTGTACTACATATACAACCCCCAATAGTGCCTCCAGTGGCACCGTGGGATTTGAACGTGGTTCTAAATTTTCTCAAATCTCATTGGTTTGAGCCTTTAAAATCGGTAGATTTAAAATACCTTACATGGAAGGTAACCATGCTGTTGGCCCTGGCTTCAGCCAGGAGAGTTTCGGAGTTGGCAGCTTTGTCATACAAAAGCCCATATCTGATATTCCATTCGGACAGGGCCGAATTGAGGACACGTCCTCAATTTCTCCCTAAGGTGGTTTCGGCATTTCACTTGAACCAGCCTATTGTGGTGCCTGCGGCTACTAGCGACTTGGAGGACTCCAAGTTACTGGACGTTGTCAGAGCATTAAAAATATATATTTCAAGGACAGCTGGAGTCAGAAAATCTGACTCGTTGTTTACATTGTATGCACCCAACAAGTTGGGTGCTCCTGCGTCTAAACAGACGATTGCACGTTGGATATGTAGTACAATCCAACTTGCACATTCTGTGGCAGGCCTGCCACAGCCTAAATCTGTGGCAGGCCTGCCACAGCCTAAATCTGTAAAGGCCCATTCCACAAGGAAAGTGGGCTCATCCTGGGCGGCTGCCCGAGGAGTCTCGGCATTACAACTTTGCCGAGCAGCTACGTGGTCAGGGGAGAACACGTTTGTAAAATTTTACAAATTTGATACTCTGGCTAAAGAGGACCTGGAGTTCTCTCATTCGGTGCTGCAGAGTCATCCGCACTCTCCCGCCCGTTTGGGAGCTTTGGTATAATCCCCATGGTCCTGACGGAGTCCCAGCATCCACTAGGACGTTAGAGAAAATAAGAATTTACTTACCGATAATTCTATTTCTCATAGTCCGTAGTGGATGCTGGGCGCCCATCCCAAGTGCGGATTGTCTGCAATGCTTGTACATAGTTATTGTTACAAAAATCGGGTTATTACTGTTGTTGTGAGCCATCTGTTCAGAGGCTACTTCGTTTGTGCTATCATACTGTTAACTGGGTTCAGATCACAAGTTGTACGGTGTGATTGGTGTGGCTGGTATGAGTCTTACCCGGGATTCAAGATCCTTCCTTATTGTGCACGCTCGTCCGGGCACAGTACCTAACTGAGGCTTGGAGGAGGGTCATAGGGGGAGGAGCCAGTACGCACCATGTGACCTAAAAGCTTTTTTAGATGTGCCCTGTCTCCTGCGGAGCCCGCTATTCCCCATGGTCCTGACGGAGTCCCAGCATCCACTACGGACTATGAGAAATAGAATTATCGGTAAGTAAATTCTTATTTTCTCTGACGTCCTAGTGGATGCTGGGACTTCCGTAAGGACCATGGGGAATAGCGGCTCCGCAGGAGACTGGGCACAAAAGTAAAAGCTTTAGACTAGCTGGTGTGCACTGGCTCCTCCCCCTATGACCCTCCTCCAAGCCTCAGTTAGATTTTTGTGCCCGAACGAGAAGGGTGCATGCTAGGTGGCTCTCCTGAGCTGCTTAGAAGTAAAAGTTTAAATAGGTTTTTTATTTTCAGTGAATACTGCTGGCAACAGGCTCACTGCATCGTGGGACTAAGGGGAGAAGAAGCGAACTCACCTGCGTGCAGAGTGGATTGGGCTTCTTGGCTACTGGACATTAGCTCCAGAGGGACGATCACAGGTTCAGCCTGGATGGGTCCCGGAGCCGCGCCGCCGGCCCCCTTACAGAGCCAGAAGAGCGAAGAGGTCCGGAGAAAGCGGCGGCAGAAGACGTTCCTGTCTTCAAATAAGGTAGCGCACAGCACTGCAGCTGTGCGCCATTGCTCTCAGCACACTTCACACTCCGGTCACTGAGGGTGCAGGGCGCTGGGGGGGAGCGCCCTGAGACGCAATAAAACACTATAAAAACCTTATATGGCTAAAGAAATGCATCACATATAGCTCCTAGGCTATATGGATGCATTTAACCCCTGCCAGTTTTCCTGAAAAAAGCGGGAGAAAAGGCAGCCGAGAAGGGGGCGGAGCCTATCTCCTCAGCACACAAGCGCCATTTTCCCTCACAGCTCAGCTGGAAGGACGGCTCCCTGACTCTCCCCTGCAGTCCTGCTACAAGAATCAGGGTAAAACAAGAGAGGGGGGGCGCTATTGGCAGCTAATATATAATACAGCAGCTATAACAGGGAGTAACACTTATATAAGGTTATCCCTGCATATATATAGCGCTCTGGTGTGTGCTGGCAAACTCTCCCTCTGTCTCCCCAAAGGGCTAGTGGGGTCCTGTCCTCTATCAGAGCATTCCCTGTGTGTGTGCTGGGTGTCGGTACGATTGTGTCGACATGTATGAGGAGGAAAATGATGTGGAAGCAGAGCAATTGCCTGTGTTAGTGATGTCACCCCCTAGGGAGTCGACACCTGACTGGATGGTCGTATTTAAAGAATTACGTGACAATGTCAGCACTTTGCAAAAAACTGTTGACGACATGAGACAGCCGGCAAATCAGTTAGTGCCTGTTCAGGCGTCTCAGACACCGTCAGGGGCGCTAAAACGCCCGTTACCTCAGATGGTCGACACAGACCCAGACACGGATACTGAATCCAGTGTCGACGGTGAGGAGACAAACGTAATGTCCAGTAGGGCCACACGTTACATGATCACGGCAATGAAGGAGGCATTGAACATTTCTGACACTACAAGTACCACAAAAAAGGGTATTATGTGGGGTGTGAAAAAACTACCAGTAGTTTTTCCTGAATCAGAGGAATTAAATGAGGTGTGTGATAAAGCGTGGGTTTCCCCCGATAAAAAACTGCTGATTTCTAACAAATTATTGGCACTATACCCTTTCCCGCCAGAGGTTAGGGCACGTTGGGAAACACCCCCTAGGGTAGATAAGGCGCTCACACGCTTATCAAAACAAGTGGCGTTACCGTCTCCTGATACGGCCGCCCTCAAGGAACCAGATGATAGAAGGCTGGAAAATATCCTAAAAGGTATATACACACATACTGGTGTTATACTGCGACCAGCAATCGCCTCAGCCTGGATGTGCAGCGCTGGAGTGGCTTGGTCGGATTCCCTGACTGAAAATATTGATACCCTGGATAGGGACAGTATTTTATTAACTATAGAGCATTTAAAGGATGCATTACTATATATGCGTGATGCACAGAGGGATATTTGCACCCTGGCATCAAGAGTGAGTGCGATGTCCATTTCTGCCAGAAGGGCGTTATGGACGCGACAGTGGTCAGGTGATGCAGATTCCAAACGACATATGGAAGTATTGCCGTATAAAGGGGAGGAGTTATTTGGGGTCGGTCTATCAGACCTGGTGGCCACGGCAACGGCTGGAAAGTCCACCTTTTTACCCCAGGTCACCTCTCAGCAGAAAAAGACACCGTCTTTTCAAACTCAGTCCTTTCGTTCCTATAAGAACAAGCGAGCAAAAGGCCACTCATTTCTGCCCCGGGGCAGAGGAAGAGGAAAAAGACTGCACCAGGCAGCCTCTTCCCAGGAGCAGAAGCCCTCCCCCGCTTCTGCCAAGTCTTCAGCATGACGCTGGGGCTTTACAAGCGGACTCAGGCACGGTGGAGGCCCGTCTCAAAAATTTCAACGCGCAGTGGGCTCACTCGCAAGTGGACCCCTGGATCCTGCAGGTAGTATCACAGGGGTACAAATTGGAATTCGAGACGTCTCCCCCTCGCCGATTCCTGAAGTCTGCTCTTCCAACGTCTCCCTCCGACAGGGAGGCAGTATTGGAAGCTATTCACAAGCTGTATTCCCAGCAGGTGATAATCAAGGTACCCCTCCTACAACAGGGAAAGGGGTATTATTCCACGCTGTTTGTGGTACCGAAGCCGGACGGCTCGGTGAGACCAATTTTAAATCTGAAATCCTTGAACACTTACATAAAAAGGTTCAAATTCAAGATGGAATCACTCAGAGCAGTGATAGCGAACCTGGAAGAAGGGGACTATATGGTATCTCTGGACATCAAAGATGCTTATCTCCATGTCCCAATCTTCCCTTCTCACCAGGGGTACCTCAGGTTTGTGGTTCAAAACTGTCATTATCAGTTTCAGACGCTGCCGTTTGGATTGTCCACGGCACCCCGGGTCTTTACCAAGGTAATGGCCGAAATGATGATTCTTCTTCGAAGAGAAGGCGTCTTAATTATCCCTTACTTGGACGATCTCCTGATAAGGGCAAGATCCAGGGAACAGTTAGAGTTCGGAGTAGCACTGTCTCAGGTAGTGCTACGTCAGCACGGGTGGATTCTAAATATCCCAAAATCACAGCTGATTCCAACAACACGTCTACTGTTCCTGGGGATGATTCTGGACACAGTCCAGAAAAAGGTGTTTCTCCCGGAGGAGAAGGCCAGGGAGTTATCCGAGCTAGTCAGGAACCTCCTAAAACCAGGCCAAGTGTCAGTGCATCAATTCACGAGAGTCCTGGGAAAAATGGTGGCTTCTTACGAAGCAATTCCATTCGGAAGATTCCATGCAAGAACTTTTCAGTGGGATCTGCTGGACAAATGGTCCGGATCGCATCTTCAGATGCATCAGCGGATAACCCTATCTCCAAGGACAAGGGTGTCTCTCCTGTGGTGGTTACAGAGTGCTCATCTTCTAGAGGGCCGCAGATTCGGCATTCAGGATTGGATGCTGGTGACCACGGATGCCAGTCTGAGAGGCTGGGGAGCAGTCACACAGGGTAGAAATTTCCAGGGCTTGTGGTCAAGCATGGAAACGTCTCTTCACATAAATATCCTGGAACTAAGGGCCATTTACAATGCCCTAAGTCAAGCAAGGCCTCTGCTTCAGGGTCAGTCGGTATTGATCCAATCGGACAACATCACGGCAGTCGCCCACGTCAACAGACAGGGCGGCACAAGAAGCAGGAGGGCAATGGCAGAAGCTGCAAGGATTCTCCGCTGGGCGGAAAATCATGTGGTAGCACTGTCAGCAGTGTTCATTCCGGGAGTGGACAACTGGGAAGCAGACTTCCTCAGCAGACACGACCTCCACCCGGGGGAGTGGGGACTTCACCCAGAAGTCTTCCAAGTGATTGTAAACCGTTGGGAAAAACCAAAGGTGGACATGATGGCGTCCCGTCTCAACAAAAAACTGGACAGATATTGCGCCAGGTCAAGGGACCCTCAGGCAGCTGCGTTTGACGGCATGGAGGTTGAACGCCGGATCCTGAAGGAAAAAGGCATTCCAGATGAAGTCATCCCTACCCTGGTCAAGGCCAGAAAGGATGTAACCGCAAAACATTATCACCGCATTTGGCGGAAATATGTTGCTTGGTGCGAGGCCAAGAAGGCCCCTACAGAGGAATTTCAACTGGGTCGTTTCCTGCATTTCCTGCAAACAGGACTATCTATGGGCCTAAAATTAGGGTCCATTAAGGTTCAAATTTCGGCCCTGTCAATCTTCTTCCAAAAAGAACTGGCTTCAGTGCCTGAAGTTCAGACGTTTGTCAAAGGGGTACTGCATATACAGCCTCCTTTTGTGCCTCCAGTGGCACCTTAGGATCTCAATGTAGTGTTGAGTCTCCTAAAATCACATTGGTTTGAACCACTCACCACTGTGGAATTGAAATATCTCACATGGAAAGTGGTCATGCTGTTAGCCCTGGCTTCAGCCAGGCGTGTCTCTGAATTGGCGGCTTTATCATATAAAAGCCCTTACTTAATTTTTCATTCAGACAGGGCAGAACTGAGGACTCGCCCTCAATTTCTCCCTAAGGTGGTTTCAGCGTTTCACATGAACCAGCCTATTGTGGTACCTGCGGCGACTAGGGACTTGGAGGACTCCAAGTTGCTGGACGTAGTCAGGGCCCTGAAAATATATGTTTTATATATATGAAAATCTGACTCGCTGTTTATCCTGTATGCACCCAACAAGCTGGGTGCTCCTGCTTCTAAGCAGACGATTGCTCGTTGGATTTGTAGTACAATTCAGCTTGCACATTCTGTGGCAGGCCTGCCACAGCCAAAATCTGTAAAAGCCCATTCCACAAGGAAAGTGGGCTCATCTTGGGCGGCTGCCCGAGGGGTCTCGGCTTTACAACTTTGCTGAGCAGCTACTTGGTCAGGGGCAAACACGTTTGCTAAATTTTACAAATTCGATACCCTGGCTGAGGAGGACCTGGAGTTCTCTCATTCGGTGCTGCAGAGTCATCCGCACTCTCCCGCCCGTTTGGGAGCTTTGGTATAATCCCCATGGTCCTTACGGAAGTCCCAGCATCCACTAGGACGTCAGAGAAAATAAGAATTTACTTACCGATAATTCTATTTCTCGTAGTCCGTAGTGGATGCTGGGCGCCCATCCCAAGTGCGGATTGTCTGCAATACTTGTATATAGTTATTGTTACAAAAAAATCGGGTTGTTTATTGTTGTGAGCCATCTTTTCAGAGGCTCCTACGTTTATCATACTGTTAACTGGGTTCAGATCACAGGTTGTACGGTGTGATTGGTGTGGCTGGTATGAGTCTTACCCGGGATTCAAAATCCTTCCTTATTATGTACGCTCGTCCGGGCACAGTATCCTAACTGAGGCTTGGAGGAGGGTCATAGGGGGAGGAGCCAGTGCACACCAGCTAGTCTAAAGCTTTTACTTTTGTGCCCAGTCTCCTGCGGAGCCGCTATTCCCCATGGTCCTTACGGAAGTCCCAGCATCCACTACGGACTACGAGAAATAGAATTATCGGTAAGTAAATTCTTATTTTCTCTGACGTCCTAGTGGATGCTGGGAACTCCGTAAGGACCATGGGGAATAGCGGGCTCCGAAGGAGGCTGGGCACTCCAGAAAGATTTATGACTACCTGGTGTGCACTGGCTCCTCCCACTATGACCCTCCTCCAAGCCTCAGTTAGATTTTGTGCCCGGCCGAGGTTGGATGCACACTAGGGGCTCTCCTGAGCCCTTAGAAAGAAAGTATAGATTTAGGTTTTTTATTTTCAGTGAGACCTGCTGGCAACAGGCTCACTGCAGCGAGGGACTAAGGGGAGAAGAAGCGAACTCGCCTGCTTGCAGCCGGATTGGGCTTCTTAGGCTACTGGACACCATTAGCTCCAGAGGGATCGACCGCAGGCCCAGTCCTTGGTGTTCGGTCCCGGAGCCGCGCCGCCGTCCCCCTTACAGAGCCAGAAGCAAGAAGAGGTCCGGAAAATCGGCGGCAGAAGACCAAGGTAGCGCACAGCACTGCAGCTGTGCGCCATTGCTCCTCACACACACTTCACACTCCGGTCACGGAGGGTGCAGGGCGCTGGGGGGGGGGGGCGCCCTGAGAAGCAATTATAACACCTTGGCTGGCAAAAATACCACAATATATAGCCCCAGAGGCTATATATGTGGAAAATACCCCTGCCAGAATCCAGAAAAAAGCGGGAGAATAGTCCGCTGAAAAGGGGCGGAGCTGTCTCCTGCAGCACACTGGCGCCATTTCTCCTTCACAGATCCGCTGGAAGGAAGCTCCCTGGCTCTCCCCTGCAGTCTACACTACAGAAAAGGGTAAAAAAAGAGAGGGGGGCACTAAATTTAGGCGCTGTATAAATTATATAGAAAAAGCAGCTATAGGGGACATAACTCAGTTAGTCCCTGCATTATATAGCGCTCTGGTGTGTGCTGGCATACTCTCACTCTGTCCCCCCAAAGGGCTTTTGTGGGTCCTGTCCTCTGTTGGAGCATTCCTTGTGTGTGTGCGGTGTGTCGGTACGGCTGTGTCGACATGTTTGATGAGGATAATGATGTGGAGACGGAGCAGATGCCTTTAGAAGGGATGTCACCCCCTGCGGGGCAGACACCTGAGTGGTTGAGCTTATGGAAAGAAATGAGTGCACGTATAGACTCCTTACATAAGAAATTTGACGACATGCCAAATGTGGGACAGCCGACTTCTCAGCTCGTGCCTGTCCAGGCGTCGCACAGGTCATCAGGGGCTCTAAAACGCCCGCTACCTCAGACCACAGACCCAGATGTCGACACTGATACTGACACCAGTGTCGACGACGATGAGTCTAACCTGATGCCCACTAAGGCCATTCACTGCATGATTGAGGCAATGAAAGAGGTGTTACACATTTCTGATATAAATACAGGTACCACTAAAAAGGGTATTATGTTTGGGGAGAAAAAACTACCCGTAGTTTTTCCCCCATCAGATGAATTAAATGAAGTGTGTGAAGAAGCGTGGGTTTTCCCTGATAAAAAATTGGTAATTCCTAAGAAGGTACTAATGGCGTTCCCTTTCCCGCCAGAGGATAGGTCACGTTGGGAAACACCACCTAGGGTGGATAAAGCGCTCACACGTTTGTCTAAAAAGGTGGCACTACCGTCTCTGGATACGGCCGCCCTCAAGGAACCTGCTGATAGAAAGCAGGAGGCGATCCTGAAGTCTGTATATACACACTCAGGCATTATACTTAGGCCAGCTATTGCGTCAGCTTGGATGTGCAGTGCTGCCGCTGCGTGGTCAGATAAACTGTCAGAAAATATTGACACATTAGACAGAGACACGATCCTGTTAACCATAGACCATATAAAAGACTCAGTCTTATATATGAGAGATGCACAGAGGGAAATCTGCCGACTGGCATCTAAAGTTAGTGCATTGTCCATTTCTGCTAGGAGAGGCTTATGGACTCGCCAGTGGACAGGAGTTGCAGATTCTAAAAGGCACATGGAAGTGTTGCCATATAAGGGTGAGGAATTATTTGGGGATGGTCTCTCGGACCTAGTTTCCACAGCAACGTCTGGGAAGTCAGCATTTTTACCCCATGTCCCCTCACAGCCTAAGAAGGCGCCGTTTTATCAGGTTCAGTCCTTTCGGACCCAGAAAGGAAAAGGCGGGTCTTTTCTATCCAGAGGCAGAGGTAGGGGAAAAAGGCTGCAACAAACAGCAGGTTCCCAGGAGCAAAAGTCCTCCCCCGCTTCTTCTGCCAAGTCCGCCGCATGACGGTGGGGCTCCACAGGCGGAGCCAGGTACGGTGGGGGGCTGCCTCAAGAATTTCAGCGATCAGTGGGCTCGCTCACAGGTGGATCCCTGGATCCTTCAAATAGTATCTCAGGGGTACAAACTGGAATTCGAGGCGTCTCCACCCCACCGGTTCCTAAAATCTGCTTTGCCGATTGCTCCCTCAGACAGGGAGGCGGTGCTAGCGGCAATTCACAAGCTGTATTCCCATCAGGTGATAATCAAGGTACCCCTACTTCAACAAGGCCGGGGTTACTATTCCACACTATTTGTGGTACCGAAACCGGACGGTTCGGTGAGACCCATTTTAAATTTGAAATCCTTGAACGCATACATAAAAAAATTCAAGTTCAAGATGGAATCGCTCAGGGCGGTTATTGCGAGCCTGGACGAGGGGGATTACATGGTATCCCTGGACATCAAGGATGCTTACTTGCATGTCCCCATTTACCATCCTCACCAGGAGTACCTCAGATTTGTGGTACAGGATTGCCATTACCAATTCCAGACGCTGCCGTTTGGACTGTCCACGGCACCGAGGGTATTTACCAAGGTTATGGCGGAAATGATGATACTCCTTCGAAAAAAGGGAGTTTTAATTATCCCGTACTTGGACGATCTCCTAATAAAAGCGAGGTCCAAGGAACAGTTGGTGGGAGTAGCACTATCTCAGGAGGTGCTGCACCAGCACGGCTGGATTCTGAATATCCCGAAGTCACAGCTGGTTCCGACGACACGGCTACTGTTCCTGGGTATGATTCTGGATACAGTCCAGAAAAAAGTGTTTCTCCCGGAGGAGAAAGCCAGGGAGTTGTCATCTCTAGTCAGAGACCTCCTGAAACCAAAACAGGTATCAGTGCATCGCTGCACGCGGGTCCTGGGAAAGATGGTGGCTTCTTACGAAGCAATTCCCTTCGGCAGGTTCTATGCCAGAATCTTTCAGTGGGACCTGTTGGACCAGTGGTCCGGATCGCATCTTCAGATGCATCGCTTAATAACCCTGTCTCCAAGAACCAGGGTGTCTCTACTGTGGTGGCTGCAGAGTGCCCATCTTCTAGAGGGCCGCAGGTTCGGCATACAGGACTGGGTCCTGGTGACCACGGATGCCAGCCTTCGAGGCTGGGGGGCAGTCACACAGGGAAGAAACTTCCAAGGACTATGGTCGAGTCAGGAGACTTCCCTTCACATAAATATTCTGGAACTAAGGGCCATCTACAATGCCCTAAGTCAAGCAAAATCCCTGCTCCTACACCAGCCGGTGCTGATCCAGTCAGACAACATCACGGCAGTCGCCCATGTAAATCGACAGGGCGGCACAAGAAGCAGGATGGCGATGGCAGAAGCCACAAGAATCCTCCGATGGGCGGAGAATCATGTACTAGCACTGTCAGCAGTGTTCATTCCGGGAGTGGACAACTGGGAAGCAGACTTCCTCAGCAGACACGACCTCCACCCGGGAGAGTGGGGACTTCATCCAGAAGTCTTCCAGATGCTGGTAAACCGTTGGGAAAAACCACAGGTGGACATGATGGCGTCCCGCCTCAACAAAAAGTTAAAAAGATATTGCGCCAGGTCAAGGGACCCTCAGGCGGTAGCTGTGGACGCTCTAGTGACACCGTGGGTGTACCAGTCGGTTTATGTGTTCCCTCCTCTGCCTCTCATACCAAAGGTATTGAGAATAATAAGAAAGCGAGGAGTAAACACAATTCTCGTGGTTCCGGATTGGCCAAGACGAGCGTGGTACCCGGAACTTCAAGAGATGCTCTCAGAGGACCCGTGGCCTCTACCGCTCAGACAGGACCTGCTACAGCAGGGGCCCTGTCTGTTCCAAGACTTACCGCGGCTGCGTTTGACGGCATGGCGGTTGAACACCGGATCCTAAAGGAAAAGGGTATTCCGGAAGAAGTCATTCCTACGCTTATTAAGGCCAGGAAAGATGTTACGGCAAAGCATTATCACCGCATATGGCGGAAATATGTTGCATGGTGCGAGGCCAAAAAGGCCCCAACAGAGGAATTTCAACTAGGTCGATTTCTGCATTTCCTGCAAGCAGGAGTGAATATGGGCCTAAAACTAGGCTCCATTAAAGTACAGATCTCGGCTCTGTCGATTTTCTTTCAAAAAGAACTAGCTTCAGTACCTGAAGTTCAGACATTTGTGAAAGGAGTGCTGCATATTCAGCCCCCGTTTGTGCCTCCTGTGGCACCTTGGGATCTCAACGTGGTGTTGAGTTTCTTAAAATCACATTGGTTTGAGCCACTAAAAACCGTGGATCTGAAATATCTCACGTGGAAAGTGGTTATGTTATTGGCCTTGGCTTCAGCCAGGCGAGTGTCAGAATTGGCGGCTTTATCATGTAAAAGCCCTTATCTGATTTTCCATATGGATAGGGCAGAATTGAGGACTCGTCCCCAATTTCTCCCTAAGGTGGTGTCAGCGTTTCACCTGAACCAGCCTATTGTGGTGCCTGCGGCTACTAGGGATTTGGAGGACTCCAAGTTGCTAGACGTTGTCAGGGCCCTGAAAATATATGTTTCCAGGACGGCTGGAGTCAGAAAATCTGACTCGCTGTTTATCCTGTATGCACCCAACAAGCTGGGTGCTCCTGCTTCTAAGCAGTCTATTGCTCGCTGGATTTGTAGTACAATTCAGCTTGCACATTCTGTGGCAGGTCTGCCACAGCCAAAATCTGTAAATGCCCATTCCACAAGGAAGGTGGGCTCATCTTGGGCGGCTGCCCGAGGGGTCTCGGCTTTACAACTTTGCCGAGCAGCTACTTGGTCAGGGGCAAACACGTTTGCAAAATTCTACAAATTTGATACCCTGGCTGAGGAGGACCTGGAGTTCTCTCATTCGGTGCTGCAGAGTCATCCGCACTCTCCCGCCCGTTTGGGAGCTTTGGTATAATCCCCATGGTCCTTACGGAGTTCCCAGCATCCACTAGGACGTCAGAGAAAATAAGAATTTACTCACCGGTAATTCTATTTCTCGTAGTCCGTAGTGGATGCTGGGCGCCCATCCCAAGTGCGGATTGTCTGCAATACTTGTAAATAGTTATTGTTAACTAAAGGGTTATTGTTGAGCCATCTGTTGAGAGGCTCCGTTGTTTTCATACTGTCAAACTGGATATAGTATCACGAGTTGCACGGTGTGATTGGTGTGGCTGGTAAGAGTCTTACCCGGGATTCTAAATCCTTCCTTATTATGTCAGCTCGTCCGGGCACAGTGTCCTAACTGAGGCTTCGAGGAGGGTCATAGTGGGAGGAGCCAGTGCACACCAGGTAGTCATAAATCTTTCTAGAGTGCCCAGCCTCCTTCGGAGCCCGCTATTCCCCATGGTCCTTACGGAGTTCCCAGCATCCACTACGGACTACGAGAAATAGAATTACCGGTGAGTAAATTCTTATTTTATTTTTTTATTTTTTTTATATGTATGTGGCACTGTACTGGGACATTATATGTATGTGGCACTGTACAACATGACTAAAACTGGGGTTATGACACAAGGTCATACTCCTACAAACGTCATACCGAAAGGTGTGCGCACAAAAAATGTGGTGTGACTTTGTGACAACTAGGCCACGCCCCCATTTTTTCCACGCGCAAGATAGTGCCTCTTGTCCTTGACTACAGATCTTTTTCTTGCGGCCAACACAAGACTTAGACCTTGGGGTAAATTTACTAAGATGGGAGTTCTATTTAAGATGGGATGTTGCCCATAGCAACCAATCAGATTCCAGGTATTATCTTCTAGAAGGTGCTAGATAAATGAGAAGTAGAATCTGATTGGTTGCTATGGGCAACATCCCATCTTAAATAGAACTCCCATCTTATTAAATTTACCCCCTTGATTCTTTGGCCCATTTTGGATTTTGAGTTTGACATGCTTGGTTGGAGAGTTCTAGAGATAAGCACTGTTTCCATGGTGGCGTTGTAAAATGGTTAGGCGCTGACTGTTTTTTTTTCCTTTCAGCAAAGCACCATTGTGTGTCATAATCGTGTAGATGTAAATGGATCACGATATCTCCTTGGGGACATGGAGGGTCGCCTTTTCATGTTGCTGCTGGAAAAGGAGGAGCAGATGGATGGAAGTGTCACGCTGAAGGATCTCAGAGTGGAGCTGCTGGGGGAGGTGAGGGTCTGATTTGTTGGGTATCGTGTTGGAGTGGGTTTTATATATGAGCAAGAGTCAGGTGGTCACTCCTTGCAGAAATAGGTGGAGGTAACGTTTACTATGTAGTGGTGTCTCCGCAACATAATACAGTTTCTGCTGCAAAGTTCTGATACAGGAGCCAGTATAAAAATAACACTCGGAGCTTATTTTCTGTTCATTTTCTGTTTTTATATTTTTTCACGTCTTAGTGGATAAAGTTCAACGGACTATGCGGCGCTGTATAAGGAACGGTTAATAAATACAGTTTTGTCATCTTACAACAAGTTTCTAGACATAATTTCATGGCGTTCTAAACAATAACACTTACATTGTACAATAGCTGGTTATAGGAGCTGTGTAAACACGGTATAGATCAGACACTACTGCCTTTTGCACCTCCATGCTTTCTTCACATAATGCTTTTTAAAGTCTGTCAGTTGGCTGTTGATAGCAGCAGGAGGGGGAACGTTATAGGCTGTTGGTAGCTTCAAACCAGCTTACATCTGAGCATCAAAGGAAAAAGTAACCACACACTAGTGAAACATTCCTTAAGCTGTTCATGCATGCTGCTGTTATCTCTGTCTTCTGTAGACCTCCATTGCGGAATGTCTCACTTACCTGGATAATGGAGTAGTGTTTGTGGGCTCGCGACTTGGAGACTCCCAGTTAGTTAAGGTAAGAAAACCTGTCTGTAAACTGTATTGTGTATAATCCATTAAGTTCACAAGCGTCTACTTGTTATTATAATTTGTTACTTTTCTAGAATTTCATTTTTACTCCTTCTTCTACTGGACACAGAATAATTGTTACGTGTAAGTCCCACCCTTGGAGGCAGAATGTGTCTTAGAAGAATCAAGTGTAGACCCCCCTTTTAACCGAATTACCAGATTTTAAGTGCCCCTGACACTGGTTTACACTCGATTATATATAAGATTTAGCAATTGGCAATGTGTCCATTATTCTTGTATATCACATATTACCAGAAGATCTTTACCCACTGACCCCTTATGGGCTTCTTTCCTCTTCTTATCATTCACAAACTGGTCAAATGGTCTTTTCTTTTTCATCCACTAGGGGTCACTGGAGTACTCTTGGGATATGGACAGCTTAGCAGGAACAAAAGCACTGAATATTTAAATTTAGAACTCTCCACCCCTCCATATCCCCGAGTACCTCAGTGTACTACCTCAGTGTTTTTTCTGTGCTCACAGCACTAACAAGGCTTGTGGGAAGTTCCCACACTTTGTGGAAGATTTTATTAATTTTTCATTTTTACTTTTTACTATAGCACATCCCTTCCTAGTTTCTGGAAAAACATGGGTCCGGGATAGTGCCGCTGCACGGACAGCGCATGGCATGTCGGTCCTCACAAAGAGCACCCTCACAGCCACAGGCAGCCCACTGCTCCTGCAACAGCTGGACGGAGCTTACACATAGAAGCCCCGTCGCAGCCATGACCTGGAGAGCTGAACGGAGCTTACAAATAGAAGCCCCGTCTCAGCCATGACCGGAAGATACAGAGCCGTCGCAGCCTCCCTACAACAAGGTAGGCTGGGGAAACGGGGCGGTCAGCGCAGGCTGCCGCCCCGCTGTGTGGGTCAGTGTTGTAATACGCCGCTCCAGCCGCTCATACAGCCGACCCGCCCCAGCCGCTCCGTCCGGCCGCCCCAGCCGCTCCGTCCGGCCGCCCAGCACCGTCCAGGACGCTCCGTCAATGCTGTATGGTGCCAGCGCTGAGAGGGTGAGAACCGCGCCGCTCCGGGCAGCCGACCTCCGCTGCTCAGCATGTCCCTCGCCTCCCTGCAAAGCCTTCCCGGCGCTCCCCGATGAGACACAGCGCTACAGGGAGTACAGGGGGAAGGGGGGGGGGGGGGGGGTGTAATCTGACTGATTACAGCGGCAAGGGTATGTAAAGGCTGCCATACCGATATAAACAGCAGGCAGAGTTAATGTATGATAGGCTATTGAGCCTATATTAATATTGGATGTATTGTAGCCTGTGATTTTCACTGGGTGATAGACTATTGAGCCTATATTAATACTACAGCATGTATGGTGGCCTGCCATATATACAATAACACTGGAGGCATGTATTGTAAACTGCCTGTGATTTTCACTGTATAATAGGCTATTGATCCTATATTAACACTGGAGGCATGTATTGTAAACTGCCTGTGATTTTCACTGTATAATAGGCTATTGAGCCTATATTAACACTACAGCATGTTTTGTGGTCTGCCTGTGATTATCACTGTATAATAGGCTATTGAGCCTATATTAACACTAGAGCATGTATTGTGGTCTGCCTGTGATTATCACTGTATAATAGGCTATTGAGCCTATATTAACACTGAAGCAATTGTAACTTGTCCTGTGATTATCAGTGTCAGCATGGCATGGGGGCCATTTTAACCATGCTTCCTGTTTCTTCCAGTTTGTAATTCCAGAACATTCCTGCCCTACATCTCTACGCCACCGGAGGCGCAGGGGTGTTAGTGGGAATTTTGGTTTAGGTTTCACATAGGCTGCCCATGTGAACTGCATTTCGGCCATAAATAGATAGATATATATTACACACCTTAAGATAATAATTTTACTGAGTCGTGCAAGTGTCTGTCCTTTGGCTATTGTGTTGTCTGTCTGCATAAGGAGTAAGGCTCCAGCACAGACTAAAAATGCTTTTAAACAATGTCTGGACATAAATCTACCACATGTTCACTATGTTTTGTAGGTTTTCAGGAGCCGGTTCATTCCCAGATCCTATGTTAGCATTGGCAATTCAAATTGACTCTGCTCGACAGGAGCGGTAAGATCAGAGTCTCAAAAGTTACTTCGCCAGCTTTTACGGAGGGTGTTAATTTAACTGATCTTATAATTTACACATTTCTTCTATGTGGCAGACCTGACAATTCTATGTCAAACCTCACAGCGCTAAATACGAGTGAGGAGGGCACATTAGACAGTCAGGGCGGGTTTTGACAACCATACATTGCTAATGACCAGTGAGTCAGTCTCTGAAATTTACAGAGAATAAGGAGCCTCTAACATCTAAATTTACAGAGAATAAGGAGCCTCTAACATCTAATCCGTCGTATTTACTAAACGACAGATCTTCAATAGGTTTCTTATTTAGGATATCTTACTAAGATTTAAGGCTATTTACCCGTTTCCACACAGTGACCTCTAAATTGGAGAATCCGCCATTGGTGAATTCGTCTGTGTCAAACCTTATAAAGACCCAAGATACATTTGGGTGACTAGGGCGCTCTGTGTATGGAAACAATGACGATCACGTTATACTTATCGTTAATGAGAAGCTGCTGAGTATCTCGGTACAGCGTCTGCTGCCGCCGGTTACCTTGCTTCTCGTTTTTCATCGTCGCTAGTTTCAGCACTACAAGGCCAGAAGTTGTTTGGTCCTAAATTTGACAAAATTGCCTCCTCCGATATCAGAAATACTCTGGTCCGGCGTTTAAAGCCTTTAGACTTCAGTCTTTTCAAGGCGGTGGTACAAAAACAGTCACGCCTTGTAACGCCAGGGCGCTAAAGTCACAACAAGCCAGTGGCTTGACGGGCTCTCAGCCCATCTCGAATTTCCAATTGTGGAAGCGCGCCTTTACACGTTACATTTGCCGGGTTTCCAGCCATCCACTCATGGATGTATCCGCTATTTAGGGTTAAAAGACAAGACTGCCTCTGTCGGACGAAATAAGGCGTTTTGGCACGTTGCCATTCAGTCTCTGCTGGTTTCAGCAGTTTTTATTTCCAGGTCTGGTACACCAACAAAGTCAGGGTTATTATTCCCGTCTGTTTGTGGTACCGAAGCCGGAGGGCTCCGTCGCAGTCTCAATCAGCAAGTCACTTACTACAGATTGAAAATGGATTTTCTGCGGTTAGTATTTGCATATTTGGAGCCACAAGATTGCATGATTGCGCTTGATCTCCAGGATGCGTATTTACCCATTCCGGTTTGGTCACCTCATCACAGGTTCTTGCGTTTTGCAATACGCCACTACCATTAACCGTTTCAGGTTCTACCGTTTGGCCTCTTGTCAGCGCCTCGGGTATTCACCAAAGTGATGTGTGTGATGATAGCTCATCTCAGATCCCTGGCAGTGACAATCGTTCCATACTTAGACGATCTGCTCATAAGAGCTCCGTCTCAACAGATGCTCCTCCTACTTGCGCTGCTAACGTACACCACGGTTGCAGTGTCAAGTTCAAAAACAATCGCATCTAATTCCGTCTCAACGACTTCAATTCCTAGGTATGATTACAGATACGGTAAATCAAAGATTTACCTACTACACCAGAAAGTACAGATTATACGCCATCTGGTACAATTAGTGCTCAAGCCACGCACACTATCGGCTCGCGTTTCCCACAGGGGGGGCGAGGGTGTCTCTACTCTGGGCGAGAGTCTCAGAGGTTGGGGAGTTGTAGTTTAAAATGGTCAGCGACAGGGTTTCTAAACGGATCACGACAGATTGCTGTCTATAAATGTCCTAGAACTCCGTGCAATTTACAATGCACTACATGCTTCGCTCTCAGACTCTCCAAGTGCAGTCAGACAACGCGACGGCAGTCGCATACAAGGGAGGAACGAGAAGCCGCATGGCAATGCGGGAGGTAGCTCGAATCCTCAATTGCCCAGAATACCACAAGGTGATATTGGCGTCTGGGTTCATTCCGGGAGTGGACATCTGTTAGACAGATGATCTCAGCAGTCGGGATTTTCATCCAGGAGACTGGGCATTAAATCCAGAGGTGTTTCACATGTTGGTCCACAGGTAGGCTTACCCTCAGGTGGACATGATGGCATCTCGCCACAATTACAAACGCCCAGTATGTGTCCAGAACGACAGATCCCAAGGGCAGTGGCGGTGGATGCTCTCACAATCGCGTGGCCGTACAGTCTCGTGTATTTGTTTCCACCGTTTTCCGCTGCTCTCTCCATTGCTAAAACGGATCATAAGAGAGTCCGTCACAGTCATACTAGTGATAGCTCATGGGTCTCGGAGAGCTTGGTTCTCGAATCTCCGTGGACTACTCGCAGATGATCCTTGGCCGCGCATACTACGTCCAACCCGTTACAACAGGGGCCGTTCTTTTACTCCTATTTAGCGCGGCTGCGGTGGACGGAGTGGTTGCTGAAACCGCCCTCTTAAGAAGAGAGAGAGGGCATTACAGTATCGGTTATACCAACCATGTTACGAGCTAGGAAGCCGGTTACGGCAGCTCATTATTACAGAATTTGGTGTGCCTATATAGGTTGGTGTGAAGCTCGGAAGTTTCCGACATCATTTTTCAAGTTACCCGTATTCTGTTATTTTTACAGACGGGGTTGGATGGAGGACTGCGTTTATCTACACTGAAGGTGCAGGTATCTGTGTTGTCAGTTTATTTTCAAAGACGATTGGCTCTATTGCCGTCGGTACACACTTTTCTGCAGGGTGTTCTCAGAGTACAGCCTCTATTTATCCCACCTACAGCGCCATGGGACTTGAATTTGGGTTCAGATTTCTTACAGTCTTCATATTTTGAACCCTTACAGCAAGTGGATATTAAGTTTCTGACTTGGAAAACGTTTTTTCTTCTAGCCTTAGCTTCGGCAAGGCGTTTTTCAAATTTGGGTGCCTTGTCTTGCAAGCCACCGTATTTGGTGTTTCCTGATGACAGAGCGTAACTTCGGACGATTTCCGATTTCTTACCAAAGCTAGTGTCATCTTTTCACATCAATCAACCAATAGTGGTTCCTGTGTTGACAGCACATTCTAGAATTCTGAATGTGGTACGCGCATTACGCGTTTATATGTCCCGAACGTCTACAGTTCGTAATACGGATACGTTGTTTGTTCTCTATGATGCTGCCAAGTGGGGTTGGCCAGCTTCTCAGCAGACCTTATCCAGATGGATAAAACTGACTATACGTCAGGCTTACCTTAAGGCTAAGTTACAGTCGCCTACATCAGTAATAGCTCATCCCACAGGTTCTGTGGGAACGTCATGGCCAGCTGGTCGTGGAGCTTCTACGACACAGCTTGACCGTGCGGCTACATGGTCTTCAGTGCACACGTTTGTGCGCTTTTACAAGTTTGATACGTTTGCGGCATCAGCATCTAGCTTTGGCCGCCTAGTGTTACAGGTGTCAAACAGCTCTCCCGCCCACGGGGGAAGCTTTGGTACGTCCCAAGAGAACTCCAGTGACCCCTAGTGGATGAAAAAGAAAATAGGATTTTGGTACTTACCAGGTAAATCCTTTTCTTTGAATCCATAGGGGGCACTGGACGCCCACCCAGAGCAGTTTTACGTGGATTGTATTAAGTTCAGGGGATCTTATGGTAACACATTTTCACCGACTGGTTCAAATTATAAAGTTCTATCGGTTATGGTGTCAACTGTTTCGTTGGCAGTAACGTTATGTGTCAACTTTGTTGTTGTCCGTTATGTTATAAGAATTCTCCATTGTCAACCTCTCTATAGTTCCTGTTCGGCTCAGTAAAAAACACTGAGGTAGTACACTGAGGTACTCGGGGATATGGAGGGGTGGAGAGTTCTAAATTTAAATATTCAGTGCCTTTGTTCCTGCTAAGCCGTCCATATCCCAAGAGTACTCCAGTGCCCCCTATGGATTCAAAGAAAAGGATTTACCTGGTAAGTACCAAAATCCTATTTTTGTGTCCAGGTTCTACAGTTACTATTTGAATTTGTGGCATTTTTTTGTTTTGCACTTTTTTCATAGTAGCCGTTATCATTTAATTCTCTGCTTCTCAGCTCACAGCAGACAGTAATGAACAAGGCTCATATGTTGTGGCAATGGAGACTTTCACAAACCTGGGACCAATTGTAGACATGTGTGTAGTGGATCTGGAGAGGCAAGGGCAAGGACAGGTGAGATGGCATCTCTGGATTCCTCGCATGTCTCCTTTGAATGTTGTGCACCAGTTCTTACGGGTTTTTCCCCCCCCTTTTCACAGCTTGTTACCTGCTCCGGGGCCTTTAAAGAAGGTTCTCTGCGAATCATTAGAAATGGCATTGGCATCCATGAGCATGCCAGCATTGACCTACCCGGGATCAAAGGTGCTGCTGGAATCCATAACCGGGGGAAATGGCTTACACTAGGACACTGGGTGGGGATTGGGATGCAACATTAAATGATATCTTGCTGCTGTCTTGACTTCCTGAGAGTAACATTGTAGATGCCTTTATCACTATCTCATATGTACTAATGTATCACTTAGGGGGTTAGTGTGTGACTTCAGATTTTGTTTCCTGCACATGACGTCCTTTGTTCTTTGCTATGTATCAGGTTTGTGGCCGCTCAGAGTTGCTGCCAGCCGTGAAACAGATGACACATTGGTCTTGTCTTTTGTGGGACAGACTAGGTGAGTTCTTAGCTGAGGTTAGGGTCAATGTAGGATTTAAGAACGTAATAGAATATAGGATTTTGGTGTACTCATTTACTGTGTGCCTGCAGAGTTTTGACCTTGTCAGGAGAAGAAGTGGAAGAGACTGAGCTGGCTGGTTTTGTCGATGATCAGCAAACCTTCTTCTGTGGGAATGTGGCACATCAGCAGCTCATTCAGGTAAGACATGACCAGACCAATGTCTTCGCTACAGACTTTCTAATCTAATATGCAAAGTCATTTCTAAAAAGACTGCTATTAACATTGATTTCACTGAGCCTTGATTTCAGCAATCCCTCAGAGGTAAAAAGGTTTTGACCAGCAAGGGTCTTAGGGCCTGAGGCACATGTAGGCACTTTTGCACAGAAGCTGCTTCTTTGGATGCAAATGCTGTGCAAAAATATGCCAACACCTACAGGAGGTGTCTGAAGGAAAAAGGAGACTCCTGCCAGCATCTCAGATCCAAGTGCTGGATCGGATCATCGTCACGGCCATCTGTCACGCTGGCGGAAGCAGCTGCAATCTGAGTAAGCCTAAACTTACTCAGACTGACCACCTCCTGCCCGCTTGCAATGCCAATAAATCTGCGTCGGACGATGTAGACCGTGGCCTTGCCACTCGCAGATTACAGGATAATGATCTTGTGCATTCTATTTCACCGATAGTTAACTTGTGCACTCTATTTCACCGATAATTAACTTGTGCACTCTATTTCAAATACCTTTATTTACGTTTTCTGATTTTCAAAATACCTTTTTTTTTTTTTTTTTTGAGTCAACTGGTCAGTCATCCACTAATTAGTTTTTTTGTGATTTATTTTTCTTATTTAACAGATCACCTCCGCTTCTGTGAGGCTAGTATCCCAGGACCCACAAAGCCTGGTGAGTGAATGGAAAGAGCCACAAGGTCGGAAAGTCAGTGTCTGTTCCTGCAACAGCCGGCAAGTGCTCCTTGCAGTGGGCAGAGTCCTCTACTACTTGGAAATCCACCCAGGAGAACTGAGACAGACCAGGTAAAGCAGGATGCTATGTGCTCTGGCTTACTTTAGCCTTTATTAGCATTATTCATTACTTGTGCCATTTGTTTGCTGCCGCAGCTGTACGGAAATGGAGCATGAAGTCGCCTGTTTAGATGTCACCCCACTGGGTGGCAGTGAAGCTATGTCCACGCTTTGTGCTATCGGCCTATGGACCGATATCTCTGCACGAATCCTGAGCCTACCAGGTTTTCAGCTGTTGCACAAAGAGATGCTGGGGGGAGGTAAGCTAATATGGAACATTACACCCAGGGATTAGGAAAGTTGAAGCGTGTTTTTAGGAAGATGGACAAATATAATTTTTTTGTAACTTTTTTCCAATTCGTCACTCAGAGATAATCCCAAGATCCATCCTCATGACATCGTTTGAAAGCAGTCACTATTTACTTTGTGCGTTGGGAGATGGCGCTCTCTTCTACTTCAGCCTCAACACAGACACAGGTGAGAGAAGAGTGTAGCCGTTTAATGGGTATATTCAATTGACGTCAAAAGCTGCCGTCTGTCGAAAAGACGGCAGTTTTCGACTTTTTTTCTCTGACGTCCTAGTGGATGCTGGGTACTCCGTAAGGACCATGGGGAATAGACGGGCTCCGCAGGAGACTGGGCACTCTTAAAAGAAAGATTAGGTACTATATCTGGTGTGCACTGGCTCCTCCCTCTATGCCCCTCCTCCAGACCTCAGTTAGAATCTGTGCCCGGCCAGAGCTGGATGCACCTAGTGGGCTCTCCTGAGCTTACTAGAAAAGAAAGTATTTGTTAGGTTTTTTATTTTCAGTGAGATCTGCTGGCAACAGACTCACTGCTACGAGGGACTGAGGGGAGAGAAGCAAACCTACCTGCTTGCAGCTAGCTTGTGCTTCTAAGGCTACTGGACACCATTAGCTCCAGAGGGATCGAACACAGGGCCCGACCTCGATCGTCCGTTCCCGGAGCCGCGCCGCCGTCCCCCTTGCAGAGCCAGAAGACGGAAGAACCAGGAGAAAATCGTCAGCTGAAGACTCCGGTCTTCAATAAGGTAGCGCACACCACTCTCTCCGGTCACTGGTGGGTGCAGGGCGCTGGTGGGGGGCGCCCTGGGTTGCAATAAGTATACCTTTTGGCAAATGTGCACATAATACAGTTATAAACTGTATATATGCCTAATCCCCCGCCATTAACATTATTAAAAAAGCAGGAGAAGCCCGCCGCGGAGGGGGCTATCTCCCTCAGCACACCGATGCCATTTTCTCTTCACAGCTCCGCTGGAAGTACGCTCCCCAGGCTCTCCCCTGCAGTATACACTACAAGAAGGGTAAAAAAGAGAGGGGGGGCACATAAATTTAGGCGCAAAAGGTGATATAAGCAGCTATTGGGGGAAAATTCACTTTGTGTTAGTGTAAATCCCTCTGTTATATAGCGCTCTGGTGTGTGCTGGCATACTCTCTCTCTGTCTCCCCAAAGGACTTTGTGGGGTCCTGTCCTCAGTCAGAGCATTCCCTGTGTGTGTGCGGTGTGTCGGTACGGCTGTGTCGACATGTTTGAATGAGGACGCTTACGTGGAGGCAGAGCAGGAGCCGATAAGTGTGATGTCGCCCCCTGCGGGGCCGACACCTGAGTGGATGGATATGTGGAAGGTATTAACCGACAGTGTCAACTCCTTGCATAAAAGGTTTGATGACGTAACAGCTTTGGGACAGCCGGCATCTCAGCCCGCGCCTGCCCAGGCGTCTCAGAGGCCATCAGGGGCTCAAACAACGCCCGCTACCTCAGATGGCAGACCCAGATGTCGACACGGAGTCTGACTCCAGTGTAGACGAGGATGAGACAAATGTACAGTCCACGAGGGCCATCTGATGCATGATTACGGCAATGAAAAATGTGTTGCACATTTCTGACATTAACCCGGTTACCACTAAAAAGGGTATTATGTTTGGGGAGAAAAAGCAGCCAGTGACTTTTCCCCCATCTGATGAGTTAAATGAATTGTGTGAAGAAGCGTGGTGTTCCCCAGATAAGAAATTAGTGATTTCTAAGAGGTTACTAATGGCGTACCCTTTCCCGCCAACTGACAGGTTACGTTGGGAAACATCCCCTAGGGTGCACAAGGCGCTCACACGCTTATCAAAAAAGGTGGCACTGCCGTCTCAGGACACGGCCGCCTTAAAGGAGCCTGCAGATAGAAAGCAGGAGGCTATCCTGAAGTCTGCGTATACACACTCAGGTACTATACTGAGACCTGCAATTGCTTCAGCATGGATGTGTAGTGCTGCAGCTGCTTGGTCTGATACCCTGTCAGATAACATTGATTCCCTTGACAGGGATACTATTTTGCTAACCATAGAGCATATTAAAGATGTCGTCTTATATATGAGGGATGCACAGAGGGACATTTGCCGGCTGGCATCTAGAATTAATGCAATGTCCATTTCTGCCAGGAGAGTATTATGGACTCGGCAGTGGACAGGTGATGCTGATTCTAAAAGGCACATGGAGGTTTTGCCTTATAAGGGTGAGGAATTGTTTGGGGACGGTCTCTCGGACCTCGTATCCACA
Source organism: Pseudophryne corroboree (assembly GCF_028390025.1). NCBI lineage: Eukaryota > Metazoa > Chordata > Amphibia > Anura > Myobatrachidae > Pseudophryne > Pseudophryne corroboree. The sequence continues at coordinate 66,752,765 of NC_086454.1, read as the reverse complement.
GCAACAGCTGGGAAGTCGACTTTTTTACCTCAGGTTCCCTCACAGCCTAAGAAAGCACCGTATTATCAAGTACAGTCCTTTCGGCCTCAGAAAGGCAAGCGGGTCAGAGGCGCGTCCTTTCTGCCCAGAGGCAGGGGTAGAGGGAAAAAGCTGCACCAGACAGCCAGTTCCCAGGAACAAAAATCCTCCCCTGCTTCCACTAAGTCCACCGCATGACGCTGGGGCTCCAAAGGTGGAGCCAGGTGCGGTGGGGGCGCGTCTCCGGAACTTCAGCGACCAGTGGGTTCGCTCACAGGTGGATCTCTGGGTTCTACAAGTGGTATCTAGGGGATACAAGCTGGAGTTCGAGGCGTCTCCCCCTCGCCGTTACCTCAAATCAGCCTTGCCAGCTGCTCCCAAGGAAAGGGAGGTAGTACTGGCGGCAATTCACAAGCTGTACCTTCAGCAGGTGATAATCAAAGTTCCCCTCCTTCAACAGGGACGGGGTTACTATTCCACAATGTTTGTGGTACCGAAACCAGACGGTTCGGTGAGACCCATTCTAAATTTGAAATCCTTGAACACTTATATAAGGAAGTTCAAGTTCAAAATGGAATCGCTCAGGGCGGTTATTGCAAGCCTGGAAGAGGGGGATTTTATGGTGTCACTGGACATCAAGGATGCTTACCTACATGTCCCCATTTACCCACCTCACCAGGAGTACCTCAGGTTTGTGGTACAGGACTGTCATTACCAATTCCAGACGTTGCCGTTTGGTCTGTCCACGGCACCGAGGGTATTTACCAAGGTAATGGCCGAAATGATGATACTCCTTCGAAAGAAGGGAGTTATAATTATCCCGTACTTGGACGATCTCCTTATAAAGGCAAGGTCCAAGGAGCAGTTGTTAGTCGGAGTAGCACTATCTCGGGAAGTGCTACAACAGCACGGCTGGATTCTGAATATCCCAAAGTCGCAGCTGATTCCTACGACGCGTCTGCTGTTCTTGGGCATGATTCTGGACACAGAACAGAAGAAGGTGTTTCTCCCGGAGGAGAAGGCCCAGGAATTGTCATCTCTGGTCAGGGACCTCCTGAAACCAAAACAGGTGTCGGTGCATCACTGCACACGAGTCCTGGGAAAGATGGTAGCTTCTTACGAAGCAATTCCCTTCGGCAGGTTCCATGCAAGGATCTTTCAGTGGGATCTGTTAGACAAGTGGTCCGGATCGCATCTTCAGATGCATCGGTTGATCACCCTGTCCCCGAGGGCCAGGGTGTCTCTGCTGTGGTGGCTGCAGAGTGCTCATCTTCTCGAGGGCCGCAGATTCGGCATTCAGGACTGGGTCCTGGTGACCACGGATGCAAGCCTCCGAGGTTGGGAGGCAGTCACTCAGGGAAGAAACTTCCAAGGACAGTGGTCGAGTCAGGAGACTTCCCTACACATAAATATTCTGGAACTAAGGGCCATTTACAATGCCCTGAGTCAAGCAGAATCCCTGCTTCAAAACCAACCGGTGCTGATTCAGTCAGACAGCATCACAGCGGTCGCCCATGTAAACCGACAGGGCGGCACAAGAAGCAGGATGGCGATGGCAGAAGCCACAAGGATTCTTCGATGGGCGGAGAATCACGTGCTAGCACTGTCAGCGGTGTTCATTCCGGGAGTGGACAACTGGAAAGCAGACTTCCTCAGCAGGCACGACCTCCACCCGGGAGAGTGGGGACTTCATCCAGAAGTCTTCAAGCTGATTGTAAATCGTTGGGAAAGGCCACAGGTGGACATGATGGCGTCCCGCCTCAACAAAAAGCTAAAAAGATATTGCGCCAGGTCAAGGGACCCTCAGGCGATAGCTGTGGACGCTCTAGTGACACCGTGGGTGTACCAGTCGGTTTATGTGTTCCCTCCTCTTCCTCTCATACCAAAGGTATGGTAATAAGAAAGAGAGGAGTAAGAACTATACTCATCGTTCCGGATTGGCCAAGAAGAACTTGGTACCCGGAACTACAAGAAATGATCTCAGAGGACCCTTGGCCTCTGCCGCTCCGACAGGACCTGCTACAGCAGGGGCCCTGTCTGTTCCAAGACTTACCGCGGCTGCGTTTGACGGCATGGTGGTTGAACGCCGGATCCTAATGGAAAAGGGCATTCCAGATGAAGTCATTCCTACGCTAATTAAAGCTAGGAAGGATGTGACAGCAAAACATTATCACCGCATATGGCGAAAATATGTTGCTTGGTGTGAGGCCAGGAAGGCCCCAACAGAGGATTTTCAGCTGGGTCGATTTCTGCACTTCCTACAGTCAGGAGTGACTATGGGCTTAAAATTGGGGTCCATTAAAGTCCAGATTTCGGCCCTGTCTATTTTCTTTCAAAAAGAACTGGCTTCACTGCCTGAAGTTCAGACGTTTGTTAAGGGAGTGCTGCATATTCAGCCCCCTTTTGTGCCTCCAGTGGCACCTTGGGATCTTAACGTGGTGTTGAGTTTCCTGAAATCACACTGGTTTGAATCACTCAAAACGGTGGAATTGAAATATCTCACGTGGAAGGTGGTCATGCTACTAGCCTTGGCTTCGGCTAGGCGTGTGTCAGAATTGGCGGCTTTTTGGGATCTCAACGTTGTGTTGGATTTCCTAAAATCACATTAGTTTGAGCCACTTCAGACCGTGGAGTTGAAGTATCTCACGTGGAAGGTAGTCATGCTGTTGGCCTTGGCCTCAGCTAGGCGTGTGTCAGAATTGGCGGCTTTGTCCTGTAAAAGCCCATATCTGATTTTCCATATGGACAGGGCAGAATTGAGGACTCATCCCCAATTTCTCCCAAAGGTGGTATCAGCGTTTCATTTGAACCAACCTATTGTGGTGCCTGCGGCTACTCGGGACTTGGAGGATTCCAAGTTGCTGGACGTAGTCCGGGCCCTGAAAATCTATGTTTCCAGGACGGCTAGAGTCAGGAAAACTGACTCGCTGTTTATCCTGCATGCACCCAACAAGCTGGGTGCTCCTGCTTCAAAGCAGACTATTGCTCGCTGGATCTGTAGCACGATTCAACTTGCACATTCTGCGGCTGGACTGCCGCATCCTAAATCAGTAAAAGCCCATTCCACGAGGAAGGTGGGCTCTTCTTGGGCGGCTGCCCGAGGGGTCTCGGCTTTACAACTTTGCCAAGCTGCTACTTGGTCGGGATCAAACACTTTTGCAAAATTCTACAAGTTTGATACCCTGGCTGAGGAGGACCTTGAGTTTGCTCATTCGGTGCTGCAGAGTCATCCGCACTCTCCCGCCCGTTTGGGAGCTTTGGTATAATCCCCATGGTCCTTACGGAGTACCCAGCATCCACTAGGATGTCAGAGAAAATAAGAATTTACTCACCGGTAATTCTATTTCTCGTAGTCCGTAGTGGATGCTGGGAGCCCGTCCCAAGTGCGGACTTTCTGCAATACATGTATATAGTTATTGTTTAACTATAGGGTTATTGTAATGAGCCATCTGTTGAATGAGGCTCAGTTGTTGTTCATGCTGTTAACTGGGTATAGTTATCACAAGTTGTACGGTGTGATTGGTGTGGCTGGTATGAGTCTTACCCTGGATTCCAAATCCTTTCCTAGTAATGTCAGCTCTTCCGGGCACAGTTTCCCTAACTGAGGTCTGGAGGAGGGGCATAGAGGGAGGGGAGGAGCCAGTGCACACCAGATATAGTACCTAATCTTTCTTTTAAGAGTGCCCAGTCTCCTGCGGAGCCCGTCTATTCCCCATGGTCCTTACGGAGTACCCAGCATCCACTACAGACTACGAGAAATAGAATTACCGGTGAGTAAATTCTTATTTTTTAGGTCGGAAGGAGTTACAACCTATTCAATATTTTCGACAAGTTGCGGTATTCGACTTGTCGAAAAGCACGTGGATCGGCGGAATAGCTGCCGATCCACGTGCTTGTGTCGAAAACAGGGCCAAAACCGACAGGTTTTGGCCCCCTTTTCAACCATCTCAGTCCGACATAAAAACATATCGGACTGAGATGTGGGACCCAGATGAGGAGAGGGGGGACATCCGCGGGCATATAGGGGAGATCTGCGCTATAGCACAGCGCTGCAGCAGGATGTCACACAGCCGCTCCGCTCACGGCAGCTTCCACCCGGCTCCAGCAAGTGAGGTCACGTTTGCTGGAGCCGTGTGGACACTGCCGTGAGGTCGGGCGGCTGTGTGACATCCTCCTGCAGCGCTACTGTAGCGCTGATTACCTCCGTCTGCTGGTGGCAGTCCCTGCAGGTCTCCCCGCGGCCCCCCCTCCTCCTCTTCCTCTGGGTCCCTCATCTCAATTCGACTTGAAAAAGTCGAATTGAGATGAGATTGAATAGGGGTTGCCGGATCCATTCCGACAAATATATGTCGGAATGGATCCGACGCTAATTGAGTATACCCCTAAATCTCCGAAACAAATGCAAGCCCTGGGCCACTGCCGAACTTGTAAATCATAACCGAAAGCCCAGTCATCACTGCCATAGAGCTCATATGTGTCTCTCTGCTTTACAGGTGTTTTAAGTGACAGAAAGAAGGTGACTCTAGGAACACAGCCCACTGTTCTTAGGACTTTCCGATCTCTGTCCACAACAAATGTGTTCGCCTGTTCCGACCGGCCAACGGTTATCTACAGCAGCAACCATAAGCTAGTCTTCTCCAATGTCAATCTGAAAGAAGTTAACTATATGTGCCCCTTGAACTCCGAGGGTTACCCTGATAGGCAAGTCACACCCTGTACGTTTAATTTGGTTACAGCTGGCCTCGCTAACCTGTGACTCTCCAGCTGTTGTGAAACTACAAGTCCCAGCATTCATTTCCATAGTTTTGCAAATAAGGAATGGTAATTCTATGCCAGGGAATCCTGGGAGGTGTAGTTTCACAACAGCTGGAAAGCCTCAGGTTGGCCAGACCTGGGCTAGGGAATAGAGAGCAATTATCGAAGCTTTTCAGTTTTATTCTTCCTCTCATCAGATATGTTGCGTAGAACAAATTATACCCTCTGTCCTTCCATACTGCATCTTCACCACGTCTCATTATTTACAGTTTGGCCCTAGCCAATAACAGCACGCTAACCATTGGAACCATCGATGAAATCCAAAAACTGCATATCCGAACAGTGCCGCTGTACGAGTCTCCCAGGTGTGTGCCACTTGAGAGTATTACATGGGAAATGTAGGAAATTTTGAAACCGTGACTCAATTAAATTTTCTCCTTTGTTTATTGTAGAAAGATTTGCTATCAAGAGGTTTCGCAGTGTTTTGGTGTTCTGTCCAGTCGGACTGAGGTACAAGACGCTAGCGGAGGCAGCTCTCCTCTCCGACCTAGCGCCAGCACCCAGGTCAGTGTTTCTGTCTGTTTTAAGATGGGCAACTGTTATTAAAGTACAGTCTGAACAACTAAGATTGGAGTGCAGAAATTGTTCTTGATGTTCTTGATGTTGGTCTTCATCAGCTTTTATTCTTGTATACTGCTAGGCACTCTCTTCCAGTGTGAGCAGCAGTAAGCTGTTTTCAGGGAGCACGTCTCCCCATGAAACCTCATTCGGAGAAGAAGTAGAGGTTCACAATCTCCTCATCATAGATCAGCACACTTTTGAAGGTATTGGGGATAATGGCGATTGAGGATCGTCACGAGTAAAGTGTCCTTGAATTAGAAAACCGTCATTTTGTGTTTCTTTTCTTTGCCTTAGTCCTGCACACTCACCAATTTCTGCAGAACGAGTACACACTCAGCCTGGTGTCTTGTAAGCTGGGAAAGGATCCAAGCACGTATTTCATAGTGGGAACGGCAATGGTGTATCCAGATGAGGCAGAACCGAAACAAGGGAGGATCGTGGTTTTCCAGTACTGTGATGGTGAGAAGAGCAAATGCCATGAACATCAGATGTTGGAATGTTGTAAGACATCTATTGTGCTTTGAACGCTAAATCCGTTCAGAACTAAAGATTTCATTTAGATTAAGCTGTAAAGACGTACAGTAAGCTACATTTCTCCTGCAGGGTCCATAGGGTATCCACAGGATACATTGGGATATGGTGGAGCGACAGCGGATCTGCACCAAACGGTCAAAGAGGTTAACCCAGCTTTGCATGCCAAACATGATATGAGTGGTGCTGCTGCTGTATTTTACCCTGTCTGGGGCAATCATTAGACCAGCCATGGCTTCAGCCTGGATGGCTAAAGCAGTGGCTGCCTGGGCGGATGCCTTGGAAGGGAAAGCTTCAATGACATCTAGAGAGCAAAAATCCCATGTTGCACATATCAAACAGGCTGCAATATTATTGGAAGAAGCAGCCTTGGATATGGGTACTATTGCCTATCAAGCATCAGCTTCAACAGTAGCCGCTCGCAGAGCAGTTTGGCTACGCTTTGGAAAGCTGATTCAGACTACAAGAAGGTTTTGGAGTCTTTACCTTTTACTGGAGATATTCTCTTTGGGTTAACTAGTATTTCTGCTGCGGGGTACACTGGGCTCCACAAGGATAGACATTGGGGTGTAGAGTAGGATCTTGATCCGAGGCACCAACAGGCTGAAAAGCTTTGACTGTTCCCAGAATGCATAGCGCCGCCTCCTCTATAACCCCGCCTCCCTGCACATAAGGTCAGTTTTTGTAGTTGGTGCCGCAGATAACAGGCACATAACAGAGGGGCTGCGCTGGGCAGCCCTGAGAAGAGCTTTTTAGAAGAAAAGTGAAGACTTTGTGTATATGTCTTTTGACATTCACTGCTGCAGCTCCATCTCTCCCCAGCGGCGCTGTACACTCCCGAGCCCTGGTTGCCGGGTAACTACAGCAGGAGGCTCCGGTTTTCTTCCATGGTCAGGCACACACGACGGGGGCTCTACGGGATCGCGTGGCCGCGCTTCGGGAGGTGGTGAGTGGGTCCCGCTTGCGGGACCCGTACTTTTATCGCGATCCGGCGCGGTCAGTGGGAGGCGGGCCGCACATGCTGGCGGTGGACACTGTGGCAGTACAGGCGATCGCACTAGATCACCAGGGCATGGGTGCAGGTCAGATTTTCCCTTAAAACCATTTTAATAGTAGCCCACAGTACCCGGTGGTTTTGCCAGCAGGGGGATAAGGCTTAGACCTGGAGCCCCAGCCCCAGGGCGCCATTTCCCGCAAATGTTCCCGCCCTGGAGCTGCATATCTGTCTCTTCCTCACTCCCTGTCAGTGTCTGGGCGTCATTTCTCTCAGCTTCACTGTTCCTGGGACTGCTTGGGCAAATCCTCCTGTGTAAAGCCGCCTGGTTGTCAGCGCTGTGACTTTACATGACACTTAAGTATTCTACTGCCTATTAGACAGTGCTAGTTAAGAAAGAGTGCATTTAGTCAGGGTTTTCTAGTACAATTACCCTGTGATATACATCCAGTTCTTACTGTGCAGTGTTATCTATTGACTACATAGCTATATAAGCTCGTCCAGTGCAGTATTATTGTTAGTAATAACCTCTGCATTGTACAACTGTGACTATACGTGTCTGCATTAGCTTGCTGAGTGGTTTCCATTTCGTGTCTCACTCAACTTGCTATCACTATATTCTATAACCTGAGGGGGCTTGGTGCATCAGTTTTTATAATAATATAGGATATTCACAAAATATAGTCTAATATGTATTTTTCTCTGTGATTTTAGTCACCATATCTCTCCTGTATCCCTGCTTGTGCTGACTACACTGCGCAGGGGTTTGGGTAAGAGGTTTTGTGCTGCTGACAATTGTACTGTGTTACCTGATATTGCAAGTTATATCATGTCTGCTTCTGAAGGTAACGGTTCTGGGGCGGAACACACTGCAGGTGTTGCTGAAGCCACAGATCCATATGAGGAGAATATAGCAGCTGTGGGCTCTGGTTCTGGGGGCTCCTTGCCCCCCAGTGGGACTGTGGCAATGGAGGTCCATATTGACCCACCATGGGCTGCTTTTTCCACCCTTCTGCATACGCTAGTTAATAAATTAACACCCCCTATGGGACCCCCTATGCCGATGCAACCGTATGTGGTCCCTGCAGCTAACCCTCCGTGGGCGGACAATTTATCTGCTCAGTTGAAGAAGTTGAACCAGTCCCTGACTACTAAAAAGTCTGACCCTCGCTCAACTAAGTCCAAGGGTTCCTCTAAGCGAGCTCTTATCTCCTCACAATCCACTGCTGTCACTGACAACTCGTCTGATGAAGATGGCACTTACACTGACCCCCACAGATTCTGACTCAGATACTGCTGATGGGGAGGGTGGTTCACATGTGGATGTTCCTGATCTTTTGGAGGCTATTAAGTTGATTTTACAGATCCCAAGCCATCCGTCCCTCCTAAGAAACCAGATAGGTTCAAGCTTCAGAAGGTGGTTAAACAAGTTTTAGCTCACTCTGACCACCTAGTGGATATACGTCAGGAACCCTGGGAAAACCCGGGTAAGAAGTTTGTGCCTCAAAAGAAGATGCTGGCTCGCTATCCCCTCACGCCAGAGCTGTCTAAAAATTGGGAAACGCCTCCTCCAGTAGACTCGCATGTGGCTAGGATGGTGGTTTCCTCAGCTCTACCTGTCACTACCGTCACGTCTCTGAAAGGGCCTACGGATAAACGTGTGGAGGGTTGTCTGAAAGCGATTTACACCCTCACGGGTGCTGCACAAAGGCCCACTATTGCAGCGACATGGGCTGCAGAGGCTATTGAAGCATGGGCCTTGGAGTTAGAACCTGAAATCTCTTCTGACCATGCTAGACAATGCTGGTCATATATTGTCACAGCTTCTCGCTATATTAAAAAGGCTGCTTCTGATGCCGGTATCCTAGCAGCCAAGGCCTCTACTGCATCAGTCCTGGCTCGCCGGATTTTGTGGCTGAGATCCTGGTCTGTGGATCTGGATTCTAGAAAAACCCTGGAGGTACTCCCTTTCAAGGGAGATATTCTGTTTGGGGAGGACTTAAATAAGATTGTGGCTGACTTGGCTACTGCCAAAACTGCCTGTCTGCCAAGTACCGCTCCTTCTGTATCGAAGGCTAAAGGTACTTCCTTTCGCCCCTTTCTTCCTTCAGGTAAAGCAAAAGGTCAGGCGTACAACAAGCAGGCCAGCACTTCCAAACCTGATAAGCCAAAGCCCAAGAGAGCCTGGGCGGCCCGTCAGCCAGCTTCCAAGACCGATAAGCCTACCGCATGACGGGGCGGGCCTTCCCTGGGGGATCGGCTTTTAGGGTATACCCAGGAATGGTTGAAGATCACTTCAGATGCCTGGGTACGGGAAGTCGTCACTCGAGGTTACGCCATACCCTTCAAAAACCGCCCCTCTCATCGATTTTGCCAGACAGACGTCCCGTTGGACCAGACAAAGGCAAACACTCTACATTCGGTGGTACAGACCCTCCTGGATTCAGGAGTCGTAGTACAGGTGCCTCTTGCGTAGAGGGGCCGGGGGTACTATTCTCCGCTGTTTCTATTCCCGAAACCGAATGGGTCTTCCCGGCCCATTCTCAACCTCAAGGCATTGAACAGGTTTGTGAAAGTTTCCAAGTTCCGTATGGAAACCCTTTGCTCTGTAGTTCTGGCCTTGGAACCTGGGGACTACATGGTCTCCCTGGACATACAGGATGCTTACCTGCATATACCTATAGCAGAGTCACATCAGCAATACCTGAGGTTTGCGATTGGCAACCTCCATTACCAGTTTCGGGCGTTACCTTTTGGTTTAACTACGGCTCCGCGAGTCTTCACCAAGTTATGGCGGTGATGACGGTGGTACTCCGCCGTCAGGGGTCAGGATACTGCCGTATCTGGACGACTTGTTAATCCTGGCAAATTCCCCAGAACTTTCCAGTTTCTACAAGCCCACGGGTGGCTCATCAACTGGAAGAAATCCTCCCTAGTCTCTGCTCAGAGCATGGTGCACCTGGGAGCGCTATTGGACACTCACAACCAGAGGTTGTTCTTGTCTCAGGAGAAAGTCCTGAAGCTTCAGGACAGGATGCGTTGCTTCCTTTCTCGTCCGCAAGTGTTGATACATGCGGCGATGCACGTGCTGGGCCTCATGGTGTCAGCATTCGACATGGTGGAGTATGCTCAATTCCATTCTCGCCCCCACCAGAAGATGATTCTAGCCAAGTGGGACGGCCTGCCTCACCGGATCAGGTCTCACATGATCTCATTGACTCCGGAGGTCCGTCTGTCGCTGCTCTGGTGGCTCCAGGACCACCAGTTGTGCAGGGGCCGTCCCTTCTGGATATCCGACTGGGTCCTGTTGACGACAGATGCCAGTCTAAGAGGTTGGGGCGCGGTGCTGGAGCAACACTCCCTTCAGGGTCGGTGGACCAAGGAGGAATCCCTCCTCTCGATCAACATTCTGGAATTGCGGGCGGTCTTCAATGCGTTGAACCTGGCCCAGCATTTAATTCAGAATCGTCCTGTTCAAGTACAGTCGGACAACGCCACCGCAGTGGCTTACATAAATCATCAAGGTGGCACTCGAAGCCATTTGGCAATGAAGGAAGTCTCACGGTTTCTACATTGGGCGGAACGCCATCTACCGGCCAAAGCGGCAATATTCATACTGGGAGTCCTGAATTGGGAAGCGGACTTTCTCAGTCGTCAGGACGTACATGCCGGCGAGTGGGGCCTCCATCCAGAAGTGTTTCAACTCCTAGTGGAAAGGTGGGGCCTTCCAGACGTAGATCTGATGGCGTCTCGACACAATCACAAGGTTCCGGTCTTCGGAGCAAGGACAAGGGATCCTCAAGCAGCATTCGTGGATGCGATGACGGTGCCGTGGAGGTTTCGGCTGCCGTACGTGTTCCCTCCGGTGTCACTCCTGCCCAGGGTAATTCGGAAGTTCAAGCAAGAAAGAGGAAATCTGCTTCTCATAGCTCCAGCGTGGCTCAGACGGCATTGGTTCTCAGACCTGCAGGGCCTATCGTCAGAGCGTCCAATTCTACTTCCGCAACTCCCAGACCTCCTCGTTCGGAGCCCCTGTGTCTACCAGGACCTAGCCCGGCTGTCTTTGACGCCGTGGCTCTTGAAGCTTCCGTCTTAAAGGCTAAAGGGTTTTCTGAGGCGGTCATTCAAACTATGTTACGGGCCCGGAAATCGGCTTCTACTCGGATTTACCATAGGGTCTGGCATTCTTACTTTGTTTGGTGCGCATCTAACAATTATGACGCTTCCAAATATAGTACAGCCAAGTTGTTGGACTTTCTTCAGCAGGGCCTGGACTTAGGCCTGCATCTGCCCTCCCTCAAGGTTCAAATATCTGCTTTGTCGGTGTGGTTTCAGAGAAAGGTTGCGACCTTACCTGATGTGCATACCTTCACTCAGGGTGTGTTGCGTATCCAACCTCCCTATGTCCCGCCTGTGGCTCCTTGGGACTTGTCTGTGGTTTTGGAGGCGTTACAAGAGTCTCCGTTTCAACCTCTTGGTTCAGCTGACCTTAAGTGGCTATCCCTTAAGGTGGTGTTTCTGCAGGCTATTGCTTCAGCTAGAAGTGTGTCGGACTTGGGGGCCTTGTCCTGTAGTTCCCCAAATCTGATATTTCACAGTGACCGGGCTTTTCTTAGGACTCGTCCCGGTTATTTGCCTAAGGTGGTTTCTTCGTTCCACCTTAACCAGGAGATTGTGGTTCCAGCACTTGTTTCTCCTGATCTGTCTCCCAAAGAGCGGTCTTTGGATGTGGTACGGGCTCTCCGTATCTATGTGAAGAGAACTGCTTCTATTAGGAAATCTGATTCTCTCTTTATGCTGTTTGGATTCCTCCAGTAACCATGTTATAAATCACCCATGTGAAAATGATATAAGGAGGGTTGATTCACCATGTACGGAAGAAACAAGATGTCCTTTTAACTCCTTATCACATACAATCAGGTGGACACACTGAAATCACTCCTTTTCAGGGAACTCCGTAGTATTCATTTGTATTAGACCCAGCTCACAATCTACGGAAAAAGATATAAGCACCTTCCAATCCTTTTGCAAGGATAGTGGTTTGTGGTGCTTATAAAGAAACACAAATATAGTGTAGCAAGCCTTTGAAGGGGTCACATTTAATAAGTACAAAATGCACGTACAGGAAAACAATTTTAAAACAGCATGTCATATCTCCATAAAGCACATCACCATCGTTAGGATCTTTCACGGGGAATCAAATGGTGCCAGATGTCAGGTGGAAATGTGAGTGAGCTCCGGATGCCCACTTCCACAACCAAGAGAAGTTCACCCTATAACCGATCGATGAGTGCAGGAGTCCAAATAGAAACACAGCCACGTTTAACGCGTTTCGGACGGGATCCGTCCTTCGTCAGAAGCATGGCTGTGAGGTAGAAAGCTTCAATATTTAAACCCTCTTAACGAGGGGTAGCAGCTGAGAACAATTAAAAATAATTACAGCACTGAAAACACCTGCCGCGCCGGGGAACACTCTCGCCGGAAGCTCGTCATGCGGTTCACTCGTTTCCAGACCTTCCGGTCTTTGCTTTCCAAATGCGATACACGCTCGGCCAGGAAGTCCCCGTATTTGTGTTCCACAACGACAAACTTCATAGAAGGAGCTGATTTTGAATTAATAACCATCAAAGATGTAGCTGGACCACTTCATAACTCCAACAGAGGCATTGTCCAAAAAATAGAGTCCACATAATATTCCTCCCAGAAACCATAGAAAATAAAACAAATAAAAACAGGGCATTACCATATTAAAAAAATGATATGGTAATGCCCTGTTTTTATTTGTTTTATTTTATTTCATTCCCGTTCCTCTTGCACAGGGCTTCTACTTCAACCTGTTTCTAGTCCAGAAGCCAAATGGGTCGTTCTGGTCCATACTCAATCTAAAAATGCTGAACATGTACATTTGGGTACCTCGTTTTCATATGGAGACTTTCCGTTCGATCATTTTGGCCATGGAGCAAAAGGATTTTATGGTGCCCCTGGATATCTAGGATGCTTACCTACATGTTTTCCTATAGCCCTGTCCCATCAGCACTATCTCAGGTTCGCTATCCTCCAACAGCATTTTCAGTTTCAGGCTTTACCATTCGGATTGGCCACAGCTCCCAGAGTATTCGCCAAAATTATGGTGATAATGGTAGCTTATCTCCGCCAGCAGGGGATAAAAAATTTTCGATACCTCGACGATCTTTTAATCCTGGCACAGTCTCGGAAATTGCTTCTGTGTTATCTACAGCAGACAATAAAGTGTCTGCAGAAGCACGGATGGCTCATAAATTGGGCAAAGTTGTCTCTGGTTCCGTCATAGCGGATGACTCGCTTGGGGGGCTGTATTGGATTCGAGCCTTCAGAGAGCAATTTTACTTCTAAAATAGCCAGACTTCAGTTAAGTAATCAGGAGATTCTACACAGTCGGAAAGTATCCATTCACGCAGCAATGCGTGAGATGGGATTGATGGTGTCAACATTCGACATGGTAGAGTATGCTCAGTTCCATTCAAGGCCTCTGCAACATCAAATCCTTACCAAATGGAATGGTTTTCATCAGACGATAAAAACACAGACTATGGTCCTTACTCAGAAAGTAAGGAGGTCATTAGCCTGGTGGCTACAGACATCCCATCTGGACAAAGGGAGACCCTTTTGGATATCAGATTGGAAAATTCTGACAACGGATGCCAGCCTTCAGGGCTGGGAAGCAGTGTCAGGAAGAAATTGCTTCCAGGGGCCGTGGAGCAAGGAAGAAAGTTGCCTGCCAATAAATATATTGGAACTCCGAGCCATATACATGACGTTGAATGGAAGGGTGTGCATGTGTGTTATTCTCGCCTGATTAGGGCTCTCTATGATGCTCCTGCCTTGAGCCTTGGAAAACAACTGATTTGCCTGAGCCAGGAGGCGGGGATATGTGAACGGGCTCGCTGCATGCTGGGAGGCCAGAAAGCTTTTACCGTTTGATGCAGATCCGCTGTCGTCCCACCATATCCCAATGTATCCTGTGGAACCTGTGGACTTAGGAGAAATACTGTTATCAACGGTACTGTTATCTACTCCCTAGCATTGGCAGATCGGTGTGTTTTAGCAAGTTGTCCAGAGTATTGAGGAAAAGATTCTACCTCTTGCTCTAGCAGGCTTTGTTTGGACTATTGAAAGCTACTCTACTGCAATCTTCTTATTCATGGGAATGGATTCATTTGGGAGGGGCATTGACGACCCAAGTGGGGCCTGCCGCAATGAGCGGCAGAATCTCCTGCTCGGACAGTTTGGCGCAGCAAAGGAAGTGCTATGTTCAGACTTACCATTACCGTAGATTTTTAGGTATTGGTCATATTAAAACATTTGATGGTTTTGTAGATGTTACAAATATAAACAGTTCTGGGAATGTACCGGACTGATCAAAAACTGTCCCCTATACAGGGAAACTCCAGACTGTTGCAGAGAAGGAAGTAAAAGGAGCCGTGTATTCTATGGTGGAGTTTAATGGGAAGCTGCTGGCCAGCATTAACAGCACGGTAAGTCTGAGGTGTATTAGACTATGCGAGGATCCTATCATTTACTATCAGTGAGCTGTATGGCTACAGATAACATTTCTACACAGGTGCGTCTGTATGAATGGACCGCAGAAAAGGAGCTCCGTACGGAATGCAATCACTACAACAATATCATGGCTTTGTATCTGAAAACCAAGGGCGATTTCATTTTGGTTGGAGACCTAATGCGTTCGGTGCTTTTACTGGCTTACAAGCCAATGGAAGGAAACTTTGAGGAGGTAAGAAACGCAGGAAAGTCGGGCAGAAAGACCTTGGAGATAATGAGTATAGCTTTTGTAGAAGAAAACTGTGTAGGACATTTGGTTCATATATAAACTCTTTGTGGAAGCCGGTGTCGTCATGTTGGAACTTCAGATCTCCAATCTTAAAGATTTGACACATTCGTTGGGCTTTATGCGGCTTGGCTTACCTTCTGTCATGTGTTGTTGGAGTCCATGTTTATTCTGTATCCCTACAGATTGCACGGGATTTTAACCCCAACTGGATGAGCGCAGTGGAGATTCTAGACGATGATAACTTCCTGGGAGCAGAGAATGCATTTAATTTATTTGTATGCCAGAAAGATAGGTAATGATGAGTACTTATTTATGGGCAGCTTTTGATGATTGAGTAACGATGTTTAGAGGGTTAATGTGTACCCAAGGATGATAGAAAATTTTGGTGGTGTAAAGTTGTCCAGGTAAAGTAACCGATCTAGATGGATTAATAAAGCATTTAGTGTAGGATAGGAAGCCCCTAACCTTTCTCTGCTCTCATGTCTAGTGCTGCTACAACAGATGAGGAGCGACAGCACCTGCAGGAAGTTGGTCTTTTCCACCTAGGAGAGTTTGTGAATGTCTTCTGCCATGGGTCACTGGTGATGCAGAATCTCGGGGAGACGTCCCCTCCTACTCAAGGCTCTGTCCTCTTTGGGACAGTTAATGGGATGATCGGTGGGTGTAAAAAAAAAATGCTGCTTTTTCTAGCATTTTGCATTTGTTTAACCCATTAAACCTAATCTTTGTGTATCTCAGGTCTGGTGACATCAGTATCCGAGAGCTGGTACAACCTCCTTCTAGACGTTCAGAACAGACTCAATAAAGTCATCAAGAGCGTTGGCAAGATTGAGCACTCCTTATATCCTTTATTATGATGCGATGATGGGAAATATTTTTATTTTATTTTAATGTCCAGTAGGTCCTCTTTGTGCACGGTGTGATAGTGTTTTCAGGGTGGTAGTTCTTAGTACAGTAGTACTTGCGTATATTGTCACCGACAGTCATTTTCCTTTACCAATTCTCACCTGGAGGTCATTCCACACTGAGAGAAAGACTGAATCTGCAGCAGGATTTATAGATGGAGATCTTATTGAAAGCTTCCTGGACATCAGCCGGTCAAAGATGCAGGAGGTAGTAGCAAATCTACAGGTGAGGAGACAGCCGCTTCCCTCTGTGCTTTTCATTGCTGCCTACAAACAGATCACGGTGTCTTCTAAACATGTCTAATCTTGCAGATCGACGATGGCAGCGGCATGAAGCGAGAGACCACTGTTGATGACTTGATAAAGATAGTGGAAGAATTAACCAGGATTCACTGATTGCCACTCCCTCCTGCTTACCCCTTAGGTTTCCCCAATATCCTCCCAAGACTGTGGCCCCGTGGGCCTAATGGACAATGAGATCTGCTTTGTATATATCCTGTCGGTGCCTAGAGATGGAACAACTTGCTTTGCTGCCCTACTGGCTCTTACATCTTAGCTTCCAGGAGTGGCCACCATGCATTGCAGGCCTCCACTTGCCAGCAAATGGAAAAATGTGTTCTAAAGGTTATTTCTTGCCCGACCCCTTTGCTTCATTCTTATCGCTGTCCATCT
This sequence comes from Pseudophryne corroboree, assembly GCF_028390025.1. Classification (NCBI taxonomy): domain Eukaryota; kingdom Metazoa; phylum Chordata; class Amphibia; order Anura; family Myobatrachidae; genus Pseudophryne; species Pseudophryne corroboree. The sequence continues at coordinate 66,736,441 of NC_086454.1, read as the reverse complement.
AAATATTATATGTATTTTTTTCATATATTAAATTGTGAAAGCAGGGTCTTCCCTACAAACTTTGTGCATAGCAAAGGGTGAGCTATGATGACACAGAGAAAGTGACCTCATCGGTAGCAACTGTGGGGTGCTTCGTCTGCGAGTTCATACTCTAATAAAGCTGTGTGCCTCCCAGGCTTCTCTTTATAGAAGGTTAAAAGGGGGGAGGTTATTTTCTGATATTTTAGGAAATAATTTAGACTGCATTTGTAACTGGCCAGGGCTGCTTACTGCAAGTATTTGCGTGCGGTAATTTTGTCTACAAGTTTCTAATTTGAAGTGTGTAAAATGATTTGTTCTAGAATTGTGTTTTTCTTGCATTGCAGAGAATATCAGTGTCGTATGTTCCCATCTAATCCTGCACATGTGGCTGTAACAAGCAATGCCCCACAAAGGACAGTCTCTGCGGCCTCTTGCTGGTGGGATAGTATCTTGTAGGATACTCTGATAGTGCTGCCAACCTAGCAGGGGCCTAGTAAGACATCTAAGGATCACGCAGTGTTGGGCTGCATGTAATTATATTCTCTCTATTCTCTGGACCTTTTCAGATGAAAATGTTTCCCAATTCTGTTTCTCAAGCCACACACAATAATTAGTATCTTTCAAAACTTCGCCATCCCGTATGTCACATGAACTGCTTCGGGGATATTTTGTGGCTGCTGACATTAGTGTATTAAATTTTGTTTGGGATATCTGCTTGCAGTTTCATGAAAGATTCAATGAACTTTATTATTTGACACCCATGTTTGTTGTATGCGTGAGTTATTTATTAAAATGAGGCTTTAGCTGATGATTTAAACTAGATTTCCATACATTGGCACTACATGAATCTAGAAAGGAGCTGGCAGCTTTATGGTGTTACATGGGATATTCATACGCATTAATACCAGCCATAACTCCACCAGCTTTCTTCAAGGCATCTGCTTGTTTTGCTAGAATTGGCAGATCCCGTTTATTCATGTTCCTCCTGCCTTTTGGTGGAAATAAATACTAGTGTTATTTAAAGTGAGTCTCTCAAGCTCATATGATCACTTCCATTATGTTAAAATACATTCAGAGGCGCCTACTGCTGTGTAACCAGTAATCATACTGGTGATGTTTATTCAGGAGCCTTTCAGCGTTGGCATCATCAGTCTTGCACTTGCTTGCTGTTATCAGTAACTAAAGAACAGCTTCTCATTACCCCAAACAGTTCATGTTTTTTAGGTCTCTATCCAGAATCACAAGTGAAATAATTATCTCCACTTGTTGATCCTTTTAAAATGTGTAGTGAGTAATGAATACACCTGTGCATCTGCTAGGTGACCTGGCAACGTGAACTGTTTGGGGTCCTGAGGACCGAGTTTGAGAACCACTGAACTAAAGAGTTTGAGGTCCAGGGCTTAATAAAAGACTGGAGACTAACCATGCGAAAGCTGGACTTACAGTAGAGCAGGCATTCCCAACCACTGTCCTCAAGGCACACTAATAGGCCCTACACACTTGCAGATAATCAAAGATATGAACGATCTTGTTCATTAATGATCGAGATACCGTTCATATCTTTGAGTGTGGAGGTACCACCGATGAACGATGCGCAGCCCCGCGCTCTTTCATCGTTGGTGCCCCATCTGCTGTGCATGCAGGCCAATATGGACGATCTTGTCCATATTTGCATGTACTTCTATGGAGCTGTGTGACGGGGGGAGTGAAGAAACTACACTGCCCCTGTCACTGCCTCCCCCGCCGCCGGGTCGGCCGTTTCCACCGTCGGGCAGCTCGGAGGTGGATCGATCAATGTGTAGGGCCCTTAACAGTGCAGGTTTTAGGGATATCCAGGCTTCAGTACAGGTGACTTAATTAGTAGCTCGGTTATATTGATTTAACCATCTGTGCTGCAGCCAGGATATCAATAAAACCTGCACTGTTGGTGTGCCCTGAGGACCGTGGTTGCAGTAGTGGGTTATGAGACAGCTGGCAAAGAGGGGTTTGGGAGTACTTATATATTGGAAACAGAATTAAACCCACCTTATAAAAACATATACTGGTCTCATGCGCAGTTGAATCAGCCTCCATTCCCCCAACCCTTTACTAATTTCATTAGCTCTGATTTATTCACTGTAACATCCGTGATATGGCAAAGAAACTGATCATGCTGGAAGCTGTTTTTCATCCATATGGTTGTAGAAAATAAATCTATAATCTAATCAGTTTGTAAGTATGTATTAAAAGGAAACTGGTGAATATCTTCAATAAAGTGTACTGTTCTCATTGAATTGCAGTACTACCTTGTCTCCTGTGGGTGTCGGTGTCATTGCAGTGTATGGAGAGATCCCATACAAGCTTGCATTTGGCACTGTTGGAAATAATGTATTTGGAAAGGGTTGCTTGTATTAAAAAAACCTATAGCAAGCCTAGCAAGGCCAACTGCAGGTTAAGGGAATGTACTGACGAAACGCTAGACCTAAAACACAATTTAATTCAAGAGGCATTCACAAATGTAAATGCTAAAACTTCCTAGAAATTGAGATAACATTGTGTGCTTATTTGCTTTTGTTTTCTTAGCTGCGTCAGATTCTCACATGCTTCCTGCATTGTTTTTTTTTCCATTGGGATTTGGCTAGTATTACACAGCAGCATTTGTACACTGTTCTGTTCCTACTAGAAAAGCACAGTGACCCTAACATAGTAACTAAGGTTGAAAAAAGACAATTGTCCATCGAGTACAACCTATTTGTGGTCTCCGATGCAGTCTTATTATAGGACTAGTTATTTTTATGTTAGGACTAGTTATATTAACTATAATGCGTGCCTACGCACCATAACCCTGAATATCTTTATCCAATAGGTATTTATCTAACCCATTCTTAAACGTGTTGACTGAGTCCACCATTACTACTCTCTCCGGCAGGGAATTCCAAACATGTATTGTCCTTACTGCGAAAAAACCTTTTAGCCTAAATGTGCGGAAACTCCTCTAACCTAAGTGAGTGACCACGTGTCCTCTGTGCTGATCTTATAGAAAACAGGTCCCTCCCAAGCTCTGTGTATTGACCCCTTATATATTTGTAGATGTTGATCATGACCCCTCTTAGTCTCCTCTTTTCCAATGTAAACATGCCTAGCCTTGCAAGCCTTTCCTCGTATTCCAGCGTCTCCATGACCTTGATTAGTTTGGTCGCCCGCCCCTGAACCTTTTTTAGCTCCAGGATATCCTTTTTGTAATATGGTGTCCAAAATTGCACATAGTATTCAAGATGAGGCCTCACTAGTGATTTATATAATGGGAATATAATATTCTCGTCCCTTGCATCAATTCCCCGTTTATGCATGCTAATATCTTTTCTCTTACGTCCTAGAGGATGCTGGGGACTCCAAAAGGACCATGGGGTTATAGACTGGATCCGCAGGCGACATGGGCACACTATAAGACTTTGAATGGGTGTGAACTGGCTCCTCCCTCTATGTCCCTCCTCCAGACCTCAGTTAGACTTTGTGCCCAGGAGTGACTGGACATACACTAGGGGAGCTCTACTGAGTTTCTCTAAAAGACTTTGTTAGGTTTTTTATTTTCAGGGAGACCTGCTGGCTACAGGCTCCCTGCATCGTGGGAGTGAGGGGAGAGAAGACAGACCCACTTCTTCTTAGTTAAGGGCTCTGCTTCTTAGGCTACTGGACACCATTAGCTCCAGAGGGTTCGATCACTTGGTTCGCCTAGCTGCTTGTTCCCGGAGCCGTGCCGTCACCCCCCTCACAGAAGCCAGAATAAAGAAGCTGGGTGAGTATTAGAAGAACCGAAGACTTCAGTGACGGCAGAAGACTTACCTAACGAGGTACAGCTCAGCGGTAGCGCTGCGCTCCATGCTCCCACACGTATCACGGCACTCGCAGGTCGCTAGGGGGTTGGGCCCTGGGCAGCAGTTACTGGGGTCTGTAGCTGGCAAAATCGGATTATACGGTGTCCGGACACTGTATAGAGTACCCCCGCCAGTATCATTTTTTTTAAATTTAAGCGGGCTACCGTGCACCGGGAAGGGGCGGGGCTTAGCCACACATTGCTCACTAGCGCCATTTTCTCTATCTCTACAGTGCTGCAGAGACGCTGGCCCGGACCTCCAAGCTCCCGCAAGTAACGGAGGAAAAAACGGGGGGGGGGGGGGGGCATAAAATGTGGTGCTTTCATACTGTTTAGACAGCGCTGATCATATATACTATTTCTTTTAGTGTATGGGTGCTGGGGTGTGAGCTGGCATACTCCCTCTGTGTTTCTCTCTGCAGGCTTCCCTGTGGGTCTGTCCCCGTGTTTGTGGCCTGTGTGGGTGTGTCGGTACTCTGTGTCGACATGTCTGAGCCTGGGTGTTCCTCCCCGGAGGAAGTTATTGGGGGTGCAGAAAAGGATTTAGGTATGTCTCTGTCGGCACTGCTGATTGGATGACTATGCTGAGTACATTTAATGGAAATGTGGCTTTATTGTCTAAGAGACTGGATAAATCGGATTCTCAGACACAAACATGGAGAAAATCCGTGGAGGAGGCTTTGTCTCAGGTACAGACAGTCTCAGGGTTACAAAAGCGTTCTTTTACCCAGATGGCAGATACAGGTACCGACACGGACTCTGATTCCGATGTCGATTTTAATGAGGCTTCTTTACATCCACGGCTTTGTCAAGAGTATTCAGTACATGATTATAGCCATTAAAGATGTTTTACATATCTCTGAGGAGCCTGCTGTTCCGGACACAAGCGTTTGCTTATTTAAAGGGAAAAGGCCGGAGGTAAAATTTCCCCCCTCTCATGAAATGAATGCGCTTGGTGAAAAGGCTTGGGAGTTGCCTGACAAACGGTGGCAGATTCCCAAGAGAATTTTGATGGCATATCCTTTCCCCTCTGACGACAGGGAAAAATGGGAGTCGTCTCCCAAAGTGGACAAGGCTCTCTCGCGATTGTCCAAGAAGGTGGCGCTTCCGTCTCCCGACACGGCTGCTCTCAAGGATCCAGCGGATCGCAAGCTGGAGACGACATTGAAGTCCATTTTCGTTAATACTGGTGCATTGCTCAGACCTGCTGTGGCGTCGGTGTGGGTGAGTAGTGCTATTGCTGAGTGAGCTGAAAATTTGGCTTCTGATATGGATACTCTTGATAAGGAGAATATTCTTTTGACTCTTGGTTATATCAAGGACGCTGCAGATTACCTAAAGGATGCGGCGAGGGATGTTGGCCTCTTGGGATCAAGAGCCAATGCCATGGCGGTTTCGGCCTGGAGGGCGCTGTGGATTCATCAATGGAATGCCGACTCCAAGAAGAATATGGAAGCTCTCCCTTTTAAAGGTAGTGTCTTGTTTGGTGACGGCCTGGCTGACCTGGTGTCTACCGCTACTGCGGGTAAGTCATCTTTTCTTCCCTATGTTCCCACACAACAGAAAAAAGGCACCCCAGCAGCAGATACAGTTCTTTCGGCCTAATAAATACAAAAGAGGTAAAGGCTCGTCCTTCCTCGCTTCGAAGGGTAGATGAAGGGGAAAGAAGTCGCCTGCAGTGTCAGGCACCCAGGACCAAAAGTCCTCCCCCGCCTCTACCAAGTCCACCGCATGACGCTGGGGCTCCCCTGCGGGGGTCCCTACCGGTGGGGGGCAGTCTCCAATTCTTCAGTCAGGTCTGGGTTCAATTGGCCCTGGATCCTTGGGTCTTCGACATAGTGTCCCAAGGGTACAGACTGGAGTTTCAGGAGATGCCCCCCAGCCGTTTTTTCGTGTTTGTCTTCCAGTTTCTCTTCCCAAAAGAGAAGTGGTAAGGGCTGCGATACAAAAGTTGTGTCAACAGAGGGTCGTTACCGTCCCGTGGGGAAGGGTTCTATTCGAGCCTCTTTGTTGTGCCGAAGCCGGATGGCTCGGTCAGACCGATTCTGAACCTAAAATCCCTCAATCCATACTTGAAAATGTTCAAGTTCAAGATGGAGTCTCTTCGAGCGGTGATCTCCAGCCTCGAAGGGGGGGATTTTATGGCGTCAGTCGACATAAAGGATGCTTACTTGCACATCCCGATATACCCTCCTCATCAAGCCTTCCTGAGGTTTGCGGTACAGGACGGTCATTACCAATTTCAGGCGTTGCCGTTTGGCCTTTCCACGGCCTGAGGGTTTTCACCAAGGTAATGGCGGAGATGATGGTGCTCCTTCGCAAGCAATGGGTCACGATTATCACCGTACTTGGACGATCTCCTGATAAAGGCGAGGTCCAAGGAACAGTTGTTGAGAAATGTGGATCTCTCCCTGTCAGTTCTGCGGCATCACGGTTGGATTCTAAATTTGCCAAAGTCTCAGTTGATCCCGGCCACTTGGCTGTCCTTTCTGGGTATGATCCTAGACACGGAACTACAGAGAGTATTTCTTTCGGAGGACAAAGCTCTGGAAAACCAGACCATGGTCCGGGAGCTTCTGAGGCCGACAAGTGTGTCGATTCATCAATGCACTCGGGTACTAGGGAAGATGGTGGCGGCTTACGAAGCCATTCCATTTGGCAGGTCTCATGCCCGGGTGTTTTAGTGGGATCTGCTAAACAAATGGTCCGGGTCTCACCTGCACATGCACCGGAAAATAAGTCTATATTCCAGGGCCGGGATCTCTCTCCTGTGGTGGCTGCAAGGCTCTCACCTCCTAGAGGGACGCCGATTCGGAATCCAGGACTGGGTCCTGCTGACAACGGATGCAAGTCTCCGAGGCTGGGGCGCGGTTCACGCAAGGAAGAAATTTCCAGGCAAAGTGGTCAAGCCAGGAATCTTATCTCCACATAAATGTTCTCGAGTTAAGAGCCATTTATATTGGCCTACTGCAAGCGAAGAACCTTCTTCAGGGTCTCCCTGTCCTGAGCCAGTCGGACAACATAACAGCGGTGGCGTACGTAAACCGCCAAGGCGGAACAAGGAGCAGGGCGGCAAAGGCGGAGGCCACAAGAATCTTTCGCTGGGCGGAACAGCACGTGAGTGCTCTGTCAGCAGTTTTCCTCCTGGGCATGACAACTGGGAAGCAGATTTCCTCAGCAGACACGATCTCTATCCGGGAGAGTGGGCTCTTCATCAAGAGGTATTTGCAAAAGTGACAAGGCGTTGGGGAATTCCTCTAATAGACATGATGGCGTCGCGCCTCAACAAGAAGCTTCCGAGGTATTGTTCCAGGTCAAAGGGACCCCCAAGCCAGTGCAGTGGATGCCCTGGCAACTCCGTGGGTGTTTCGGTCGGTGTATGTTCCCTCCGCTTCCACTCATTCCAAAGGTGCTGAGGATCGTACGACGAACAGGGGTTCAGGCAATACTCGTTGTTCCAGATTGGCCATGGAGGGCTTGGTATCCGGATCTTCAGGAATTGCTGGTAGAGGATCCTTGGCCGCTTCCTCTAAGAGAGGACCTGTTACTGCAGGGGCCCTGAGTGTTTCCAGACTTACCGCGGCTGCGTTTGACGGCGTGGAAGTTCTAGCTCGGAAGGGTATTCCTGGGGAGGTCATTCCCACTCTCCTTAAAGCTAAGAAGGAGGTCACGGCAAAACATTATCACCGTATTTGGAGGAAGTATGTATCCTGGTGTGAAACCAAGGCAGCTCCTGTGGAGAAGTTTCATTTGGGTCATTTCCTCCATTTTTTGCAGGCAGGCGTAGATGCAGGCCTGAAATTTGGTTCCATCAAAGTGCAGATTTCGGCTTTATCTATTTTCTTTCAAAAAGAATTGTCTGTCCTTCCTGAGGTTTAGACTTTCGTGAAGGGAGTGCTGCATATACATCCTCCATTTGTGGCACCGTGGGACCTTGAAGTGGTGTTACAGTTTCTTATGTCTCACTGGTTTGAACCTTTGCGTAAGGTTGAGGTAAAATTTCTCACTTGGAAAGTGGTCATGCTTTTGGCTCTTGCGTCTGCTAGTCGAGTGTCCGAGTTGGCGGCTTTGTCTCACAAGAGCTCATATTTGATCTTTCATTCTGCGGAATTGAGGACTCGTCAACAATTTCTGCCGAAGGTGGTTTCTTTGTTTCACATAAATCAACCTATTGTGGTACCTGTGGCTACGGATGCTGTGGCGGTTCCAAAATCTCTTGAGCCTTGAAGATTTATGTCGCCAGAACGGCTCTTACTAGGAAAACAGAGGCTCTGTTTGTCCTGTATGCTCCCAACAAGATTGGAAATCCTGCTTCTAAGCAGACTATTGCACGCTGGATTTGTAATACGATTCAGCAAGCTCATTCTTCGGCTGGGCTTACCGTTGCCGAGGTCTGTATAGGCCCATTCTACCAGGAAGGTGGGCACATCTTGGGCGGCTGCACGAGGGGTCTCGGCACTTCAACTTTTCCGAGCAGCTACGTGGTCACGTTCAGACACTTTTGCTAAGTTCTACAAGTTTGATACCCTGGCTGACGAGGCTCAATCGGTGCTGCAGAGTCGTCCGCACTCTCCCGCCCGGTCTGGAGCTTTGGTATAGACCCCATGGTCCTTTTGGAGTCCCCAGCATCCTCTAGGACATAAGAGAAAATAGGATTTTAATACCTACCGGTAAATCCTTTTCTTCTAGTCGGTAGAGGATGCTGGGCGCCCATCCTAGTGCGGACTGTTCATTGCCGTTGTAGTGTTACTGGTTATTTCTCCTACGTCCTAGAGGATGCTAGGGACTCCAAAAGGACCATGGGGTATAGACGGATCCGCAGGAGCTTGGGCACACTATAAAGACTTAAAACTGGGTGTGAACTGGCTCCTCCCTCTATGCCCCTCCTCCAGACCTCAGTTAGACTTTGCCCAGAAGTGAATGGACACACACTAGGGGAGCTCTCATGAGTTTCTCTAAAAGACTTTTTGTTAGGTTTTTTATTTTCAGGGAGACCTGCTGGCTACAGGCTCCCTGCATCGTGGGAGTGAGGGGGGAGAAGCAGGACCTACTTCTGTGAGTTTCAAGGCTTCTGCTTCTCGGCTACTGCACACCATTAGCTGCAGAGGGTTAGATCACTTGGTGCGCCTAGCTGCTTGTTCCCGGAGCCACGCCGTCACCCCCTCACAGAAGACAGAAGTCGGGTGAGTATGAGAAGATCAAAAGACTTCAGGACGGCAGAAGACTTTAGTGACAGAAGGTACAGCACAGCGGTAATGCTGTGCTCCATGCTCCCACACACATCACCACCGGTATTCACTGGGTGAAGGGCGCTGGGGGGGGGGGCTCCCTGGGCAGCATGTTCCTGAAGTTTTTTCTTTATTAAAACAGCGGCAGATGATTGTGGGTGCCCCCGCACCGACTGCAAACCCCCGCCGGCATATTTTTACATTTTGAATTTGGCGGGCCGGAGCGCGCCGGGAAGGGGGCGGAGCTTCGGTCCGCAGCTCACCGGCGCCATTTTCTCACCACCACGCGGCTGAGATGAAGACGCTGTGGGGACCTCCACTAGTTTCTCCAAGTAACGGGGGGCTTAATCGGTGGGGGGCCGCAGTGTTTGGTGCTTATATGTGTATAGGCAGCGCTGGGTACATATATCGTTTTTACGATATATGGGCGCTGGGGGGGGGGGGTGAGCTGGCATACTCTCTCTGTGTCCTCTGTCTGGGCTCTCTTGTAAGCCTGTCACCTAGCAGGGACGTTCTGGGTGTTGGGGTGTGTCGGTACTGTGTCGACACGTCTGAGGTGGAAGATTATTCTTCAGAGGAGGTTATTGGAAGAGTGGATGCAGGACTAGAATTGGGAATGTCGACGCAGCCGACACCAGATTACTAGCATTACTCAGTACGTTAAACTTGAGTGTAACTTCATTACCAAGAGGTTAGTCAAGTCTGAGGAACAGACCCAGGTGTGAAAAAAAGTCCATGAAAGAGGCTGTGTCTCAGGTTTAAACCCCATCTGGGTCCCAAAAACGGACATTTATTCAGGTGGGAGATACTGATACCGACACGGACTCTGATTCTGAAGTCGATTCCACTGAGGCAGCGTTACATCCACGTTTAGTTAAGAATTGTGGCTATAAAAGATGTTCTACACATTTCTGATTAACCTGCGGTACAGGTTCAAGGGAAAGAAACCTGAGGTAAAATTTCCCCCCTCTCATGAAATGAATACTCTTTGTGAAAGAGTCACCGGATAAGAAATGGCAGATTCCCAGGAGAAATTACATGGCGTATCCTTCCCCCTATGACTGAAAAAAAATGGGAGACATCTCCAACTGTTGATAAATCTCTATCCCGTTTGTCTAAAGGGGTGTTTGTATAAAACACGATAGGGGAGATACAATTGTTTATGGATGCCCTGTCGGCATCAACGGTATTGCCTGGGTAATAAATTATCTCGCGGATCTGGCCTAGTACCTGTAAATATATGTATAGGTATATGGGCGGGGAGTGTCATCAAAATTATATTTGTAAGCTTCCCTCAGACCCCTCGGGGTTCCGTTATTATTATTATTTTTATATTTTGCCAACTTACGATTAATTGCTGTCGACCTTTACTAAGTTTCGGTCGACCATAACGTTCCTGGTAGATCCACATCAGGGGCATGTCAGTACAGGGTCATACACATTTGCAACACATTACTGTCAATAGGGACCTGACAGGTCTGGACAATCCACTTGTGTATAGGTTATATCTATATGTGTATATATGTAGATATAGGTTATATATGCATGGTTAGGATATATGTGTTTTATTGTGTATGACATGATGTATATTCATAAATGCTGAATTAACGGTATTCATATCATGTGCTGGTCGCTCTGTTGATTACGCTCTAGATTGGCCGTGACGAGTTGGTTTCGATCCTCTCAAGGAGTCCGAATATTATTCTCTTCACAACGGGGAGAGAAAATTATAACAGTCAACTCCTGGTCGACGCAGAGTCTGGTCGCAAAGGATCATACACAGACAGCTAAGTGAAAATTTATTTCTATACTTTGGCCTTATTTGCATTCTATGCACTTGAGGGAGTGTTGTAGTCGGGTAAACGTCCGATAGAATATCCTACCCAGAGTGGGTAGGCTTGGCTATATTTATTTTTTCCTTATAACATTACAGCAGGCTGCCACGGGATAGCAGGTGGTGTGACCGGGGAAAAAATTGCGGAGGAGGTCTCCAGGAGATGCTGGTGGGAGGTATACAGCTGGTTGGTGTGGCCTCTCTTCAGTCAATCTCGGCGGTATCCGCTGGTAAGTCTGAATTCGTGAGTTAACCTCCTTCAAAACGGTTGGTGATGCATTCTTTTGTGGGATGCAGTCGTTTTCACCGGTTCGATACCGTTCTTTTTTCCTTTTCTCTGTAGACAGTGGAAGGTGAAAAGGTAAGTGTTCTGCAGCCTGGTTAGGTTCGCAGAAATGGACGTAGTTTTCTGTTTCCACTACATACACCACTTGTCGCTGAGTCTATCTGACTGGTCCCCGCTTCGGTGACCACTTGTCTACTAATTTTCACTTAGTCCAAGAATAGACTAGCACCTGTGAGTTATTTATAGAAGCCAAAGGGGAACATGCTGAGTTACGGTTGTTTCCCCTTGCTATTTTTTCTAATAGTTCTTACCTTTCCCCCATGGAAGGGGAGGTTGCACGCGACGCCATACAGAGGTGCGTCACGTTCAGGACATTGTCTGGTTGTACCTGTAAGAAGGTGCATATCGTTGTTTATCTCTGACTGTTCTTCGGAGCAAGGATTGGCCTGGTGTTCCCGACGACCCAGATGTCTGAAGTTGGTTTCAGAGTTGATACTGACCAGTTAAGGTTCGGTGTTTTTCCTGTGGAAAGAGGTCTGAGGATCCAGAGTGGGATCGGCTTTGAGGGGACACCTCCTCAATAAGTTCCATTAATAAGACAGATGGATGCAGCATAAGAAGCCTTTTGCGGTGAGCAGGTCTAATACCAGAGCGGGTTTCATGGGACCAGTTAGAAATGTGGTCCGGGTCTCACCTGCGCATGCACCGGACTATAATCAAAACGGCCAGGACTTCGCTCCTGTGCTGTTTGCTCGGTTCTTTCCTTCTAGAGGAATGAAGGTTGGGGATCCAGGTTTAGATCCTGGTGTCCGTGTATTCAGATCTCCGAAGCTGGAGAGCAGTCCTTTGCAAGAGACGTATTTCCAGAGGATGTGGTCAAGTTGGGAAACTTGTCTGCTGTAAGCCTTCTTGAATTAAGAGCTATTTTAGGTGAACATATTCTTCGTGTTCTGCCCGTGTTAATTCTACCAGACGACTTGTCAGCAATGGCATTAGTAAGCCGCTAGGGCGGAACAAGGAAAACGCGGAACTGACAGAAGATGCAAAGTTTGCAGTTGAGTGGGAAGTCTGGTGTACGCTATATTAGCAGCCTTCGTTCGGAAGGCAAACGACGGAGAAATAGATTTCCTCTGCGGACACGATATCCAGCCAGGAAAGATTCTGTTATCATCGAGATTTTTTCGCAGACGTGACAAATCTTTGTGGAGTGTCGCAATTAGTCATGTTGGCGTCTCTCTTCAACGAGAGGCCTCGAGGAGATTGTTCCAGGTTAAGGGACACTCAAGATATAGAAGTAAACATCCTCGTGACAACGTGGGTGTTTTTAGTCGGTCTAGGTGGCCTCTCCATTTTCACCTTTCTGACAGTGGTAAGCGTAAGATGATCTGAGGCTCCGATGATCCTCTTAAAATGCGGTTTAGTCGGCGAGGGTTGGCTATCCAGTTTTTTAGGGTTTACTCATAAGAAATTACTGCCCTCTTCCTTTACGTGAGGTAATGGTACAGCAAGATCAGGGCGTGTATTAGGACGTACCGCGGCTGCGTCTGGCGACGGGACGGTTGAATGTCATGTCCTAAGTCGAAAGGTTGCTCCCAGGGAAGTAGTTCTTCAAATCTTCAGGCTACAAAAGAACTGACGGCACAACGTTTACACCGTTGTTGGAGTAATTATGTGTCTCGGTGTGTATCCAGGAAGGCTCCTTTGGAGGACTTTCAGCTAGCTCGTGCTTAGCCATACAAGCCGATGTGGAGGAAAGCCTAATAAGTTCCTGTACGAAATTTCTCTCTTGGAAAATGGTCAGGCGATTGACTTTGACGTCCGCAAGGCGGGTGTCGGAAGTGGTGGTCTTGGCTCACAAGAGTCTTGTTTGATCTTTCAGGTGGATAGAGAGGAATTGAGTTCCCGGTTGGTACTTCTACCAAGAATGGTTACTGGGTTTCAACAAAATCGGCCTAGGTTGATGCCGGGGGTTACTTAGGCATTAGCTGGTTCAAATTCCCTTGGTCTAGCCTGGGATTTGAGTATGTAGGTTATCAATTTGGCTCCGTTTGGAAAAACATAGGCCCTGTGGGTCTGGTATGTTCCCATATTGATGGGGGAGACTATTTTATACAGTCAGTTACTTGCTGAATCTGTGATGAAGTTTGGCATGTTCGGTCTAAGGCTGCTTTGCCGTCACCAAGGTCGGTGGAGATTTCTTCTTGTGAGAAGATGGGTTTTTTCTTGGGCGGATGCCCGAGGAGTCTCGGCGATTCAACTTTGCAGAGCGAATTCTTGTTCGGGGTCAGACGCTTTTACTATGCTTTACAAGTTTGATACCCCGATTTTGGGGACCTTATGTTTGCTCACGCGGTGCTGCAGAGTTGTCCGCACTCTCCCGCCCGTTTTGGAGCTTTGGTATAAACCCCATGGTCCTTTTGGAGTCCCCAGCATCCTCTAGGACGTAGGAGAAAATAGGATTTTGGTACCTACCGGTAAATCCTTTTCTCTTAGTCCGTAGAGGATGCTGGGCGCCCGTCCCAGTGCGTTCTGTGTCTGCAGTTATTGCTTTTGGTTACACCCTGGTGGTGTGTTTTCTCTGTCGGGCAGTTGCTACCGTTGTTCATGCCATGGCATGCGGGGTCTTAATTTCGCTTATGTGGACACACGGTTTGTGTTGCATATTTTCCTCAGCATGTGGCTGTGTTTTGCTCATGCCGTTGCCTAGTATTCTACTGAATGCCAGGTTCTACGGTGTGTTTGAGGTGTGAGCTGGTATGACACTCACTGTGTTTGTAACAATAAATTCTTTCCTCGAAATGTCCATCCCTTCTGGGCACAGTTTTCTAACTGAGGTCTGGAGGAGGGGCATAGAGGGAGGAGCCAGTTCACACCCAGTTTTAAGTCTTTATAGTGTGCCCAAGCTCCTGCGGATCCGTCTATACCCCATGGTCCTTTTGGAGTCCCCAGCATCCTCTACGGACTAAGAGAAAAGGATTTTACCGGTAGGTACCAAAATCCTATTTTTTTGGTTACACGTGAGTTGTGTATCGGTTATATTCAGCTTGTTGCTGTTGTTAGTTCATACTGTTATCTGGTTTCCTGCTACTCCGGTTGTACGGTATGTTTGTGGTGTGGACTTGTACGTGTCTCGCCCTTAATTTAACAAAAATCCTTTCCTCGAAATGTCCATCTCTCCTGGGCACAGGTCCTATACAGGTCTGCGGGAGGGGCATAGAGGGAGGAGCCAGTTCACACCCAGTCAAAGTCTTTTTAGTGTGCCTAAGCTCCTGCGGATCCCGTCTATACCCCCATGGTCCTTTTGGAGTCCCCAGCATCCTCTAGGGACTAGGAGAAAAGAATTTACCGGTAGTCCTATTAGTAATCCTATTAGCCTTCTTTGCTGCACTCCTACTTTGGGTACTGCTGCTTAATTTGTTATCTATGTGAACCCCTAAGTCTTTTTTCAGTACAGAACCCCTAATATTACCCCATTTAGTATGTAGGTGTTATTTTAGGTCTTGCCCCCACAGTGCATTACCTTACACTTGTCTGTGTTGAATCTCATTCTCCATTTTGCTGCCCATGCTTCCAGTTTAGTTAAGTTGTTCTGAAGAGACTCATCATCCCCCTCCGTATTTATAACCTTACACAATTTGGTATCGTCTGCGAAAATTTATACCATGCTCTCTAGACCTACTGTTAGGTCGTTGATGAAAATGTTGAACAAAAGTGGTCCAAGTACAGACCATTGTGGCACACTACTTAGTACTTTAGTCCAATTTGAAAATGATCCATTGACCACAATGCGCTGCTCCCTATTATCTAACCAATTACTGACCCAAGTGCATATTGTGCTCCCTAGCCATATTTCTTGTAGCTTGTAGATAAGATGCATGTGTGGTACAGTGTCAAAAGCTTGGGCAAAGTCTTAAAAGATTATATCCACCTCCTTACCCTAATCCAGGTTAGCACTTACTGTTTCATAAAAGTCAAGTACGTTGGTTTGACATGATCTGTCCTTCACAAATCCATGTTGGTTCCTTTTAATGACCTTATTTGCTTCAAGAAACTTTTGAATACTGTCCCTTAGAATACCTTCCAATACTTCCCCCACTATAGGTGTAAGACTAACTTGTCTATAATTACCTGGTTCAGCTTTGCTCCCCTGTTTAAATATCGGCACTAAGGTAAATTAACTGCTGAAAAAGTGCCTCAGCAGAGGATGCATCACATAATATGTACTAAAAACAGAATTCTGAGATTCTGCGCTAGCCGAACACCTATGTGTCGATGTGTAACAAGAAAGCTAACAAGAGAAAACGGCTGCGCTGAATGTCAGAAGTTCAATGAAAAGAGAGCCAACATATGAATAATATAAGAATTTAATATGTAATAAAAGATGTTATAATATAATGATACCGATATAATAACTGGAGGACTTATAATGTGTTGCAGCTATAGTGTAAAGCTTTACACTATAGCTGCAACACATTATAAGTCCTCCAGTTGTGCAGACACTTTGAGACAAGTCCTGTGGCTTATTTTATTGTTCATTATTATATCGGTATCATTATATTATAACATCTCTTTTATTACATATTAAATTCTTATATTATTCATATGTTGGCTCTCTTTTCATTGAACTTCTGACATTCAGCGCAGCCATTTTCTCTTGTTAAATATCGGCACTACCTCCGCTATATGCCAGTCTTTTGGAACCATACTCGATTTAACCAAATCCATGAAGATCAAAAATAGAGGTAGAAAAATAAGTAAGTTCTGAATGGCTCCTGGTGTGAGACACTACACTGAAGGAAAAGCTCTCCTCTTGCATGAGAAAAATAACCCTTACACGGTACCGGACTAAGGGTCGACAGCACAAAGGTCGACACCTTATGTCGACATGGACAAAAGGTCGACAGGAACAAGGACGACATGAGTTTCACGATTTTTTCTCTTTTTTGGAACCTTTTCATACTTAACGATCTACGTGGACTACGATTGGAACGGTAAAGTGTGCCGAGCGAAGGCACCATGCCCGAATGCGAGGGGACGCAGTGCACTAATTGGGGTTCCCGATCACTCTACGAAGAAAAAGACACCAAAAAACATAAAAAACTCATGTCGACCTTTTGTCCATGTCGACCGTTTGTTAATGTCGACCTTTGTGCTGTCGACCCTCAGTCCCAGACCCCACGGTACCTGCATCAATTGCCAAATCAATATAATCTACTGACCACTTTCTAGTGTTCTCAAAATGTATCAGTCAGGCAGTGACGTGTGGTGGGGTGAGGCAGAGCCTTTCCTGTCATACTAACGTTTGTGCCAGAGTTTTGACTATGAAGTATATGAAAAATACAAAGAATATGTTTGAAATATCTTCTTTGCATTATTCTAATAATTTTTATAGCAAAAATTCTGGAGTAAAAAGTCTATGGCAGGTGAATCTATCTTTTCCGCACATCTCTGATCAAAGCTCACCAAACTTCCAGGAGGTTATACTGCTGCACCTGTGTATAATGCCCAGATGCACGTTTTGGCTCATATATTGCGTGTAAATCTGGCTCTGGTGCTATTTAGCTCACCGCACGTCCCTGCAGTCAGGTGTGAAATAATATTTCTACAGTAATTAGACAGTCAAGTGGTTGACATGCATTAAGTCGACAGGGCCAAGCGGTCGACACAATTGAATTTGTCATTTTGTATGTTTTATCATGTGACCAAAATTAGTGCAAAAGTACCCTTCGGCCAAGGTGTGTCACTCAACTAATCGTAGTCCATGTGGATGGTAAATCAAGCAAAAGTTGAAATATATGTGAAGAACCCCCCAAAAATTGTCTTATTAGTCATGTCAACCTGTTATACCTGTCGACCTTAAGCACTACATTTTGACCCTGTTAACCTAATGCATGTCAACTATATTGTGTTGACTGCCTGTCTAGACACTATAAATTACCATATCGGTCTAGCAGGTTTGAAAATTCTGACATTCAATATTATGACAAGTACATCTGTTAACATACACCAACCACTCTGGGGTTTTCACTTATGTGTTAGAGGATGCTGGGGTCCACATTAGTACCATGGGGTATAGATGGGACCACCAGGAGCCATTGGCAGAGTTTGAGAGTGTGGACTGGCTCCTCCCCACATGCCCCTCCTACCAGACTCAGTTTAGAAAATATGCCTGGAGGAGCCGGTCACAGCTAGGGGAGCTCTACAGAGCTTTTCTAGTAATGTTTATTTTATTTTTAGAGTTTATTTTTTTTCAGGGAGGCTGCTGGCAACAGCCTCCCTGCAGCGAGGGACTAAGGGGCGGGAGCAAAGTCTGCCCTGCGAGGTCTGAGCCACTGTCTCCGCCGACTGGACACTGAGCTCCAGAGGGGTCGGATAGCTCTCCGCCACAGGGGACCGCTCGCCGCAGCAGCATGCCGCCAACGCCTTACAGAGCTGAAAATGTGGGGAGTGAGACACCGACCCCCCTAGCAAGTGGGGGGCCGGTGTAAAGATGGCGGCAACCGGGAGGGAACGCAGTATTAACTGTGCTCCTGGGAGGGCTCAGAGGCACATGGTGCGGCGCTGTGAGGGGCACCCTGGGCCAGCGCTTACCCCCACACTGGTCCAGAAGTCTGTCGGGGTCCGCGAATCTCAGCCAGCACATTTTTCCTCAGGCCAGTATAGTCCTTGAAGAGCGGGAAGACAGCGCCATTAAGGGGGCGGAGCTTCTCAGAGCGGACCCAGCAGCGTTCCAGCGCCATTTTCCTGCCTGCACAGCGCTGAGAGGAGGAACAGGTCCCTCCACAGCAACTCCAGCTATCAAGGAGCACAGTCAGCGCTGACAAGAGGTCTCCCTTTGCTAAAGAGAGCTGTGTGTGGGTTGGCTCCAATCTCTGTGTCTCTCTTGCCATTCTTGGGGGGACGACGACTCTGTCTGCCCTCACGTGGGTGTGTGTGAGTGTTTGGTGGTCTCCTTTAGCTATGTCCAGGGATACTGTGTGTGTGTGTGTGTGGGGAAGGGGGGGGCTGGGCAGCGAGTTAGTTTTTTTGCAACTGACAGGATGCGCTGCCAGGGCTACGTATACAGACCCCCGCCGGCGCGTTATAGCGCACTGCGTGACATTTTCCCCTGCCGGCTTTCATGGGGGTGGGGGGTGGGGTGTGGGGTGGCGCCCTGGGCAGCATAGATATATTGTATATATGTGCTTTGGGGGTCCCGGGCGCCGCATGTAATAACCCGCCATTAGAGCTGCGGGCCACGGCGCGCCGGGGCTCCCGCACGCTGTTGGTTGCTGGGTGCAGGGCGCACAGGGGGGGGGGCGCCCTGAGCAGCATTGGTTATTGTGAATGTATAGTGTTTTTACACTATATATCGTGCTCGACCTGGCTTTTTAGTGTATAAAGGGGCTATAGCATGCCGAGGGGGGCGGGGCATAGCCTCACACAGAGTCAGCGCCATTTTCCCTTCTGTCCCCGCCAAGAAGTTTGTCAGGCACAAACAAGGGGGGGGGGGGGGCATAGTGTTACAGGGTTATGTTGCACTTATATACCACTAATTGAGTCAGGAATGTCCATGAATTCCTTCTTGTGTGTAATGTCTGTGTGCTCCCTCTCAGATATACCAAATTTGGTGCACTTGTGTCGGCAGGCGTGAGTGTGCCGTTATAAAAACCCAATGGCGTTCCCTGTCGGCATCGTGGACGCACGTGAGTACTCGCTACAACAAAGAGTAGATATTATATGGAATGGGTGACCCTGTCGGCACCGTCGGTTGTCGCCAGGTTAAGTGGACATGAAATTAAATATTAGCAAATGGGTGTTTGTGTGCTTAAACAGTAAACACGATAGGGGAGATACGGTTGTTTATGGATGCCCTGTCGGCATCAACTGTATTTCCTGGGTAAAAAAATTTATCAGGCTGTTATTGCCTTGTATATATACTGAGTCTGTCTGGCTGGTCCTCACTCCGGTGAGCACTCGTCTACTAATTTTCAGTTAGTCCGGGAATAGACTGGGACCTGTGAGTTATTTATAGAGTCCAAAGGGGGACATTCTGAGTTACGGTTGTTTCCCCTTACTGTTTTTTCTAATAGATCTTGCCATTCCCCTGTGGAAGGGGAGGTAGTACGCAACGCCATACAGAGGTGCATTTTTCGGTGAGCAGGTCTAATACCAGAGTAGTTTTCAAGGACTAGTTGGAAAGGTGGTCCGGGTCTCACATGCGCATGCACCGGAATATAATCCTAACGGCCAGGACATCGCTCCTGTGGTGTCTACTCGGTTCTCTCCTTCTAGAGGAATGAAGGTTCGGGATCCAGGTTTGGATTCTGGTGTCTGTGCATGCAGATCTCCGAAGCTGGGGAGCAGTCCTTTGCAAGGGACGTATTCCCAGAGGATAATGTCAAGTTGGGAAACTTGTCTGCTATAAGCTTTCTTTAAGTAAGAGCTATTTTCGACGAATATTCTTCGTGTTCTGCCCGTGTTCGTTCTGCCAGATGACTTGTCAGCAGTGGCGTATGTAAGCCGCTATGGCGGAACAAGGAGCAAAGCGGCAATGGCGGAAGATGCACAGTCTGCAGTTGAGTGGGAAGTCTGGCAAACGCTATGTTAGCAGTCTTCGTTCCGGAGGTTAACGACGGTGAAATAGATTTCCTCTGCTGCCGCGATATCCAGCCGGGAAAAATTCAGTCATCATCGAGAAGCTTTCCCAGACGTGAAAAGTCTTGGAGGAGTGTCGCAATTGGACATGTTGGCATCTCGCCTCAACGAGGGGCCTCGGGGAGATTGTTCCAGGTCAAGGGACACTCAAGATATAGCAGTGGACTTCCTAGTGACACCGTGGGTGTTTTTAGTCGGTCTATGTGGCCTCTCCGCTTTCACTTTTCTGATGGTGGTAAGCATAAGATGATCGAAGGTTCAGGTGATCCTCTTGAATCCGGTCTAGCCAGCGAGGGTTGGCTATCCAGTTTTCATGGTTTACTCATAGAAGATTACTGCCCTCTTACTCTACGTGAGGTAATGTTACATCAAGATCAGGGCGTGTATCATGACTTACCGCGGCTGCATCTGTCGGTGGGGCGGTTGAATGCCATATCCTAAGCTGAACGGGTGTTCCCAGTGAAGTCGTTTCCTCGATTCTTCAGGCTAGGAGAGAACTAACGGAAAAGCGTTACCACCGTAGTTAGAGTAATTATGTGTCTCGGTGTGTATCCAGGAAGGCTCCTATGGAAGACTTTCAGTTGGGTCCTGCTTATCCATACTTTACAAGCCGGTGTGGATGCAACCCTAATAAGTTTCTTTACAGAATTTCTCTCTTGGAAAGTGGTCATGCTATTGGCTTTGACGTCCGCAGGGCGGGTGTCGTAAGTGGTGGTTTTGTCTCACATGAGTATGTAGGTCGACAATTTGGCTCAGTTTGGAGAAACAGAGGATCTGTTTGTCTGGTATGTTCCCAGCATGGTTTGGGAGTCTGCATTATGCAGTCTGTTACACGCTGAGTCTGTGATGCGGTTTGGCATGTTTGCTCTACGGCTGGATTGCAGTCACCGAGGTTGATGGAGGTCCATTCTTTTGGGAAGATGGGTTTTTTTCTTGGGCGGATGCCCGAGGAGTCTCGGCGGTTCAACTTTGCAGAGTGGATTCTTGGTCGGGATCAAACGTTTTGCTGTGCTCTACAAGTTTGATGCCCTGTTTTTGGGGGCCTTTTGTTTGCTCGTTCGGTGCTGTAGAGTCATCCGCACTCTCCCGCCCGTTTGGGAGCTTTGGTATAAACCCCCATGGTCCTTTTGGAGTCCCCAGCATCCTCTAGGACGTATGAGAAAATAGGATTTTAGTACCTACCGGTAAATCCTTTTATCTTGGTCCGTAGAGGATGCTGGGTGCCCGTCCCAGTGCGTACTGTGTCTGCAGTTATTGCTCTTGGGTACACCCTGGTGGTGTCTTCTCTGTCAGGCGGTTGCTACTGTTGTTCATGCCATGGCATGCGGGGTCTTCTTTTTGCTGATGTGGACACACGGTTTGTGTTGCATATTCTCTCAGCATGTGGCTGTGTTTTGTTCATGCCGTTGGCTGGTATTCTACTGAATGCCACGTTTACAGTGTGTTTGAGGTGTGAGCTGGTATGACACTCACCGTGTTTATACAATAAATTCTTTCCTCGAAATGTCCATTTCTCCTGGGCACAGTTTTCTAACTGAGGTCTGGAGGAGGGGCATAGAGGGAGGAGCCAGTTCACACCCAGTTTAGGTCTTTATACCCCATGGTCCTTTTAAAGTCCCCAGCATCCTCTACGGACTAAGAGAAAAGGATTTACCGGTAGGTACTAAAAGCCTAAATAAAATATATATATATATATATATATATATATATATATATATATATATATATATATAGCAATAGAGGAATAGGCGCCCTTGGGATATACTTCCTCCCAATAATAAATAGGATTCAGCAGGAATCTCTAGACATGTATAAGTATATGTTTGCTCAATATTTTAGAGCGTAAAAATCACATTAACATGTTCCATATAAAATTTATTAAAACACAAGCAATGGTACAGAGAATTAAGTATCCATCCTGAACAATTGTACAGAGGACCAGTAGAATAACTTTTACAGACGTCTCCTTCTCCTTATAGCAAGTTTGGAGATTGGTGTAACAAATAGAAAAACGGTATATCTATAAGCGTAAAATAATTTATCAGAATATTCCACTAATTATACAAATACAAAAATAAAGAAATAAAAGATGGGAACATGTCAATAGATGAAAAAGGTACAGGAACATGCAAAAACAGAGCTGGATAATAAAGTGCAAACCTACACCAATCGGGAACACTTACTACAGTAAAGTACTTTCAAATAAGTTGACAATGAGTTACAAAGGTTATACACAGAAGAAAAGAGAAAGAAAAAAAGAAGAAGAATGAGAACATCAGAACATGTCAAGGAAACTTCATATGACATACCTTGAATGCTTGATAAAAATTGATAGAATGTCAAATGAATTAACAAATAGGCGTTCAGGATACTTGAATATTACCCACACATCAGTGGGATGTATAGATGAAAAATAGATTAGGCCTAATTAGGGAAATATTAGTTTTAGTAACTTTAAAACCACATGATATGTACATAATAACTGATTTATTAAATCAGTCTGCTGGTGAATGGGAACACATACCTTTTATTTCAAATGCTTGACTGACAAGTTCAAATACACAGGTCTAACAAGGGTTCATATAGATGTGTGACCTGATAAAATTATTGATATTAGCCAATTAGAGAGATAACCTTACTGGTCTACATAAACTCAAGAGGCTTACCAAGTATTCTCTAGAACATTAATAAAATGCAGAATTTTTATTTGATAGGGAATATCTACCAATCTATACAGCCTCAACCCAAATCTTAGATCCAAACATTTTTTTGTTCTAATTCACAGTAACATAATACAATAAAAAGAATGGGAATAATTACAGACCAATCAAAATAGTAAATGGAGCCATATTTAAGGGTGATGCCAACATAATATCACATAAAATAGTCCTTACCCTCCAGCAGATCAGCAGTGTTAAGCTCAGTTCCAGTGGAATGAAACGGTGTTCAAATTTTTACCCTTAAATAGGGGAAAGGTGATGACATCACTTCCCTTTAGTGCAGTGATTGGAAGTCAAATAAACTTGAAAAATACCTTTATTTATGGCATAATTAATTCTATATACCAACATTCATTAACCAGTTTATTCAGGGGACAGTACTTAACAAATATCCTTATATCTTATATAGATTTAAACATGAAAATCCTTAATTGATGAATGTATCCCATAATGCATCTATTTAGACCGGGACTAGGTGTTTCATGATTGACAGCAATGTTCACCAATAGAACCACTATAGGACCTATGATGTAAATTATATATATATAAACCTCTTCTAATGTGCACACTATTAAACTAAGTGAGTGATACTATCCCGCGGTGCTGGGACAAGGAGCACTAATGCTCCAGCGTTGCCTCAATAAGCGCTCCACAGGGCCAGAAGTGCCCTGATCGCGCCGGAGAGCAGAGCTTCCTGCGTTCCAGCGGTCCGCGACTTTGCGTTCCACCGGGCCGTGATGACGTTTCACGTCATGTGATCATACCTCGTGACTAGTGGACATGTGCTCCGGACGGCCAATAGACGTGTTCCCCTCTGTAACCTAGGAGACCGCTGTGGTTATAACTAGTGTGGTTGATATTCGTGAAGGACTATTATACAATATTATATAGATCAGAAGTGTAACTGATTATCAGTGTATACATACTTATCACTAAACTCATAACATCATTAGTGTGATATAAACTAATATACATATATTATTAGAGTGTAGAATGTATAGTTATTTATTAGACTCATAGAAACACCCCATAAATATTATGCTATTATTACCCCAAAAACCCCAATATCTCTAATAGTGATGAATGGAAATCTTATACTTATTAATCGTAATATCCTATCTAATAAGAACTACCTATCACCGTGTTAAAGCACCATCCTCAAAAATTGGCTCCATTTTTACAAGATGACATAAATTAGAAAAAGTATCTTGGTATTCAGAATTAAATAATTAGATAGGCACATATTACAAAAAGTACAAAAAATGAAAAGTATAAAATCTATACATGAACCCCTACAAGAATGCCACCATATCAATACTTTCATTTAGGCCAAAAGGGATAAGGGTATTCAATGTATAAATCCAAAAGGATTCACGCTGGGTTAACTGTCTATCCCTATCACCTCCTCTCTTATCTAACAAAATGTGTTCAACGACCGTAAATGAAAGACCTGAAACTTCAGAATTATGTTTCTCCTGGAAATGTGGTGGTAGGCTATGATTTTGGACCTTATTAGTAATATTTCGTAAATGCTCCTGTATTCTAATCTTGAGACATCTTTTAGTTTTACCTATATAAGAGAGTTTGCAACTACAGTCAATTTTGTAAACAACATAGTTGGTATTGCAGGTAACTATGGTCCTCAGCTTGAAGATACGTTTATACACACACACACACACACGCACGCACGCGCTGATAGGCGGCACTCACAAGTCTTACAACGGAGTGTTCTGACGCTGTTCGTCTGAATTATTCTCCGTTGTAAGACTTGTGAGTGCCACCTATCAGCGTGTATACATGATGGAGTTTCCAACTTCAAGGAGGGCACCCGAGCAATATTAATCTGGTCAGTCATGCGAGTGCCGACCTAATATTGTGTGTGTGTGTGTGTGTGCGTGTGTCCTGTGCACTTGTTTATATATCCTAATGGGGACAAGGGCCAGACAGCACACCAACACTGGCGGGACCTCCGACATGGTGGGGACCTAAAATGAGGTCCCCACGAGTCTGACCCTGGGAGGTGATAGAGGAGTCATGTCTCAACTACCCAGCATACAATTCTCGCAAGTCCCCAAGAATCACGTTTACCAGACTGGAATGGGTGTCGGTGTGTATGCAATGCAGAGTGTGTTTAAAGCAAACAGTTCCCCTGCAGCGCTGGGGAGCATTCCCCAAATAATCTCCGGTGCTGCTGTGCCACCGGGGGTGGCAGGGCGGCCTGCTTGCTCCTTCCCTGGTCCGCCCGGGGGCCGACGTGGACTCCCTGGCCGGGCTTAATAGTCGGGGGCGGGTCCACCGGGAGGGGAGGAGGGGCCGGAAGGCTTAAGCCTCGGGCTGTCAGGACGGCTGGAGCGAGTCCGGGCCTGGCCGCCTCCTCGTCCCGGCCAAATCAACCACAGGATAGCCGTGGAGCTCGGATAACAGCTCAGAGATCGGCATGGGCAGGGCCTTCTTGCATCCGATTTTGCCCAGGCAGGGCTCCAGGAACCGGGTCCCAAAAAGCAAAATCATTTGGAGCTCTGGTGAATGGGCGCGTGACAGGATAGCCGTGGAGCTCGGATAACAGCTCAGAGATCGGCATGGGCAGGGCCTTCTTGCATCCGATTTTGCCCAGGCAGGGCTCCAGGAAGCGGGTCCCAAAAAGCAAAATCATTTGGAGCTCGGATAACAGCTCAGAGATCGGCATGGGCAGGGCCTTCTTGCATCCGATTTTGCCCAGGCAGGGCTACAGGAACCGGGTCCCAAAAAGCAAAATCATTTGGAGCTCTGGTGAATAAGCGCGTGACAGGATAGCCGTGGAGCGGTCCCAAAAAGCAAAATCATTTGGAGCTCTGGTGAATGGGTGCGTGACAGGATAGCCGTGGAGCTCGGATAACAGCTCAGAGATCGGCATGGGCAGGGCCTTCTTGCATCCGATTTTGCCCAGGCAGGGCTCCAGGAACCGGGTCCCAAAAAGCAAAATCATTTGGAGCTCTGGTGAATGGGCGCGTGACAGGATAGCCGTGGAGCTCGGATAACAGCTCAGAGATCGGCATGGGCAGGGCCTTCTTGCATCCGATTTTGCCCAGGCAGGGCTCCAGGAACCGGGTTCCAAAAAGCAAAATCATTTGGAGCTCTGGTGAATGGGCGCGTGACAGGATAGCCGTGGAGCGGTCCCAAAAAGCAAAATCATTTGGAGCTCTGGTGAATGGGCGCGTGACAGGATAGCCGTGGAGCTCGGATAACAGCTCAGAGATCGGCATGGGCAGGGCCTTCTTGCATCCGATTTTGCCCAGGCAGGGCTCCAGGAACCGGGTCACAAAAAGCAAAATCATTTGGAGCTCTGGTGACTGGGCGCGTGACAGGATAGCCGTGGAGCTCGGATAACAGCTCAGAGATCGGCATGGGCAGGGCCTTCTTGCTTCTGATTTTGCCCAGGCAGGGCTCCAGGAACCGGGTCCCAAAAAGCAAAATCATTTGCAGCTCTGGTGAATGGGCGCGTGACAGGATAGCAGTGGAGCTCGGATAACAGCTCAGAGATCGGCATAGGTAGGGCCTTCTTGCTTCTGATTTTGCCCAGGCAGGGCTCCAGGAACCGGGTCCCAAAAAGCAAAATCATTTGGAGCTCTGGTGAATGGGCGCGTGACAGGATAGCCGTGGAGCTCGGATAACAGCTCAGAGATCGGCATGGGCAGGGCCTTCTTGCATCCGATTTTGCCCAGGCAGGGCTCCAGGAACCGGGTCCCAAAAAGCAAAATCATTTGGAGCTCTGGTGAATGGGCGCGTGACAGGATAGCCGTGGAGCTCGGATAACAGCTCAGAGATCGGCATAGGTAGGGCCTTCTTGCTTCTGATTTTGCCCAGGCAGGGCTCCAGGAACCGGGTCCCAAAAAGCAAAATCATTTGGAGCTCTGGTGAATGGGCGCGTGACAGGATAGCCGTGGAGCTCGGATAACAGCTCAGAGATCGGCATGGGCAGGGCCTTCTTGCATCCGATTTTGCCCAGGCAGGGCTCCAGGAACCGGGTCCCAAAAAGCAAAATCATTTGGAGCTCTGGTGAATGGGCGCGTGACAGGATAGCCGTGGAGCTCGGATAACAGCTCAGAGATCGGCATGGGCAGGGCCTTCTTGCTTCTGATTTTGCCCAGGCAGGGCTCCAGGAACCGGGTCCCAAAAAGCAAAATCATTTGGAGCTCTGGTGAATGGGCGCGTGACAGGATAGCCGTGGAGCTCGGATA
Organism: Pseudophryne corroboree; assembly: GCF_028390025.1. NCBI lineage: Eukaryota > Metazoa > Chordata > Amphibia > Anura > Myobatrachidae > Pseudophryne > Pseudophryne corroboree. The sequence continues at coordinate 66,709,645 of NC_086454.1, read as the reverse complement.
ACAGCTCAGAGATCGGCATGGGCAGGGCCTTCTTGCATCCGATTTTGCCCGGGCAGGGCTCCAGGAACCGGAAAAGCAAAATCATTTGGAGCTCTGGTGAATGGGCGCGTGACAGGATAGCCGTGGAGCTCGGATAACAGCTCAGAGATCGGCATGGGCAGGGCCTTCTTGCATCCGATTTTGCCCTGGCAGGGCTCCAGGAACCGGGTCCCAAAAAGCAAAATCCTTTGGAGCTCTGGTGAATGGGCTCGTGACAGGATAGCCGTGGAGCTCGGATAACAGCTCAGAGATCGGCATAGGCAGGGCCTTCTTGCATCCGATTTTGCCCAGGCAGTGCACCAGGAACCGGGTCCCAAAAAGCAAAATCATTTGGAGCTCTGGTGAATGGGCGCGTGACAGGATAGCCGTGGAGCTCGGATAACAGCTCAGAGATCGGCATGGGCAGGGCCTTCTTGCTTCTGATTTTGCCCAGGCAGGGCTCCAGGAACCGGGTCCCAAAAAGCAAAATCCTTTGGAGCTCTGGTGAATGGGCTCGTGACAGGATAGCCGTGGAGCTCGGATAACAGCTCAGAGATCGGCATAGGCAGGGCCTTCTTGCATCCGATTTTGCCCAGGCAGGGCTCCAGGAACCGGGTCCCAAAAAGCAAAATCATTTGGAGCTCTGGTGAATGGGCGCGTGACAGGATAGCCGTGGAGCTCGGATAACAGCTCAGAGATCGGCATGGGCAGGGCCTTCTTGCATCCGATTTTGCCCTGGCAGGGCTCCAGGAACCGGGTCCCAAAAAGCAAAATCCTTTGGAGCTCTGGTGAATGGGCTCGTGACAGGTTAACCGTGGAGCTCGGATAACAGCTCAGAGATCGGCATGGGCAGGGCCTTCTTGCATCCGATTTAGCCCAGGCAGGGCTCCAGGAACCGGGTCCCAAAAAGCAAAATCATTTGGAGCTCTGGTGAATGGGCGCGTGACAGGATAGCCGTGGAGCTCGGATAACAGCTCAGAGATCGGCATGGGCAGGGCTTTCTTGCATCCGATTTTGCCCAGGCAGGGCTCCAGGAACCGGGTCCCAAAAAGCAAAATCATTTGGAGCTCTGGTGAATGGGTGCGTGACAGGATAGCCGTGAAGCTCGGATAACAGCTCAGAGATCGGCATGGGCAGGGCCTTCTTGCATCCGATTTTGCCCAGGCAGGGCTCCAGGAACCGGGTCCCAAAAAGCAAAATCATTTGGAGCTCTGGTGAATGGGCGCGTGACAGGATAGCCGTGGAGCGGTCCCAAAAAGCAAAATCATTTGGAGCTCTGGTGAATGGGCGCGTGACAGGATAGCCGTGGAGCTCGGATAACAGCTCAGAGATCGGCATGGGCAGGGCCTTCTTGCATCCGATTTTGCCCAGGCAGGGCTCCAGGAACCGGGTCCCAAAAAGCAAAATCATTTGGAGCTATGGTGAATGGGCGCGTGACAGGATAGCCGTGGAGCTCGGATAACAGCTCAGATCGGCATGGGCAGGGCCTTCTTGCATCCGATTTTGCCCAGGCAGGGCTCCAGGAACCGGGTCCCAAAAAGCAAAATCATTTGCAGCTCTGGTGAATGGGCGCGTGACAGGATAGCCGTGGAGCTCGGATAACAGCTCAGAGATCGGCATGGGCAGGGCCTTCTTGCATCCGATTTTGCCCAGGCAGGGCTCCAGGAACCGGGTCCCAAAAAGCAAAATCATTTGGAGCTCTGGTGAATGGGCGCGTGACAGGATAGCCGTGGAGCTCGGATAACAGCTCAGAGATCGGCATGGGCAGGGCCTTCTTGCATCCGATTTTGCCCAGGCAGGGCTCCAGGAACCGGAAAAGCAAAATCATTTGGAGCTCTGGTGAATGGGCGCGTGACAGGATAGCCGTGGAGCTCGGATAACAGCTCAGAGATCGGCATGGGCAGGGCCTTCTTGCATTCGATTTTGGCCAGGCAGGGCTCCAGGAACCGGGTCCCAAAAAGCAAAATCATTTGGAGCTCTGGTGAATGGGCGCGTGACAGGATAGCCGTGGAGCTCGGATAACAGCTCAGAGATCGGCATGGGCAGGGCCTTCTTGCATCCGATTTTGCCCAGGCAGGGCTCCAGGAACCGGGTCCCAAAAAGCAAAATCATTTGGAGCTCTGGTGAATGGGCGCGTGACAGGATAGCCGTGGAGCTCGGATAACAGCTCAGAGATCGGCATGGGCAGGGCCTTCTTGCATCCGATTTTGCCCAGGCAAGGCTCCAGGAACCGGGTCCCAAAAAGCAAAACCATTTGGAGCTCTGGTGAATGGGCGCGTGACAGGATAGCCGTGGAGCTCGGATAACAGCTCAGAGATCGGCATGGGCAGGGCCTTCTTGCATCCGATTTTGCCCAGGCAGGGCTCCAGGAACCGGGTCCCAAAAAGCAAAATCATTTGGAGCTCTGGTGAATGGGCGCGTGACAGGATAGCCGTGGAGCTCGGATAACAGCTCAGAGATCAGCATGGGCAGGGCCTTCTTGCATTCGATTTTGCCCAGGCAGGGCTCCAGGAACCGGGTCCCAAAAAGCAAAATCATTTGGAGCTCTGGTGAATGGGCGCGTGACAGGATAGCCGTGGAGCTCGGATAACAGCTCAGAGATCGGCATGGGCAGGGCCTTCTTGCATCCGATTTTGCCCAGACAGGGCTCCAGGAACCGGGTCCCAAAAAGCAAAATCATTTGGAGCTCTGGTGATGGGCGCGTGACAGGATAGCCGTGGAGCGGTCCCAAAAAGCAAAATCATTTGGAGCTCTGGTGAATGGGCGCGTGACAGGATAGCCGTGGAGCTCGGATAACAGCTCAGAGATCGGCATGGGCAGGGCCTTCTTGCATCCGATTTTGCCCGGGCAGGGCTCCAGGAACCGGAAAAGCAAAATCATTTGGAGCTCTGGTGAATGGGCGCGTGACAGGATAGCCGTGGAGCTCGGATAACAGCTCAGAGATCGGCATGGGCAGGGCCTTCTTGCATCCGATTTTGCCCAGGCAGGGCTCCAGGAACCGGGTCCCAAAAAGCAAAACCATTTGGAGCTCTGGTGAATGGGCGCGTGACAGGATAGCCGTGGAGCTCGGATAACAGCTCAGAGATCGGCATGGGCAGGGCCTTCTTGCATTCGATTTTGCCCAGGCAGGGCTCCAGGAACCGGGTCCCAAAAAGCAAAATCATTTGAAGCTCTGGTGAATGGGCGCGTGACAGGATAGCCGTGGAGCTCGGATAACAGCTCAGAGATCGGCATGGGCAGGGCCTTCTTGCATCCGATTTTGCCCAGGCAAGGCTCCAGGAACCGGGTCCCAAAAAGCAAAACCATTTGGAGCTCTGGTGAATGGGCGCGTGACAGGATAGCCGTGGAGCTCGGATAACAGCTCAGAGATCGGCATGGGCAGGGCCTTCTTGCATTCGATTTTGCCCAGGCAGGGCTCCAGGAACCGGGTCCCAAAAAGCAAAATCATTTGGAGCTCTGGTGAATGGGCGCGTGACAGGATAGCCGTGAAGCTCGGATAACAGCTCAGAGATCAGCATGGGCAGGGCCTTCTTGCATCCGATTTTGCCCAGGCAGGGCTCCAGGAACCGGGTCCCAAAAAGCAAAATCATTTGGAGCTCTGGTGAATGGGCGCGTGACAGGATAGCCGTGGAGCTCGGATAACAGCTCAGAGATCGGCATGGGCAGGGCCTTCTTGCATCCGATTTTGCCCAGGCAGGGCTCCAGGAACCGGGTCCCAAAAAGCAAAATCATTTGGAGCTCTGGTGATGGGCGCGTGACAGGATAGCCGTGGAGCGGTCCCAAAAAGCAAAATCATTTGGAGCTCTGGTGAATGGGCGCGTGACAGGATAACCGTGAAGCTCGGATAACAGCTCAGAGATCGGCATGGGCAGGGCCTTCTTGCATCCGATTTTGCCCAGGCAGGGCTCCAGGAACCGGGTCCCAAAAAGCAAAATCATTTGAAGCTCTGGTGAATGGGCGCGTGACAGGATAGCCGTGGAGCTCGGATAACAGCTCAGAGATCGGCATGGGCAGGGCCTTCTTGCATCCGATTTTGCCCAGGCAGGGCTCCAGGAACCGGGTCCCAAAAAGCAAAATCATTTGAAGCTCTGGTGAATGGGCGCGTGACAGGATAGCCGTGGAGCTCGGATAACAGCTCAGAGATCGGCATGGGCAGGGCCTTCTTGCATTCGATTTTGCCCAGGCAGGGCTCCAGGAACCGGGTCGCAAAAAGCAAAATCATTTGGAGCTCTGGTGAATGGGCGCGTGACAGGATAGCCGTGGAGCTCGGATAACAGCTCAGAGATCGGCATGGGCAGGGCCTTCTTGCATTCGATTTTGCCCAGGCAGGGCTCCAGGAACCGGGTCGCAAAAAGCAAAATCATTTGGAGCTCTGGTGAATGGGCGCGTGACAGGATAGCCGTGGAGCTCGGATAACAGCTCAGAGATCGGCATGGGCAGGGCCTTCTTGCATCCGATTTTGCCCAGGCAGGGCTCCAGGAACCGGGTCCCAAAAAGCAAAATCATTTGGAGCTCTGGTGAATGGGCGCGTGACAGGATAGCCGTGGAGCGCGGATAACAGCTCAGAGATCGGCATGGGCAGGGCCTTCTTGCATCCGATTTTGCCCAGGCAGGGCTCCAGGAACCGGAAAAGCAAAATCATTTGGAGCTCTGGTGAATGGGCGCGTGACAGGATAGCCGTGGAGCTCGGATAACAGCTCAGAGATCGGCATGGGCAGGGCCTTCTTGCATCCGATTTTGCCCATGCAAGTTTCCAGGAACCGGGTCCCAAAAAGCAAAACCATTTGGAGCTCTGGTGAATGGGCGCGTGACAGGATAGCCGTGGAGCTCGGATAACAGCTCAGAGATCGGCATGGGCAGGGCCTTCTTGCATCCGATTTTGCCCAGGCAGGGCTCCAGGAACCGGGTCCCAAAAAGCAAAATCATTTGGAGCTCTGGTGAATGGGCGCGTGACAGGATAGCCGTGGAGCTCGGATAACAGCTCAGAGATCGGCATGGGCAGGGCCTTCTTGCATCCGATTTTGCCCGGGCAGGGCTCCAGGAACCGGAAAAGCAAAATCATTTGGAGCTCTGGTGAATGGGCGCGTGACAGGATAGCCGTAGAGATCGGCATGGGCAGGGCCTTCTTGCTTCTGATTTTGCCCAGGCAGGGCTCCAGGAACCGGGTCCCAAAAAGCAAAATCATTTGGAGCTCTGGTGATGGGCGCGTGACAGGATAGCCGTGGAGCGGTCCCAAAAAGCAAAATCATTTGGAGCTCTGGTGAATGGGCGCGTGACAGGATAGCCGTGGAGCTCGGATAACAGCTCAGAGATCGGCATGGGCAGGGCCTTCTTGCATCCGATTTTTCCCGGGCAGGGCTCCAGGAACCGGAAAAGCAAAATCATTTGGAGCTCTGGTGAATGGGCGCGTGACAGGATAGCCGTGGAGCTCGGATAACAGCTCAGAGATCGGCATGGGCAGGGCCTTCTTGCATCCGATTTTGCCCAGGCAGGGCTCCAGGAACCGGGTCCCAAAAAGCAAAACCATTTGGAGCTCTGGTGAATGGGCGCGTGACAGGATAGCCGTGGAGCTCGGATAACAGCTCAGAGATCGGCATGGGCAGGGCCTTCTTGCATCCGATTTTGCCCAGGCAGGGCTCCAGGAACCGGGTCCCAAAAAGCAAAATCATTTGGAGCTCTGGTGAATGGGCGCGTGACAGGATAGCCGTGGAGCGGTCCCAAAAAGCAAAATCATTTGGAGCTCTGGTGAATGGGCGCGTGACAGGATAGCCGTGGAGCTCGGATAACAGCTCAGAGATCGGCATGGGCAGGGCCTTCTTGCATCCGATTTTGCCCAGGCAAGGCTCCAGGAACCGGGTCCCAAAAAGCAAAATCATTTGGAGCTCTGGTGAATGGGCGCGTGACAGGATAGCCGTGGAGCTCGGATAACAGCTCAGAGATCGGCATGGGCAGGGCCTTCTTGCATCCGATTTTGCCCAGGCAGGGCTCCAGGAACCGGGTCCCAAAAAGCAAAATCATTTGGAGCTCTGGTGAATGGGCGCGTGACAGGATAGCCGTGGAGCTCGGATAACAGCTCAGAGATCGGCATGGGCAGGGCCTTCTTGCATCCGATTTTGCCCAGGCAGGGCTCCAGGAACCGGGTCCCAAAAAGCAAAATCATTTGGAGCTCTGGCGATGGGCGCGTGACAGGATAGCCGTGGAGCGGTCCCAAAAAGCAAAATCATTTGGAGCTCTGGTGAATGGGCGCGTGACAGGATAGCCGTGGAGCTCGGATAACAGCTCAGAGATCGGCATGGGCAGGGCCTTCTTGCATCCGATTTTGCCCGGGCAGGGCTCCAGGAACCGGAAAAGCAAAATCATTTGGAGCTCTGGTGAATGGGCGCGTGACAGGATAGCCGTGGAGCTCGGATAACAGCTCAGAGATCGGCATGGGCAGGGCCTTCTTGCATTCGATTTTGCCCAGGCAGGGCTCCAGGAACCGGGTCCCAAAAAGCAAAATCATTTGAAGCTCTGGTGAATGGGCGCGTGACAGGATAGCCGTGGAGCTCGGATAACAGCTCAGAGATCGGCATGGGCAGGGCCTTCTTGCATCCGATTTTGCCCAGGCAAGGCTCCAGGAACCGGGTCCCAAAAAGCAAAACCATTTGGAGCTCTGGTGAATGGGCGCGTGACAGGATAGCCGTGGAGCTCGGATAACAGCTCAGAGATCGGCATGGGCAGGGCCTTCTTGCATCCGATTTTGCCCTGGCAGGGCTCCAGGAACCGGGTCCCAAAAAGCAAAATCATTTGGAGCTCTGGTGAATGGGCGCGTGACAGGATAGCCGTGGAGCTCGGATAACAGCTCAGAGATCGGCATGGGCAGGGCCTTCTTGTATCCGATTTTGCCCAGGCAGGGCTCCAGGAACCGGGTCCCAAAAAGCAAAATCATTTGGAGCTCTAGTGAATGGGCGCGTGACAGGATAGCCGTGGAGCTCGGATAACAGCTCAGAGATCGGCATGGGCAGGGCCTTCTTGCATCCGATTTTGCCCAGGCAGGGCTCCAGGAACCGGGTCCCAAAAAGCAAAACCATTTGGAGCTCTGGTGAATGGGCGCGTGACAGGATAGCCGTGGAGCTCGGATAACAGCTCAGAGATCGGCATGGGCAGGGCCTTCTTGCATCCGATTTTGCCCAGGCAGGGCTCCAGGAACCGGGTCCCAAAAAGCAAAATCATTTGGAGCTCTGTTGAATGGGTGCGTGACAGGATAGCCGTGGAGCTCGGATAACAGCTCAGAGATCAGCATGGGCAGGGCCTTCTTGCATCCGATTTTGCCCAGGCAGGGCTCCAGGAACCGGGTCCCAAAAAGCAAAATCATTTGAAGCTCTGGTGAATGGGCGCGTGACAGGATAGCCGTGGAGCTCGGATAACAGCTCAGAGATCGGCATGGGCAGGGCCTTCTTGCATTCGATTTTGCCCAGGCAGGGCTCCAGGAACCGGGTCGCAAAAAGCAAAATCATTTGGAGCTCTGGTGAATGGGCGCGTGACAGGATAGCCGTGGAGCTCGGATAACAGCTCAGAGATCGGCATGGGCAGGGCCTTCTTGCATCCGATTTTGCCCAGGCAGGGCTCCAGGAACCGGGTCCCAAAAAGCAAAACCATTTGGAGCTCTGGTGAATGGGCGCGTGACAGGATAGCCGTGGAGCTCGGATAACAGCTCAGAGATCGGCATGGGCAGGGCCTTCTTGCATCCGATTTTGCCCGGGCAGGGCTCCAGGAACCGGAAAAGCAAAATCATTTGGAGCTCTGGTGAATGGGCGCGTGACAGGATAGCCGTAGAGATCGGCATGGGCAGGGCCTTCTTGCTTCTGATTTTGCCCAGGCAGGGCTCCAGGAACCGGGTCCCAAAAAGCAAAATCATTTGGAGCTCTGGTGATGGGCGCGTGACAGGATAGCCGTGGAGCGGTCCCAAAAAGCAAAATCATTTGGAGCTCTGGTGAATGGGCGCGTGACAGGATAGCCGTGGAGCTCGGATAACAGCTCAGAGATCGGCATGGGCAGGGCCTTCTTGCATCCGATTTTTCCCGGGCAGGGCTCCAGGAACCGGAAAAGCAAAATCATTTGGAGCTCTGGTGAATGGGCGCGTGACAGGATAGCCGTGGAGCTCGGATAACAGCTCAGAGATCGGCATGGGCAGGGCCTTCTTGCATCCGATTTTGCCCAGGCAGGGCTCCAGGAACCGGGTCCCAAAAAGCAAAACCATTTGGAGCTCTGGTGAATGGGCGCGTGACAGGATAGCCGTGGAGCTCGGATAACAGCTCAGAGATCGGCATGGGCAGGGCCTTCTTGCATCCGATTTTGCCCGGGCAGGGCTCCAGGAACCGGGTCCCAAAAAGCAAAATCATTTGGAGCTCTGGTGAATGGGCGCGTGACAGGATAGCCGTGGAGCTCGGATAACAGCTCAGAGATCGGCATGGGCAGGGCCTTCTTGCATCCGATTTTGCCCAGGCAGGGCTCCAGGAACCGGGTCCCAAAAAGCAAAATCATTTGGAGCTCTGGTGAATGGGCGCGTGACAGGATAGCCGTGGAGCGGTCCCAAAAAGCAAAATCATTTGGAGCTCTGGTGAATGGGCGCGTGACAGGATAGCCGTGGAGCTCGGATAACAGCTCAGAGATCGGCATGGGCAGGGCCTTCTTGCATCCGATTTTGCCCAGGCAAGGCTCCAGGAACCGGGTCCCAAAAAGCAAAACCATTTGGAGCTCTGGTGAATGGGCGCGTGACAGGGTAGCCGTGGAGCTCGGATAACAGCTCAGAGATCGGCATGGGCAGGGCCTTCTTGCATTCGATTTTGCCCAGGCAGGGCTCCAGGAACCGGGTCCCAAAAAGCAAAATCATTTGGAGCTCTGGTGAATGGGCGCGTGACAGGATAGCCGTGAAGCTCGGATAACAGCTCAGAGATCAGCATGGGCAGGGCCTTCTTGCATCCGATTTTGCCCAGGCAGGGCTCCAGGAACCGGGTCCCAAAAAGCAAAATCATTTGGAGCTCTGGTGAATGGGCGCGTGACAGGATAGCCGTGGAGCTCGGATAACAGCTCAGAGATCGGCATGGGCAGGGCCTTCTTGCATCCGATTTTGCCCAGGCAGGGCTCCAGGAACCGGGTCCCAAAAAGCAAAATCATTTGGAGCTCTGTTGAATGGGTGCGTGACAGGATAGCCGTGGAGCTCGGATAACAGCTCAGAGATCAGCATGGGCAGGGCCTTCTTGCATCCGATTTTGCCCAGGCAGGGCTCCAGGAACCGGGTCCCAAAAAGCAAAATCATTTGAAGCTCTGGTGAATGGGCGCGTGACAGGATAGCCGTGGAGCTCGGATAACAGCTCAGAGATCGGCATGGGCAGGGCCTTCTTGCATTCGATTTAGCCCAGGCAGGGCTCCAGGAACCGGGTCGCAAAAAGCAAAATCATTTGGAGCTCTGGTGAATGGGCGCGTGACAGGATAGCCGTGGAGCTCGGATAACAGCTCAGAGATCGGCATGGGCAGGGCCTTCTTGCATCCGATTTTGCCCATGCAGGGCTCCAGGAACCGGGTCCCAAAAAGCAAAATCATTTGGAGCTCTGGTGAATGGGCGCGTGACAGGATAGCCGTGGAGCTCGGATAACAGCTCAGAGATCGGCATGGGCAGGGCCTTCTTGCATCCGATTTTGCCCAGGCAGGGCTCCAGGAACCGGGTCCCAAAAAGCAAAATCATTTGGAGCTCTGGTGAATGGGCGCGTGACAGGATAGCCGTGGAGCTCGGATAACAGCTCAGAGATCGGCATGGGCAGGGCCTTCTTGCATTCGATTTTGCCCAGGCAGGGCTCCAGGAACCGGGTCCCAAAAAGCAAAATCATTTGAAGCTCTGGTGAATGGGCGCGTGACAGGATAGCCGTGAAGCTCGGATAACAGCTCAGAGATCAGCATGGGCAGGGCCTTCTTGCATCCGATTTTGCCCAGGCAGGGCTCCAGGAACCGGGTCCCAAAAAGCAAAATCATTTGGAGCTCTGGTGAATGGGCGCGTGACAGGATAGCCGTGGAGCTCGGATAACAGCTCAGAGATCGGCATGGGCAGGGCCTTCTTGCATCCGATTTTGCCCAGGCAGGGCTCCAGGAACCGGGTCCCAAAAAGCAAAATCATTTGGAGCTCTGGTGATGGGCGCGTGACAGGATAGCCGTGGAGCGGTCCCAAAAAGCAAAATCATTTGGAGCTCTGGTGAATGGGCGCGTGACAGGATAGCCGTGGAGCTCGGATAACAGCTCAGAGATCGGCATGGGCAGGGCCTTCTTGCATCCGATTTTGCCCGGGCAGGGCTCCAGGAACCGGGTCCCAAAAAGCAAAATCATTTGGAGCTCTGGTGAATGGGCGCGTGACAGGATAGCCGTGGAGCTCGGATAACAGCTCAGAGATCGGCATGGGCAGGGCCTTCTTGCATCCGATTTTGCCCAGGCAGGGCTCCAGGAACCGGGTCCCAAAAAGCAAAATCATTTGGAGCTCTGGTGAATGGGCGCGTGACAGGATAGCCGTGGAGCTCGGATAACAGCTCAGAGATCGGCATGGGCAGGGCCTTCTTGCATTCGATTTTGCCCAGGCAGGGCTCCAGGAACCGGGTCCCAAAAAGCAAAATCATTTGAAGCTCTGGTGAATGGGCGCGTGACAGGATAGCCGTGAAGCTCGGATAACAGCTCAGAGATCAGCATGGGCAGGGCCTTCTTGCATCCGATTTTGCCCAGGCAGGGCTCCAGGAACCGGGTCCCAAAAAGCAAAATCATTTGGAGCTCTGGTGAATGGGCGCGTGACAGGATAGCCGTGGAGCTCGGATAACAGCTCAGAGATCGGCATGGGCAGGGCCTTCTTGCATCCGATTTTGCCCAGGCAGGGCTCCAGGAACCGGGTCCCAAAAAGCAAAATCATTTGGAGCTCTGGTGATGGGCGCGTGACAGGATAGCCGTGGAGCGGTCCCAAAAAGCAAAATCATTTGGAGCTCTGGTGAATGGGCGCGTGACAGGATAGCCGTGGAGCTCGGATAACAGCTCAGAGATCGGCATGGGCAGGGCCTTCTTGCATCCGATTTTGCCCGGGCAGGGCTCCAGGAACCGGGTCCCAAAAAGCAAAATCATTTGGAGCTCTGGTGAATGGGCGCGTGACAGGATAGCCGTGGAGCTCGGATAACAGCTCAGAGATCGGCATGGGCAGGGCCTTCTTGCATCCGATTTTGCCCGGGCAGGGCTCCAGGAACCGGAAAAGGAAAATCATTTGGAGCTCTGGTGAATGGGCGCGTGACAGGATAGCCGTGGAGCTCGGATAACAGCTCAGAGATCGGCATGGGCAGGGCCTTCTTGCATCCGATTTTGCCCTGGCAGGGCTCCAGGAACCGGGTCCCAAAAAGCAAAATCATTTGGAGCTCTGGTGAATGGGCGCGTGACAGGATAGCCGTGGAGCTCGGATAACAGCTCAGAGATCGGCATGGGCAGGGCCTTCTTGTATCCGATTTTGCCCAGGCAGGGCTCCAGGAACCGGGTCCCAAAAAGCAAAATCATTTGGAGCTCTAGTGAATGGGCGCGTGACAGGATAGCCGTGGAGCTCGGATAACAGCTCAGAGATCGGCATGGGCAGGGCCTTCTTGCATCCGATTTTGCCCAGGCAGGGCTCCAGGAACCGGGTCCCAAAAAGCAAAACCATTTGGAGCTCTGGTGAATGGGCGCGTGACAGGATAGCCGTGGAGCTCGGATAACAGCTCAGAGATCGGCATGGGCAGGGCCTTCTTGCATCCGATTTTGCCCAGGCAGGGCTCCAGGAACCGGGTCCCAAAAAGCAAAATCATTTGGAGCTCTGTTGAATGGGTGCGTGACAGGATAGCCGTGGAGCTCGGATAACAGCTCAGAGATCAGCATGGGCAGGGCCTTCTTGCATCCGATTTTGCCCAGGCAGGGCTCCAGGAACCGGGTCCCAAAAAGCAAAATCATTTGAAGCTCTGGTGAATGGGCGCGTGACAGGATAGCCGTGGAGCTCGGATAACAGCTCAGAGATCGGCATGGGCAGGGCCTTCTTGCATTCGATTTAGCCCAGGCAGGGCTCCAGGAACCGGGTCGCAAAAAGCAAAATCATTTGGAGCTCTGGTGAATGGGCGCGTGACAGGATAGCCGTGGAGCTCGGATAACAGCTCAGAGATCGGCATGGGCAGGGCCTTCTTGCATCCGATTTTGCCCATGCAGGGCTCCAGGAACCGGGTCCCAAAAAGCAAAATCATTTGGAGCTCTGGTGAATGGGCGCGTGACAGGATAGCCGTGGAGCTCGGATAACAGCTCAGAGATCGGCATGGGCAGGGCCTTCTTGCATCCGATTTTGCCCAGGCAGGGCTCCAGGAACCGGGTCCCAAAAAGCAAAATCATTTGGAGCTCTGGTGAATGGGCGCGTGACAGGATAGCCGTGGAGCTCGGATAACAGCTCAGAGATCGGCATGGGCAGGGCCTTCTTGCATTCGATTTTGCCCAGGCAGGGCTCCAGGAACCGGGTCCCAAAAAGCAAAATCATTTGAAGCTCTGGTGAATGGGCGCGTGACAGGATAGCCGTGAAGCTCGGATAACAGCTCAGAGATCAGCATGGGCAGGGCCTTCTTGCATCCGATTTTGCCCAGGCAGGGCTCCAGGAACCGGGTCCCAAAAAGCAAAATCATTTGGAGCTCTGGTGAATGGGCGCGTGACAGGATAGCCGTGGAGCTCGGATAACAGCTCAGAGATCGGCATGGGCAGGGCCTTCTTGCATCCGATTTTGCCCAGGCAGGGCTCCAGGAACCGGGTCCCAAAAAGCAAAATCATTTGGAGCTCTGGTGATGGGCGCGTGACAGGATAGCCGTGGAGCGGTCCCAAAAAGCAAAATCATTTGGAGCTCTGGTGAATGGGCGCGTGACAGGATAGCCGTGGAGCTCGGATAACAGCTCAGAGATCGGCATGGGCAGGGCCTTCTTGCATTCGATTTTGCCCAGGCAGGGCTCCAGGAACCGGGTCCCAAAAAGCAAAATCATTTGAAGCTCTGGTGAATGGGCGCGTGACAGGATAGCCGTGAAGCTCGGATAACAGCTCAGAGATCAGCATGGGCAGGGCCTTCTTGCATCCGATTTTGCCCAGGCAGGGCTCCAGGAACCGGGTCCCAAAAAGCAAAATCATTTGGAGCTCTGGTGAATGGGCGCGTGACAGGATAGCCGTGGAGCTCGGATAACAGCTCAGAGATCGGCATGGGCAGGGCCTTCTTGCATCCGATTTTGCCCAGGCAGGGCTCCAGGAACCGGGTCCCAAAAAGCAAAATCATTTGGAGCTCTGGTGATGGGCGCGTGACAGGATAGCCGTGGAGCGGTCCCAAAAAGCAAAATCATTTGGAGCTCTGGTGAATGGGCGCGTGACAGGATAGCCGTGGAGCTCGGATAACAGCTCAGAGATCGGCATGGGCAGGGCCTTCTTGCATCCGATTTTGCCCGGGCAGGGCTCCAGGAACCGGGTCCCAAAAAGCAAAATCATTTGGAGCTCTGGTGAATGGGCGCGTGACAGGATAGCCGTGGAGCTCGGATAACAGCTCAGAGATCGGCATGGGCAGGGCCTTCTTGCATCCGATTTTGCCCAGGCAGGGCTCCAGGAACCGGGTCCCAAAAAGCAAAATCATTTGAAGCTATGGTGAATGGGCGCGTGACAGGATAGCCGTGGAGCTCGGATAACAGCTCAGAGATCGGCATGGGCAGGGCCTTCTTGCATCCGATTTTGCCCAGGCAAGGCTCCAGGAACCGGGTCCCAAAAAGCAAAACCATTTGGAGCTCTGGTGAATGGGCGCGTGACAGGATAGCCGTGGAGCTCGGATAACAGCTCAGAGATCGGCATGGGCAGGGCCTTCTTGCATCCGATTTTGCCCTGGCAGGGCTCCAGGAACCGGGTCCCAAAAAGCAAAATCATTTGGAGCTCTGGTGAATGGGCGCGTGACAGGATAGCCGTGGAGCTCGGATAACAGCTCAGAGATCGGCATGGGCAGGGCCTTCTTGTATCCGATTTTGCCCAGGCAGGGCTCCAGGAACCGGGTCCCAAAAAGCAAAATCATTTGGAGCTCTAGTGAATGGGCGCGTGACAGGATAGCCGTGGAGCTCGGATAACAGCTCAGAGATCGGCATGGGCAGGGCCTTCTTGCATCCGATTTTGCCCAGGCAGGGCTCCAGGAACCGGGTCCCAAAAAGCAAAACCATTTGGAGCTCTGGTGAATGGGCGCGTGACAGGATAGCCGTGGAGCTCGGATAACAGCTCAGAGATCGGCATGGGCAGGGCCTTCTTGCATCCGATTTTGCCCAGGCAGGGCTCCAGGAACCGGGTCCCAAAAAGCAAAATCATTTGGAGCTCTGGTGAATGGGTGCGTGACAGGATAGCCGTGGAGCTCGGATAACAGCTCAGAGATCAGCATGGGCAGGGCCTTCTTGCATCCGATTTTGCCCAGGCAGGGCTCCAGGAACCGGGTCCCTAAAAGCAAAATCATTTGGAGCTCTGGTGAATGGGCGCGTGACAGGATAGCCGTGGAGCGGTCCCAAAAAGCAAAATCATTTGGAGCTCTGGTGAATGGGCGCGTGACAGGATAGCCGTGGAGCTCGGATAACAGCTCAGAGATCGGCATGGGCAGGGCCTTCTTGCATTCGATTTTGCCCAGGCAGGGCTCCAGGAACCGGGTCGCAAAAAGCAAAATCATTTGGAGCTCTGGTGAATGGGCGCGTGACAGGATAGCCGTGGAGCTCGGATAACAGCTCAGAGATCGGCATGGGCAGGGCCTTCTTGCATCCGCTTTTGCCCAGGCAGGGCTCCAGGAACCGGGTCCCAAAAAGCAAAATCATTTGGAGCTCTGGTGAATGGGCGCGTGACAGGATAGCCGTGGAGCTCGGATAACAGCTCAGAGATCGGCATGGGCAGGGCCTTCTTGCATCCGATTTTGCCCGGGCAGGGCTCCAGGAACCGGAAAAGCAAAATCATTTGGAGCTCTGGTGAATGGGCGCGTGACAGGATAGCCGTGGAGCTCGGATAACAGCTCAGAGATCGGCATGGGCAGGGCCTTCTTGCTTCTGATTTTGCCCAGGCAGGGCTCCAGGAACCGGGTCCCAAAAAGCAAAATCATTTGGAGCTCTGGTGATGGGCGCGTGACAGGATAGCCGTGGAGCGGTCCCAAAAAGCAAAATCATTTGGAGCTCTGGTGAATGGGCGCGTGACAGGATAGCCGTGGAGCTCGGATAACAGCTCAGAGATCGGCATGGGCAGGGCCTTCTTGCATCCGATTTTGCCCGGGCAGGGCTCCAGGAACCGGAAAAGCAAAATCATTTGGAGCTCTGGTGAATGGGCGCGTGACAGGATAGCCGTGGAGCTCGGATAACAGCTCAGAGATCGGCATGGGCAGGGCCTTCTTGCATCCGATTTTGCCCAGGCAGGGCTCCAGGAACCGGGTCCCAAAAAGCAAAATCATTTGGAGCTCTGGTGATGGGCGCGTGACAGGATAGCCGTGGAGCGGTCCCAAAAAGCAAAATCATTTGGAGCTCTGGTGAATGGGCGCGTGACAGGATAGCCGTGGAGCTCGGATAACAGCTCAGAGATCGGCATGGGCAGGGCCTTTTTGCATCCGATTTTGCCCGGGCAGGGCTCCAGGAGCCGGAAAAGCAAAATCATTTGGAGCTCTGGTGAATGGGCGCGTGACAGGATAGCCGTGGAGCTCGGATAACAGCTCAGAGATCGGCATGGGCAGGGCCTTCTTGCATTCGATTTTGCCCAGGCAGGGCTCCAGGAACCGGGTCGCAAAAAGCAAAATCATTTGGAGCTCTGGTGAATGGGCGCGTGACAGGATAGCCGTGAAGCTCGGATAACAGCTCAGAGATCAGCATGGGCAGGGCCTTCTTGCATCCGATTTTGCCCAGGCAGGGCTCCAGGAACCGGGTCCCAAAAAGCAAAATCATTTGGAGCTCTGGTGAATGGGCGCGTGACAGGATAGCCGTGGAGCTCGGATAACAGCTCAGAGATCGGCATGGGCAGGGCCTTCTTGCATCCGATTTTGCCCAGGCAGGGCTCCAGGAACCGGGTCCCAAAAAGCAAAATCATTTGGAGCTCTGGCGATGGGCGCGTGACAGGATAGCCGTGGAGCGGTCCCAAAAAGCAAAATCATTTGGAGCTCTGGTGAATGGGCGCGTGACAGGATAGCCGTGGAGCTCGGATAACAGCTCAGAGATCGGCATGGGCAGGGCCTTCTTGCATCCGATTTTGCCCGGGCAGGGCTCCAGGAACCGGAAAAGCAAAATCATTTGGAGCTCTGGTGAATGGGCGCGTGACAGGATAGCCGTGGAGCTCGGATAACAGCTCAGAGATCGGCATGGGCAGGGCCTTCTTGCATCCGATTTTGCCCAGGCAGGGCTCCAGGAACCGGGTCCCAAAAAGCAAAACCATTTGGAGCTCTGGTGAATGGGCGCGTGACAGGATAGCCGTGGAGCTCGGATAACAGCTCAGAGATCGGCATGGGCAGGGCCTTCTTGCATTCGATTTTGCCCAGGCAGGGCTCCAGGAACCGGGTCCCAAAAAGCAAAATCATTTGAAGCTCTGGTGAATGGGCGCGTGACAGGATAGCCGTGGAGCTCGGATAACAGCTCAGAGATCGGCATGGGCAGGGCCTTCTTGCATCCGATTTTGCCCAGGCAAGGCTCCAGGAACCGGGTCCCAAAAAGCAAAACCATTTGGAGCTCTGGTGAATGGGCGCGTGACAGGATAGCCGTGGAGCTCGGATAACAGCTCAGAGATCGGCATGGGCAGGGCCTTCTTGCATCCGATTTTGCCCTGGCAGGGCTCCAGGAACCGGGTCCCAAAAAGCAAAATCATTTGGAGCTCTGGTGAATGGGCGCGTGACAGGATAGCCGTGGAGCTCGGATAACAGCTCAGAGATCGGCATGGGCAGGGCCTTCTTGTATCCGATTTTGCCCAGGCAGGGCTCCAGGAACCGGGTCCCAAAAAGCAAAATCATTTGGAGCTCTAGTGAATGGGCGCGTGACAGGATAGCCGTGGAGCTCGGATAACAGCTCAGAGATCGGCATGGGCAGGGCCTTCTTGCATCCGATTTTGCCCAGGCAGGGCTCCAGGAACCGGGTCCCAAAAAGCAAAACCATTTGGAGCTCTGGTGAATGGGCGCGTGACAGGATAGCCGTGGAGCTCGGATAACAGCTCAGAGATCGGCATGGGCAGGGCCTTCTTGCATCCGATTTTGCCCAGGCAGGGCTCCAGGAACCGGGTCCCAAAAAGCAAAATCATTTGGAGCTCTGTTGAATGGGTGCGTGACAGGATAGCCGTGGAGCTCGGATAACAGCTCAGAGATCGGCATGGGCAGGGCCTTCTTGCATCCGATTTTGCCCATGCAGGGCTCCAGGAACCGGGTCCCAAAAAGCAAAATCATTTGGAGCTCTGGTGAATGGGCGCGTGACAGGATAGCCGTGGAGCTCGGATAACAGCTCAGAGATCGGCATGGGCAGGGCCTTCTTGCATCCGATTTTGCCCAGGCAGGGCTCCAGGAACCGGGTCCCAAAAAGCAAAATCATTTGGAGCTCTGGTGAATGGGCGCGTGACAGGATAGCCGTGGAGCTCGGATAACAGCTCAGAGATCGGCATGGGCAGGGCCTTCTTGCATTCGATTTTGCCCAGGCAGGGCTCCAGGAACCGGGTCCCAAAAAGCAAAATCATTTGAAGCTCTGGTGAATGGGCGCGTGACAGGATAGCCGTGAAGCTCGGATAACAGCTCAGAGATCAGCATGGGCAGGGCCTTCTTGCATCCGATTTTGCCCAGGCAGGGCTCCAGGAACCGGGTCCCAAAAAGCAAAATCATTTGGAGCTCTGGTGAATGGGCGCGTGACAGGATAGCCGTGGAGCTCGGATAACAGCTCAGAGATCGGCATGGGCAGGGCCTTCTTGCATCCGATTTTGCCCAGGCAGGGCTCCAGGAACCGGGTCCCAAAAAGCAAAATCATTTGGAGCTCTGGTGATGGGCGCGTGACAGGATAGCCGTGGAGCGGTCCCAAAAAGCAAAATCATTTGGAGCTCTGGTGAATGGGCGCGTGACAGGATAGCCGTGGAGCTCGGATAACAGCTCAGAGATCGGCATGGGCAGGGCCTTCTTGCATTCGATTTTGGCCAGGCAGGGCTCCAGGAACCGGAAAAGCAAAATCATTTGGAGCTCTGGTGAATGGGCGCGTGACAGGATAGCCGTGGAGCTCGGATAACAGCTCAGAGATCGGCATGGGCAGGGCCTTCTTGCATCCGATTTTGCCCAGGCAGGGCTCCAGGAACCGGGTCCCAAAAAGCAAAATCATTTGGAGCTCTGGTGAATGGGCGCGTGACAGGATAGCCGTGGAGCTCGGATAACAGCTCAGAGATCGGCATGGGCAGGGCCTTCTTGCATTCGATTTTGCCCAGGCAGGGCTCCAGGAACCGGGTCCCAAAAAGCAAAATCATTTGAAGCTCTGGTGAATGGGCGCGTGACAGGATAGCCGTGGAGCTCGGATAACAGCTCAGAGATCGGCATGGGCAGGGCCTTCTTGCATCCGATTTTGCCCAGGCAAGGCTCCAGGAACCGGGTCCCAAAAAGCAAAACCATTTGGAGCTCTGGTGAATGGGCGCGTGACAGGATAGCCGTGGAGCTCGGATAACAGCTCAGAGATCGGCATGGGCAGGGCCTTCTTGCATTCGATTTTGCCCAGGCAGGGCTCCAGGAACCGGGTCCCAAAAAGCAAAATCATTTGGAGCTCTGGTGAATGGGCGCGTGACAGGATAGCCGTGAAGCTCGGATAACAGCTCAGAGATCAGCATGGGCAGGGCCTTCTTGCATCCGATTTTGCCCAGGCAGGGCTCCAGGAACCGGGTCCCAAAAAGCAAAATCATTTGGAGCTCTGGTGAATGGGCGCGTGACAGGATAGCCGTGGAGCTCGGATAACAGCTCAGAGATCGGCATGGGCAGGGCCTTCTTGCATCCGATTTTGCCCAGGCAGGGCTCCAGGAACCGGGTCCCAAAAAGCAAAATCATTTGGAGCTCTGGTGATGGGCGCGTGACAGGATAGCCGTGGAGCGGTCCCAAAAAGCAAAATCATTTGGAGCTCTGGTGAATGGGCGCGTGACAGGATAGCCGTGGAGCTCGGATAACAGCTCAGAGATCGGCATGGGCAGGGCCTTCTTGCATCCGATTTTGCCCGGGCAGGGCTCCAGGAACCGGAAAAGCAAAATCATTTGGAGCTCTGGTGAATGGGCGCGTGACAGGATAGCCGTGGAGCTCGGATAACAGCTCAGAGATCGGCATGGGCAGGGCCTTCTTGCATCCGATTTTGCCCAGGCAGGGCTCCAGGAACCGGGTCCCAAAAAGCAAAATCATTTGAAGCTCTGGTGAATGGGCGCGTGACAGGATAGCCGTGGAGCTCGGATAACAGCTCAGAGATCGGCATGGGCAGGGCCTTCTTGCATCCGATTTTGCCCAGGCAGGGCTCCAGGAACCGGGTCCCAAAAAGCAAAATCATTTGAAGCTCTGGTGAATGGGCGCGTGACAGGATAGCCGTGGAGCTCGGATAACAGCTCAGAGATCGGCATGGGCAGGGCCTTCTTGCATTCGATTTTGCCCAGGCAGGGCTCCAGGAACCGGGTCGCAAAAAGCAAAATCATTTGGAGCTCTGGTGAATGGGCGCGTGACAGGATAGCCGTGGAGCTCGGATAACAGCTCAGAGATCGGCATGGGCAGGGCCTTCTTGCATTCGATTTTGCCCAGGCAGGGCTCCAGGAACCGGGTCGCAAAAAGCAAAATCATTTGGAGCTCTGGTGAATGGGCGCGTGACAGGATAGCCGTGGAGCTCGGATAACAGCTCAGAGATCGGCATGGGCAGGGCCTTCTTGCATCCGATTTTGCCCAGGCAGGGCTCCAGGAACCGGGTCCCAAAAAGCAAAATCATTTGGAGCTCTGGTGAATGGGCGCGTGACAGGATAGCCGTGGAGCTCGGATAACAGCTCAGAGATCGGCATGGGCAGGGCCTTCTTGCATCCGATTTTGCCCAGGCAGGGTTCCAGGAACCGGGTCCCAAAAAGCAAAATCATTTGGAGCTCTGGTGAATGGGCGCGTGACAGGATAGCCGTGGAGCGCGGATAACAGCTCAGAGATCGGCATGGGCAGGGCCTTCTTGCATCCGATTTTGCCCAGGCAGGGCTCCAGGAACCGGAAAAGCAAAATCATTTGGAGCTCTGGTGAATGGGCGCGTGACAGGATAGCCGTGGAGCTCGGATAACAGCTCAGAGATCGGCATGGGCAGGGCCTTCTTGCATCCGATTTTGCCCATGCAAGTTTCCAGGAACCGGGTCCCAAAAAGCAAAACCATTTGGAGCTCTGGTGAATGGGCGCGTGACAGGATAGCCGTGGAGCTCGGATAACAGCTCAGAGATCGGCATGGGCAGGGCCTTCTTGCATCCGATTTTGCCCAGGCAGGGCTCCAGGAACCGGGTCCCAAAAAGCAAAATCATTTGGAGCTCTGGTGAATGGGCGCGTGACAGGATAGCCGTGGAGCTCGGATAACAGCTCAGAGATCGGCATGGGCAGGACCTTCTTGCATCCGATTTTGCCCAGGCAGGGCTCCAGGAACCGGGTCCCAAAAAGCAAAACCATTTGGAGCTCTGGTGAATGGGCGCGTGACAGGATAGCCGTGGAGCTCGGATAACAGCTCAGAGATCGGCATGGGCAGGGCCTTCTTGCATCCGATTTTGCCCGGGCAGGGCTCCAGGAACCGGGTCCCAAAAAGCAAAATCATTTGGAGCTCTGGTGAATGGGCGCGTGACAGGATAGCCGTGGAGCTCGGATAACAGCTCAGAGATCGGCATGGGCAGGGCCTTCTTGCATCCGATTTTGCCCAGGCAGGGCTCCAGGAACCGGGTCCCAAAAAGCAAAATCATTTGGAGCTCTGGTGAATGGGCGCGTGACAGGATAGCCGTGGAGCGGTCCCAAAAAGCAAAATCATTTGGAGCTCTGGTGAATGGGCGCGTGACAGGATAGCCGTGGAGCTCGGATAACAGCTCAGAGATCGGCATGGGCAGGGCCTTCTTGCATCCGATTTTGCCCAGGCAAGGCTCCAGGAACCGGGTCCCAAAAAGCAAAACCATTTGGAGCTCTGGTGAATGGGCGCGTGACAGGGTAGCCGTGGAGCTCGGATAACAGCTCAGAGATCGGCATGGGCAGGGCCTTCTTGCATCCGATTTTGCCCAGGCAGGGCTCCAGGAACCGGGTCCCAAAAAGCAAAATCATTTGGAGCTCTGGTGAATGGGCGCGTGACAGGATAGCCGTGGAGCGGTCCCAAAAAGCAAAATCATTTGGAGCTCTGGTGAATGGGCGCGTGACAGGATAGCCGTGGAGCTCGGATAACAGCTCAGAGATCGGCATGGGCAGGGCCTTCTTGCATCCGATTTTGCCCAGGCAAGGCTCCAGGAACCGGGTCCCAAAAAGCAAAACCATTTGGAGCTCTGGTGAATGGGCGCGTGACAGGATAGCCGTGGAGCTCGGATAACAGCTCAGAGATCGGCATGGGCAGGGCCTTCTTGCATTCGATTTTGCCCAGGCAGGGCTCCAGGAACCGGGTCCCAAAAAGCAAAATCATTTGGAGCTCTGGTGAATGGGCGCGTGACAGGATAGCCGTGAAGCTCGGATAACAGCTCAGAGATCAGCATGGGCAGGGCCTTCTTGCATCCGATTTTGCCCAGGCAGGGCTCCAGGAACCGGGTCCCAAAAAGCAAAATCATTTGGAGCTCTGGTGAATGGGCGCGTGACAGGATAGCCGTGGAGCTCGGATAACAGCTCAGAGATCGGCATGGGCAGGGCCTTCTTGCATCCGATTTTGCCCAGGCAGGGCTCCAGGAACCGGGTCCCAAAAAGCAAAATCATTTGGAGCTCTGGTGAATGGGCGCGTGACAGGATAGCCGTGGAGCTCGGATAACAGCTCAGAGATCGGCATGGGCAGGGCCTTCTTGCATCCGATTTTGCCCAGGCAGGGCTCCAGGAACCGGAAAAGCAAAATCATTTGGAGCTCTGGTGAATGGGCGCGTGACAGGATAGCCGTGGAGCTCGGATAACAGCTCAGAGATCGGCATGGGCAGGGCCTTCTTGCATCCGATTTTGCCCAGGCAGGGCTCCAGGAACCGGGTCCCAAAAAGCAAAATCATTTGGAGCTCTGGTGAATGGGCGCGTGACAGGATAGCCGTGGAGCTCGGATAACAGCTCAGAGATCGGCATGGGCAGGGCCTTCTTGCATCCGATTTTGCCCAGGCAAGGCTCCAGGAACCGGGTCCCAAAAAGCAAAACCATTTGGAGCTCTGGTGAATGGGCGCGTGACAGGATAGCCGTGGAGCTCGGATAACAGCTCAGAGATCGGCATGGGCAGGGCCTTCTTGCATCCGATTTTGCCCGGGCAGGGCTCCAGGAACCGGAAAAGCAAAATCATTTGGAGCTCTGGTGAATGGGCGCGTGACAGGATAGCCGTGGAGCTCGGATAACAGCTCAGAGATCGGCATGGGCAGGGCCTTCTTGCATCCGATTTTGCCCAGGCAGGGCTCCAGGAACCGGGTCCCAAAAAGCAAAACCATTTGGAGCTCTGGTGAATGGGCGCGTGACAGGATAGCCGTGGAGCTCGGATAACAGCTCAGAGATCGGCATGGGCAGGGCCTTCTTGCATTCGATTTTGCCCAGGCAGGGCTCCAGGAACCGGGTCCCAAAAAGCAAAATCATTTGAAGCTCTGGTGAATGGGCGCGTGACAGGATAGCCGTGGAGCTCGGATAACAGCTCAGAGATCGGCATGGGCAGGGCCTTCTTGCATCCGATTTTGCCCAGGCAAGGCTCCAGGAACCGGGTCCCAAAAAGCAAAACCATTTGGAGCTCTGGTGAATGGGCGCGTGACAGGATAGCCGTGGAGCTCGGATAACAGCTCAGAGATCGGCATGGGCAGGGCCTTCTTGCATTCGATTTTGCCCAGGCAGGGCTCCAGGAACCGGGTCCCAAAAAGCAAAATCATTTGGAGCTCTGGTGAATGGGCGCGTGACAGGATAGCCGTGAAGCTCGGATAACAGCTCAGAGATCAGCATGGGCAGGGCCTTCTTGCATCCGATTTTGCCCAGGCAGGGCTCCAGGAACCGGGTCCCAAAAAGCAAAATCATTTGGAGCTCTGGTGAATGGGCGCGTGACAGGATAGCCGTGGAGCTCGGATAACAGCTCAGAGATCGGCATGGGCAGGGCCTTCTTGCATCCGATTTTGCCCAAGCAGGGCTCCAGGAACCGGGTCCCAAAAAGCAAAATCATTTGGAGCTCTGGTGATGGGCGCGTGACAGGATAGCCGTGGAGCGGTCCCAAAAAGCAAAATCATTTGGAGCTCTGGTGAATGGGCGCGTGACAGGATAGCCGTGGAGCTCGGATAACAGCTCAGAGATCGGCATGGGCAGGGCCTTCTTGCATCCGATTTTGCCCGGGCAGGGCTCCAGGAACCGGAAAAGCAAAATCATTTGAAGCTCTGGTGAATGGGCGCGTGACAGGATAGCCGTGGAGCTCGGATAACAGCTCAGAGATCGGCATGGGCAGGGCCTTCTTGCATCCGATTTTGCCCTGGCAGGGCTCCAGGAACCGGGTCCCAAAAAGCAAAATCATTTGGAGCTCTGGTGAATGGGCGCGTGACAGGATAGCCGTGGAGCTCGGATAACAGCTCAGAGATCGGCATGGGCAGGGCCTTCTTGCATCCGATTTTGCCCAGGCAGGGCTCCAGGAACCGGGTCCCAAAAAGCAAAATCATTTGGAGCTCTGGTGAATGGGCGCGTGACAGGATAGCCGTGGAGCTCGGATAACAGCTCAGAGATCGGCATGGGCAGGGCCTTCTTGCATTCGATTTTGCCCAGGCAGTGCTCCAGGAACCGGGTCTCAAAAAGCAAAATCATTTGGAGCTCTGGTGAATGGGCGCGTGACAGGATAACCGTGAAGCTCGGATAACAGCTCAGAGATCGGCATGGGCAGGGCCTTCTTGCATCCGATTTTGCCCAGGCAGGGCTCCAGGAACCGGGTCCCAAAAAGCAAAATCATTTGAAGCTCTGGTGAATGGGCGCGTGACAGGATAGCCGTGGAGCTCGGATAACAGCTCAGAGATCGGCATGGGCAGGGCCTTCTTGCATCCGATTTTGCCCAGGCAGGGCTCCAGGAACCGGGTCCCAAAAAGCAAAATCATTTGAAGCTCTGGTGAATGGGCGCGTGACAGGATAGCCGTGGAGCTCGGATAACAGCTCAGAGATCGGCATGGGCAGGGCCTTCTTGCATTCGATTTTGCCCAGGCAGGGCTCCAGGAACCGGGTCGCAAAAAGCAAAATCATTTGGAGCTCTGGTGAATGGGCGCGTGACAGGATAGCCGTGGAGCTCGGATAACAGCTCAGAGATCGGCATGGGCAGGGCCTTCTTGCATTCGATTTTGCCCAGGCAGGGCTCCAGGAACCGGGTCGCAAAAAGCAAAATCATTTGGAGCTCTGGTGAATGGGCGCGTGACAGGATAGCCGTGGAGCTCGGATAACAGCTCAGAGATCGGCATGGGCAGGGCCTTCTTGCATCCGATTTTGCCCAGGCAGGGCTCCAGGAACCGGGTCCCAAAAAGCAAAATCATTTGGAGCTCTGGTGAATGGGCGCGTGACAGGATAGCCGTGGAGCTCGGATAACAGCTCAGAGATCGGCATGGGCAGGGCCTTCTTGCATCCGATTTTGCCCGGGCAGGGCTCCAGGAACCGGAAAAGCAAAATCATTTGGAGCTCTGGTGAATGGGCGCGTGACAGGATAGCCGTGGAGCTCGGATAACAGCTCAGAGATCGGCATGGGCAGGGCCTTCTTGCATCCGATTTTTCCCGGGCAGGGCTCCAGGAACCGGAAAAGCAAAATCATTTGGAGCTCTGGTGAATGGGCGCGTGACAGGATAGCCGTGGAGCTCGGATAACAGCTCAGAGATCGGCATGGGCAGGACCTTCTTGCATCCGATTTTGCCCAGGCAGGGCTCCAGGAACCGGGTCCCAAAAAGCAAAACCATTTGGAGCTCTGGTGAATGGGCGCGTGACAGGATAGCCGTGGAGCTCGGATAACAGCTCAGAGATCGGCATGGGCAGGGCCTTCTTGCATCCGATTTTGCCCGGGCAGGGCTCCAGGAACCGGGTCCCAAAAAGCAAAATCATTTGGAGCTCTGGTGAATGGGCGCGTGACAGGATAGCCGTGGAGCTCGGATAACAGCTCAGAGATCGGCATGGGCAGGGCCTTCTTGCATCCGATTTTGCCCAGGCAGGGCTCCAGGAACCGGGTCCCAAAAAGCAAAATCATTTGGAGCTCTGGTGAATGGGCGCGTGACAGGATAGCCGTGGAGCGGTCCCAAAAAGCAAAATCATTTGGAGCTCTGGTGAATGGGCGCGTGACAGGATAGCCGTGGAGCTCGGATAACAGCTCAGAGATCGGCATGGGCAGGGCCTTCTTGCATCCGATTTTGCCCAGGCAAGGCTCCAGGAACCGGGTCCCAAAAAGCAAAACCATTTGGAGCTCTGGTGAATGGGCGCGTGACAGGGTAGCCGTGGAGCTCGGATAACAGCTCAGAGATCGGCATGGGCAGGGCCTTCTTGCATTCGATTTTGCCCAGGCAGGGCTCCAGGAACCGGGTCCCAAAAAGCAAAATCATTTGGAGCTCTGGTGAATGGGCGCGTGACAGGATAGCCGTGAAGCTCGGATAACAGCTCAGAGATCAGCATGGGCAGGGCCTTCTTGCATCCGATTTTGCCCAGGCAGGGCTCCAGGAACCGGGTCCCAAAAAGCAAAATCATTTGGAGCTCTGGTGAATGGGCGCGTGACAGGATAGCCGTGGAGCTCGGATAACAGCTCAGAGATCGGCATGGGCAGGGCCTTCTTGCATCCGATTTTGCCCAGGCAGGGCTCCAGGAACCGGGTCCCAAAAAGCAAAATCATTTGGAGCTCTGGCGATGGGCGCGTGACAGGATAGCCGTGGAGCGGTCCCAAAAAGCAAAATCATTTGGAGCTCTGGTGAATGGGCGCGTGACAGGATAGCCGTGGAGCTCGGATAACAGCTCAGAGATCGGCATGGGCAGGGCCTTCTTGCATCCGATTTTGCCCAAGCAGGGCTCCAGGAACCGGGTCCCAAAAAGCAAAATCATTTGGAGCTCTGGTGATGGGCGCGTGACAGGATAGCCGTGGAGCGGTCCCAAAAAGCAAAATCATTTGGAGCTCTGGTGAATGGGCGCGTGACAGGATAGCCGTGGAGCTCGGATAACAGCTCAGAGATCGGCATGGGCAGGGCCTTCTTGCATCCGATTTTGCCCGGGCAGGGCTCCAGGAACCGGAAAAGCAAAATCATTTGGAGCTCTGGTGAATGGGCGCGTGACAGGATAGCCGTGGAGCTCGGATAACAGCTCAGAGATCGGCATGGGCAGGGCCTTCTTGCATCCGATTTTGCCCTGGCAGGGCTCCAGGAACCGGGTCCCAAAAAGCAAAATCATTTGGAGCTCTGGTGAATGGGCGCGTGACAGGATAGCCGTGGAGCTCGGATAACAGCTCAGAGATCGGCATGGGCAGGGCCTTCTTGCATCCGATTTTGCCCAGGCAGGGCTCCAGGAACCGGGTCCCAAAAAGCAAAATCATTTGGAGCTCTGGTGAATGGGCGCGTGACAGGATAGCCGTGGAGCTCGGATAACAGCTCAGAGATCGGCATGGGCAGGGCCTTCTTGCATTCGATTTTGCCCAGGCAGTGCTCCAGGAACCGGGTCTCAAAAAGCAAAATCATTTGGAGCTCTGGTGAATGGGCGCGTGACAGGATAACCGTGAAGCTCGGATAACAGCTCAGAGATCGGCATGGGCAGGGCCTTCTTGCATCCGATTTTGCCCAGGCAGGGCTCCAGGAACCGGGTCCCAAAAAGCAAAATCATTTGAAGCTCTGGTGAATGGGCGCGTGACAGGATAGCCGTGGAGCTCGGATAACAGCTCAGAGATCGGCATGGGCAGGGCCTTCTTGCATCCGATTTTGCCCAGGCAGGGCTCCAGGAACCGGGTCCCAAAAAGCAAAATCATTTGAAGCTCTGGTGAATGGGCGCGTGACAGGATAGCCGTGGAGCTCGGATAACAGCTCAGAGATCGGCATGGGCAGGGCCTTCTTGCATTCGATTTTGCCCAGGCAGGGCTCCAGGAACCGGGTCGCAAAAAGCAAAATCATTTGGAGCTCTGGTGAATGGGCGCGTGACAGGATAGCCGTGGAGCTCGGATAACAGCTCAGAGATCGGCATGGGCAGGGCCTTCTTGCATTCGATTTTGCCCAGGCAGGGCTCCAGGAACCGGGTCGCAAAAAGCAAAATCATTTGGAGCTCTGGTGAATGGGCGCGTGACAGGATAGCCGTGGAGCTCGGATAACAGCTCAGAGATCGGCATGGGCAGGGCCTTCTTGCATCCAATTTTGCCCAGGCAGGGCTCCAGGAACCGGGTCCCAAAAAGCAAAATCATTTGGAGCTCTGGTGAATGGGCGCGTGACAGGATAGCCGTGGAGCTCGGATAACAGCTCAGAGATCGGCATGGGCAGGGCCTTCTTGCATCCGATTTTGCCCAGGCAGGGTTCCAGGAACCGGGTCCCAAAAAGCAAAATCATTTGGAGCTCTGGTGAATGGGCGCGTGACAGGATAGCCGTGGAGCGCGGATAACAGCTCAGAGATCGGCATGGGCAGGGCCTTCTTGCATCCGATTTTGCCCAGGCAGGGCTCCAGGAACCGGAAAAGCAAAATCATTTGGAGCTCTGGTGAATGGGCGCGTGACAGGATAGCCGTGGAGCTCGGATAACAGCTCAGAGATCGGCATGGGCAGGGCCTTCTTGCATCCGATTTTGCCCATGCAAGTTTCCAGGAACCGGGTCCCAAAAAGCAAAACCATTTGGAGCTCTGGTGAATGGGCGCGTGACAGGATAGCCGTGGAGCTCGGATAACAGCTCAGAGATCGGCATGGGCAGGGCCTTCTTGCATCCGATTTTGCCCAGGCAGGGCTCCAGGAACCGGGTCCCAAAAAGCAAAATCATTTGGAGCTCTGGTGAATGGGCGCGTGACAGGATAGCCGTGGAGCTCGGATAACAGCTCAGAGATCGGCATGGGCAGGGCCTTCTTGCATCCGATTTTGCCCGGGCAGGGCTCCAGGAACCGGAAAAGCAAAATCATTTGGAGCTCTGGTGAATGGGCGCGTGACAGGATAGCCGTGGAGCTCGGATAACAGCTCAGAGATCGGCATGGGCAGGGCCTTCTTGCATCCGATTTTTCCCGGGCAGGGCTCCAGGAACCGGAAAAGCAAAATCATTTGGAGCTCTGGTGAATGGGCGCGTGACAGGATAGCCGTGGAGCTCGGATAACAGCTCAGAGATCGGCATGGGCAGGACCTTCTTGCATCCGATTTTGCCCAGGCAGGGCTCCAGGAACCGGGTCCCAAAAAGCAAAACCATTTGGAGCTCTGGTGAATGGGCGCGTGACAGGATAGCCGTGGAGCTCGGATAACAGCTCAGAGATCGGCATGGGCAGGGCCTTCTTGCATCCGATTTTGCCCGGGCAGGGCTCCAGGAACCGGGTCCCAAAAAGCAAAATCATTTGGAGCTCTGGTGAATGGGCGCGTGACAGGATAGCCGTGGAGCTCGGATAACAGCTCAGAGATCGGCATGGGCAGGGCCTTCTTGCATCCGATTTTGCCCAGGCAGGGCTCCAGGAACCGGGTCCCAAAAAGCAAAATCATTTGGAGCTCTGGTGAATGGGCGCGTGACAGGATAGCCGTGGAGCGGTCCCAAAAAGCAAAATCATTTGGAGCTCTGGTGAATGGGCGCGTGACAGGATAGCCGTGGAGCTCGGATAACAGCTCAGAGATCGGCATGGGCAGGGCCTTCTTGCATCCGATTTTGCCCAGGCAAGGCTCCAGGAACCGGGTCCCAAAAAGCAAAACCATTTGGAGCTCTGGTGAATGGGCGCGTGACAGGGTAGCCGTGGAGCTCGGATAACAGCTCAGAGATCGGCATGGGCAGGGCCTTCTTGCATTCGATTTTGCCCAGGCAGGGCTCCAGGAACCGGGTCCCAAAAAGCAAAATCATTTGGAGCTCTGGTGAATGGGCGCGTGACAGGATAGCCGTGAAGCTCGGATAACAGCTCAGAGATCAGCATGGGCAGGGCCTTCTTGCATCCGATTTTGCCCAGGCAGGGCTCCAGGAACCGGGTCCCAAAAAGCAAAATCATTTGGAGCTCTGGTGAATGGGCGCGTGACAGGATAGCCGTGGAGCTCGGATAACAGCTCAGAGATCGGCATGGGCAGGGCCTTCTTGCATCCGATTTTGCCCAGGCAGGGCTCCAGGAACCGGGTCCCAAAAAGCAAAATCATTTGGAGCTCTGGCGATGGGCGCGTGACAGGATAGCCGTGGAGCGGTCCCAAAAAGCAAAATCATTTGGAGCTCTGGTGAATGGGCGCGTGACAGGATAGCCGTGGAGCTCGGATAACAGCTCAGAGATCGGCATGGGCAGGGCCTTCTTGCATCCGATTTTGCCCGGGCAGGGCTCCAGGAACCGGAAAAGCAAAATCATTTGGAGCTCTGGTGAATGGGCGCGTGACAGGATAGCCGTGGAGCTCGGATAACAGCTCAGAGATCGGCATGGGCAGGGCCTTCTTGCATTCGATTTTGCCCAGGCAGGGCTCCAGGAACCGGGTCCCAAAAAGCAAAATCATTTGAAGCTCTGGTGAATGGGCGCGTGACAGGATAGCCGTGGAGCTCGGATAACAGCTCAGAGATCGGCATGGGCAGGGCCTTCTTGCATCCGATTTTGCCCAGGCAGGGCTCCAGGAACCGGGTCCCAAAAAGCAAAATCATTTGGAGCTCTGTTGAATGGGTGCGTGACAGGATAGCCGTGGAGCTCGGATAACAGCTCAGAGATCAGCATGGGCAGGGCCTTCTTGCATCCGATTTTGCCCAGGCAGGGCTCCAGGAACCGGGTCCCAAAAAGCAAAATCATTTGAAGCTCTGGTGAATGGGCGCGTGACAGGATAGCCGTGGAGCTCGGATAACAGCTCAGAGATCGGCATGGGCAGGGCCTTCTTGCATTCGATTTTGCCCAGGCAGGGCTCCAGGAACCGGGTCGCAAAAAGCAAAATCATTTGGAGCTCTGGTGAATGGGCGCGTGACAGGATAGCCGTGGAGCTCGGATAACAGCTCAGAGATCGGCATGGGCAGGGCCTTCTTGCATCCGATTTTGCCCATGCAGGGCTCCAGGAACCGGGTCCCAAAAAGCAAAATCATTTGGAGCTCTGGTGAATGGGCGCGTGACAGGATAGCCGTGGAGCTCGGATAACAGCTCAGAGATCGGCATGGGCAGGGCCTTCTTGCATCCGATTTTGCCCAGGCAGGGCTCCAGGAACCGGGTCCCAAAAAGCAAAATCATTTGGAGCTCTGGTGAATGGGCGCGTGACAGGATAGCCGTGGAGCTCGGATAACAGCTCAGAGATCGGCATGGGCAGGGCCTTCTTGCATTCGATTTTGCCCAGGCAGGGCTCCAGGAACCGGGTCCCAAAAAGCAAAATCATTTGGAGCTCTGGTGATGGGCGCGTGACAGGATAGCCGTGGAGCGGTCCCAAAAAGCAAAATCATTTGGAGCTCTGGTGAATGGGCGCGTGACAGGATAGCCGTGGAGCTCGGATAACAGCTCAGAGCTCGGCATGGGCAGGGCCTTCTTGCATCCGATTTTGCCCATGCAAGTTTCCAGGAACCGGGTCCCAAAAAGCAAAACCATTTGGAGCTCTGGTGAATGGGCGCGTGACAGGATAGCCGTGGAGCTCGGATAACAGCTCAGAGATCGGCATGGGCAGGGCCTTCTTGCATCCGCTTTTGCCCAGGCAGGGCTCCAGGAACCGGGTCCCAAAAAGCAAAATCATTTGGAGCTCTGGTGAATGGGCGCGTGACAGGATAGCCGTGGAGCTCGGATAACAGCTCAGAGATCGGCATGGGCAGGGCCTTCTTGCATCCGATTTTGCCCGGGCAGGGCTCCAGGAACCGGAAAAGCAAAATCATTTGGAGCTCTGGTGAATGGGCGCGTGACAGGATAGCCGTGGAGCTCGGATAACAGCTCAGAGATCGGCATGGGCAGGGCCTTCTTGCTTCTGATTTTGCCCAGGCAGGGCTCCAGGAACCGGGTCCCAAAAAGCAAAATCATTTGGAGCTCTGGTGATGGGCGCGTGACAGGATAGCCGTGGAGCGGTCCCAAAAAGCAAAATCATTTGGAGCTCTGGTGAATGGGCGCGTGACAGGATAGCCGTGGAGCTCGGATAACAGCTCAGAGATCGGCATGGGCAGGGCCTTCTTGCATCCGATTTTGCCCGGGCAGGGCTCCAGGAACCGGAAAAGCAAAATCATTTGGAGCTCTGGTGAATGGGCGCGTGACAGGATAGCCGTGGAGCTCGGATAACAGCTCAGAGATCGGCATGGGCAGGGCCTTCTTGCATCCGATTTTGCCCAGGCAGGGCTCCAGGAACCGGGTCCCAAAAAGCAAAATCATTTGGAGCTCTGGTGATGGGCGCGTGACAGGATAGCCGTGGAGCGGTCCCAAAAAGCAAAATCATTTGGAGCTCTGGTGAATGGGCGCGTGACAGGATAGCCGTGGAGCTCGGATAACAGCTCAGAGATCGGCATGGGCAGGGCCTTTTTGCATCCGATTTTGCCCGGGCAGGGCTCCAGGAACCGGAAAAGCAAAATCATTTGGAGCTCTGGTGAATGGGCGCGTGACAGGATAGCCGTGGAGCTCGGATAACAGCTCAGAGATCGGCATGGGCAGGGCCTTCTTGCATCCGATTTTGCCCATGCAAGTTTCCAGGAACCGGGTCCCAAAAAGCAAAACCATTTGGAGCTCTGGTGAATGGGCGCGTGACAGGATAGCCGTGGAGCTCGGATAACAGCTCAGAGATCGGCATGGGCAGGGCCTTCTTGCATCCGCTTTTGCCCAGGCAGGGCTCCAGGAACCGGGTCCCAAAAAGCAAAATCATTTGGAGCTCTGGTGAATGGGCGCGTGACAGGATAGCCGTGGAGCTCGGATAACAGCTCAGAGATCGGCATGGGCAGGGCCTTCTTGCATCCGATTTTGCCCGGGCAGGGCTCCAGGAACCGGAAAAGCAAAATCATTTGGAGCTCTGGTGAATGGGCGCGTGACAGGATAGCCGTGGAGCTCGGATAACAGCTCAGAGATCGGCATGGGCAGGGCCTTCTTGCTTCTGATTTTGCCCAGGCAGGGCTCCAGGAACCGGGTCCCAAAAAGCAAAATCATTTGGAGCTCTGGTGATGGGCGCGTGACAGGATAGCCGTGGAGCGGTCCCAAAAAGCAAAATCATTTGGAGCTCTGGTGAATGGGCGCGTGACAGGATAGCCGTGGAGCTCGGATAACAGCTCAGAGATCGGCATGGGCAGGGCCTTCTTGCATCCGATTTTGCCCGGGCAGGGCTCCAGGAACCGGAAAAGCAAAATCATTTGGAGCTCTGGTGAATGGGCGCGTGACAGGATAGCCGTGGAGCTCGGATAACAGCTCAGAGATCGGCATGGGCAGGGCCTTCTTGCATCCGATTTTGCCCAGGCAGGGCTCCAGGAACCGGGTCCCAAAAAGCAAAATCATTTGGAGCTCTGGTGATGGGCGCGTGACAGGATAGCCGTGGAGCGGTCCCAAAAAGCAAAATCATTTGGAGCTCTGGTGAATGGGCGCGTGACAGGATAGCCGTGGAGCTCGGATAACAGCTCAGAGATCGGCATGGGCAGGGCCTTTTTGCATCCGATTTTGCCCGGGCAGGGCTCCAGGAACCGGAAAAGCAAAATCATTTGGAGCTCTGGTGAATGGGCGCGTGACAGGATAGCCGTGGAGCTCGGATAACAGCTCAGAGATCGGCATGGGCAGGGCCTTCTTGCATTCGATTTTGCCCAGGCAGGGCTCCAGGAACCGGGTCGCAAAAAGCAAAATCATTTGGAGCTCTGGTGAATGGGCGCGTGACAGGATAGCCGTGGAGCTCGGATAACAGCTCAGAGATCGGCATGGGCAGGGCCTTCTTGCATCCGATTTTGCCCATGCAGGGCTCCAGGAACCGGGTCCCAAAAAGCAAAACCATTTGGAGCTCTGGTGAATGGGCGCGTGACAGGATAGCCGTGGAGCTCTGATAACAGCTCAGAGATCGGCATGGGCAGGGCCTTCTTGCATCCGATTTTGCCCGGGCAGGGCTCCAGGAACCGGGTCCCAAAAAGCAAAATCATTTGGAGCTCTGGTGAATGGGCGCGTGACAGGATAGCCGTGGAGCTCGGATAACAGCTCAGAGATCGGCATGGGCAGGGCCTTCTTGCATCCGATTTTGCCCAGGCAGGGCTCCAGGAACCGGGTCCCAAAAAGCAAAATCATTTGGAGCTCTGGTGAATGGGCGCGTGACAGGATAGCCGTGGAGCGGTCCCAAAAAGCAAAATCATTTGGAGCTCTGGTGAATGGGCGCGTGACAGGATAGCCGTGGAGCTCGGATAACAGCTCAGAGATCGGCATGGGCAGGGCCTTCTTGCATTCGATTTTGCCCAGGCAGTGCTCCAGGAACCGGGTCTCAAAAAGCAAAATCATTTGGAGCTCTGGTGAATGGGCGCGTGACAGGATAGCCGTGGAGCTCGGATAACAGCTCAGAGATCGGCATGGGCAGGGCCTTCTTGCATCCGATTTTGCCCAGGCAAGGCTCCAGGAACCGGGTCCCAAAAAGCAAAACCATTTGGAGCTCTGGTGAATGGGCGCGTGACAGGATAGCCGTGGAGCTCGGATAACAGCTCAGAGATCGGCATGGGCAGGGCCTTCTTGCATTCGATTTTGCCCAGGCAGGGCTCCAGGAACCGGGTCCCAAAAAGCAAAATCATTTGGAGCTCTGGTGAATGGGCGCGTGACAGGATAGCCGTGAAGCTCGGATAACAGCTCAGAGATCAGCATGGGCAGGGCCTTCTTGCATCCGATTTTGCCCAGGCAGGGCTCCAGGAACCGGGTCCCAAAAAGCAAAATCATTTGGAGCTCTGGTGAATGGGCGCGTGACAGGATAGCCGTGGAGCTCGGATAACAGCTCAGAGATCGGCATGGGCAGGGCCTTCTTGCATCCGATTTTGCCCAGGCAGGGCTCCAGGAACCGGGTCCCAAAAAGCAAAATCATTTGGAGCTCTGGCGATGGGCGCGTGACAGGATAGCCGTGGAGCGGTCCCAAAAAGCAAAATCATTTGGAGCTCTGGTGAATGGGCGCGTGACAGGATAGCCGTGGAGCTCGGATAACAGCTCAGAGATCGGCATGGGCAGGGCCTTCTTGCATCCGATTTTGCCCGGGTAGGGCTCCAGGAACCGGAAAAGCAAAATCATTTGGAGCTCGGATAACAGCTCAGAGATCGGCATGGGCAGGGCCTTCTTGCATCCGATTTTGCCCAGGCAGGGCTCCAGGAACCGGGTCCCAAAAAGCAAAACCATTTGGAGCTCTGGTGAATGGGCGCGTGACAGGATAGCCGTGGAGCTCGGATAACAGCTCAGAGATCGGCATGGGCAGGGCCTTCTTGCATTCGATTTTGCCCAGGCAGGGCTCCAGGAACCGGGTCCCAAAAAGCAAAATCATTTGAAGCTCTGGTGAATGGGCGCGTGACAGGATAGCCGTGGAGCTCGGATAACAGCTCAGAGATCGGCATGGGCAGGGCCTTCTTGCATCCGATTTTGCCCAGGCAAGGCTCCAGGAACCGGGTCCCAAAAAGCAAAACCATTTGGAGCTCTGGTGAATGGGCGCGTGACAGGATAGCCGTGGAGCTCGGATAACAGCTCAGAGATCGGCATGGGCAGGGCCTTCTTGCATCCGATTTTGCCCTGGCAGGGCTCCAGGAACCGGGTCCCAAAAAGCAAAATCATTTGGAGCTCTGGTGAATGGGCGCGTGACAGGATAGCCGTGGAGCTCGGATAACAGCTCAGAGATCGGCATGGGCAGGGCCTTCTTGTATCCGATTTTGCCCAGGCAGGGCTCCAGGAACCGGGTCCCAAAAAGCAAAATCATTTGGAGCTCTAGTGAATGGGCGCGTGACAGGATAGCCGTGGAGCTCGGATAACAGCTCAGAGATCGGCATGGGCAGGGCCTTCTTGCATCCGATTTTGCCCATGCAGGGCTCCAGGAACCGGGTCCCAAAAAGCAAAATCATTTGGAGCTCTGGTGAATGGGCGCGTGACAGGATAGCCGTGGAGCTCGGATAACAGCTCAGAGATCGGCATGGGCAGGGCCTTCTTGCATTCGATTTTGCCCAGGCAGGGCTCCAGGAACCGGGTCCCAAAAAGCAAAATCATTTGAAGCTCTGGTGAATGGGCGCGTGACAGGATAGCCGTGGAGCTCGGATAACAGCTCAGAGATCGGCATGGGCAGGGCCTTCTTGCATCCGATTTTGCCCAGGCAAGGCTCCAGGAACCGGGTCCCAAAAAGCAAAACCATTTGGAGCTCTGGTGAATGGGCGCGTGACAGGATAGCCGTGGAGCTCGGATAACAGCTCAGAGATCGGCATGGGCAGGGCCTTCTTGCATCCGATTTTGCCCTGGCAGGGCTCCAGGAACCGGGTCCCAAAAAGCAAAATCATTTGGAGCTCTGGTGAATGGGCGCGTGACAGGATAGCCGTGGAGCTCGGATAACAGCTCAGAGATCGGCATGGGCAGGGCCTTCTTGTATCCGATTTTGCCCAGGCAGGGCTCCAGGAACCGGGTCCCAAAAAGCAAAATCATTTGGAGCTCTAGTGAATGGGCGCGTGACAGGATAGCCGTGGAGCTCGGATAACAGCTCAGAGATCGGCATGGGCAGGGCCTTCTTGCATCCGATTTTGCCCAGGCAGGGCTCCAGGAACCGGGTCCCAAAAAGCAAAACCATTTGGAGCTCTGGTGAATGAGCGCGTGACAGGATAGCCGTGGAGCTCGGATAACAGCTCAGAGATCGGCATGGGCAGGGCCTTCTTGCATCCGATTTTGCCCAGGCAGGGCTCCAGGAACCGGGTCCCAAAAAGCAAAATCATTTGGAGCTCTGTTGAATGGGTGCGTGACAGGATAGCCGTGGAGCTCGGATAACAGCTCAGAGATCAGCATGGGCAGGGCCTTCTTGCATCCGATTTTGCCCAGGCAGGGCTCCAGGAACCGGGTCCCAAAAAGCAAAATCATTTGAAGCTCTGGTGAATGGGCGCGTGACAGGATAGCCGTGGAGCTCGGATAACAGCTCAGAGATCGGCATGGGCAGGGCCTTCTTGCATTCGATTTTGCCCAGGCAGGGCTCCAGGAACCGGGTCGCAAAAAGCAAAATCATTTGGAGCTCTGGTGAATGGGCGCGTGACAGGATAGCCGTGGAGCTCGGATAACAGCTCAGAGATCGGCATGGGCAGGGCCTTCTTGCATCCGATTTTGCCCATGCAGGGCTCCAGGAACCGGGTCCCAAAAAGCAAAATC
The DNA here is from genome assembly GCF_028390025.1 of Pseudophryne corroboree. Lineage (NCBI taxonomy): Eukaryota > Metazoa > Chordata > Amphibia > Anura > Myobatrachidae > Pseudophryne > Pseudophryne corroboree. The sequence goes on along the minus strand of NC_086454.1, from coordinate 66,673,068 downwards.
ATTTGGAGCTCTGGTGAATGGGCGCGTGACAGGATAGCCGTGGAGCTCGGATAACAGCTCAGAGATCGGCATGGGCAGGGCCTTCTTGCATCCGATTTTGCCCAGGCAGGGCTCCAGGAACCGGGTCCCAAAAAGCAAAATCATTTGGAGCTCTGGTGAATGGGCGCGTGACAGGATAGCCGTGGAGCTCGGATAACAGCTCAGAGATCGGCATGGGCAGGGCCTTCTTGCATTCGATTTTGCCCAGGCAGGGCTCCAGGAACCGGGTCCCAAAAAGCAAAATCATTTGAAGCTCTGGTGAATGGGCGCGTGACAGGATAGCCGTGAAGCTCGGATAACAGCTCAGAGATCAGCATGGGCAGGGCCTTCTTGCATCCGATTTTGCCCAGGCAGGGCTCCAGGAACCGGGTCCCAAAAAGCAAAATCATTTGGAGCTCTGGTGAATGGGCGCGTGACAGGATAGCCGTGGAGCTCGGATAACAGCTCAGAGATCGGCATGGGCAGGGCCTTCTTGCATCCGATTTTGCCCAGGCAGGGCTCCAGGAACCGGGTCCCAAAAAGCAAAATCATTTGGAGCTCTGGTGATGGGCGCGTGACAGGATAGCCGTGGAGCGGTCCCAAAAAGCAAAATCATTTGGAGCTCTGGTGAATGGGCGCGTGACAGGATAGCCGTGGAGCTCGGATAACAGCTCAGAGATCGGCATGGGCAGGGCCTTCTTGCATCCGATTTTGCCCGGGCAGGGCTCCAGGAACCGGGTCCCAAAAAGCAAAATCATTTGGAGCTCTGGTGAATGGGCGCGTGACAGGATAGCCGTGGAGCTCGGATAACAGCTCAGAGATCGGCATGGGCAGGGCCTTCTTGCATCTGATTTTGCCCAGGCAGGGCTCCAGGAACCGGGTCCCAAAAAGCAAAATCATTTGAAGCTCTGGTGAATGGGCGCGTGACAGGATAGCCGTGGAGCTCGGATAACAGCTCAGAGATCGGCATGGGCAGGGCCTTCTTGCATCCGATTTTGCCCAGGCAAGGCTCCAGGAACCGGGTCCCAAAAAGCAAAACCATTTGGAGCTCTGGTGAATGGGCGCGTGACAGGATAGCCGTGGAGCTCGGATAACAGCTCAGAGATCGGCATGGGCAGGGCCTTCTTGCATCCGATTTTGCCCTGGCAGGGCTCCAGGAACCGGGTCCCAAAAAGCAAAATCATTTGGAGCTCTGGTGAATGGGCGCGTGACAGGATAGCCGTGGAGCTCGGGTAACAGCTCAGAGATCAGCATGGGCAGGGCCTTCTTGTATCCGATTTTGCCCAGGCAGGGCTCCAGGAACCGGGTCCCAAAAAGCAAAATCATTTGGAGCTCTGGTGAATGGGCGCGTGACAGGATAGCCGTGGAGCGGTCCCAAAAAGCAAAATCATTTGGAGCTCTGGTGAATGGGCGCGTGACAGGATAGCCGTGGAGCTCGGATAACAGCTCAGAGATCGGCATGGGCAGGGCCTTCTTGCATTCGATTTTGCCCAGGCAGGGCTCCAGGAACCGGGTCGCAAAAAGCAAAATCATTTGGAGCTCTGGTGAATGGGCGCGTGACAGGATAGCCGTGGAGCTCGGATAACAGCTCAGAGATCGGCATGGGCAGGGCCTTCTTGCATCCGATTTTGCCCAGGCAGGGCTCCAGGAACCGGGTCCCAAAAAGCAAAATCATTTGGAGCTCTGGTGAATGGGCGCGTGACAGGATAGCCGTGGAGCTCGGATAACAGCTCAGAGATCGGCATGGGCAGGGCCTTCTTGCATCCGATTTTGCCCATGCAAGTTTCCAGGAACCGGGTCCCAAAAAGCAAAACCATTTGGAGCTCTGGTGAATGGGCGCGTGACAGGATAGCCGTGGAGCTCGGATAACAGCTCAGAGATCGGCATGGGCAGGGCCTTCTTGCATCCGCTTTTGCCCAGGCAGGGCTCCAGGAACCGGGTCCCAAAAAGCAAAATCATTTGGAGCTCTGGTGAATGGGCAGCCGTGGAGCTCGGATAACAGCTCAGAGATCGGCATGGGCAGGGCCTTCTTGCTTCTGATTTTGCCCAGGCAGGGCTCCAGGAACCGGGTCCCAAAAAGCAAAATCATTTGGAGCTCTGGTGATGGGCGCGTGACAGGATAGCCGTGGAGCGGTCCCAAAAAGCAAAATCATTTGGAGCTCTGGTGAATGGGCGCGTGACAGGATAGCCGTGGAGCTCGGATAACAGCTCAGAGATCGGCATGGGCAGGGCCTTCTTGCATCCGATTTTGCCCGGGCAGGGCTCCAGGAACCGGAAAAGCAAAATCATTTGGAGCTCTGGTGAATGGGCGCGTGACAGGATAGCCGTGGAGCTCGGATAACAGCTCAGAGATCGGCATGGGCAGGGCCTTCTTGCATCCGATTTTGCCCAGGCAGGGCTCCAGGAACCGGGTCCCAAAAAGCAAAATCATTTGGAGCTCTGGTGATGGGCGCGTGACAGGATAGCCGTGGAGCGGTCCCAAAAAGCAAAATCATTTGGAGCTCTGGTGAATGGGCGCGTGACAGGATAGCCGTGGAGCTCGGATAACAGCTCAGAGATCGGCATGGGCAGGGCCTTTTTGCATCCGATTTTGCCCGGGCAGGGCTCCAGGAACCGGAAAAGCAAAATCATTTGGAGCTCTGGTGAATGGGCGCGTGACAGGATAGCCGTGGAGCTCGGATAACAGCTCAGAGATCGGCATGGGCAGGGCCTTCTTGCATCCGATTTTGCCCAGGCAGGGCTCCAGGAACCGGGTCCCAAAAAGCAAAACCATTTGGAGCTCTGGTGAATGGGCGCGTGACAGGATAGCCGTGGAGCTCGGATAACAGCTCAGAGATCGGCATGGGCAGGGCCTTCTTGCATTCGATTTTGCCCAGGCAGTGCTCCAGGAACCGGGTCGCAAAAAGCAAAATCATTTGGAGCTCTGGTGAATGGGCGCGTGACAGGATAGCCGTGGAGCTCGGATAACAGCTCAGAGATCGGCATGGGCAGGGCCTTCTTGCATCCGATTTTGCCCATGCAGGGCTCCAGGAACCGGGTCCCAAAAAGCAAAACCATTTGGAGCTCTGGTGAATGGGCGCGTGACAGGATAGCCGTGGAGCTCTGATAACAGCTCAGAGATCGGCATGGGCAGGGCCTTCTTGCATCCGATTTTGCCCGGGCAGGGCTCCAGGAACCGGGTCCCAAAAAGCAAAATCATTTGGAGCTCTGGTGAATGGGCGCGTGACAGGATAGCCGTGGAGCTCGGATAACAGCTCAGAGATCGGCATGGGCAGGGCCTTCTTGCATCCGATTTTGCCCAGGCAGGGCTCCAGGAACCGGGTCCCAAAAAGCAAAATCATTTGGAGCTCTGGTGAATGGGCGCGTGACAGGATAGCCGTGGAGCGGTCCCAAAAAGCAAAATCATTTGGAGCTCTGGTGAATGGGCGCGTGACAGGATAGCCGTGGAGCTCGGATAACAGCTCAGAGATCGGCATGGGCAGGGCCTTCTTGCATTCGATTTTGCCCAGGCAGTGCTCCAGGAACCGGGTCTCAAAAAGCAAAATCATTTGGAGCTCTGGTGAATGGGCGCGTGACAGGATAGCCGTGGAGCTCGGATAACAGCTCAGAGATCGGCATGGGCAGGGCCTTCTTGCATCCGATTTTGCCCATGCAGGGCTCCAGGAACTGGGTCCCAAAAAGCCAAACCATTTGGAGCTCTGGTGAATGGGCGCGTGACAGGATAGCCGTGGAGCTCGGATAACAGCTCAGAGATCGGCATGGGCATGGCCTTCTTGCATCCGATTTTGCCCGGGCAGGGCTCCAGGAACCGGGTCCCAAAAAGCAAAATCATTTGGAGCTCTGGTGAATGGGCGCGTGACAGGATAGCCGTGGAGCTCGGATAACAGCTCAGAGATCGGCATGGGCAGGGCCTTCTTGCATCCGATTTTGCCCAGGCAGGGCTCCAGGAACCGGGTCCCAAAAAGCAAAATCATTTGGAGCTCTGGTGAATGGGCGCGTGACAGGATAGCCGTGGAGCTCGGATAACAGCTCAGAGATCGGCATGGGCAGGGCCTTCTTGCATTCGATTTTGCCCAGGCAGGGCTCCAGGAACCGGGTCCCAAAAAGCAAAATCATTTGAAGCTCTGGTGAATGGGCGCGTGACAGGATAGCCGTGGAGCTCGGATAACAGCTCAGAGATCGGCATGGGCAGGGCCTTCTTGCATCCGATTTTGCCCAGGCAAGGCTCCAGGAACCGGGTCCCAAAAAGCAAAACCATTTGGAGCTCTGGTGAATGGGCGCGTGACAGGATAGCCGTGGAGCTCGGATAACAGCTCAGAGATCGGCATGGGCAGGGCCTTCTTGCATCCGATTTTGCCCAGGCAAGGCTCCAGGAACCGGGTCCCAAAAAGCAAAACCATTTGGAGCTCTGGTGAATGGGCGCGTGACAGGATAGCCGTGGAGCTCGGATAACAGCTCAGAGATCGGCATGGGCAGGGCCTTCTTGCATCCGATTTTGCCCAGGCAAGGCTCCAGGAACCGGGTCCCAAAAAGCAAAACCATTTGGAGCTCTGGTGAATGGGCGCGTGACAGGATAGCCGTGGAGCTCGGATAACAGCTCAGAGATCGGCATGGGCAGGGCCTTCTTGCATCCGATTTTGCCCTGGCAGGGCTCCAGGAACCGGGTCCCAAAAAGCAAAATCATTTGGAGCTCTGGTGAATGGGCGCGTGACAGGATAGCCGTGGAGCTCGGATAACAGCTCAGAGATCGGCATGGGCAGGGCCTTCTTGCATCCGATTTTGCCCAGGCAAGGCTCCAGGAACCGGGTCCCAAAAAGCAAAACCATTTGGAGCTCTGGTGAATGGGCGCGTGACAGGATAGCCGTGGAGCTCGGATAACAGCTCAGAGATCGGCATGGGCAGGGCCTTCTTGCATCCGATTTTGCCCAGGCAAGGCTCCAGGAACCGGGTCCCAAAAAGCAAAACCATTTGGAGCTCTGGTGAATGGGCGTGTGACAGGATAGCCGTGGAGCTCGGATAACAGCTCAGAGATCGGCATGGGCAGGGCCTTCTTGCATCCGATTTTGCCCAGGCAAGGCTCCAGGAACCGGGTCCCAAAAAGCAAAACCATTTGGAGCTCTGGTGAATGGGCGCGTGACAGGATAGCCGTGGAGCTCGGATAACAGCTCAGAGATCGGCATGGGCAGGGCCTTCTTGCATCCGATTTTGCCCTGGCAGGGCTCCAGGAACCGGGTCCCAAAAAGCAAAATCATTTGGAGCTCTGGTGAATGGGCGCGTGACAGGATAGCCGTGGAGCTCGGATAACAGCTCAGAGATCGGCATGGGCAGGGCCTTCTTGCATCCGATTTTGCCCAGGCAAGGCTCCAGGAACCGGGTCCCAAAAAGCAAAACCATTTGGAGCTCTGGTGAATGGGCGCGTGACAGGATAGCCGTGGAGCTCGGATAACAGCTCAGAGATCGGCATGGGCAGGGCCTTCTTGCATCCGATTTTGCCCAGGCAAGGCTCCAGGAACCGGGTCCCAAAAAGCAAAACCATTTGGAGCTCTGGTGAATGGGCGTGTGACAGGATAGCCGTGGAGCTCGGATAACAGCTCAGAGATCGGCATGGGCAGGGCCTTCTTGCATCCGATTTTGCCCAGGCAAGGCTCCAGGAACCGGGTCCCAAAAAGCAAAACCATTTGGAGCTCTGGTGAATGGGCGCGTGACAGGATAGCCGTGGAGCTCGGATAACAGCTCAGAGATCGGCATGGGCAGGGCCTTCTTGCATCCGATTTTGCCCTGGCAGGGCTCCAGGAACCGGGTCCCAAAAAGCAAAATCATTTGGAGCTCTGGTGAATGGGCGCGTGACAGGATAGCCGTGGAGCTCGGATAACAGCTCAGAGATCGGCATGGGCAGGGCCTTCTTGTATCCGATTTTGCCCAGGCAGGGCTCCAGGAACCGGGTCCCAAAAAGCAAAATCATTTGGAGCTCTAGTGAATGGGCGCGTGACAGGATAGCCGTGGAGCTCGGATAACAGCTCAGAGATCGGCATGGGCAGGGCCTTCTTGCATCCGATTTTGCCCAGGCAGGGCTCCAGGAACCGGGTCCCAAAAAGCAAAATCATTTGGAGCTCTGGTGATGGGCGCGTGACAGGATAGCCGTGGAGCGGTCCCAAAAAGCAAAATCATTTGGAGCTCTGGTGAATGGGCGCGTGACAGGATAGCCGTGGAGCTCGGATAACAGCTCAGAGATCGGCATGGGCAGGGCCTTCTTGCATCCGATTTTGCCCGGGCAGGGCTCCAGGAACCGGAAAAGCAAAATCATTTGGAGCTCTGGTGAATGGGCGCGTGACAGGATAGCCGTGGAGCTCGGATAACAGCTCAGAGATCGGCATGGGCAGGGCCTTCTTGCATCCGATTTTGCCCAGGCAGGGCTCCAGGAACCGGGTCCCAAAAAGCAAAACCATTTGGAGCTCTGGTGAATGGGCGCGTGACAGGATAGCCGTGGAGCTCGGATAACAGCTCAGAGATCGGCATGGGCAGGGCCTTCTTGCATTCGATTTTGCCCAGGCAGGGCTCCAGGAACCGGTTCGCAAAAAGCAAAATCATTTGGAGCTCTGGTGAATGGGCGCGTGACAGGATAGCCGTGGAGCTCGGATAACAGCTCAGAGATCGGCATGGGCAGGGCCTTCTTGCATCCGATTTTGCCCATGCAGGGCTCCAGGAACCGGGTCCCAAAAAGCAAAACCATTTGGAGCTCTGGTGAATGGGCGCGTGACAGGATAGCCGTGGAGCTCTGATAACAGCTCAGGGATCGGCATGGGCAGGGCCTTCTTGCATCCGATTTTGCCCGGGCAGGGCTCCAGGAACCGGGTCCCAAAAAGCAAAATCATTTGGAGCTCTGGTGAATGGGCGCGTGACAGGATAGCCGTGGAGCTCGGATAACAGCTCAGAGATCGGCATGGGCAGGGCCTTCTTGCATCCGATTTTGCCCAGGCAGGGCTCCAGGAACCGGGTCCCAAAAAGCAAAATCATTTGGAGCTCTGGTGAATGGGCGCGTGACAGGATAGCCGTGGAGCGGTCCCAAAAAGCAAAATCATTTGGAGCTCTGGTGAATGGGCGCGTGACAGGATAGCCGTGGAGCTCGGATAACAGCTCAGAGATCGGCATGGGCAGGGCCTTCTTGCATCCGATTTTGCCCAGGCAGGGCTCCAGGAACCGGGTCCCAAAAAGCAAAATCATTTGAAGCTCTGGTGAATGGGCGCGTGACAGGATAGCCGTGGAGCTCGGATAACAGCTCAGAGATCGGCATGGGCAGGGCCTTCTTGCATTCGATTTTGCCCAGGCAGGGCTCCAGGAACCGGGTCGCAAAAAGCAAAATCATTTGGAGCTCTGGTGAATGGGCGCGTGACAGGATAGCCGTGGAGCTCGGATAACAGCTCAGAGATCGGCATGGGCAGGGCCTTCTTGCATTCGATTTTGCCCAGGCAGGGCTCCAGGAACCGGGTCGCAAAAAGCAAAATCATTTGGAGCTCTGGTGAATGGGCGCGTGACAGGATAGCCGTGGAGCTCGGATAACAGCTCAGAGATCGGCATGGGCAGGGCCTTCTTGCATCCGATTTTGCCCAGGCAGGGCTCCAGGAACCGGGTCCCAAAAAGCAAAATCATTTGGAGCTCTGGTGAATGGGCGCGTGACAGGATAGCCGTGAAGCTCGGATAACAGCTCAGAGATCGGCATGGGCAGGGCCTTCTTGCATCCGATTTTGCCCAGGCAGGGTTCCAGGAACCGGGTCCCAAAAAGCAAAACCATTTGGAGCTCTGGTGAATGGGCGCGTGACAGGATAGCCGTGGAGCGGTCCCAAAAAGCAAAATCATTTGGAGCTCTGGTGAATGGGCGCGTGACAGGATAGCCGTGGAGCTCGGATAACAGCTCAGAGATCGGCATGGGCAGGGCCTTCTTGCATCCGATTTTGCCCGGGCAGGGCTCCAGGAACCGGAAAAGCAAAATCATTTGGAGCTCTGGTGAATGGGCGCGTGACAGGATAGCCGTGGAGCTCGGATAACAGCTCAGAGATCGGCATGGGCAGGGCCTTCTTGCATTCGATTTTGCCCAGGCAGGGCTCCAGGAACCGGGTCCCAAAAAGCAAAATCATTTGGAGCTCTGGTGATGGGCGCGTGACAGGATAGCCGTGGAGCTCGGATAACAGCTCAGAGATCGGCATGGGCAGGGCCTTCTTGCTTCTGATTTTGCCCAGGCAGGGCTCCAGGAACCGGAAAAGCAAAATCATTTGGAGCTCTGGTGAATGGGCGCGTGACAGGATAGCCGTGGAGCTCGGATAACAGCTCAGAGATCGGCATGGGCAGGGCCTTCTTGCTTCTGATTTTGCCCAGGCAGGGCTCCAGGAACCGGGTCCCAAAAAGCAAAATCATTTGGAGCTCTGGTGATGGGCGCGTGACAGGATAGCCGTGGAGCGGTCCCAAAAAGCAAAATCATTTGGAGCTCTGGTGAATGGGCGCGTGACAGGATAGCCGTGGAGCTCGGATAACAGCTCAGAGATCGGCATGGGCAGGGCCTTCTTGCATCCGATTTTGCCCGGGCAGGGCTCCAGGAACCGGAAAAGCAAAATCATTTGGAGCTCTGGTGAATGGGCGCGTGACAGGATAGCCGTGGAGCTCGGATAACAGCTCAGAGATCGGCATGGGCAGGGCCTTCTTGCATCCGATTTTGCCCAGGCAGGGCTCCAGGAACCGGGTCCCAAAAAGCAAAATCATTTGGAGCTCTGGTGATGGGCGCGTGACAGGATAGCCGTGGAGCGGTCCCAAAAAGCAAAATCATTTGGAGCTCTGGTGAATGGGCGCGTGACAGGATAGCCGTGGAGCTCGGATAACAGCTCAGAGATCGGCATGGGCAGGGCCTTTTTGCATCCGATTTTGCCCGGGCAGGGCTCCAGGAACCGGAAAAGCAAAATCATTTGGAGCTCTGGTGAATGGGCGCGTGACAGGATAGCCGTGGAGCTCGGATAACAGCTCAGAGATCGGCATGGGCAGGGCCTTCTTGCATCCGATTTTGCCCAGGCAGGGCTCCAGGAACCGGGTCCCAAAAAGCAAAACCATTTGGAGCTCTGGTGAATGGGCGCGTGACAGGATAGCCGTGGAGCTCGGATAACAGCTCAGAGATCGGCATGGGCAGGGCCTTCTTGCATTCGATTTTGCCCAGGCAGGGCTCCAGGAACCGGGTCGCAAAAAGCAAAATCATTTGGAGCTCTGGTGAATGGGCGCGTGACAGGATAGCCGTGGAGCTCGGATAACAGCTCAGAGATCGGCATGGGCAGGGCCTTCTTGCATCCGATTTTGCCCATGCAGGGCTCCAGGAACCGGGTCCCAAAAAGCAAAACCATTTGGAGCTCTGGTGAATGGGCGCGTGACAGGATAGCCGTGGAGCTCTGATAACAGCTCAGAGATCGGCATGGGCAGGGCCTTCTTGCATCCGATTTTGCCCGGGCAGGGCTCCAGGAACCGGGTCCCAAAAAGCAAAATCATTTGGAGCTCTGGTGAATGGGCGCGTGACAGGATAGCCGTGGAGCTCGGATAACAGCTCAGAGATCGGCATGGGCAGGGCCTTCTTGCATCCGATTTTGCCCAGGCAGGGCTCCAGGAACCGGGTCCCAAAAAGCAAAATCATTTGGAGCTCTGGTGAATGGGCGCGTGACAGGATAGCCGTGGAGCGGTCCCAAAAAGCAAAATCATTTGGAGCTCTGGTGAATGGGCGCGTGACAGGATAGCCGTGGAGCTCGGATAACAGCTCAGAGATCGGCATGGGCAGGGCCTTCTTGCATTCGATTTTGCCCAGGCAGTGCTCCAGGAACCGGGTCTCAAAAAGCAAAATCATTTGGAGCTCTGGTGAATGGGCGCGTGACAGGATAGCCGTGGAGCTCGGATAACAGCTCAGAGATCGGCATGGGCAGGGCCTTCTTGCATCCGATTTTGCCCATGCAGGGCTCCAGGAACTGGGTCCCAAAAAGCCAAACCATTTGGAGCTCTGGTGAATGGGCGCGTGACAGGATAGCCGTGGAGCTCGGATAACAGCTCAGAGATCGGCATGGGCATGGCCTTCTTGCATCCGATTTTGCCCGGGCAGGGCTCCAGGAACCGGGTCCCAAAAAGCAAAATCATTTGGAGCTCTGGTGAATGGGCGCGTGACAGGATAGCCGTGGAGCTCGGATAACAGCTCAGAGATCGGCATGGGCAGGGCCTTCTTGCATCCGATTTTGCCCAGGCAGGGCTCCAGGAACCGGGTCCCAAAAAGCAAAATCATTTGGAGCTCTGGTGAATGGGCGCGTGACAGGATAGCCGTGGAGCTCGGATAACAGCTCAGAGATCGGCATGGGCAGGGCCTTCTTGCATTCGATTTTGCCCAGGCAGGGCTCCAGGAACCGGGTCCCAAAAAGCAAAATCATTTGGAGCTCTGGTGATGGGCGCGTGACAGGATAGCCGTGGAGCTCGGATAACAGCTCAGAGATCGGCATGGGCAGGGCCTTCTTGCTTCTGATTTTGCCCAGGCAGGGCTCCAGGAACCGGAAAAGCAAAATCATTTGGAGCTCTGGTGAATGGGCGCGTGACAGGATAGCCGTGGAGCTCGGATAACAGCTCAGAGATCGGCATGGGCAGGGCCTTCTTGCTTCTGATTTTGCCCAGGCAGGGCTCCAGGAACCGGGTCCCAAAAAGCAAAATCATTTGGAGCTCTGGTGATGGGCGCGTGACAGGATAGCCGTGGAGCGGTCCCAAAAAGCAAAATCATTTGGAGCTCTGGTGAATGGGCGCGTGACAGGATAGCCGTGGAGCTCGGATAACAGCTCAGAGATCGGCATGGGCAGGGCCTTCTTGCATCCGATTTTGCCCGGGCAGGGCTCCAGGAACCGGAAAAGCAAAATCATTTGGAGCTCTGGTGAATGGGCGCGTGACAGGATAGCCGTGGAGCTCGGATAACAGCTCAGAGATCGGCATGGGCAGGGCCTTCTTGCATCCGATTTTGCCCAGGCAGGGCTCCAGGAACCGGGTCCCAAAAAGCAAAATCATTTGGAGCTCTGGTGATGGGCGCGTGACAGGATAGCCGTGGAGCGGTCCCAAAAAGCAAAATCATTTGGAGCTCTGGTGAATGGGCGCGTGACAGGATAGCCGTGGAGCTCGGATAACAGCTCAGAGATCGGCATGGGCAGGGCCTTTTTGCATCCGATTTTGCCCGGGCAGGGCTCCAGGAACCGGAAAAGCAAAATCATTTGGAGCTCTGGTGAATGGGCGCGTGACAGGATAGCCGTGGAGCTCGGATAACAGCTCAGAGATCGGCATGGGCAGGGCCTTCTTGCATCCGATTTTGCCCAGGCAGGGCTCCAGGAACCGGGTCCCAAAAAGCAAAACCATTTGGAGCTCTGGTGAATGGGCGCGTGACAGGATAGCCGTGGAGCTCGGATAACAGCTCAGAGATCGGCATGGGCAGGGCCTTCTTGCATTCGATTTTGCCCAGGCAGGGCTCCAGGAACCGGGTCGCAAAAAGCAAAATCATTTGGAGCTCTGGTGAATGGGCGCGTGACAGGATAGCCGTGGAGCTCGGATAACAGCTCAGAGATCGGCATGGGCAGGGCCTTCTTGCATCCGATTTTGCCCATGCAGGGCTCCAGGAACCGGGTCCCAAAAAGCAAAACCATTTGGAGCTCTGGTGAATGGGCGCGTGACAGGATAGCCGTGGAGCTCTGATAACAGCTCAGAGATCGGCATGGGCAGGGCCTTCTTGCATCCGATTTTGCCCGGGCAGGGCTCCAGGAACCGGGTCCCAAAAAGCAAAATCATTTGGAGCTCTGGTGAATGGGCGCGTGACAGGATAGCCGTGGAGCTCGGATAACAGCTCAGAGATCGGCATGGGCAGGGCCTTCTTGCATCCGATTTTGCCCAGGCAGGGCTCCAGGAACCGGGTCCCAAAAAGCAAAATCATTTGGAGCTCTGGTGAATGGGCGCGTGACAGGATAGCCGTGGAGCGGTCCCAAAAAGCAAAATCATTTGGAGCTCTGGTGAATGGGCGCGTGACAGGATAGCCGTGGAGCTCGGATAACAGCTCAGAGATCGGCATGGGCAGGGCCTTCTTGCATTCGATTTTGCCCAGGCAGTGCTCCAGGAACCGGGTCTCAAAAAGCAAAATCATTTGGAGCTCTGGTGAATGGGCGCGTGACAGGATAGCCGTGGAGCTCGGATAACAGCTCAGAGATCGGCATGGGCAGGGCCTTCTTGCATCCGATTTTGCCCATGCAGGGCTCCAGGAACTGGGTCCCAAAAAGCCAAACCATTTGGAGCTCTGGTGAATGGGCGCGTGACAGGATAGCCGTGGAGCTCGGATAACAGCTCAGAGATCGGCATGGGCATGGCCTTCTTGCATCCGATTTTGCCCGGGCAGGGCTCCAGGAACCGGGTCCCAAAAAGCAAAATCATTTGGAGCTCTGGTGAATGGGCGCGTGACAGGATAGCCGTGGAGCTCGGATAACAGCTCAGAGATCGGCATGGGCAGGGCCTTCTTGCATCCGATTTTGCCCAGGCAGGGCTCCAGGAACCGGGTCCCAAAAAGCAAAATCATTTGGAGCTCTGGTGAATGGGCGCGTGACAGGATAGCCGTGGAGCTCGGATAACAGCTCAGAGATCGGCATGGGCAGGGCCTTCTTGCATTCGATTTTGCCCAGGCAGGGCTCCAGGAACCGGGTCCCAAAAAGCAAAATCATTTGAAGCTCTGGTGAATGGGCGCGTGACAGGATAGCCGTGGAGCTCGGATAACAGCTCAGAGATCGGCATGGGCAGGGCCTTCTTGCATCCGATTTTGCCCAGGCAAGGCTCCAGGAACCGGGTCCCAAAAAGCAAAACCATTTGGAGCTCTGGTGAATGGGCGCGTGACAGGATAGCCGTGGAGCTCGGATAACAGCTCAGAGATCGGCATGGGCAGGGCCTTCTTGCATCCGATTTTGCCCAGGCAAGGCTCCAGGAACCGGGTCCCAAAAAGCAAAACCATTTGGAGCTCTGGTGAATGGGCGCGTGACAGGATAGCCGTGGAGCTCGGATAACAGCTCAGAGATCGGCATGGGCAGGGCCTTCTTGCATCCGATTTTGCCCAGGCAAGGCTCCAGGAACCGGGTCCCAAAAAGCAAAACCATTTGGAGCTCTGGTGAATGGGCGCGTGACAGGATAGCCGTGGAGCTCGGATAACAGCTCAGAGATCGGCATGGGCAGGGCCTTCTTGCATCCGATTTTGCCCTGGCAGGGCTCCAGGAACCGGGTCCCAAAAAGCAAAATCATTTGGAGCTCTGGTGAATGGGCGCGTGACAGGATAGCCGTGGAGCTCGGATAACAGCTCAGAGATCGGCATGGGCAGGGCCTTCTTGTATCCGATTTTGCCCAGGCAGGGCTCCAGGAACCGGGTCCCAAAAAGCAAAATCATTTGGAGCTCTAGTGAATGGGCGCGTGACAGGATAGCCGTGGAGCTCGGATAACAGCTCAGAGATCGGCATGGGCAGGGCCTTCTTGCATCCGATTTTGCCCAGGCAGGGCTCCAGGAACCGGGTCCCAAAAAGCAAAATCATTTGGAGCTCTGGTGATGGGCGCGTGACAGGATAGCCGTGGAGCGGTCCCAAAAAGCAAAATCATTTGGAGCTCTGGTGAATGGGCGCGTGACAGGATAGCCGTGGAGCTCGGATAACAGCTCAGAGATCGGCATGGGCAGGGCCTTCTTGCATCCGATTTTGCCCGGGCAGGGCTCCAGGAACCGGAAAAGCAAAATCATTTGGAGCTCTGGTGAATGGGCGCGTGACAGGATAGCCGTGGAGCTCGGATAACAGCTCAGAGATCGGCATGGGCAGGGCCTTCTTGCATCCGATTTTGCCCAGGCAGGGCTCCAGGAACCGGGTCCCAAAAAGCAAAACCATTTGGAGCTCTGGTGAATGGGCGCGTGACAGGATAGCCGTGGAGCTCGGATAACAGCTCAGAGATCGGCATGGGCAGGGCCTTCTTGCATTCGATTTTGCCCAGGCAGGGCTCCAGGAACCGGGTCGCAAAAAGCAAAATCATTTGGAGCTCTGGTGAATGGGCGCGTGACAGGATAGCCGTGGAGCTCGGATAACAGCTCAGAGATCGGCATGGGCAGGGCCTTCTTGCATCCGATTTTGCCCATGCAGGGCTCCAGGAACCGGGTCCCAAAAAGCAAAACCATTTGGAGCTCTGGTGAATGGGCGCGTGACAGGATAGCCGTGGAGCTCTGATAACAGCTCAGGGATCGGCATGGGCAGGGCCTTCTTGCATCCGATTTTGCCCGGGCAGGGCTCCAGGAACCGGGTCCCAAAAAGCAAAATCATTTGGAGCTCTGGTGAATGGGCGCGTGACAGGATAGCCGTGGAGCTCGGATAACAGCTCAGAGATCGGCATGGGCAGGGCCTTCTTGCATCCGATTTTGCCCAGGCAGGGCTCCAGGAACCGGGTCCCAAAAAGCAAAATCATTTGGAGCTCTGGTGAATGGGCGCGTGACAGGATAGCCGTGGAGCGGTCCCAAAAAGCAAAATCATTTGGAGCTCTGGTGAATGGGCGCGTGACAGGATAGCCGTGGAGCTCGGATAACAGCTCAGAGATCGCATGGGCAGGGCCTTCTTGCATTCGATTTTGCCCAGGCAGTGCTCCAGGAACCGGGTCTCAAAAAGCAAAATCATTTGGAGCTCTGGTGAATGGGCGCGTGACAGGATAGCCGTGGAGCTCGGATAACAGCTCAGAGATCGGCATGGGCAGGGCCTTCTTGCATTCGATTTTGCCCAGGCAGTGCTCCAGGAACCGGGTCTCAAAAAGCAAAATCATTTGGAGCTCTGGTGAATGGGCGCGTGACAGGATAGCCGTGGAGCTCGGATAACAGCTCAGAGATCGGCATGGGCAGGGCCTTCTTGCATCCGATTTTGCCCATGCAGGGCTCCAGGAACTGGGTCCCAAAAAGCCAAACCATTTGGAGCTCTGGTGAATGGGCGCGTGACAGGATAGCCGTGGAGCTCGGATAACAGCTCAGAGATCGGCATGGGCATGGCCTTCTTGCATCCGATTTTGCCCGGGCAGGGCTCCAGGAACCGGGTCCCAAAAAGCAAAATCATTTGGAGCTCTGGTGAATGGGCGCGTGACAGGATAGCCGTGGAGCTCGGATAACAGCTCAGAGATCGGCATGGGCAGGGCCTTCTTGCATCCGATTTTGCCCAGGCAGGGCTCCAGGAACCGGGTCCCAAAAAGCAAAATCATTTGGAGCTCTGGTGAATGGGCGCGTGACAGGATAGCCGTGGAGCTCGGATAACAGCTCAGAGATCGGCATGGGCAGGGCCTTCTTGCATTCGATTTTGCCCAGGCAGGGCTCCAGGAACCGGGTCCCAAAAAGCAAAATCATTTGAAGCTCTGGTGAATGGGCGCGTGACAGGATAGCCGTGGAGCTCGGATAACAGCTCAGAGATCGGCATGGGCAGGGCCTTCTTGCATCCGATTTTGCCCAGGCAAGGCTCCAGGAACCGGGTCCCAAAAAGCAAAACCATTTGGAGCTCTGGTGAATGGGCGCGTGACAGGATAGCCGTGGAGCTCGGATAACAGCTCAGAGATCGGCATGGGCAGGGCCTTCTTGCATCCGATTTTGCCCAGGCAAGGCTCCAGGAACCGGGTCCCAAAAAGCAAAACCATTTGGAGCTCTGGTGAATGGGCGCGTGACAGGATAGCCGTGGAGCTCGGATAACAGCTCAGAGATCGGCATGGGCAGGGCCTTCTTGCATCCGATTTTGCCCAGGCAAGGCTCCAGGAACCGGGTCCCAAAAAGCAAAACCATTTGGAGCTCTGGTGAATGGGCGCGTGACAGGATAGCCGTGGAGCTCGGATAACAGCTCAGAGATCGGCATGGGCAGGGCCTTCTTGCATCCGATTTTGCCCTGGCAGGGCTCCAGGAACCGGGTCCCAAAAAGCAAAATCATTTGGAGCTCTGGTGAATGGGCGCGTGACAGGATAGCCGTGGAGCTCGGATAACAGCTCAGAGATCGGCATGGGCAGGGCCTTCTTGTATCCGATTTTGCCCAGGCAGGGCTCCAGGAACCGGGTCCCAAAAAGCAAAATCATTTGGAGCTCTAGTGAATGGGCGCGTGACAGGATAGCCGTGGAGCTCGGATAACAGCTCAGAGATCGGCATGGGCAGGGCCTTCTTGCATCCGATTTTGCCCAGGCAGGGCTCCAGGAACCGGGTCCCAAAAAGCAAAATCATTTGGAGCTCTGGTGATGGGCGCGTGACAGGATAGCCGTGGAGCGGTCCCAAAAAGCAAAATCATTTGGAGCTCTGGTGAATGGGCGCGTGACAGGATAGCCGTGGAGCTCGGATAACAGCTCAGAGATCGGCATGGGCAGGGCCTTCTTGCATCCGATTTTGCCCGGGCAGGGCTCCAGGAACCGGAAAAGCAAAATCATTTGGAGCTCTGGTGAATGGGCGCGTGACAGGATAGCCGTGGAGCTCGGATAACAGCTCAGAGATCGGCATGGGCAGGGCCTTCTTGCATCCGATTTTGCCCAGGCAGGGCTCCAGGAACCGGGTCCCAAAAAGCAAAACCATTTGGAGCTCTGGTGAATGGGCGCGTGACAGGATAGCCGTGGAGCTCGGATAACAGCTCAGAGATCGGCATGGGCAGGGCCTTCTTGCATTCGATTTTGCCCAGGCAGGGCTCCAGGAACCGGGTCGCAAAAAGCAAAATCATTTGGAGCTCTGGTGAATGGGCGCGTGACAGGATAGCCGTGGAGCTCGGATAACAGCTCAGAGATCGGCATGGGCAGGGCCTTCTTGCATCCGATTTTGCCCATGCAGGGCTCCAGGAACCGGGTCCCAAAAAGCAAAACCATTTGGAGCTCTGGTGAATGGGCGCGTGACAGGATAGCCGTGGAGCTCTGATAACAGCTCAGGGATCGGCATGGGCAGGGCCTTCTTGCATCCGATTTTGCCCGGGCAGGGCTCCAGGAACCGGGTCCCAAAAAGCAAAATCATTTGGAGCTCTGGTGAATGGGCGCGTGACAGGATAGCCGTGGAGCTCGGATAACAGCTCAGAGATCGGCATGGGCAGGGCCTTCTTGCATCCGATTTTGCCCAGGCAGGGCTCCAGGAACCGGGTCCCAAAAAGCAAAATCATTTGGAGCTCTGGTGAATGGGCGCGTGACAGGATAGCCGTGGAGCGGTCCCAAAAAGCAAAATCATTTGGAGCTCTGGTGAATGGGCGCGTGACAGGATAGCCGTGGAGCTCGGATAACAGCTCAGAGATCGCATGGGCAGGGCCTTCTTGCATTCGATTTTGCCCAGGCAGTGCTCCAGGAACCGGGTCTCAAAAAGCAAAATCATTTGGAGCTCTGGTGAATGGGCGCGTGACAGGATAGCCGTGGAGCTCGGATAACAGCTCAGAGATCGGCATGGGCAGGGCCTTCTTGCATCCGATTTTGCCCAGGCAGGGCTCCAGGAACCGGGTCCCAAAAAGCAAAATCATTTGAAGCTCTGGTGAATGGGCGCGTGACAGGATAGCCGTGGAGCTCGGATAACAGCTCAGAGATCGGCATGGGCAGGGCCTTCTTGCATTCGATTTTGCCCAGGCAGGGCTCCAGGAACCGGGTCGCAAAAAGCAAAATCATTTGGAGCTCTGGTGAATGGGCGCGTGACAGGATAGCCGTGGAGCTCGGATAACAGCTCAGAGATCGGCATGGGCAGGGCCTTCTTGCATTCGATTTTGCCCAGGCAGGGCTCCAGGAACCGGGTCGCAAAAAGCAAAATCATTTGGAGCTCTGGTGAATGGGCGCGTGACAGGATAGCCGTGGAGCTCGGATAACAGCTCAGAGATCGGCATGGGCAGGGCCTTCTTGCATCCGATTTTGCCCAGGCAGGGCTCCAGGAACCGGGTCCCAAAAAGCAAAATCATTTGGAGCTCTGGTGAATGGGCGCGTGACAGGATAGCCGTGGAGCTCGGATAACAGCTCAGAGATCGGCATGGGCAGGGCCTTCTTGCATCCGATTTTGCCCGGGCAGGGCTCCAGGAACCGGAAAAGCAAAATCATTTGGAGCTCTGGTGAATGGGCGCGTGACAGGATAGCCGTGGAGCTCGGATAACAGCTCAGAGATCGGCATGGGCAGGGCCTTCTTGCATCCGATTTTGCCCGGGCAGGGCTCCAGGAACCGGAAAAGCAAAATCATTTGGAGCTCTGGTGAATGGGCGCGTGACAGGATAGCCGTGGTGCTCGGATAACAGCTCAGAGATCGGCATGGGCAGGGCCTTCTTGCATTCGATTTTGCCCAGGCAGGGCTCCAGGAACCGGGTCCCAAAAAGCAAAATCATTTAAAGCTCTGGTGAATGGGCGCGTGACAGGATAGCCGTGGAGCTCGGATAACAGTTTAGAGATCGGCATGGGCAGGGCCTTCTTGCATCCGATTTTGCCCAGGCAGGGCTCCAGGAACCGGGTCCCAAAAAGCAAAATCATTTGGAGCTCTGGTGAATGGGCGCGTGACAGGATAGCCGTGGAGCTCGGATAACAGCTCAGAGATCAGCATGGGCAGGGCCTTCTTGCATCCGATTTTGCCCAGGCAGGGCTCCAGGAACCGGGTCCCAAAAAGCAAAATCATTTGGAGCTCTGGTGAATGGGCGCGTGACAGGATAGCCGTGGAGCGGTCCTAAAAAGCAAAATCATTTGGAGCTCTGGTGAATGGGCGCGTGACAGGATAGCCGTGGAGCTCGGATAACAGCTCAGAGATCGGCATGGGCAGGGCCTTCTTGCATTCGATTTTGCCCAGGCAGTGCTCCAGGAACCGGGTCTCAAAAAGCAAAATCATTTGGAGCTCTGGTGAATGGGCGCGTGACAGGATAGCCGTGGAGCTCGGATAACAGCTCAGAGATCGGCATGGGCAGGGCCTTCTTGCATCCGATTTTGCCCAGGAAGGGCTCCAGGAACCGGGTCCCTAAAAGCAAAATCATTTGGAGCTCTGGTGAATGGGCGCGTGACAGGATAGCCGTGGAGCTCGGATAACAGCTCAGAGATCGGCATGGGCAGGGCCTTCTTGCATCCGATTTTGCCCGGGCAGGGCTCCAGGAACCGGAAAAGCAAAATCATTTGGAGCTCTGGTGAATGGGCGCGTGACAGGATAGCCGTGGAGCTCGGATAACAGCTCAGAGATCGGCATGGGCAGGGCCTTCTTGCATCCGATTTTGCCCAGGCAGGGCTCCAGGAACCGGGTCGCAAAAAGCAAAATCATTTGGAGCTCTGGTGAATGGGCGCGTGACAGGATAGCCGTGGAGCTCGGATAACAGCTCAGAGATCGGCATGGGCAGGGCCTTCTTGCATCCGATTTTGCCCAGGCAGGGCTCCAGGAACCGGGTCCCAAAAAGCAAAATCATTTGAGGCTCTGGTGAATGGGCGCGTGACAGGATAGCCGTGGAGCTCGGATAACAGCTCAGAGATCGGCATGGGCAGGGCTTTCTTGCATCCGATTTTGCCCAGGCAGGGATCCAGGAACCGGGTCCCAAAAAGCAAAATCATTTGGAGCTCTGGTGAATGGGCGCGTGACAGGATAGCCGTGGAGCTCGGATAACAGCTCAGAGATCGGCATGGGCAGGGCCTTCTTGCATCCGATTTTGCCCAGGCAGGGCTCCAGGAACCGGGTCCCAAAAAGCAAAATCATTTGGAGCTCTGGTGAATGGGCGCGTGACAGGATAGCCGTGGAGCTCGGATAACAGCTCAGAGATCGGCATGGGCAGGGCCTTCTTGCATTCGATTTTGCCCAGGCAGGGCTCCAGGAACCGGGTCCCAAAAAGCAAAATCATTTGGAGCTCTGGTGAATGGGCGCGTGACAGGATAGCCGTGGAGCTCGGATAACAGCTCAGAGATCGGCATGGGCAGGGCCTTCTTGCATCCGATTTTGCCCAGGCAGGGCTCCAGGAACCGGGTCCCAAAAAGCAAAATCATTTGGAGCTCTGGTGAATGGGCGCGTGACAGGATAGCCGTGGAGCTCGGATAACAGCTCAGAGATCGGCATTGGCAGGGCCTTCTTGCATCCGATTTTGCCCAGGCAGGGCTCCAGGAACCGGGTCCCAAAAAGCAAAATCATTTGGAGCTCTGGTGAATGGGCGCGTGACAGGATAGCCGTGGAGCTCGGATAACAGCTCAGAGATCGGCATGGGCAGGGCCTTCTTGCTTCCGATTTTGCCCGGGCAGGGCTCCAGGAACCGGAAAAGCAAAATCATTTGGAGCTCTGGTGAATGGGCGCGTGACAGGATAGCCGTGGAGCTCGGATAACAGCTCAGAGATCGGCATGGGCAGAGCCTTCTTGCTTCCGATTTTGCCCGGGCAGGGCTCCAGGAACCGGAAAAGCAAAATCATTTGGAGCTCTGGTGAATGGGCGCGTGACAGGATAGCCGTGGAGCTCGGATAACAGCTCAGAGATCGGCATGGGCAAGGCCTTCTTGCATCCGATTTTGCCCAGGCAGGGCTCCAGGAACCGGGTCCCAAAAAGCAAAATCATTTGGAGCTCTGGTGAATGGGCGCGTGACAGGATAGCCGTGGAGCTCGGATAACAGCTCAGAGATCGGCATGGGCAGGGCCTTCTTGCATCCGATTTTGCCCGGGCAGGGCTCCAGGAACCGGAAAAGCAAAATCATTTGGAGCTCTGGTGAATGGGCGCGTGACAGGATAGCCGTGGAGCTCGGATAACAGCTCAGAGATCGGCATGGGCAGGGCCTTCTTGCATCCGATTTTGCCCAGGCAGGGCTCCAGGAACCGGGTCCCAAAAAGCAAAACCATTTGGAGCTCTGGTGAATGGGCACGTGACAGGATAGCCGTGGAGCTCGGATAACAGCTCAGAGATCGGCATGGGCAGGGCCTTCTTGCATCCGATTTTGCCCAGGCAGGGCTCCAGGAACCGGGTCGCAAAAAGCAAAATCATTTGGAGCTCTGGTGAATGGGCGCGTGACAGGATAGCCGTGGAGCTCAGATAACAGCTCAGAGATCGGCATGGGCAGGGCCTTCTTGCATCTGATTTTGCCCATGCAAGTTTCCAGGAACCGGGTCCCAAAAAGCAAAACCATTTGGAGCTCTGGTGAATGGGCGCGTGACAGGATAGCCGTGGAGCTCGGATAACAGCTCAGAGATCGGCATGGGCAGGGCCTTCTTGCATCCGATTTTGCCCAGGCAGGGCTCCAGGAACCGGGTCCCAAAAAGCAAAATCATTTGGAGCTCTGGTGAATGGGCGCGTGACAGGATAGCCGTGGAGCTCGGATAACAGCTCAGAGATCGGCATGGGCAGGGCCTTCTTGCATCCGATTTTGCCCGGGCAGGGCTCCAGGAACCGGAAAAGCAAAATCATTTGGAGCTCTGGTGAATGGGCGCGTGACAGGATAGCCGTGGAGCTCGGATAACAGCTCAGAGATCGGCATGGGCAGGGCCTTCTTGCATCCGATTTTGCCCAGGCAGGGCTCCAGGAACCGGGTCCCAAAAAGCAAAATCATTTGGAGCTCTGGTGAATGGGCGCGTGACAGGATAGCCGTGGAGCTCGGATAACAGCTCAGAGATCGGCATGGGCAGGGCCTTCTTGCATCCGATTTTGCCCAGGCAGGGCTCCAGGAACCGGGTCCCAAAAAGCAAAATCATTTGGAGCTCTGGTGAATGGGCGCGTGACAGGATAGCCGTGGAGCTCGGATAACAGCTCAGAGATCGGCATGGGCAGGGCCTTCTTGCATCCGATTTTGCCCAGGCAGGGCTCCAGGAACCGGGTCCCAAAAAGCAAAATCATTTGGAGCTCTGGTGAATGGGCGCGTGACAGGATAGCCGTGGAGCTCGGATAACAGCTCAGAGATCGGCATGGGCAGGGCCTTCTTGCATCCGATTTTGCCCGGGCAGGGCTCCAGGAACCGGAAAAGCAAAATCATTTGGAGCTCTGGTGAAGGGGCGCGTGACAGGATAGCCGTGGAGCTCGGATAACAGCTCAGAGATCGGCATGGGCAAGGCCTTCTTGCATCCGATTTTGCCCAGGCAGGGCTCCAGGAACCGGGTCCCAAAAAGCAAAACCATTTGGAGCTCTGGTGAATGGGCGCGTGACAGGATAGCCGTGGAGCTCGGATAACAGCTCAGAGATCGGCATGGGCAGGGCCTTCTTGCATCCGATTTTGCCCAGGCAGGGCTCCAGGAACCGGGTCCCAAAAAGCAAAATCATTTGGAGCTCTGGTGAATGGGCGCGTGACAGGATAGCCGTGGAGCTCGGATAACAGCTCAGAGATCGGCATGGGCAGGGCCTTCTTGCATCCGATTTTGCCCAGGCAGGGCTCCAGGAACCGGGTCCCAAAAAGCAAAATCATTTGGAGCTCTGGTGATGGGCGCGTGACAGGATAGCCGTGGAGCGGTCCCAAAAAGCAAAATCATTTGGAGCTCTGGTGAATGGGCGCGTGACAGGATAGCCGTGGAGCTCGGATAACAGCTCAGAGATCGGCATGGGCAGGGCCTTCTTGCATCCGATTTTGCCCGGGCAGGGCTCCAGGAACCGGAAAAGCAAAATCATTTGGAGCTCTGGTGAATGGGCGCGTGACAGGATAGCCGTGGAGCTCGGATAACAGCTCAGAGATCGGCATGGGCAGGGCCTTCTTGCATCCGATTTTGCCCAGGCAGGGCTCCAGGAACCGGGTCCCAAAAAGCAAAACCATTTGGAGCTCTGGTGAATGGGCGCGTGACAGGATAGCCGTGGAGCTCGGATAACAGCTCAGAGATCGGCATGGGCAGGGCCTTCTTGCATCCGATTTTGCCCAGGCAGGGCTCCAGGAACCGGGTCCCAAAAAGCAAAATCATTTGGAGCTCTGGTGAATGGGCGCGTGACAGGATAGCCGTGGAGCTCGGATAACAGCTCAGAGATCGGCATGGGCAGGGCCTTCTTGCATCCGATTTTGCCCAGGAAGGGCTCCAGGAACCGGGTCCCTAAAAGCAAAATCATTTGGAGCTCTGGTGAATGGGCGCGTGACAGGATAGCCGTGGAGCTCGGATAACAGCTCAGAGATCGGCATGGGCAGGGCCTTCTTGCATCCGATTTTGCCCGGGCAGGGCTCCAGGAACCGGAAAAGCAAAATCATTTGGAGCTCTGGTGAATGGGCGCGTGACAGGATAGCCGTGGAGCTCGGATAACAGCTCAGAGATCGGCATGGGCAGGGCCTTCTTGCATCCGATTTTGCCCAGGCAGGGCTCCAGGAACCGGGTCCCAAAAAGCAAAACCATTTGGAGCTCTGGTGAAAGGGCGCGTGACAGGATAGCCGTGGAGCTCGGATAACAGCTCAGAGATCGGCATGGGCAGGGCCTTCTTGCATTCGATTTTGCCCAGGCAGGGCTCCAGGAACCGAGTCGCAAAAAGCAAAATCATTTGGAGCTCTGGTGAATGGGCGCGTGACAGGATAGCCGTGGAGCTCGGATAACAGCTCAGAGATCGGCATGGGCAGGGCCTTCTTGCATCCGATTTTGCCCAGGCAGGGCTCCAGGAACCGGGTCCCAAAAAGCAAAATCATTTGGAGCTCTGGTGAATGGGCGCGTGACAGGATAGCCGTGGAGCTCGGATAACAGCTCAGAGATCGGCATGGGCAGGGCTTTCTTGCATCCGATTTTGCCCAGGCAGGGATCCAGGAACCGGGTCCCAAAAAGCAAAATCATTTGGAGCTCTGGTGAATGGGCGCGTGACAGGATAGCCGTGGAGCTCGGATAACAGCTCAGAGATCGGCATGGGCAGGGCCTTCTTGCATCCGATTTTGCCCAGGCAGGGCTCCAGGAACCGGGTCCCAAAAAGCAAAATCATTTGGAGCTCTGGTGAATGGGCGCGTGACAGGATAGCCGTGGAGCTCGGATAACAGCTCAGAGATCGGCATGGGCAGGGCCTTCTTGCATTCGATTTTGCCCAGGCAGCTCTCCAGGAACCGGGTCCCAAAAAGCAAAATCATTTGGAGCTCTGGTGAATGGGCGCGTGACAGGATAGCCGTGGAGCTCGGATAACAGCTCAGAGATCGGCATGGGCAGGGCCTTCTTGCATCCGATTTTGCCCAGGCAGGGCTCCAGGAACCGGGTCCCAAAAAGCAAAATCATTTGGAGCTCTGGTGAATGGGCGCGTGACAGGATAGCCGTGGAGCTCGGATAACAGCTCAGAGATCGGCATGGGCAGGGCCTTCTTGCATTCGATTTTGCCCAGGCAGGGCTCCAGGAACCGGGTCCCAAAAAGCAAAATCATTTGGAGCTCTGGTGAATGGGCGCGTGACAGGATAGCCGTGAAGCTCGGATAACAGCTCAGAGATCGGCATGGGCAGGGCCTTCTTGCATCCGATTTTGCCCAGGCAGGGCTCCAGGAACCGGGTCCCAAAAAGCAAAATCATTTGGAGCTCTGGTGAATGGGCGCGTGACAGGATAGCCGTGGAGCTCGGATAACAGCTCAGAGATCGGCATGGGCATGGCCTTCTTGCATCCGATTTTGCCCAGGCAGGGTTCCAGGAACCGGGTCCCAAAAAGCAAAATCATTTGGAGCTCTGGTGAATGGGCGCGTGACAGGATAGCCGTGGAGCTCGGATACCAGCTCAGAGATCGGCATTGGCAGGGCCTTCTTGCATCCGATTTTTCCCAGGCAGGGCTCCAGGAACCGGGTCCCAAAAAGCAAAATCATTTGGAGCTCTGGTGAATGGGCGCGTGACAGGATAGCCGTGGAGCTCGGATAACAGCTCAGAGATCGGCATGGGCAGGGCCTTCTTGCATCCGATTTTGCCCAGGCAAGGCTCCAGGAACCGGGTCCCAAAAAGCAAAACCATTTGGAGCTCTGGTGAATGGGCGCGTGACAGGATAGCCGTGGAGCTCGGATAACAGCTCAGAGATCGGCATGGGCAGGGCCTTCTTGCATCCGATTTTGCCCAGGCAAGGCTCCAGGAACCGGGTCCCAAAAAGCAAAACCATTTGGAGCTCTGGTGAATGGGCGCGTGACAGGATAGCCGTGGAGCTCGGATAACAGCTCAGAGATCGGCATGGGCAGGGCCTTCTTGCATTCGATTTTGCCCAGGCAGGGCTCCAGGAACCGGGTCCCAAAAAGCAAAATCATTTGGAGCTCTGGTGAATGGGCGCGTGACAGGATAGCCGTGAAGCTCGGATAACAGCTCAGAGATCGGCATGGGCAGGGCCTTCTTGCATCCGATTTTCCCCAGGCAGGGCTCCAGGAACCGGGTCCCAAAAAGCAAAATCATTTGGAGCTCTGGTGAATGGGCGCGTGACAGGATAGCCGTGGAGCTCGGATAACAGCTCAGAGATCGGCATGGGCAGGGCCTTCTTGCATTCGATTTTGCCCAGGCAGGGCTCCAGGAACCGGGTCCCAAAAAGCAAAATCATTTGGAGCTCTGGTGAATGGGCGCGTGACAGGATAGCCGTGGAGCTCGGATAACAGCTCAGAGATCAGCATGGGCAGGGCCTTCTTGCATCCAATTTTCCCCAGGCAGGGCTCCAGGAACCGGGTCCCAAAAAGCAAAATCATTTGGAGCTCTGGTGAATGGGCGCGTGACAGGATAGCCGTGGAGCTCGGATAACAGCTCAGAGATCGGCATGGGCAGGGCCTTCTTGCATCTGATTTTGCCCAGGCAGGGCTCCAGGAACCGGGTCCCAAAAAGCAAAATCATTTGGAGCTCTGGTGAATGGGCGCGTGACAGGATAGCCGTGGAGCTCGGATAACAGCTCAGAGATCGGCATGGGCAGGGCCTTCTTGCATCCGATTTTGGCCAGGCAGGGCTCCAGGAACCGGGTCCCAAAAAGCAAAATCATTTGGAGCTCTGGTGAATGGGCGCGTGACAGGATAGCCGTGGAGCACGGATAACAGCTCAGAGATCGGCATGGGCAGGGTTTTTTTGCAACCGATTTTGCCCAGGCAGGGCTCCAGGAACCGGGTCCAAAAAGCAAAATCATTTGGAGCTCTGGTGAATGGGCGCGTGACAGGATAGCCGTGGAGTTCGGATAACAGCTCAGAGATCGGCATGGGCAGGGCCTTCTTGCATCCGATTTTGCCCATGCAAGTTTCCAGGAACCGGGTCCCAAAAAGCAAAACCATTTGGAGCTCTGGTGAATGGGCGCGTGACAGGATAGCCGTGGAGCTCGGATAACAGCTCAGAGATCGGCATGGGCAGGGCCTTCTTGCATTCGATTTTGCCCAGGCAGGGCTCCAGGAACCGGGTCCCAAAAAGCAAAATCATTTGGAGCTCTGGTGAATGGGCGCGTGACAGGATAGCCGTGAAGCTCGGATAACAGCTCAGAGATCGGCATGGGCAGGGCCTTCTTGCATCCGATTTTGCCCAGGCAGGGCTCCAGGAACCGGGTCCCAAAAAGCAAAATCATTTGGAGCTCTGGTGAATGGGCGCGTGACAGGATAGCCGTGGAGCTCGGATAACAGCTCAGAGATCGGCATGGGCATGGCCTTCTTGCATCCGATTTTGCCCAGGCAGGGTTCCAGGAACCGGGTCCCAAAAAGCAAAATCATTTGGAGCTCTGGTGAATGGGCGCGTGACAGGATAGCCGTGGAGCTCGGATACCAGCTCAGAGATCGGCATTGGCAGGGCCTTCTTGCATCCGATTTTTCCCAGGCAGGGCTCCAGGAACCGGGTCCCAAAAAGCAAAATCATTTGGAGCTCTGGTGAATGGGCGCGTGACAGGATAGCCGTGGAGCTCGGATAACAGCTCAGAGATCGGCATGGGCAGGGCCTTCTTGCATTCGATTTTGCCCAGGCAGGGCTCCAGGAACCGGGTCCCAAAAAGCAAAACCATTTGGAGCTCTGGTGAATGGGCGCGTGACAGGATAGCCGTGGAGCTCGGATAACAGCTCAGAGATCGGCATGGGCAGGGCCTTCTTGCATCCGATTTTGCCCAGGCAAGGCTCCAGGAACCGGGTCCCAAAAAGCAAAACCATTTGGAGCTCTGGTGAATGGGCGCGTGACAGGATAGCCGTGGAGCTCGGATAACAGCTCAGAGATCGGCATGGGCAGGGCCTTCTTGCATTCGATTTTGCCCAGGCAGGGCTCCAGGAACCGGGTCCCAAAAAGCAAAATCATTTGGAGCTCTGGTGAATGGGCGCGTGACAGGATAGCCGTGGAGCTCGGATAACAGCTCAGAGATCGGCATGGGCAGGGCCTTCTTGCATTCGATTTTGCCCAGGCAGGGCTCCAGGAACCGGGTCCCAAAAAGCAAAATCATTTGGAGCTCTGGTGAATGGGCGCGTGACAGGATAGCCGTGAAGCTCGGATAACAGCTCAGAGATCGGCATGGGCAGGGCCTTCTTGCATTCGATTTTGCCCAGGCAGGGCTCCAGGAACCGGGTCCCAAAAAGCAAAACCATTTGGAGCTCTGGTGAATGGGCGCGTGACAGGATAGCCGTGGAGCTCGGATAACAGCTCAGAGATCGGCATGGGCAGGGCCTTCTTGCATCCGATTTTGCCCAGGCAAGGCTCCAGGAACCGGGTCCCAAAAAGCAAAACCATTTGGAGCTCTGGTGAATGGGCGCGTGACAGGATAGCCGTGGAGCTCGGATAACAGCTCAGAGATCGGCATGGGCAGGGCCTTCTTGCATTCGATTTTGCCCAGGCAGGGCTCCAGGAACCGGGTCCCAAAAAGCAAAATCATTTGGAGCTCTGGTGAATGGGCGCGTGACAGGATAGCCGTGAAGCTCGGATAACAGCTCAGAGATCGGCATGGGCAGGGCCTTCTTGCATCCGATTTTCCCCAGGCAGGGCTCCAGGAACCGGGTCCCAAAAAGCAAAATCATTTGGAGCTCTGGTGAATGGGCGCGTGACAGGATAGCCGTGGAGCTCGGATAACAGCTCAGAGATCGGCATGGGCAGGGCCTTCTTGCATCCGATTTTGCCCAGGCAGGGCTCCAGGAACCGGGTCCCAAAAAGCAAAATCATTTGGAGCTCTGGTGAATGGGCGCGTGACAGGATAGCCGTGGAGCTCGGATAACAGCTCAGAGATCGGCATGGGCAGGGCCTTCTTGCATCCGATTTCGGCCAGGCAGGGCTCCAGGAACCGGGTCCCTAAAAGCAAAATCATTTGAAACTCTGGTGAATGGGCGCGTGACAGGATAGCCGTGGAGCTCGGATAACAGCTCAGAGATCGGCATGGGCAGGGCCTTCTTGCATCCGATTTTGCCCATGCAAGTTTCCAGGAACCGGGTCCCAAAAAGCAAAACCATTTGGAGCTCTGGTGAATGGGCGCGTGACAGGATAGCCGTGGAGCTCGGATAACAGCTCAGAGATCGGCATGGGCAGGGCCTTCTTGCATTCGATTTTGCCCAGGCAGGGCTCCAGGAACCGGGTCCCAAAAAGCAAAATCATTTGGAGCTCTGGTGAATGGGCGCGTGACAGGATAGCCGTGAAGCTCGGATAACAGCTCAGAGATCGGCATGGGCAGGGCCTTCTTGCATCCGATTTTGCCCAGGCAGGGCTCCAGGAACCGGGTCCCAAAAAGCAAAATCATTTGGAGCTCTGGTGAATGGGCGCGTGACAGGATAGCCGTGGAGTTCGGATAACAGCTCAGAGATCGGCATGGGCAGGGCCTTCTTGCATCCGATTTTGCCCATGCAAGTTTCCAGGAACCGGGTCCCAAAAAGCAAAACCATTTGGAGCTCTGGTGAATGGGCGCGTGACAGGATAGCCGTGGAGCTCGGATAACAGCTCAGAGATCGGCATGGGCAGGGCCTTCTTGCATTCGATTTTGCCCAGGCAGGGCTCCAGGAACCGGGTCCCAAAAAGCAAAATCATTTGGAGCTCTGGTGAATGGGCGCGTGACAGGATAGCCGTGAAGCTCGGATAACAGCTCAGAGATCGGCATGGGCAGGGCCTTCTTGCATCCGATTTTGCCCAGGCAGGGCTCCAGGAACCGGGTCCCAAAAAGCAAAATCATTTGGAGCTCTGGTGAATGGGCGCGTGACAGGATAGCCGTGGAGCTCGGATAACAGCTCAGAGATCGGCATGGGCATGGCCTTCTTGCATCCGATTTTGCCCAGGCAGGGTTCCAGGAACCGGGTCCCAAAAAGCAAAATCATTTGGAGCTCTGGTGAATGGGCGCGTGACAGGATAGCCGTGGAGCTCGGATACCAGCTCAGAGATCGGCATTGGCAGGGCCTTCTTGCATCCGATTTTTCCCAGGCAGGGCTCCAGGAACCGGGTCCCAAAAAGCAAAATCATTTGGAGCTCTGGTGAATGGGCGCGTGACAGGATAGCCGTGGAGCTCGGATAACAGCTCAGAGATCAGCATGGGCAGGGCCTTCTTGCATCCGATTTTGCCCAGGCAAGGCTCCAGGAACCGGGTCCCAAAAAGCAAAACCATTTGGAGCTCTGGTGAATGGGCGCGTGACAGGATAGCCGTGGAGCTCGGATAACAGCTCAGAGATCGGCATGGGCAGGGCCTTCTTGCATCCGATTTTGCCCAGGCAAGGCTCCAGGAACCGGGTCCCAAAAAGCAAAACCATTTGGAGCTCTGGTGAATGGGCGCGTGACAGGATAGCCGTGGAGCTCGGATAACAGCTCAGAGATCGGCATGGGCAGGGCCTTCTTGCATTCGATTTTGCCCAGGCAGGGCTCCAGGAACCGGGTCCCAAAAAGCAAAATCATTTGGAGCTCTGGTGAATGGGCGCGTGACAGGATAGCCGTGAAGCTCGGATAACAGCTCAGAGATCGGCATGGGCAGGGCCTTCTTGCATCCGATTTTGCCCAGGCAGGGCTCCAGGAACCGGGTCCCAAAAAGCAAAATCATTTGGAGCTCTGGTGAATGGGCGCGTGACAGGATAGCCGTGGAGCTCGGATAACAGCTCAGAGATCGGCATGGGCAGGGCCTTCTTGCATCCGATTTTGCCCAGGCAGGGCTCCAGGAACCGGGTCCCAAAAAGCAAAATCATTTGGAGCTCTGGTGAATGGGCGCGTGACAGGATAGCCGTGGAGCTCGGATAACAGCTCAGAGATCGGCATGGGCAGGGCCTTCTTGCATTCGATTTTGCCCAGGCAGGGCTCCAGGAACCGGGTCCCAAAAAGCAAAATCATTTGGAGCTCTGGTGAATGGGCGCGTGACAGGATAGCCGTGGAGCTCGGATAACAGCTCAGAGATCGGCATGGGCAGGGCCTTCTTGCATCCGATTTTGCCCAGGCAGGGCTCCAGGAACCGGGTCCCAAAAAGCAAAATCATTTGGAGCTCTGGTGAATGGGCGCGTGACAGGATAGCCGTGGAGCTCAGATAACAGCTCAAAGATCGGCATGGGCAGGGCCTTCTTGCATCCGATTTTGCCCAGGCAGGGCTCCAGGAACCGGGTCCCAAAAAGCAAAATCATTTGAAACTGTGGTGAATGGGCGCGTGACAGGATAGCCGTGGAGCTCGGATAACAGCTCAGAGATCGGCATGGGCAGGGCCTTCTTGCATCCGATTTCGGCCAGGCAGGGCTCCAGGAACCGGGTCCCAAAAAGCAAAATCATTTGAAACTGTGGTGAATGGGCGCGTGACAGGATAGCCGTGGAGCTCGGATAACAGCTCAGAGATCGGCATGGGCAGGGCCTTCTTGCATTCGATTTTGCCCAGGCAGGGCTCCAGGAACCGGGTCCCAAAAAGCAAAATCATTTGGAGCTCTGGTGAATGGGCGCGTGACAGGATAGCCGTGGAGCTCGGATAACAGCTCAGAGATCGGCATGGGCAGGGCCTTCTTGCATCCGATTTTGCCCAGGCAAGGCTCCAGGAACCGGGTCCCAAAAAGCAAAACCATTTGGAGCTCTGGTGAATGGGCGCGTGACAGGATAGCCGTGGAGCTCGGATAACAGCTCAGAGATCGGCATGGGCAGGGCGCCTTCTTGCATCCGATTTTGCCCAGGCAAGGCTCCAGGAACCGGGTCCCAAAAAGCAAAACCATTTGGAGCTCTGGTGAATGGGCGCGTGACAGGATAGCCGTGGAGCTCGGATAACAGCTCAGAGATCGGCATGGGCAGGGCCTTCTTGCATCCGATTTTGCCCAGGCAGGGTTCCAGGAACCTGGTCCCAAAAAGCAAAATCATTTGGAGCTCTGGTGAATGGGCGCGTGACAGGATAGCCGTGGAGCTCGGATAACAGCTCAAAGATCGGCATGGGCAGGGCCTTCTTGCATCCGATTTTGCCCAGGCAGGGCTCCAGGAACCGGGTCCCAAAAAGCAAAATCATTTGGAGCTCTGGTGAATGGGCGCGTGACAGGATAGCCGTGAAGCTCGGATAACAGCTCAGAGATCGGCATGGGCAGGGCCTTCTTGCATCCGATTTTGCCCAGGCAGGGCTCCAGGAACCGGGTCCCAAAAAGCAAAATCATTTGGAGCTCTGGTGAATGGGCGCGTGACAGGATAGCCGTGGAGCTCGGATAACAGCTCAGAGATCGGCATGGGCAGGGCCTTCTTGCATCCGATTTTGCCCAGGCAGGGCTCCAGGAACCGGGTCCCAAAAAGCAAAATCATTTGGAGCTCTGGTGAATGGGCGCGTGACAGGATAGCCGTGGAGCTCGGATAACAGCTCAGAGATCGGCATGGGCAGGGCCTTCTTGCATCCGATTTTGCCCATGTAAGTTTCCAGGAACCGGGTCTCAAAAAGCAAAACCATTTGGAGTTCTGGTGAATGGGCGCGTGACAGGATAGCCGTGGAGCTCGGATAACAGCTCAGAGATCGGCATGGGCAGGGCTTTCTTGCATCCGATTTTGCCCAGGCAGGGCTCCAGGAACCGGGTCCCAAAAAGCAAAATCATTTGGAGCTCTGGTGAATGGGCGCGTGACAGGATAGCCGTGGAGCTCGGATAACAGCTCAGAGATCGGCATGGGCAGGGCCTTCTTGCATTCGATTTTGCCCAGGCAGGGCTCCAGGAACCGGGTCCCAAAAAGCAAAATCATTTGGAGCTCTGGTGAATGGGCGCGTTACAGGATAGCCGTGAAGCTCGGATAACAGCTCAGAGATCGGCATGGGCAGGGCCTTCTTGCATCCGATTTTGCCCAGGCAGGGCTCCAGGAACCGGGTCCCAAAAAGCAAAATCATTTGGAGCTCTGGTGAATGGGCGCGTGACAGGGTAGCCGTGGAGCTCGGATAACAGCTCAGAGATCGGCATGGGCAGGGCCTTCTTGCATCCGATTTTGCCCAGGCAGGGCTCCAGGAACCGGGTCCCAAAAAGCAAAATCATTTGGAGCTCTGGTGAATGGGCGCGTGACAGGATAGCCGTGGAGCTCGGATAACAGCTCAGAGATCGGCATGGGCAGGGCCATCTTGCATCCGATTTTGCCCAGGCAGGGCTCCAGGAACCGGGTCCCAAAAAGCAAAATCATTTGGAGCTCTGGTGAATGGGCGCGTGACAGGGTAGCCGTGGAGCTCGGATAACAGCTCAGAGATCGGCATGGGCAGGGCCTTCTTGCATCCGATTTTGCCCAGGCAGGGCTCCAGGAACCGGGTCCCAAAAAGCAAAATCATTTGGAGCTCTGGTGAATGGGCGCGTGACAGGATAGCCGTGGAGCTCGGATAACAGCTCAGAGATCGGCATGGGCAGGGCCTTCTTGCATCCGATTTTGCCCAGGCAGGGCTCCAGGAACCGGGTCCCAAAAAGCAAAATCATTTGGAGCTCTGGTGAATGGGCGCGTGACAGGATAGCCGTGGAGCTCGGATAACAGCTCAGAGATCGGCATGGGCAGGGCCTTCTTGCATCCGATTTTGCCCAGGCAGGGTTCCAGGAACCTGGTCCCAAAAAGCAAAATCATTTGGAGCTCTGGTGAATGGGCGCGTGACAGGATAGCCGTGGAGCTCGGATAACAGCTCAGAGATCGGCATGGGCAAGGCCTTCTTGCATCCGATTTTGCCCATGTAAGTTTCCAGGAAACGGGTCCCAAAAAGCAAAACCATTTGGAGCTCTGGTGAATGGGCGCGTGACAGGATAGCCGTGGAGCTCGGATAACAGCTCAGAGATCGGCATGGGCAGGGCCTTCTTACATTCGATTTTGCCCAGGCAGGGCTCCAGGAACCGGGTCCCAAAAAGCAAAATCATTTGGAGCTCTGGTGAATGGGCGCGTGACAGGATAGCCGTGGAGCTCGGATAACAGCTCAGAGATCGGCATGGGCAGGGCTTCTTGCATCCGATTTTGGCCAGGCAGGGCTCCAGGAACCGGGTCCCAAAAAGCAAAATCATTTGGAGCTCTGGTGAATGGGCGCGTGACAGGATAGCCGTGGAGCTCGGATAACAGCTCAGAGATCGGCATGGGCAGGGCCTTCTTGCATCCGATTTTGCCCAGGCAGGGCTCCAGGAACCGGGTCCCAAAAAGCAAAATCATTTGGAGCTCTGGTGAATGGGCGCGTGACAGGATAGCCGTGGAGCTCGGATAACAGCTCAGAGATCGGCATGGGCAGGGCCTTCTTGCATCCGATTTTGCCCAGGCAGGGCTCCAGGAACCGGGTCCCAAAAAGCAAAATCATTTGGAGCTCTGGTGAATGGGCGCGTGACAGGATAGCCGTGGAGCTCGGATAACAGCTCAGAGATCGGCATGGGCAGGGCCTTCTTGCATCCGATTTTGCCCAGGCAGGGTTCCAGGAACCTGGTCCCAAAAAGCAAAATCATTTGGAGCTCTGGTGAATGGGCGCGTTACAGGATAGCCGTGGAGCTCGGATAACAGCTCAGAGATCGGCATGGGCAGGGCCTTCTTGCATCCAATTTTGCCCAGGCAGGGCTCCAGGAACCGGGTCCCAAAAAGCAAAATCATTTGGAGCTCTGGTGAATGGGCGCGTGACAGGATAGCCGTGGAGCTCGGATAACAGCTCAGAGATCGGCATGGGCAGGGCCTTCTTGCATCCGATTTTGCCCAGGCAGGGCTCCAGGAACCGGGTCCCAAAAAGCAAAATTATTTGGAGCTCTGGTGAATGGGCGCGTGACAGGATAGCCGTGGAGCTCGGATAACAGCTCAGAGATCGGCATGGGCAGGGCCTTCTTGCATCCGATTTTGCCCAGGCAGGGTTCCAGGAACCTGGTCCCAAAAAGCAAAATCATTTGGAGCTCTGGTGAATGGGCGCGTGACAGGATAGCCGTGGAGCTCGGATAACAGCTCAGAGATCGGCATGGGCAGGGCCTTCTTGCATCCGATTTTGCCCATGTAAGTTTCCAGGAAACGGGTCCCAAAAAGCAAAACCATTTGGAGCTCTGGTGAATGGGCGCGTGACAGGATAGCCGTGGAGCTCGGATAACAGCTCAGAGATCGGCATGGGCAGGGCCTTCTTACATTCGATTTTGCCCAGGCAGGGCTCCAGGAACCGGGTCCCAAAAAGCAAAATCATTTGGAGCTCTGGTGAATGGGCGCGTGACAGGATAGCCGTGGAGCTCGGATAACAGCTCAGAGATCGGCATGGGCAGGGCTTCTTGCATCCGATTTTGGCCAAGCAGGGCTCCAGGAACCGGGTCCCAAAAAGCAAAATCATTTGGAGCTCTGGTGAATGGGCGCGTGACAGGATAGCCGTGGAGCTCGGATAACAGCTCAGAGATCGGCATGGGCAGGGCCTTCTTGCATCCGATTTTGCCCAGGCAGGGCTCCAGGAACCGGGTCCCAAAAAGCAAAATCATTTGGAGCTCTGGTGAATGGGCGCGTGACAGGATAGCCGTGGAGCTCGGACAACAGCTCAGAGATCGGCATGGGCAGGGCCTTCTTGCATCCGATTTTGCCCATGTAAGTTTCCAGGAACCGGGTCCCAAAAAGCAAAACCATTTGGAGCTCTGGTGAATGGGCGCGTGACAGGATAGCCGTGAAGCTCGGATAACAGCTCAGAGATCGGCATGGGCAGGGCCTTCTTGCATCCGATTTTGCCCAGGCAGGGTTCCAGGAACCTGGTCCCAAAAAGCAAAATCATTGGGAGCTCTGGTGAATGGGCGCGTGACAGGATAGCCGTGGAGCTCGGATAACAGCTCAAAGATCGGCATGGGCAGGGCCTTCTTGCATCCGATTTTGCCCAGGCAGGGCTCCAGGAACCGGGTCCCAAAAAGCAAAATCATTTGGAGCTCTGGTGAATGGGCGCGTGACAGGATAGCCGTGAAGCTCGGATAACAGCTCAGAGATCGGCATGGGCAGGGCCTTCTTGCATCCGATTTTGCCCATGTAAGTTTCCAGGAACCGGGTCTCAAAAAGCAAAACCATTTGGAGCTCTGGTGAATGGGCGCGTGACAGGATAGCCGTGGAGCTCGGATAACAGCTCAGAGATCGGCATGGGCAGGGCTTTCTTGCATCCGATTTTGCCCAGGCAGGGCTCCAGGAACCGGGTCCCAAAAAGCAAAATCATTTGGAGCTCTGGTGAATGGGCGCGTGACAGGATAGCCGTGGAGCTCGGATAACAGCTCAGAGATCGGCATGGGCAGGGCCTTCTTGCATTCGATTTTGCCCAGGCAGGGCTCCAGGAACCGGGTCCCAAAAAGCAAAATCATTTGGAGCTCTGGTGAATGGGCGCGTGACAGGATAGCCGTGAAGCTCGGATAACAGCTCAGAGATCGGCATGGGCAGGGCCTTCTTGCATCCGATTTTGCCCAGGCAGGGCTCCAGGAACCGGGTCCCAAAAAGCAAAATCATTTGGAGCTCTGGTGAATGGGCGCGTGACAGGATAGCTGTGGAGCTCGGATAACAGCTCAGAGATCGGCATGGGCAGGGCCTTCTTACATTCGATTTTGCCCAGGCAGGGCTCCAGGAACCGGGTCCCAAAAAGCAAAATCATTTGGAGCTCTGGTGAATGGGCGCGTGACAGGATAGCCGTGGAGCTCGGATAACAGCTCAGAGATCGGCATGGGCAGGGCCTTCTTGCATCCGATTTTGCCCATGTAAGTTTCCAGGAAACGGGTCCCAAAAAGCAAAACCATTTGGAGCTCTGGTGAATGGGCGCGTGACAGGATAGCCGTGGAGCTCGGATAACAGCTCAGAGATCGGCATGGGCAGGGCCTTCTTACATTCGATTTTGCCCAGGCAGGGCTCCAGGAACCGGGTCCCAAAAAGCAAAATCATTTGGAGCTCTGGTGAATGGGCGCGTGACAGGATAGCCGTGGAGCTCGGATAACAGCTCAGAGATCGGCATGGGCAGGGCCTTCTTGCATCCGATTTTGCCCAGGCAGGGTTCCAGGAACCTGGTCCCAAAAAGCAAAATCATTTGGAGCTCTGGTGAATGGGCGCGTGACAGGATAGCCGTGGAGCTCGGATAACAGCTCAAAGATCGGCATGGGCAGGGCCTTCTTGCATCCGATTTTGCCCAGGCAGGGCTCCAGGAACCGGGTCCCAAAAAGCAAAATCATTTGGAGCTCTGGTGAATGGGCGCGTGACAGGATAGCCGTGAAGCTCGGATAACAGCTCAGAGATCGGCATGGGCAGGGCCTTCTTGCATCCGATTTTGCCCAGGCAGGGCTCCAGGAACCGGGTCCCAAAAAGCAAAATCATTTGGAGCTCTGGTGAATGGGCGCGTGACAGGATAGCCGTGGAGCTCGGATAACAGCTCAGAGATCGGCATGGGCAGGGCCTTCTTGCATCCGATTTTGCCCAGGCAGGGCTCCAGGAACCGGGTCCCAAAAAGCAAAATCATTTGGAGCTCTGGTGAATGGGCGCGTGACAGGATAGCCGTGGAGCTCGGATAACAGCTCAGAGATCGGCATGGGCAGGGCCTTCTTGCATCCGATTTTGCCCAGGCAGGGTTCCAGGAACCTGGTCCCAAAAAGCAAAATCATTTGGAGCTCTGGTGAATGGGCGCGTGACAGGATAGCCGTGGAGCTCGGATAACAGCTCAGAGATCGGCATGGGCAGGGCCTTCTTGCATCCGATTTTGCCCATGTAAGTTTCCAGGAACCGGGTCTCAAAAAGCAAAACCATTTGGAGCTCTGGTGAATGGGCGCGTGACAGGATAGCCGTGGAGCTCGGATAACAGCTCAGAGATCGGCATGGGCAGGGCTTTCTTGCATCCGATTTTGCCCAGGCAGGGCTCCAGGAACCGGGTCCCAAAAAGCAAAATCATTTGGAGCTCTGGTGAATGGGCGCGTGACAGGATAGCCGTGGAGCTCGGATAACAGCTCAGAGATCGGCATGGGCAGGGCCTTCTTGCATTCGATTTTGCCCAGGCAGGGCTCCAGGAACCGGGTCCCAAAAAGCAAAATCATTTGGAGCTCTGGTGAATGGGCGCGTGACAGGATAGCCGTGAAGCTCGGATAACAGCTCAGAGATCGGCATGGGCAGGGCCTTCTTGCATCCGATTTTGCCCAGGCAGGGCTCCAGGAACCGGGTCCCAAAAAGCAAAATCATTTGGAGCTCTGGTGAATGGGCGCGTGACAGGATAGCCGTGGAGCTCGGATAACAGCTCAGAGATCGGCATGGGCAGGGCCTTCTTGCATCCGATTTTGCCCAGGCAGGGTTCCAGGAACCTGGTCCCAAAAAGCAAAATCATTTGGAGCTCTGGTGAATGGGCGCGTGACAGGATAGCCGTGGAGCTCGGATAACAGCTCAGAGATCGGCATGGGCAGGGCCTTCTTGCATCCGATTTTGCCCATGTAAGTTTCCAGGAACCGGGTCTCAAAAAGCAAAACCATTTGGAGCTCTGGTGAATGGGCGCGTGACAGGATAGCCGTGGAGCTCGGATAACAGCTCAGAGATCGGCATGGGCAGGGCTTTCTTGCATCCGATTTTGCCCAGGCAGGGCTCCAGGAACCGGGTCCCAAAAAGCAAAATCATTTGGAGCTCTGGTGAATGGGCGCGTGACAGGATAGCCGTGGAGCTCGGATAACAGCTCAGAGATCGGCATGGGCAGGGCCTTCTTGCATTCGATTTTGCCCAGGCAGGGCTCCAGGAACCGGGTCCCAAAAAGCAAAATCATTTGGAGCTCTGGTGAATGGGCGCGTGACAGGATAGCCGTGAAGCTCGGATAACAGCTCAGAGATCGGCATGGGCAGGGCCTTCTTGCATCCGATTTTGCCCAGGCAGGGCTCCAGGAACCGGGTCCCAAAAAGCAAAATCATTTGGAGCTCTGGTGAATGGGCGCGTGACAGGATAGCTGTGGAGCTCGGATAACAGCTCAGAGATCGGCATGGGCAGGGCCTTCTTACATTCGATTTTGCCCAGGCAGGGCTCCAGGAACCGGGTCCCAAAAAGCAAAATCATTTGGAGCTCTGGTGAATGGGCGCGTGACAGGATAGCCGTGGAGCTCGGATAACAGCTCAGAGATCGGCATGGGCAGGGCTTCTTGCATCCGATTTTGGCCAGGCAGGGCTCCAGGAACCGGGTCCCAAAAAGCAAAATCATTTGGAGCTCTGGTGAATGGGCGCGTGACAGGATAGCCGTGAAGCTCGGATAACAGCTCAGAGATCGGCATGGGCAGGGCCTTCTTGCATCCGATTTTGCCCAGGCAAGGCTCCAGGAACCGGGTCCCAAAAAGCAAAACCATTTGGAGCTCTGGTGAATGGGCGCGTGACAGGATAGCCGTGGAGCTCGGATAACAGCTCAGAGATCGGCATGGGCAGGGCCTTCTTGCATCCGATTTTGCCCAGGCAGGGCTCCAGGAACCGGGTCCCAAAAAGCAAAATCATTTGGAGCTCTGGTGAATGGGCGCGTGACAGGGTAGCCGTGGAGCTCGGATAACAGCTCAGAGATCGGCATGGGCAGGGCCTTCTTGCATCCGATTTTGCCCAGGCAGGGCTCCAGGAACCGGGTCCCAAAAAGCAAAATCATTTGGAGCTCTGGTGAATGGGCGCGTGACAGGGTAGCCGTGGAGCTCGGATAACAGCTCAGAGATCGGCATGGGCAGGGCCTTCTTGCATCCGATTTTGCCCAGGCAGGGCTCCAGGAACCGGGTCCCAAAAAGCAAAATCATTTGGAGCTCTGGTGAATGGGCGCGTGACAGGGTAGCCGTGGAGCTCGGATAACAGCTCAGAGATCGGCATGGGCAGGGCCTTCTTGCATCCGATTTTGCCCAGGCAGGGCTCCAGGAACCGGGTCCCAAAAAGCAAAATCATTTGGAGCTCTGGTGAATGGGCGCGTGACAGGATAGCCGTGAAGCTCGGATAACAGCTCAGAGATCGGCATGGGCAGGGCCTTCTTGCATCCGATTTTGCCCAGGCAGGGCTCCAGGAACCGGGTCCCAAAAAGCAAAATCATTTGGAGCTCTGGTGAATGGGCGCGTGACAGGATAGCCGTGGAGCTCGGATAACAGCTCAGAGATCGGCATGGGCAGGGCCTTCTTGCATCCGATTTTGCCCAGGCAGGGCTCCAGGAACCGGGTCCCAAAAAGCAAAATCATTTGGAGCTCTGGTGAATGGGCGCGTGACAGGATAGCCGTGGAGCTCGGATAACAGCTCAGAGATCGGCATGGGCAGGGCCTTCTTGCATCCGATTTTGCCCAGGCAGGGCTCCAGGAACCGGGTCCCAAAAAGCAAAATCATTTGGAGCTCTGGTGAATGGGCGCGTGACAGGGTAGCCGTGGAGCTCGGATAACAGCTCAGAGATCGGCATGGGCAGGGCCTTCTTGCATCCGATTTTGCCCAGGCAGGGCTCCAGGAACCGGGTCCCAAAAAGCAAAATCATTTGGAGCTCTGGTGAATGGGCGCGTGACAGGATAGCCGTGGAGCTCGGATAACAGCTCAGAGATCGGCATGGGCAGGGCCTTCTTGCATCCGATTTTGCCCAGGCAGGGCTCCAGGAACCGGGTCCCAAAAAGCAAAATCATTTGGAGCTCTGGTGAATGGGCGCGTGACAGGGTAGCCGTGGAGCTCGGATAACAGCTCAGAGATCGGCATGGGCAGGGCCTTCTTGCATCCGATTTTGCCCAGGCAGGGCTCCAGGAACCGGGTCCCAAAAAGCAAAATCATTTGGAGCTCTGGTGAATGGGCGCGTGACAGGGTAGCCGTGGAGCTCGGATAACAGCTCAGAGATCGGCATGGGCAGGGCCTTCTTGCATCCGATTTTGCCCAGGCAGGGCTCCAGGAACCGGGTCCCAAAAAGCAAAATCATTTGGAGCTCTGGTGAATGGGCGCGTGACAGGATAGCCGTGGAGCTCGGATAACAGCTCAGAGATCGGCATGGGCAGGGCCTTCTTGCATCCGATTTTGCCCAGGCAGGGCTCCAGGAACCGGGTCCCAAAAAGCAAAATCATTTGGAGCTCTGGTGAATGGGCGCGTGACAGGATAGCCGTGAAGCTCGGATAACAGCTCAGAGATCGGCATGGGCAGGGCCTTCTTGCATCCGATTTTGCCCAGGCAGGGCTCCAGGAACCGGGTCCCAAAAAGCAAAATCATTTGAAGCTCTGGTGAATGGGCGCGTGACAGGATAGCCGTGGAGCTCGGATAACAGCTCAGAGATCGGCATGGGCAGGGCCTTCTTGCATCCGATTTTGCCCATGTAAGTTTCCAGGAACCGGGTCTCAAAAAGCAAAACCATTTGGAGCTCTGGTGAATGGGCGCGTGACAGGATAGCCGTGGAGCTCGGATAACAGCTCAGAGATCGGCATGGGCAGGGCTTTCTTGCATCCGATTTTGCCCAGGCAGGGCTCCAGGAACCGGGTCCCAAAAAGCAAAATCATTTGGAGCTCTGGTGAATGGGCGCGTGACAGGATAGCCGTGGAGCTCGGATAACAGCTCAGAGATCGGCATGGGCAGGGCCTTCTTGCATTCGATTTTGCCCAGGCAGGGCTCCAGGAACCGGGTCCCAAAAAGCAAAATCATTTGGAGCTCTGGTGAATGGGCGCGTGACAGGATAGCCGTGAAGCTCGGATAACAGCTCAGAGATCGGCATGGGCAGGGCCTTCTTGCATCCGATTTTGCCCAGGCAGGGCTCCAGGAACCGGGTCCCAAAAAGCAAAATCATTTGGAGCTCTGGTGAATGGGCGCGTGACAGGATAGCTGTGGAGCTCGGATAACAGCTCAGAGATCGGCATGGGCAGGGCCTTCTTACATTCGATTTTGCCCAGGCAGGGCTCCAGGAACCGGGTCCCAAAAAGCAAAATCATTTGGAGCTCTGGTGAATGGGCGCGTGACAGGATAGCCGTGGAGCTCGGATAACAGCTCAGAGATCGGCATGGGCAGGGCTTCTTGCATCCGATTTTGGCCAGGCAGGGCTCCAGGAACCGGGTCCCAAAAAGCAAAATCATTTGGAGCTCTGGTGAATGGGCGCGTGACAGGATAGCCGTGAAGCTCGGATAACAGCTCAGAGATCGGCATGGGCAGGGCCTTCTTGCATCCGATTTTGCCCAGGCAAGGCTCCAGGAACCGGGTCCCAAAAAGCAAAACCATTTGGAGCTCTGGTGAATGGGCGCGTGACAGGATAGCCGTGGAGCTCGGATAACAGCTCAGAGATCGGCATGGGCAGGGCGCCTTCTTGCATCCGATTTTGCCCAGGCAAGGCTCCAGGAACCGGGTCCCAAAAAGCAAAACCATTTGGAGCTCTGGTGAATGGGCGCGTGACAGGATAGCCGTGGAGCTCGGATAACAGCTCAGAGATCGGCATGGGCAGGGCCTTCTTGCATCCGATTTTGCCCAGGCAGGGCTCCAGGAACCGGGTCCCAAAAAGCAAAATCATTTGGAGCTCTGGTGAATGGGCGCGTGACAGGGTAGCCGTGGAGCTCGGATAACAGCTCAGAGATCGGCATGGGCAGGGCCTTCTTGCATCCGATTTTGCCCAGGCAGGGCTCCAGGAACCGGGTCCCAAAAAGCAAAATCATTTGGAGCTCTGGTGAATGGGCGCGTGACAGGATAGCCGTGGAGCTCGGATAACAGCTCAGAGATCGGCATGGGCAGGGCCTTCTTGCATCCGATTTCGGCCAGGCAGGGCTCCAGGAACCGGGTCCCAAAAAGCAAAATCATTTGAAACTCTGGTGAATGGGCGCGTGACAGGATAGCCGTGGAGCTCGGATAACAGCTCAGAGATCGGCATGGGCAGGGCCTTCTTGCATTCGATTTTGCCCAGGCAGGGCTCCAGGAACCGGGTCCCAAAAAGCAAAATCATTTGGAGCTCTGGTGAATGGGCGCGTGACAGGATAGCCGTGGAGCTCGGATAACAGCTCAGAGATCGGCATGGGCAGGGCCTTCTTGCATCCGATTTTGCCCAGGCAGGGCTCCAGGAACCGGGTCCCAAAAAGCAAAATCATTTGGAGCTCTGGTGAATGGGCGCGTGACAGGATAGCCGTGGAGCTCGGATAACAGCTCAAAGATCGGCATGGGCAGGGCCTTCTTGCATCCGATTTTGCCCAGGCAGGGCTCCAGGAACCGGGTCCCAAAAAGCAAAATCATTTGAAGCTCTGGTGAATGGGCGCGTGACAGGATAGCCGTGGAGCTCGGATAACAGCTCAGAGATCGGCATGGGCAGGGCCTTCTTGCATCCGATTTTGCCCAGGCAGGGCTCCAGGAACCGGGTCCCAAAAAGCAAAATCATTTGGAGCTCTGGTGAATGGGCGCGTGACAGGATAGCCGTGGAGCTCGGATAACAGCTCAGAGATCGGCATGGGCAGGGCCTTCTTGCATCCGATTTCGGCCAGGCAGGGCTCCAGGAACCGGGTCCCAAAAAGCAAAATCATTTGAAACTGTGGTGAATGGGCGCGTGACAGGATAGCCGTGGAGCTCGGATAACAGCTCAGAGATCGGCATGGGCAGGGCCTTCTTGCATTCGATTTTGCCCAGGCAGGGCTCCAGGAACCGGGTCCCAAAAAGCAAAATCATTTGGAGCTCTGGTGAATGGGCGCGTGACAGGATAGCCGTGGAGCTCGGATAACAGCTCAGAGATCGGCATGGGCAGGGCCTTCTTGCATCCGATTTTGCCCAGGCTGGGCTCCAGGAACCGGGTCCCAAAAAGCAAAATCATTTGGAGCTCTGGTGAATGGGCGCGTGACAGGATAGCCGTGGAGCTCGGATACCAGCTCAGAGATCGGCATTGGCAGGGCCTTCTTGCATCCGATTTTTCCCAGGCAGGGCTCCAGGAACCGGGTCCCAAAAAGCAAAATCATTTGGAGCTCTGGTGAATGGGCGCGTGACAGGATAGCCGTGGAGCTCGGATAACAGCTCAGAGATCGGCATGGGCAGGGCCTTCTTGCATTCGATTTTGCCCAGGCAAGGCTCCAGGAACCGGGTCCCAAAAAGCAAAACCAT
Source organism: Pseudophryne corroboree (assembly GCF_028390025.1). Taxonomy (NCBI): domain Eukaryota; kingdom Metazoa; phylum Chordata; class Amphibia; order Anura; family Myobatrachidae; genus Pseudophryne; species Pseudophryne corroboree. The sequence continues at coordinate 66,629,894 of NC_086454.1, read as the reverse complement.
TTGGAGCTCTGGTGAATGGGCGCGTGACAGGATAGCCGTGGAGCTCGGATAACAGCTCAGAGATCGGCATGGGCAGGGCCTTCTTGCATTCGATTTTGCCCAGGCAGGGCTCCAGGAACCGGGTCCCAAAAAGCAAAATCATTTGGAGCTCTGGTGAATGGGCGCGTGACAGGGTAGCCGTGGAGCTCGGATAACAGCTCAGAGATCGGCATGGGCAGGGCCTTCTTGCATCCGATTTTGCCCAGGCAGGGCTCCAGGAACCGGGTCCCAAAAAGCAAAATCATTTGGAGCTCTGGTGAATGGGCGCGTGACAGGATAGCCGTGGAGCTCGGATAACAGCTCAAAGATCGGCATGGGCAGGGCCTTCTTGCATCCGATTTTGCCCAGGCAGGGCTCCAGGAACCGGGTCCCAAAAAGCAAAATCATTTGGAGCTCTGGTGAATGGGCGCGTGACAGGATAGCCGTGAAGCTCGGATAACAGCTCAGAGATCGGCATGGGCAGGGCCTTCTTGCATCCGATTTTGCCCAGGCAGGGCTCCAGGAACCGGGTCCCAAAAAGCAAAATCATTTGAAGCTCTGGTGAATGGGCGCGTGACAGGATAGCCGTGGAGCTCGGATAACAGCTCAGAGATCGGCATGGGCAGGGCCTTCTTGCATCCGATTTTGCCCAGGCAGGGCTCCAGGAACCGGGTCCCAAAAAGCAAAATCATTTGGAGCTCTGGTGAATGGGCGCGTGACAGGATAGCCGTGGAGCTCGGATAACAGCTCAGAGATCGGCATGGGCAGGGCCTTCTTGCATCCGATTTCGGCCAGGCAGGGCTCCAGGAACCGGGTCCCAAAAAGCAAAATCATTTGAAACTCTGGTGAATGGGCGCGTGACAGGATAGCCGTGGAGCTCGGATAACAGCTCAGAGATCGGCATGGGCAGGGCCTTCTTGCATTCGATTTTGCCCAGGCAGGGCTCCAGGAACCGGGTCCCAAAAAGCAAAATCATTTGGAGCTCTGGTGAATGGGCGCGTGACAGGATAGCCGTGGAGCTCGGATAACAGCTCAGAGATCGGCATGGGCAGGGCCTTCTTGCATCCGATTTTGCCCAGGCAGGGCTCCAGGAACCGGGTCCCAAAAAGCAAAATCATTTGGAGCTCTGGTGAATGGGCGCGTGACAGGATAGCCGTGGAGCTCGGATAACAGCTCAAAGATCGGCATGGGCAGGGCCTTCTTGCATCCGATTTTGCCCAGGCAGGGCTCCAGGAACCGGGTCCCAAAAAGCAAAATCATTTGAAGCTCTGGTGAATGGGCGCGTGACAGGATAGCCGTGGAGCTCGGATAACAGCTCAGAGATCGGCATGGGCAGGGCCTTCTTGCATCCGATTTCGGCCAGGCAGGGCTCCAGGAACCGGGTCCCAAAAAGCAAAATCATTTGAAACTGTGGTGAATGGGCGCGTGACAGGATAGCCGTGGAGCTCGGATAACAGCTCAGAGATCGGCATGGGCAGGGCCTTCTTGCATTCGATTTTGCCCAGGCAGGGCTCCAGGAACCGGGTCCCAAAAAGCAAAATCATTTGGAGCTCTGGTGAATGGGCGCGTGACAGGATAGCCGTGGAGCTCGGATAACAGCTCAGAGATCGGCATGGGCAGGGCCTTCTTGCATCCGATTTTGCCCAGGCTGGGCTCCAGGAACCGGGTCCCAAAAAGCAAAATCATTTGGAGCTCTGGTGAATGGGCGCATGACAGGATAGCCGTGGAGCTCGGATACCAGCTCAGAGATCGGCATTGGCAGGGCCTTCTTGCATCCGATTTTTCCCAGGCAGGGCTCCAGGAACCGGGTCCCAAAAAGCAAAATCATTTGGAGCTCTGGTGAATGGGCGCGTGACAGGATAGCCGTGGAGCTCGGATAACAGCTCAGAGATCGGCATGGGCAGGGCCTTCTTGCATTCGATTTTGCCCAGGCAAGGCTCCAGGAACCGGGTCCCAAAAAGCAAAACCATTTGGAGCTCTGGTGAATGGGCGCGTGACAGGATAGCCGTGGAGCTCGGATAACAGCTCAGAGATCGGCATGGGCAGGGCCTTCTTGCATTCGATTTTGCCCAGGCAGGGCTCCAGGAACCGGGTCCCAAAAAGCAAAATCATTTGGAGCTCTGGTGAATGGGCGCGTGACAGGATAGCCGTGGAGCTCGGATAACAGCTCAGAGATCGGCATGGGCAGGGCCTTCTTGCATCCGATTTTGCCCAGGCAGGGCTCCAGGAACCGGGTCCCAAAAAGCAAAATCATTTGGAGCTCTGGTGAATGGGCGCGTGACAGGATAGCCGTGGAGCTCGGATAACAGCCCTGAGATCGGCATGGGCAGGGCCTTCTTGCATCCGATTTTGCCCAGGCAGGGCTCCAGGAACCGGGTCCCAAAAAGCAAAATCATTTGGAGCTCTGGTGAATGGGCGCGTGACAGGGTAGCCGTGGAGCTCGGATAACAGCTCAGAGATCGGCATGGGCAGGGCCTTCTTGCATCCGATTTTGCCCAGGCAGGGCTCCAGGAACCGGGTCCCAAAAAGCAAAATCATTTGGAGCTCTGGTGAATGGGCGCGTGACAGGATAGCCGTGGAGCTCGGATAACAGCTCAGAGATCGGCATGGGCAGGGCCTTCTTGCATCCGATTTTGCCCAGGCAGGGCTCCAGGAACCGGGTCCCAAAAAGCAAAATCATTTGGAGCTCTGGTGAATGGGCGCGTGACAGGATAGCCGTGGAGCTCGGATAACAGCTCAGAGATCGGCATAGGCAGGGCTCCAGGAACCGGGTCCCAAAAAGCAAAATTATTTGGAGCTCTGGTGAATGGGCGCGTGACAGGATAGCCGTGGAGCTCGGATAACAGCTCAGAGATCGGCATGGGCAGGGCCTTCTTGCATCCGATTTTGCCCAGGCAGGGTTCCAGGAACCTGGTCCCAAAAAGCAAAATCATTTGGAGCTCTGGTGAATGGGCGCGTGACAGGATAGCCGTGGAGCTCGGATAACAGCTCAGAGATCGGCATGGGCAGGGCCTTCTTGCATCCGATTTTGCCCATGTAAGTTTCCAGGAAACGGGTCCCAAAAAGCAAAACCATTTGGAGCTCTGGTGAATGGGCGCGTGACAGGATAGCCGTGGAGCTCGGATAACAGCTCAGAGATCGGCATGGGCAGGGCCTTCTTACATTCGATTTTGCCCAGGCAGGGCTCCAGGAACCGGGTCCCAAAAAGCAAAATCATTTGGAGCTCTGGTGAATGGGCGCGTGACAGGATAGCCGTGGAGCTCGGATAACAGCTCAGAGATCGGCATGGGCAGGGCTTCTTGCATCCGATTTTGGCCAGGCAGGGCTCCAGGAACCGGGTCCCAAAAAGCAAAATCATTTGGAGCTCTGGTGAATGGGCGCGTGACAGGATAGCCGTGGAGCTCGGATAACAGCTCAGAGATCGGCATGGGCAGGGCCTTCTTGCATCCGATTTTGCCCAGGCAGGGTTCCAGGAACCTGGTCCCAAAAAGCAAAATCATTTGGAGCTCTGGTGAATGGGCGCGTGACAGGATAGCCGTGGAGCTCGGATAACAGCTCAGAGATCGGCATGGGCAGGGCCTTCTTGCATCCGATTTTGCCCATGTAAGTTTCCAGGAACCGGGTCTCAAAAAGCAAAACCATTTGGAGCTCTGGTGAATGGGCGCGTGACAGGATAGCCGTGGAGCTCGGATAACAGCTCAGAGATCGGCATGGGCAGGGCTTTCTTGCATCCGATTTTGCCCAGGCAGGGCTCCAGGAACCGGGTCCCAAAAAGCAAAATCATTTGGAGCTCTGGTGAATGGGCGCGTGACAGGATAGCCGTGGAGCTCGGATAACAGCTCAGAGATCGGCATGGGCAGGGCCTTCTTGCATTCGATTTTGCCCAGGCAGGGCTCCAGGAACCGGGTCCCAAAAAGCAAAATCATTTGGAGCTCTGGTGAATGGGCGCGTGACAGGATAGCCGTGAAGCTCGGATAACAGCTCAGAGATCGGCATGGGCAGGGCCTTCTTGCATCCGATTTTGCCCAGGCAGGGCTCCAGGAACCGGGTCCCAAAAAGCAAAATCATTTGGAGCTCTGGTGAATGGGCGCGTGACAGGGTAGCCGTGGAGCTCGGATAACAGCTCAGAGATCGGCATGGGCAGGGCCTTCTTGCATCCGATTTTGCCCAGGCAGGGCTCCAGGAACCGGGTCCCAAAAAGCAAAATCATTTGGAGCTCTGGTGAATGGGCGCGTGACAGGATAGCCGTGGAGCTCGGATAACAGCTCAGAGATCGGCATGGGCAGGGCCTTCTTGCATCCGATTTTGCCCAGGCAGGGCTCCAGGAACCGGGTCCCAAAAAGCAAAATCATTTGGAGCTCTGGTGAATGGGCGCGTGACAGGATAGCCGTGGAGCTCGGATAACAGCTCAGAGATCGGCATGGGCAGGGCCTTCTTGCATCCGATTTTGCCCAGGCAGGGCTCCAGGAACCGGGTCCCAAAAAGCAAAATTATTTGGAGCTCTGGTGAATGGGCGCGTGACAGGATAGCCGTGGAGCTCGGATAACAGCTCAGAGATCGGCATGGGCAGGGCCTTCTTGCATCCGATTTTGCCCAGGCAGGGTTCCAGGAACCTGGTCCCAAAAAGCAAAATCATTTGGAGCTCTGGTGAATGGGCGCGTGACAGGATAGCCGTGGAGCTCGGATAACAGCTCAGAGATTGGCATGGGCAGGGCCTTCTTGCATCCGATTTTGCCCATGTAAGTTTCCAGGAAACGGGTCCCAAAAAGCAAAACCATTTGGAGCTCTGGTGAATGGGCGCGTGACAGGATAGCCGTGAAGCTCGGATAACAGCTCAGAGATCGGCATGGGCAGGGCCTTCTTGCATCCGATTTTGCCCAGGCAGGGTCCCAGGAACCTGGTCCCAAAAAGCAAAATCATTTGGAGCTCTGGTGAATGGGCGCGTGACAGGATAGCCGTGGAGCTCGGATAACAGCTCAAAGATCGGCATGGGCAGGGCCTTCTTGCATCCGATTTTGCCCAGGCAGGGCTCCAGGAACCGGGTCCCAAAAAGCAAAATCATTTGGAGCTCTGGTGAATGGGCGCGTGACAGGATAGCCGTGAAGCTCGGATAACAGCTCAGAGATCGGCATGGGCAGGGCCTTCTTGCATCCGATTTTGCCCAGGCAGGGCTCCAGGAACCGGGTCCCAAAAAGCAAAATCATTTGGAGCTCTGGTGAATGGGCGCGTGACAGGATAGCCGTGGAGCTCGGATAACAGCTCAGAGATCGGCATGGGCAGGGCCTTCTTGCATCCGATTTTGCCCAGGCAGGGCTCCAGGAACCGGGTCCCAAAAAGCAAAATCATTTGGAGCTCTGGTGAATGGGCGCGTGACAGGATAGCCGTGGAGCTCGGATAACAGCTCAGAGATCGGCATGGGCAGGGCCTTCTTGCATCCGATTTTGCCCAGGCAGGGTTCCAGGAACCTGGTCCCAAAAAGCAAAATCATTTGGAGCTCTGGTGAATGGGCGCGTGACAGGATAGCCGTGGAGCTCGGATAACAGCTCAGAGATCGGCATGGGCAGGGCCTTCTTGCATCCGATTTTGCCCATGTAAGTTTCCAGGAACCGGGTCTCAAAAAGCAAAACCATTTGGAGCTCTGGTGAATGGGCGCGTGACAGGATAGCCGTGGAGCTCGGATAACAGCTCAGAGATCGGCATGGGCAGGGCTTTCTTGCATCCGATTTTGCCCAGGCAGGGCTCCAGGAACCGGGTCCCAAAAAGCAAAATCATTTGGAGCTCTGGTGAATGGGCGCGTGACAGGATAGCCGTGGAGCTCGGATAACAGCTCAGAGATCGGCATGGGCAGGGCCTTCTTGCATTCGATTTTGCCCAGGCAGGGCTCCAGGAACCGGGTCCCAAAAAGCAAAATCATTTGGAGCTCTGGTGAATGGGCGCGTGACAGGATAGCCGTGAAGCTCGGATAACAGCTCAGAGATCGGCATGGGCAGGGCCTTCTTGCATCCGATTTTGCCCAGGCAGGGCTCCAGGAACCGGGTCCCAAAAAGCAAAATCATTTGGAGCTCTGGTGAATGGGCGCGTGACAGGATAGCTGTGGAGCTCGGATAACAGCTCAGAGATCGGCATGGGCAGGGCCTTCTTACATTCGATTTTGCCCAGGCAGGGCTCCAGGAACCGGGTCCCAAAAAGCAAAATCATTTGGAGCTCTGGTGAATGGGCGCGTGACAGGATAGCCGTGGAGCTCGGATAACAGCTCAGAGATCGGCATGGGCAGGGCTTCTTGCATCCGATTTTGGCCAGGCAGGGCTCCAGGAACCGGGTCCCAAAAAGCAAAATCATTTGGAGCTCTGGTGAATGGGCGCGTGACAGGATAGCCGTGGAGCTCGGATAACAGCTCAGAGATCGGCATGGGCAGGGCCTTCTTGCATCCGATTTTGCCCAGGCAGGGCTCCAGGAACCGGGTCCCAAAAAGCAAAATCATTTGGAGCTCTGGTGAATGGGCGCGTGACAGGATAGCCGTGGAGCTCGGATAACAGCTCAGAGATCGGCATGGGCAGGGCCTTCTTGCATCCGATTTTGCCCAGGCAGGGCTCCAGGAACCGGGTCCCAAAAAGCAAAATCATTTGGAGCTCTGGTGAATGGGCGCGTGACAGGATAGCCGTGGAGCTCGGATAACAGCTCAGAGATCGGCATGGGCAGGGCCTTCTTGCATCCGATTTTGCCCAGGCAGGGTTCCAGGAACCTGGTCCCAAAAAGCAAAATCATTTGGAGCTCTGGTGAATGGGCGCGTGACAGGATAGCCGTGGAGCTCGGATAACAGCTCAGAGATCGGCATGGGCAGGGCCTTCTTGCATCCGATTTTGCCCAGGCAGGGCTCCAGGAACCGGGTCCCAAAAAGCAAAATCATTTGGAGCTCTGGTGAATGGGCGCGTGACAGGATAGCCGTGGAGCTCGGATAACAGCTCAGAGATCGGCATGGGCAGGGCCTTCTTGCATCCGATTTTGCCCAGGCAGGGCTCCAGGAACCGGGTCCCAAAAAGCAAAATTATTTGGAGCTCTGGTGAATGGGCGCGTGACAGGATAGCCGTGGAGCTCGGATAACAGCTCAGAGATCGGCATGGGCAGGGCCTTCTTGCATCCGATTTTGCCCAGGCAGGGTTCCAGGAACCTGGTCCCAAAAAGCAAAATCATTTGGAGCTCTGGTGAATGGGCGCGTGACAGGATAGCCGTGGAGCTCGGATAACAGCTCAGAGATCGGCATGGGCAGGGCCTTCTTGCATCCGATTTTGCCCAGGCAGGGTTCCAGGAACCTGGTCCCAAAAAGCAAAATCATTTGGAGCTCTGGTGAATGGGCGCGTGACAGGATAGCCGTGGAGCTCGGATAACAGCTCAGAGATCGGCATGGGCAGGGCCTTCTTGCATCCGATTTTGCCCATGTAAGTTTCCAGGAAACGGGTCCCAAAAAGCACAACCATTTGGAGCTCTGGTGAATGGGCGCGTGACAGGATAGCCGTGGAGCTCGGATAACAGCTCAGAGATCGGCATGGGCAGGGCCTTCTTACATTCGATTTTGCCCAGGCAGGGCTCCAGGAACCGGGTCCCAAAAAGCAAAATCATTTGGAGCTCTGGTGAATGGGCGCGTGACAGGATAGCCGTGGAGCTCGGATAACAGCTCAGAGATCGGCATGGGCAGGGCTTCTTGCATCCGATTTTGGCCAGGCAGGGCTCCAGGAACCGGGTCCCAAAAAGCAAAATCATTTGGAGCTCTGGTGAATGGGCGCGTGACAGGATAGCCGTGGAGCTCGGATAACAGCTCAGAGATCGGCATGGGCAGGGCCTTCTTGCATCCGATTTTGCCCAGGCAGGGCTCCAGGAACCGGGTCCCAAAAAGCAAAATCATTTGGAGCTCTGGTGAATGGGCGCGTGACAGGATAGCCGAGGAGCTCGGACAACAGCTCAGAGATCGGCATGGGCAGGGCCTTCTTGCATCCGATTTTGCCCATGTAAGTTTCCAGGAACCGGGTCCCAAAAAGCAAAACCATTTGGAGCTCTGGTGAATGGGCGCGTGACAGGATAGCCGTGGAGCTCGGATAACAGCTCAGAGATCGGCATGGGCAGGGCCTTCTTGCATCCGATTTTGCCCAGGCAGGGTTCCAGGAACCTGGTCCCAAAAAGCAAAATCATTTGGAGCTCTGGTGAATGGGCGCGTGACAGGATAGCCGTGGAGCTCGGATAACAGCTCAAAGATCGGCATGGGCAGGGCCTTCTTGCATCCGATTTTGCCCAGGCAGGGCTCCAGGAACCGGGTCCCAAAAAGCAAAATCATTTGGAGCTCTGGTGAATGGGCGCGTGACAGGATAGCCGTGAAGCTCGGATAACAGCTCAGAGATCGGCATGGGCAGGGCCTTCTTGCATCCGATTTTGCCCAGGCAGGGCTCCAGGAACCGGGTCCCAAAAAGCAAAATCATTTGGAGCTCTGGTGAATGGGCGCGTGACAGGATAGCCGTGGAGCTCGGATAACAGCTCAGAGATCGGCATGGGCAGGGCCTTCTTGCATCCGATTTTGCCCAGGCAGGGTTCCAGGAACCTGGTCCCAAAAAGCAAAATCATTTGGAGCTCTGGTGAATGGGCGCGTGACAGGATAGCCGTGGAGCTCGGATAACAGCTCAGAGATCGGCATGGGCAGGGCCTTCTTGCATCCGATTTTGCCCATGTAAGTTTCCAGGAACCGGGTCTCAAAAAGCAAAACCATTTGGAGCTCTGGTGAATGGGCGCGTGACAGGATAGCCGTGGAGCTCGGATAACAGCTCAGAGATCGGCATGGGCAGGGCTTCTTGCATCCGATTTTGGCCAGGCAGGGCTCCAGGAACCGGGTCCCAAAAAGCAAAATCATTTGGAGCTCTGGTGAATGGGCGCGTGACAGGATAGCCGTGGAGCTCGGATAACAGCTCAGAGATCGGCATGGGCAGGGCCTTCTTGCATCCGATTTTGCCCAGGCAGGGCTCCAGGAACCGGGTCCCAAAAAGCAAAATCATTTGGAGCTCTGGTGAATGGGCGCGTGACAGGATAGCCGTGGAGCTCGGATAACAGCTCAGAGATCGGCATGGGCAGGGCCTTCTTGCATCCGATTTTGCCCAGGCAGGGCTCCAGGAACCGGGTCCCAAAAAGCAAAATCATTTGGAGCTCTGGTGAATGGGCGCGTGACAGGATAGCCGTGGAGCTCGGATAACAGCTCAGAGATCGGCATGGGCAGGGCCTTCTTGCATCCGATTTTGCCCAGGCAGGGTTCCAGGAACCTGGTCCCAAAAAGCAAAATCATTTGGAGCTCTGGTGAATGGGCGCGTGACAGGATAGCCGTGGAGCTCGGATAACAGCTCAGAGATCGGCATGGGCAGGGCCTTCTTGCATCCGATTTTGCCCATGTAAGTTTCCAGGAACCGGGTCCCAAAAAGCAAAACCATTTGGAGCTCTGGTGAATGGGCGCGTGACAGGATAGCCGTGGAGCTCGGATAACAGCTCAGAGATCGGCATGGGCAGGGCCTTCTTGCATCCGATTTTGCCCAGGCAGGGCTCCAGGAACCGGGTCCCAAAAAGCAAAATCATT